>NC_081520.1:15056833-15749333 GCF_030273125.1 Centropristis striata | reverse complement strand
ATAAAAACTGACTCCTACAAGAAACTTTCAATTGCGAGAATGTGATTCACAAGAAAAAAGGTAAGAAACTCATCAACTCATGGGGCTGCATTGTGATTATTGGAGACTTATTCAAAATACAATGCTCATCTGAACTTATTAGCACCATAAAATATAAGAATTATGAGCCAAAAACATAATAAAAAAAAAATCATGGCAAGCACAGTCAGATCGTCTTTCATTTTCACAGTGATTGTAGTCTTTAATTCTGCGCGGATGTAGTTTGTATTCTCTGATTTTACACTGTGTTGAATGGTGTGGCATCACACGAGGTGCTTCGACAAACTCGCTTTTGAATTTACGGCCCATGAGGAACATATTTTAAAACAAAAATCCAGCCATATTTCATCCTAAGAGCACTTTGATGGAGGAAATGTTGTAGAATTCCACTCGCGACTCTGTTAGGAGGGGGAAAAACTGATGGCCATGCATGTTAAAAGCCTATGTGCCATCAAAGCCCCTTGGGCTACAAAGGGCTCTTTTAGCAAATGGATGGCAACAGCTGCAAACTCTGGGCTGTTCTTAATGTGCACGGTGCAGATGTCTGCACTTGAGTCCCACAGTCTGAGACAGATCTGTCTGGCTCTACACTGGGCCTCTCTCATCATATCACTGTAGCTTCATTAAGCACTGAACTCAATACCAACATCTGCCTGACAGTTTTTGCTCTCCAATTAAAGGGGAAAAACACTGAAAGGTACAGTAATAGCCATAGTAGATCCTTGTTATATACGGTGTTCATCTCTTTATCTATCTTGTGTTAGCCTCACAGAAAATGATCAGTATCTGAAGTGTATCCTTTTTTTTTTTTTTTTATGTTTTTAATGGACTTGTCTCAGTGATGGAAGCATTTTTTATGAATAAAGGTGGTTATATACCTTCCACACCTTAAAGATACATACTGTGTCTGATAAGAGGACATTTTCTGACCATGTCTGATTAATTTTTCTCATCAGATTCCTCTCATGCTCAAGCATGAAAATTAGAGTGAACAATGGAGGGAAGTGTGCATGCATAAATCCAAAGAGATATCCATCCTGCAGCTGCCGATGTCTCCTTATAATTCTGAAAACTGGAACGGCACCGGAGAGCTTAATATTGGGTGCTGCAGCGGTTCTGTCTAATGGCTGGATAGGAGCAGAGCAACATCTGGATCTAAATACTGTCCTCACAAGGTCTATAATTGTTAAACTGCAAGGACAGTTCATTTGCAGGCCAAACCTTTTAATGTCTTGAGGCTCACAGGAAGTGGTGGAGCTGGAAAATAAATCCAAATAAGCACCTGCATGAGGCGACATGGATACATTACTAATCAAAGCTATTGGGAGAGGGCTGCAATTACCAAAATCAATACACAGGGATAAGAAAAGTGTTGCAGACGTGAAGCATATTCAGTCAGATAACACCCATCTATCCAATCAGTGAACTGGGACAGAACATTGTTGACTATTGAACTCATTTAATGCTTAAAACAAATACAAGTTACTTCACTGTGTCATCACAATTGAACAAGAGATTTTTTTCATATTTGTAACACCCTCAGAAATATACATTCACATGGCTGCATACAGACAGTTTCTCTCTTTTGATTTTCTTTCTATAACATTAAATCGACAAACTGTATGCGTCACCCCTTTGTATGACAGTGAAGCCGCTAGTGGCATATCAAAAACGTACCGGAGGAGCATTTCTAGGTGGGACTTTGGAAATAAGCTATGCATCGACTTCATCTACCCATCATCGAGTCTCTATGTTTGCAGTCAAAATAGGTATATTTTACATGAACAGGGTCCCTACGCAGTTGTCCCTAAATAAATCCCAACTATAATCTCAACCGTATGTACAGTATTTACAGTGGAATGTTGAACATACTGAATACAAAAAAGTAGATTAGGATGGAATGAAGTTACAGTTAGTATTACAAAATAGGAACTCATAACACCCCGACAACATGAAGACAATGTTCACATCTACCAGTACACAGAATGTCCACTCCAATCTGAAAGGTTTTCTTTCTCTGACATGTCTGAGAAGCAAGTGTGGCAGTGGTTTCATTATGGATGCAGGAAAAAAAAGGGAAATGAAACCTTAGTTGTGCTTTAAAAAGGGGGTGGACTTGATCTTTGCTTTGGGCCAAAAGTTGCATTTTTTTTTCTTTTAATTTAAATCTCTTTTCACTACATTTCAATTGTTGTGCTTAGAAAAGTCAGCGATGTGCGACAAAAGTTTGATCGCTTCAGGACAAACTATGCAGTATTGACTGGAAAAAAGTGCTGTGTCACCATTAAGCCATCATTAAAGTTTAAAATGGTAATGAATGCAGCTTTTTTAAGAGATCAATTGATTTAAAGATCAAGTACAGACACATTGTTAGCATTGTGCCGGGGCTCGGGTGGAATAACATCCCCACTACACTGATTACAACTGCAAGTATAGAACCATCATTTGTTTTCAAGAGGTTGCAGTCCATGTCATATTTCAATATTACTCATTATGTTATTCTACGGCATGAATAACTTAAATGATAGAGCAGCAACTGTTCAGACTACCTCACGTCTCCTGACTTTGATAGGCACTGAATGCGAGAAGAAAAGATAAAAACGTTCTCCGTCTCTTTTACGCTGTGATATGCAAACGATGTGGAATCTAAAAGTTACAGCGAAGCAGCTCACCTGCAGGTGAACAACAAACTAAAGGCAATAAAATATTTATTTGCTTTTGCACTTTAAAAGTAGCAACCCCACGACCGTCCTTTGCTTTTCTTGCTCTGAAACTTTCTGTTGCAAACCTCATGTATGTTCTCAAACTGTAGAAGATACACTGAACTGAAACAGAAATAAGGCTGTAGGAAATGAAACCCAACTGAAATCAACAGGAAATGAAACTGAACTGAAAGCAACAGACTTTTAATAAAAACATGATATTTCCCACTTTTTATGTTAATTTGTGTTGAAAATACAATATAAATTGAGGCTCATGATTAACATGCTCATCTAAAAACATACAGTAGACAAGCATGGACTGTAAAACATTCACATCTCCGGCCGACAGAGAGATCTGCTCTCACAGAGATGCTATTTTTTCATCTTTATTTATATATATATTTATATACTTTTTTGAGTGTTAAATGCAATATTGATCCTGGGTACTGTGTGCCCATAAACTCATACCTCTGTCAATACTGACAACACTGACAAAGTGTCGCCTTTTGAGCTGCAAATGAGGACAAACGCACTGGAATTGATACAGAAAAAATAGCAACGTACGCACATTCACTCCAACACAAAAAAACATGCATAAAATAAGGCTTAATATAGTATTTATATTGTTCAGAGCCAGTCAGATGTGTCGTAATATAATCCACCGATTTACTGTTTTATCTGATATTTCACATTGAACTTTTTTTTTCTCGTTTGGAGCAAATGCATTTTACTGATTGTGGAATGGAGAAGAAACAAGTCGTTTGCTAAGCTAGCATCCACTGGCACTTATTAACAGTGATTTGAAAAGCCAGTTATGTATAATGCCTTCTGACAGCCCTATTGGCAGATTAAGATGCCAACATTAAGAGAAGGACAACCATTCATTCCTTTAAAATCCCCCAAACAGCCACTGAAATTCATTATAGAAAGACGAAGAAATGGAAAAAAACATCATGAAAGCAGCAGGTGACTTAGTATTACTCCAGCATGGCCACCATTATATTTTCAATTTCCCTTTACATGTTCAAATGTTTTCTCCCAAGACACAAATAAAAGCATCTGTTGACATTTCCCTCCTATCCGTGTCCTTTGTGTCCATGGATGACTCCTCATAGAAAGCGCTGTTGGTGGAAGCGGGGGAGGCTTAAGCCAATTTTTCAGTACACAGTCACACAATTATAAGGAGAGACAGAGTCATTATTGGGAAACTCCCAGACACTTTTCTCTGACATCCATTTGATAAAAGAAGGGTTAGAACAAAGCATAATTATGACAACTCAATACAAAAAAACAGACATTTCATTATAGTGGTAAGACTGAGAGCTCGTGTTCACAGGCCAACCTGTTCAAGTCAAGTGACAATCATGACATTTCAGAGCATTTTTGAAGGTTTCTGCGGACAACGAGACTCACCAAACCTCTTTTGGACGTGATTGTGATGCACCACTGAAAAGTAGAAATTGTTGCAGCCCTTCTCTCCCCTGTTATTCTGATTTACCGATGTGGAAACAACATGTAATTTAACATGATTGAAATTTAGGAAAAATTGAAAACACAATATTTATCTGCCACATGGTTCAGTAGACCGACTCCCTCTCAGTAAAGAAATAATCCAAGCCTATAAACACAAGGGGAGGGGGGGGGGGGGGGTCAAGAAATACTAAGCATGTCTTTGGAAAAACAGCAATAACACATCTGCTTTTTGATGCTGTAAATATACAAAAATTTGTAATGTCAGGGACGCTAACCCCAGTGAGAAACAGGAGAAATTATGCTGTATGGCGTTTTTTTTTTTTTTTTTTTCTTTCTCTGAAACATTTGACCACAAAATTACAAACACTTAGAACTCCACCTGTAATTATGTCAAACATTTAACTCTCATTTCTCTGGTCACTTAAAAATCATACAAAAAGACATTATAAAAATAACAAAACGGCAATGGTAATAAAAAACAAAAACAAAATCGCACATCCAGTGTAGGACTTTCACAAATGTGCTCAGCAAAACCTCAACCTGCAGTCTCTTTTTACACATTTAATACATTTATAACATGAAAAAATACACACAAAAAAAAAGAATATTACACCAGTATTGATCAACCAATCACCTCCCTGGACTCGCACGTCACCGAGTCCATTTACATACCTTAGTTTGTATTCTTTGCCCATTCACCTGATGGAACTGATACCAATGCTGTCATGTTGAGAAGTTGATGTTGCTAGCACTTTAAATAGACGCTTGTTTTCTAATTGAGATTAGTAGGATGGGGTCTGATGTGGCGGGAGTCAGGGGGGAGGGGGTACTAGGTGGACCAAAAGAGGAGCGGGACTGTGACGAATGGGAGGGCGGGGCTGTGATGGAGGTGAAGGGTGCAGTGGAATGCAGGTGGGGGACAAAGGGTTTGGTTTGGTTGTTGCATGCCACTACACATACCACTCTTTCTTAGAAATGACAGAGCCGTCGGTTTGAGAGATCATATCATCGGCTATTTCAGGTTCAGGGTCATACTGGAAGGCCAGAGTCCGCTCGTCATAATCTCGACTCTCTCCTTCGTCCACAGTGAAATAGGGCCTCTTCAGGTCCTCTTGCTCTGCGTCAAAATCACGCTCGCTCGCCTCAAACCCTCCGGGGCCGCCGATCTGGGCGGGTTTCTTCTCGTCGTCCGAGTCGTCGGGGTACTGAAGGTTCTTGGGCATGGGAGGGTGCGCGGGCAGGCCGCCGGCCTTACTGTAGCCGTTACCGAACACGTGTTTCTTGGTGCTGTAGTCTCCTTTGAAGGTGCGCTGGCGGCGGCGCAGGAATACGAAGAGCAGTATGGCCGCCACGCCCAACAGGGCCACTCCCCCCACAGCGCCCCCGATGGCGGCACCTGCATTGTGCTGGTCCGGCCCGGTGTCAGGGTTGTTCCAAGTTGGCGGGTTGTTAGGGAATTCTGGGTAGGAAAAGACAGATGGAAGGGAGTGTGTCAGTGCTCTGGTGGGAGGAGGTGCATTTGTGCAGGTGCATTTTTTTTTTTTTTTTTTTTTTAGGAAAGATGAAGTAAGGGAAACAAGGACGGAAAAGCAAAGGGAAAAGGAAGGACCCCCGGCCCCACGAGAACCTCCCAACCCCAGAGGAGCCCTCACCGAGTGTGGCAGGCTCCCTCATTAACACTCGCATGCAGTTTCACACACGGAAAGAACGAACAGCCAGTCCAACACACAATACCATCAAAGAGTAGAATGACTGAAGAGATTAAAGCGAAGGAAGTTTGTCAGCATGCATCATTTCTTCTCTGTTTGGAAGGCGGAAGAATGTGAAACAGTTAAATAAACAAGCTGTGGAAGAATTAAGTCATGTGGCGTTTCAGTTAATACATTCAACTCTGCAGGTTACACACAAGTCAAAGGATGCACGTCGACTCATATACTGTTTAAAACAGTACAACATGACATATCTTCATCATCAGTGTAGCGGTAATGAAATGAAAGAGCACTGTCAGAGATGATTATCAGCAGCCAAGCATACACAGCAGCGATGCATCCAGAGAGCTGATAAACATGAAGCGCTTCTCTTCAGGCAGCAGAGCAGACAGCAAAAAAGCTTTTTCACAGAAAAATATAGATTGTTCAGTAAAGAGAAAAGAATCAAATGAGTCAAAAATGTGCTCTAATCTGAGCAACAGAGTGACAATGACTAATGGTCTCCTCGAGACAAACAATAACCAAGATGCCAGTGTCTGAAGGCTGGGATTTTGCCTTACAAATACAAAAAAGATATGCTATTTTAAATTCAAAACTGCCTTGATCACAGCGTATCTGGAGCTAAACTGAAGCATCACATTCATTCCACCATTTTAAAAAGCACCTAGCCTCCTCACAGGAAGGTAAAAATGCTCATGACAAGCACAGCTGTTACTTTAAGTAAATCTAAGCATTGAAAGCTATGTCCCCGTCATACACTACTTCACTTAAATCCAAGAAAGTGCAAAGCTCCTTGAAGTGCAGAGACACAAGATACGTCTATATGAAACGTGATCAAAGCCACGAGCCGCACAGGTAGGGCTCGTCTCAACCTGCAGAGCAGAGGCACATTTAACTTCAATGATTCCTCAACAGAGAGGTGGTGGCAACACAACAAAGACTTAAACCATCGACTAAACAAACGGTGTGGGGCAGGACTGACAAAAGGAGAGGCGAACAGCGAGGAAGAAAGGAGGGAGCTTCCTGATCACGCAGGGCAAGACACAGACACGATGAGTCACACCAGATACTGAGAAGATTTACTGCTTTTGATACTATTTCTGCCTACTGTTGTTCTGATTTATTACCATTTTATTATGACACATTATAATCTAGTAAACATAAATCTTAACACTGTTCATCAGGTGTCTTCTCAGAGAAAAGATCTGATAAGTACTGCGATACTCGGGAAGCAGCAGATACATGATGTTCTGTTTTCATGCACTTTCACACAAATTTACACCATGAATGTAAAACATTCATATATGCACAGATTATCTATGGAGATGATTCAGCTGTTACTATATAAACGATGCATGCTTGCATCAGCATTGCCCAAACAGGAAACTATTATATTCAGTACAGAAAATGACGGTTACTGTAGGGGAAGTTATCTTTCTGAAATTGGAAACTAATCATATTTGAGCTATGATGAAGGTTTATGTTAAGTAATTCGGAAAGTTCCTTCGAGATATTAAATTCTCTTTGCAAATCGGAGCTGCGAAAGCAGCCAATCTGACAACCTCTGCCATCCTCATCATGCAAAACAAAAAAGACAAATTTCCAACATAAGCAGAAAATTATTTTTTAAATTATTGCCCTAAACTGTTGAATCAAAACCATTACACTCGATTAGGACTTCTTTTTGAGAAGGAAAAGATAAATCTCTGCATAGCTCGGGTAAGGGATGATACTGGGAGAAATAAAGAAGCTGCTGAAGCTTTCCTATCCCCTTTAATTACAATGGCGCCCTATCAGTCTAAAGGAGCGACCTCCCAAACACTGTCGCTCTCCTCGGCTGCTCTTCCTCTGCACCCTCTCTCCCAGGGCCCGCAGCAAAGCTCTCCAATTTCTAAAGCGGTGCCGGGCACAGTCTCAAATATCAGCTCAGGTTTTAATCTGACCACCTAATGGGATTATTCAGACACAGGCCTTCATTACACACATGAATGAGAGAGCGGAGCCAGGTCACCCCTGCTCGAGAACACATCCTCCCACCAAGTCCAAAGAGGGCCGAAAATCCCGAGGATTGAAGGAGTAGAGAGAAAAGGGAAAGCGTTCTCCTGTAATCCTCTCCTCTACCATTAACTGCCTTCCTCTGCGAGAATATGTCTTCCCTCTGATCGGTTCCCTTATTCAATCTTAATTAGGCAGCCCTTTGCCTTGCATTTCGAAGGTTGCCAAGACTCGATATTTACCACTTAGAGAGGTGAGAAACACAAGGCAAGAGCCATTAAAACTACAGAATAGTGGCAGTAAAAGCGAGCCTTCAAAGACACTCTGCATCACCTCCATTTCTATAAAGGATCAAGTGACACCACCTCTTGACACCCGTATTCTAAGAATGTGAATGTTACCGTTAATGACTGAAGACTGTTTTATAGTCCTTGCAAACTGTAGACATGAAAGCCGTTGTAAACACCGAGGTATTTCTCCTTGGCTGGTACATTCACCTGCACAGAAGCCTCGGATGTTGCCGTATCAAAAAGAAGAATTGGAGTTTTTTAGAGGAGTTATTAAGATGTTCTGCTAGAGGAATAGAAGGGAGAAGTATCGCCGTGTTTAGATGGCTCTACCTTTGTAATGGGGGTACTTTTACAAGCAGAGAAAGAAGCTCAGAAACACCAGGAATGCTCATCGGATCTCTACAGCGCCGTGAAGAAAGACACTGCTTTTATTTTCAAAGAGGTGTGCTGGCAGATCGGTAGGTGCCTGTTCTCAGCGCGCGTTATCCTGCACACTTCTGCTCTGCACTTATGTCTCCAAGGTCACATCACAACACTACCTCCCATTCAGCCCACTGGCCTTGTGCATACATGAAGATAAGGAAATGGCAAAAAAGAATTTCTCCAACGCGGAGGCTTTGTCCCGTGCGTGTGCTCTGTCAATGCAAGTATGTGAAATTAGCGTGGCAATGGTGCAAACTAATCACATTAGAGAAAGACTAATAATAAAACACATTTGAAATGGTAAGGGTATGTAGGGGTGTTTGACAGCGCGGAGGAGGGAGGAGGCGTTCCACCAGCACGCCATAGCTACTGGCAACACCTGCCAACAGATAGATAAAAAAGACCTCAAAGCAGCACAACAGCTCCGATACTGTTCCCGGCAACAAAAGGCAGTGTCTATTAACGCAAACGCTGGGAATATGCAGATAGTGGGGTAACCTTGAGTTGCGACGACTAAAATGTACTATTGAGATTAATAGGTGCCAAGATGTGCTATGAAAGGCTATAATTCAATCCATAGGCATGATAGATTTACACAGGTAATGAATAACATGAAATACTGCAGCTATTTAAATGCTGCAACCATGCTGCTTTGTATTGCATTAATCATACTATTTTGAACACTCACATCTGACTTGATCGAGTGGATGATTTACTACCTCCAAACATTTTAGTGGCAAAATCCGTTTCCCTCACAACTCGATGACTGTTCTCCCTCTGAGTCATTTGTGTAAAACAGAAGAAAGTATTTAGGAGAATCAAATGGTAAACAAATGCGCCACAGAAAAAGGAAACTGACATCTAGTTGTGGGACTGACACATCAGGTCCGTGCCAGATTTGTGGCTTCAAAAAACAACATACATTTGGAGCTGGGTTTTATGTTTCAGTGTAAGCTACAGTACAAAAACAAGCAGCAGCAGCAAATGTTCAAAGATATAGAAGAAGGGGAACGTCTGAAGCAGAGGGGGCTTTAAAGGGGAGAGAAACTGTATCACAATCCGGCCTGCAGGTAGTGTTTCTGGGTGTGCTCCAGTCATGTCTGCACATGAAAAAAAGGAGGCGAGAGACAGGTACAAACATTCCTGAGTCTTAGCGCAATCACTTGGACAAGGTGTTATGACAGAGGCTGGGAAAATGAGAGAGGATTTCAAAGAGCGGAGCAGGGAGTGGTGTTTTAATATGACTAAATGAGGGACAAGCTGCAGACAACAGGAGATGAAAAGAAAACAGAGGGCTACTCAGAGTTTGAGGAGTGGCAACAAGGAGAAAGAGAAGATGGAGCGAGCGCCTTTGAGAGGCCGGGGAGTGACAACGGCAAATAAAGAATGGCATAATGAGTGAGTGAGGACGGGGACAATCGGGGAAGACGCATTAATTCAGTGATTCCAACGATCCTCATTACTCCCCTGTCTGGATTTGCCAGTGGTTGTGAAGTCATGGAAATGTAATGCTGCCACAACGAATAAACGCTCATCACTGACAGGGATTCAACGCAGAGGCAAAGCTCTTTTTCACCCGATCGCACACCCGCCTTCCAATATCTACCATTTCTCTCTGTTTGTCAACACATTTTACTTTCTGCTATCACTGATTTTACAGAGGCGTAAGCTCGCCTCACATGTAGGTAAATGCCACACTCACACACACACACAGCGAAAACCTTCAAACTAGTAATTCAAATTCAATTCCCTGTAAAAACGGATAAGAGGCACGGGATGTGCTGGAGGAGATAACGCTGTGAAATACTGGCATCAAGACGCTGGTGACATCATCTGTGGCGTGTTGTGAACATGCAAGGACTCGCGGGACGGTCCTGTCAGAGAAACAGAGAGCGCTTCATGTTTTCATCTCTCTGGAGCAGAAGCAGCACGTAATCTCTGACGTCTCTTTGTGGCCTCTGCTGGTGACCAAGGACTCACAACACTGACAGTTTTTTTTTTTAAATTCTACTTTCGTTGGTTAATAGATGAAATAGACAAAAATTAGAGCGGAGATCCTACATCAATAAAGTGCTGGAAAAATTCCAGACAGCCTGTTTTTTGTGCCCTTGTTGATATAATTTGGTCATTTTGCGCTGCAGGGGTTGTAATAATCATTCTTAATACGCCTTTAATGAGCAATGAATATTTACACAGGCATCTAAACACCAATGCTCTTTTAAGAATCATGTTTGCTCATAAGGTACCATTATTAATGCATCTCTACATTTCCCCGCATGTGCTGCAGAGCTAAGTGGAAGTGATGTAAGGACGAGTTATTGGGTCATCAGACATGCAGCAAACAAATCTGCATGTTAGAAGGCGTTAAGCCAGGCGAGGTCGGGGCACTGTTTGTTCACCGCACCATTCTATCCTCAGCTACCCCTCTGCTGTTGTTTTTCTTGTGTTTTTGTCTCCTTGTTGTTATTTTGGAGCTGTGTGTGTAATGAGTGAATCACCACACAGCAGCAGCTCTGGAGCCAGTGGTCAGACCCTGGGACAGCGTCTGACCTACTTCATCAGGCTCTCAGGGAGGCGTGACAGATCCAACACCACACGGGTGGACAGTGAGGAGGAGGAGGAGGAGGAGGAGGAGGAGGACGGAGGAGCAGAGCTGGGCCGAAGGGGCTCAGCCAATCCCACTGCTCCATCTGTCTGCCACATCCCTATCCTCTGCATATCCTCCGGAGAGCAGAAACAGCAAGCCACGCAGAAACAAATGTTAAGATAAATCACTACGATCTCAGCTGCACTGCTCTCACATGCTCTCCCCTGGTGACATTTCCATTTCACTCCCACAGCCGGGCTATCTCTTCTCCAAATAAAAAAGACCCCTTTACACACCGAGCATCCCCCTCCTCCTCCATTTTATGCAAAATGAGTTGCAGCCACAATGTCTTCCCCCTCAGTGCTCTCCCTGGCACAGCACAACACAGCAGAGGCTTTATGGGGCGGCCTATGGTGTGCAAGCAAGGGAGAGGCTCATGCTAATGTCTCATTTGGATAATGAGGTGTATTCTTGGCAGGATCTGAACAGCGAGCAGCCCCTCCTGTAGAGAGGACACGGGGGTAGACAGTGTCTCTGTCAGCCTGCAGACCCAGATCCTTCTAGGTTTGTCCATGCCTAAACAGGAAGTTCAAGGGTGATGAGGAGCTAGCAGGGAGAGCAGGAGACCAAGACACTGAATGTGCTTCTCAGCCTGCCTGACAGCATGTGTCTACTTGAAGTGAGAGAGCAATGATATACAAGATATACGCGTGTGGCCTTTGAATTTATGAATAATGCAGGCGGCGATGTGAGAAGGCGACACGGCTATGTGCTATAGCGCACAGATTGAGACAGACTCCACCATGACAGGCGAAGACAAACAAATTTCACATTGCTGGGGGAGCCTCTGCAAAGCTGACATCATAATGTCTCTTGTCTCTGTCAGAGAAAGAAAGGAGACAAATGGCTGCATGGAGCGGCTCTGCTGTTAGATGTCAGTAATATATGGCGCGATACTTGTTTCATTCAAGGACGTTTTCAACCCGCTCTCGCAAGTTTTATCACAAGGAGCGATTGCGTTGAGGAAAGCGACAGACCTCGCAGAGACGGAGAGAGCCACGTGTCTGTTTCTCAGCTGATAAAAATGGACCATCACCTACTGGTATTTACAGTTTTCTGGTTTCTAGGAACGGTTTTGGATAGCTTTGAGGTTTGGCAGCACCTGTAGATAAAAGCTGGAGCCTTTTCTGTGAGAAGCACCAAAAACTTTTTGTCACAGTGTCCCTTTAAGTCCTATCATCACGTCCTTAACCCTTATTAGGACACTCATTGAAATACTTGCAAATTCCAAATTTCAACCCTAGAGCATATTGGAGGATATTACATACTGACAGAATGTGTAAAAAAAAAAAACACATATGGACAAGGGGGTAATATTTTGAGAAAAAAGTTTACGAGATTAAAGTGGCAAATCTACAAGAAAAAAATGTGCAGATTTATGAGATGTGGTGAATCTGCGAGAAAAAAATTGTTTTTTTCCACTTTTTTCTCGTAAATCTGCAACTTTTTTTCTTGTAGATTTGCCACTTTAATCTAGTAAATTTGCAACTTTTTTCTCGAAATATTACTATTATTTTTATTCATACTAGGCCCTTATATGCCGTCATAGTCAAGTTCCCCTCGTACAAGTCACTGAAGAATAACTCTGTTTGTACGACTGTTTCTTGCAGATTTTTTTTCTAAATTTTTCATTTTTACATTGGAGGTCAAGATCAATAAAGTAAATATTATCATATTATTATCATACTGATTGGTCAGATGTCATGGTGTCGCTGTCTGTGACGTAGCCTGATCTTTGCTGATTAGCTGGAAGAAATCCATGTGGTTCTACGACCAAACAGAGAGACATGGGGACCTCATTTTGATATCCACTGAAGTTACCAAATATAGTTCTTCGCCCGATAAAGGGTTAATGTTATGTATTTCGTGCTGAAACAAGACAGTAAGGAATCAATCTTGAGTATCAGATACAGAATGAGATTTGAAATGGCTGGCAGAAAGACGTTTTTCCCCCAGAAAGTTTCTATTTCATGGATTCTTCAAACCATCCAGTCAAAGCTCCTCATTTCTTTTTTTAAAAAGAGGGAGCCAGAGATTGATTTTTTGAAAAATATCTTGCAAAATGCAGACTAATGAGGCTAAAACCTGTTCAATGAATGATTTAATGTCCAATTGTGGCTACAGAAATGTTATTACTGTAATATGAAAACAGTAAAATGTGCATTATGCAACCAGTTCATGTTGTAATTTTTATTTCCTGACAATTAAAACATCTTATGTCATCTCAGAGCAGCATCTCCTGCTCAGTAATTTAAATTTATGCTGAGAAAGCTCCCTTTGCTGCTGCCAACAACTCGCTGCTGCTTTTCCTGCCAACCTGGTGGCAAGCATTTGGAATCATTATATAGACAGAGCTAATGTTCTCGGCAATGGCTTCATTTGCTCACATTGGTGATGTTGAGCCAGAAAAATTTCAAGTGAAATTGGTAAATAAACAGTGAAAAAGTCCACGTAGGTACTTTTCTTTTTTTTTTTTTTAAAGAATGTCAGCCCCTTCCACCGGCTCCATGTCTCACTGTCTTTGCTTATCATTGTAATGTAAGACTTGGAGGATAGAGAAAGTGACAAGCAGTGAACACCAGGAGTTGACACAGGCTGTTACATAAAGTCTTGTAAACAGCACTCTGCCCTCTCTCCCACCTCTGCCTCTGCACCGCTCCCACTTTCTCTTTCACTGGGAGCCCATTTCTGGAATCCACTTTACCTCCTCAACTAAATTCCCCCCAAAAAATAAAAAATCAGACCCACTGAAGCATCTCCCTCTGTCACATGGCTACTTTTATTTATTTATATTTCTATTGGACTGTATGTTTTATTCATCTCATTTTCTCCATGTGGGTAAGATGTTTCCCCCCGCTCTTTCTCTCTCTACTTCATTTTCTCACACGGGAGCGAACTATTGCTTGTTCAGGCGAGCGTGAACAGATGCTGGCACCGGTTGCCTGTGCTTACAGAAGGATCCATCCTCACGCTTTCTTGCTAAATTGATGAGAACGCTCTCACTCCATCCAGTTTAACCTGAGTGCTAAAGCCCTGTAGCAAAGCTGACTGCACCTCTGCTCTCTAAAGCGACTGACAAAGGGCCATGGAAGTTAGCTGTGCTGTGCTAAAAGTGGAATCATGGAAAGGTTCGCATACTGGCTGACCCCGAGCTGATCTGATATTATCCTTCACAGCTGATCCTGCTAATGTGGAAGGAATTATGCATTGTCTTTGACTCAGTCCGGCCCCCATCTCACAAAGATTAGCGCTGCTGTGTGGGAGAGTCAAGGTTAAAAAATATCTAATCAAGTTTCAAAGATTATTCAAGTGAGTAAACAAATTAGAGAATGTGCTGCTTCGCTGAGAGAAATGTTCCCACAAGTCACATAGCTGTGTACAGCCAAGAGAAAACACTTTTTCACACTTCCTTTCTCAGGGGTGATAATGACATAATTGTAAGGCCATCCTGACAAAATGGCCATTCATCACGTCTTATTATGCGCTGGAAAGAAATTTAAGACGGCAGCATTGATTTGTTTCGAGTGTGATGGTGGAAAAGCTGATTATCTTAATGAAAGAGTGATTTTGCTCTCTTAAGTTGGGGAGGATCTTTGAGGTCTAACCGCATTATTCAGCCCTCTTCCTGCGGCTTTCTCAGCTGCAATATTTCACAAGAGTCACTGTCTGACTGACACTCCTATTAGACGGTTAAAAGCTGCTGAGAATGAATCGTCAAAAAATAACTTTCATTCTGAGGCTCTTTAATTGTCTCTGTTTTTTAACATGGCCTCTGATGACCGTTAATAATTTGCTGATTAATCAGATCTGACGACTTGCCAACTTTCCCTCAGGAGATTTCTGAACTGAATGTGAATGAGAGAGGTGTTTGCTAAGAAGAGGCCCATTACATGAAGCTCATCTCTCGCCACAGAGCCCCTCCCCTCCCTCTTGCTTCTTTTTCCCTCAGACTTCCTCTTCTTACCTCTTTTTTCTGAAAGCGAGGATTGATTAAAACAGGAGAGTGGTTCATTAGATTCTGACAAGCGACACCATATCTGCCGAACACATGTCCTTGGAGAAAGCGGTCCTAGCCCACGTGACTTACCGTGGTCGATGCCATCTCCACAGCAAACACTATCCCCAAACTAATTGAAACAAGGTGCTCCGTGGCCCCGCTATCTGCCGAGGTGACAGTTATGCAGCTCCCACAAATCCGCCCATGAAAACTGAGGAGCTTGATTAAAATGCGCCTTCTTTAAGTGCTCCATCAGTGTTGTTTCCCAGTGTGAGAAAATAGCTTTTCTGTGATACAAACAAGTTGTCACGGATATTTTATCTTCCTGACACTGGAAGCAGGGTTGTCTCCACGGCAGGTGTATATTGCTGTGTCAATCTAAAAATCAACTTCAAAATGAAAACAAAAAGTGCTACTGCCAAACCTATGCATAATGCAGCTTGTAATGGTGCAATTGGATAAAGCTAGGTCTTGATAGTGACAGGACTGTGTGCAATGGCGACATGAAGCTCTTGAGATTGTTAAGTGTCACATTTGTCGGTGTTGAGTACAGTTTACAGCGGGCTAAAAGAGGCCAGAGTTATTGACTCTAGAAACATGAAACCCTCCGGAGTGCCTCTAAATCCAAAAGCATTAAAATGCGCCCTTTAACAAGGGAAAGAAATAATCATTTCATGTTCAGCACTAGTGGAGAAATTGTCATCTCTGGTTGCTCTGAGTGCTGTTGAACAAATGTACTGCAGTTATCAGCTTGGTCACCTTGGTGTTCTGCAGAGAACACTTAGCTAGCATTACTGAGGCCTGATGCTGCAGCCTTGAACAGCAGCCAGCAGTGGGCTCTCTCACCTGCCATGTTTCAGCCGGGCCTGTCTGAGTCTGTTGGGGAGGCACAAAGATGCTCTTTGAAGTTAATGAAGCATCAGCATACTTCTTTACCTCCACCACCGGGTCATTATGCACAGCCAATGTCAAGGCTGCACAGAGCACTTCAAAGAATTAGAAGGAAACGCCATGCACACACTCAAGTTCACCTCTAACGGCATTCATGTCATCATAAGTGAGTCGACCACATCTGCATTCAGAGAAATGTCTTTTTAAACAGAAACGTTTCTTCTACACATCGGCCCTCGAAGCTTAACGATGTTCCGCTGTAGTGCAGGAGATTATGCTGACAAGCCTGCTTAAGACAGGAATAGGCTAGCATTTCACAACATCAGCAAAGAGAAGAAGCACTGTATGATCCCGCTGTAACGTATCCATGTTGGACCTGCATGAGACACAAGGGCAGAACAGCTCGGCGCCTGTTTGGACACGCTGCTGCAACCTAAAGCACCAAACCACACTAATGTTTGACAGTCAACTATAGCTGCTTGTGAGCTGCAATTTGACTGGGTGCCATGTTGGAGCTGAGGCTTTAGGAGGAGAGGCTGGCTCCTCTCCCTTTAACTTGTCACTGTTACTATGGGAACTGGCAACATGCTTTTAAGGCTTGTATGGGACCCTTTGAGAATATATACTAAACCAAAATTCAGGACTTTTGGCATCTATCAACACAAAACAGCACTTGCAGCGAACATCCAGCCAGACTATTACCACAGAGGATACAAACCGACCACACAGTGTCTTGTGACATTTAATATTCACTCAGCATGATGGTGCTTAGTGTGACTCCAGATATAAAGGAAGGAGTTTCTCTAGCTAAAGGAAAAGTGACAATCAAGTTGTCAAATAGGAAATGTGAACACTTTTCTTTACTGCATAATTCTAGGTCTCAGAATGACATGTAATAACTACTTAATTACGGTAAACATGCAAAGTGATCGGAAGTAACAACTACTTCCCGCTGAGAGCCGAGAGGGTTTTCACTGCTTCAAATTCAGTCATTGCATTTCCTATAAACTGCTGCTGAGCCACCTGTGAATACCTTTGCATAGCTTTAAATAAAGGGAGGAGAGAAAAAAAACACACACACTAAAAGAAGGTCCGTATTCAAATTTAGCATGCAGACAAATTGAAACGGAATGTGCACAAATTATGTACCCACGCATTGTTCACCTCACACACTCAATAAAATTATACGGACAAATGATGAGAATAAACAGAAAGACTACAGGGACAATAGCAGTGTGGTTTGTTAATTTAAGCAATCAATGAAAAAGCAGAAATAGAAAATGACTTTGGTGCCTTTGTTTTGCCTTTCCAAAGGGATACAGTACTTTATGCCAAACAGTACAATCTCTGCGGAACACAATTACTCAATACAAGCTGGTGCAGGGCGATTTCCTGACAGTAGATTACTTCCTCACTTTCCTGCTTGATAAGTAAGGGCTGTTCAAGCTCCTTTGAGATTCTTATTATCGCTCTACTAGCCTGCCTACTTTGGATGGGCAACTTCTCACAATGCAAGTAATGACATCATATCCAACAAAGCTGCTTTGTCTTAGCCTTTTGCTTTACTAGTAGAGAATGACACACTGAAAGAGAGGAAACAGGGAAAATAAAAAAGGGGAGGGTGCAATGATACTGTAAGGCACAGCTGTTCACTTCACACCAAGCACAGCGTTCCCAGAGACACAACATGAGTCAACATGCAAAGCAATGCAAGTTAGAACACCCCCGCTTCCCAGAAACCAGGCAGCACAAAGAGTAAAGGGAAAAAGTCTTTCCAGTCCGACCAGAGCAAAACTGTGACAGTCTCCCAATACCACGCACACAGCTGGTACCAATAGACTCAGATTCCCACATTAGTAGTACGTATAGCAGAAGTCAGTGTAAATTGTAGCAAAGGCTTTGATGGCAAAATATCGTCTCCTATGGATAAGAACCCAGAGGAACCACAGTGCGTGTATGCCAACGATTATGTGGAAGGCAAGGGAACTGAATCAGTTTTGTTCAGCATTTTGTTTTCCCCAGAAGACAGAAGAGACAAAAGAAGAAACGCAAAAGCTCAACTACAAAAGAGGCACGGGCTGTTCGGAGAAATGTGAGCGTGATGCGAGCAAACTATGATCAATACAGTACCCTCACCTCAAACCCCCGTTTTCCTTGATGTTATTTTAGGCGGCGATAATAGACCTGCTTTATATCGCTCCCACACATGCGCCTGGGTTCAGAACAGGGCAGAGTGGAAGGGGGTGGCTGTTGTGTTCTCACAGTGCGTGCAGAGCTCTGATACGCAAACACAGAGGCAGTTTTTCTCTCGCCTAACCTGCAACACAGTGCAGCAGGGAGCCGCACAGCTAGGGCAGGTGGGAACACGGAGAACACACAGACAATCTGCTACAATCAGCTTGTGTGTGAGTGTGCATCGATATTTGTGTGGACGGGGGTCTGATAGTCCCTTTTAAGCGGGGTACTGTATTGATGCAAGCCATGCCAGAGTTACTGAGGAGACAGAAGTAACCGCATTCATCAACCTACCTGTGATGTTGACGTCCACGCTGCCAGTACGAGTCCCGATGCCGTTGGTGGCGTCACACACGTACGTGCCTGCCAGGTCGTAGGTCACCGGTCCCTTGAAGAAAAGGGTGTTGTTCTTGATCTCCACATTAGTGGGCAGGGATCCGTTCAAGCTGTGGTGAGAGAGAGAGAGACAATAATACAGACACCATAAAAAGGCAGAATTACACCAGACCACTGTGGAAAAAAAATAGCCTCTCCCAGGAGCAGCAAAGCAATTCAAGGCGCATGAAAAATACAGTCTCCAGAGCCAAACAAACCTGGATGTGTGTGTGTGAGGGTGAGATAAATACCAGAAATATTTGACAGCACTATATTTCAGCCATCATCCATCAAGTCCAAACAAAATTATGAGGACAGGGAATCCCAGCAGGTCCAAACAGGTAAGACATAGTTGATGCCTGAGGACACAGGCTTTTTTGGCATGTGGAATACAAAACAGACAGTGGTAGGGAGAGAGGGGGGGGGGTGGCGTGAGGGGGCTTCTTTCCTCAGCTCACATGGCTGGACTCAGAACTCAGGGGAGCTGTCAAGAGAGGCAGCTGATCAAGCGATAAATGCAGAATCTACCAAATGCTGGGCTGTCAATGAGAAGTGGAGCCCGTTTCTCCTGCCTGGGGTGTTTGTCTTCATGGTTCGCTATCTCTACGCCGTTCAGACTTGCTCGTGTCCTTTGATCAGGTCAGCACACTTTGAGGTCACGGATCATGAGCGCACCACCCCTCTATTCTATTATCTGGACCCCTTTTATGTAGCCCAAAGGCTGAAAAAAGGTATCAAATTTCATGACAATTAGCCCGTTTCCTGCTGCCTTCCCCTCGATCGGCTTCATCAGCTGCTCTGAATGGATCGTGCTTAAGTAGAGCTACAGAGGCGACTGTCATAATATTAAATAGCTCTCGGGGCTGACTGTTGGGTGAGCAGCTGGGTGTGGGTCACATTGGTTTCTCTTAGCAATACGGATGCTGCTAAGACCTCCCTCTCTCACTCGTGGGCTCGCTGTCTGTCAGAGAGACACTTCAAGATCCGCTGGTGTGCGAGAACATTAAAAACAATGTAATGCTTCATTTATTACAGCCAGAAAACAAAATGTCATCGCAGAGAGGAAACAAAATTAGGTCTCACGCTAACAATGGCCACACATCAAGCACTTGAGCTGCACTAAACAGGCTTTCAACAAGGCTCTTCAGTGACAGGGGGGAAGATAGGGCGATGGGCTGTTTGTTAATTAATCTATCATTAAATTTCTATTAGAAACTGCTGACTACGTGGTTAAACACATATTATGCAGCACATTTGAAAGAAAAGTCAGTGTAAAAAGCATAGGGATTTCTTTTGATCATAAAGTGTTCATAGTTCATAGTAAAAGTCTGGGCGTGCTGGACAGCAGCCTCTCCTTCATTGCCCGTATCAATAACATCACCCGGTCTGCATACTTTCATCTTCGCAATATCAATCGCCTTCGCTCATAATAGCACCTCCATACTGGTCAATGCCCTTGTCGCATCCTGACTCGACAACTGTAATGCTCTTCTACATGGTCTGCCACAGAAATCCCTCAATAAACTGCAATTTAGGGATGCACAATATTGGATTTTTTGCCAATATCCGATTTTTTACAACTCATTTAGCCGATTACCGATACCGATATTTTTTTCCGGCACAACTGATACCCACAATCAGGGCAAATTTGGCCAATTTCCCAATTGACATAATAAGTAAACATAACCTGTGTTCACTGGGAACATGTGAAAAGTGCAACTGTACAGCAATTAAACCCAAATTGAATAAAACTACTATTTAACTTAAAACAGGAGCACAATATGTGACAACTCAATCTGCACTGTGCAAACAAAATTTGAAAAAGTACAAAAAATATAAGCAGCTTCAGTCCCTAATCAGAACATAAATAAATAGGTGGGCTCAGACTACACTGAACAATTCTATGAGCTACAAACAAGGTGCAACAGAGAGGTGATGTGCACCGCATTATTTAATCACTTTATATTTATATCAGCGTGTTGGCGTTCATTTTCAAGCCAATATCGGCCGATACCGATAATGTGCCGATAATATCGTGCATCCCTACTGCAATTAGTCCAAAATTTCCACGCATCATTTCCAGAAGTCCATCCACACAGCACATCACTCCCGTCCTCAAACAGCTTCTTTGGCTCCCGATCCACCTCCGTTTTGACTTCAAGATCCTGCTCCTCACATTCAAAGCCTCCACAACCTTCACCCTCATACCTCACTGACCTCCTTCAAACCTCCACACCCTGCCGTACACTCAGGACCTCCTCTGCTTTCACTCCTCTTCATCCCTTCCGCCCATTTAGCCACAATGGGACTAAGATCTTTAGCTGCTCTGCCCCTCGACTCTGGAACAATCTCCCACAGTACATCCTCTCTCTAACAACACTGTCAACCAAGTCACATCTCAAAACGCACCTGTTTAGACTGGCCTACGCCTAATATATTCATAATTGTATTAATGTTGCCAATTTTTGTCTGCACTGTTTTATTGTTGTTTATTATTACAGTCAATGCTGTTTTTATTATTCAGGGTTCGTACACTTTAGCAGTGGTCAAATTCAAGCATTTTTCAAGGACTTTCAAGGTAAATTTTCAAGCTTTTCCAGTATCTTACACCTGTTGTAAATTGCATGTTTTAGATGAGTACTTACATACTAAAAGGGGAGATTTCACTTAACCATACCAACAGTGATGGTGTTACACTTTTAGGAGGAACGGTCTTCATTTCAGATAGGCTACTCATTACTTTTTACATTGAACATGTGATTATCTATAGTCTATAGATGGATATAGTCAGATTGCAAGAGAAATACAGTAAGAATTTCAAGCATTTACAAGCACTTTATGCAAAATCCAAGCACTTTTTAAACCTTGAAAATACAACATTTAAATTCAAGCATTTTCAAGGATTTCAAGCACCCGTATGAACCCTGATTACTGTTTTATTTTTAATTATTTACTGTAAAGCGACCTTGAGAGTCCTGAAAGGCTCCTATAAATAAAATGCATTAATGTTATTATTATTATTATAGTTCAGAACAAAAGCAATACAAAGAGCTGTGGTGAGGTTGTTTTTCAATGGCCACCTTGGCAACACATTCACAATGGAGCTGCAAACAATCCTCCTAAAGTATGTCACGATTCAATAATCAGTTACCTTGTGAGCCTCTATCAAATGCTGAGTTGTGCAAAGCCCGATTGATTTGTTGCAGAAATGAAAGGCTGGCAAACTGCGATTCACCACAGATTCGGCGGCCAGAGTATGTATGAGACATCTGAATCTGTGTGTGTGTGTGTGTGTGTGTGTGTGTGTGTGTGTGGAGCCTGAGGGGCAGGGAAATGAAAGGCTAACAAACAGCTTGAAAGTGATGCAAATTCTTTGATGACTGGCCGGCTGACTCGTGTGCATGCATGTACGTGACGTGTGTGTCCACATGAGTAGTGCATGGAGGGCTGGGTGAGGGGACTCAAGGACACTACATCCATCAAGCCGCCACCTCACTATAAACTGTGTGACTGTGTGGAGGCGGCCTTAAACTTGAATGCAGAAAAGCAGACTGTACGTGCCTAAAGGCCTGCACGTAAAAGTACATTGTTGCTCATAATCGGGTCTAAAAATAAGACAATTCTCACTGGTAGCAGGCAACTGATTAGAGGGGATTAAAATATTTATGAAAAGAAGGAATTGAGACTGCTTTCTGGACTATAAACTAACAAATAAGTAGCATTGAAGGACAGCGTCTTTAATCACACATCCATCTGTTTAGTTGGCCTGAAAGTGTCCTTATTTCATGTTTAATGTTTAATATGAGGTTTTATTGTCTTTTAAGAGCCGCAGACAGCATTAGAATATTTACTCACTGCTTATGTTCAGTAAAAGGGGCAATAACGATAAATTACAGGAGGATTATGTAATCTGTGAGTTTTTCACACAGCTATCGGTGAATTGAACCAGTAGTTTCCTTATTGTGGCCTTTAATCGACATGAATAATAGAGTCACATTTCCACAATAGAGATAAGTAAGCTGGCTAATTAAAGTGGGGCTTGAAGTAACAATAATACTGCTTTCTTATTTATAGACTCCCATATCTGAGTGAGTGACAATGGAGGGAGAGGATGTGTGGGCTGCTTTTCATAGAAAATGTCTGAATGTCTGAAATCTCAGCACACTGAAGTGATTGAGTTATTTTCTGATCATAAACAACTCTTAAACAGCCCTCTCTTCCACCACTTACTATTCCTTTGCCCACTTAAAACTACAATATGTACTTAAAAAAGACCGAATGTGGCGAGTGAAGAATGCCCTGCAAACAAACATTTCATAAACAAACAATAAAGTTCAAATAGCATGCGTCCTTTTTTTAGTCGATTCGCTGTTATTTTGGTGCAGCTCCCCATTAACCCATTTTGAGAAATAGCTCGGGTATTGTGCTCGAAGAAAAAAAAAAAATCAAAGATGCTCAGATTCTTTCTTCCAGGATTGTGTGCATGCCAAGGCTTTCTGCACACTCCACACAATGCAGGGAAACAAAGAAAAAGTGTGACTGCAGATAGTAAAAAAAAACAAACAAGCTTATATATTTAATTATAGCTGCAACAATTAATGAGAAAAAACTATACAAACTTGTGATTTCATTGAATAAGATAAACACTACGTACAGTTGACTGTCTATGGAAATGATGAGGATGTGTATCAGAGACATTAATATTTATTGGATTTAGCTTCAGCTCTCGTGTGTGTGTGTGTGTGTGTGTGTGTGTTTGTGTGACGCAATACTGCCGGCCTGTTCCGGATCCTTCCGTCACAGCCTTGTGCTGACCTCCACAGTGGAGCCCAGGGGAACCTTCACAACAGATTTGGCATCTCATTTTCAGTGCAGCAATGGCCGTCCCCTCCTATCTGTCAGCACAGTGCCCTCGTCTTTCTAGATCACATCTCTTCACCCTCCTCCTCCTCCTCTCTCTCTATCTTCCTCCTATCTCCCTAAATCTCCCTTTGCCTCTGATAAAAAAAATAAAAGCCCAAGCAGGTCAAATCTTCTCTATCTTGTCGTTTTCTTCTCCTGCTGTGTGTATATCAGCGATTCTACCCTGAGAGCTAAACGTATGCATAAGAAAAAAGGGAAAAAAAACTCCCTATGCCTCATTAAAATCCAACAGTGGCTCGTAGAGTAGATACAATGAGGGCACAATGGTCTATTAATCCACATCCACTCAAGTCCACTGACATATTTCTCAACCCAGCCTTCACTGAGCAATTACACGACAAATTGCTACATTTATCTCTCAATTTTACCGTATAATACTTTCATTTAAAACCGTGATATGCACACAAAAGTTGTTTTATATTCAAAGAGCCGCTACGAACTGTTCTATTCCTTTTTTAACGTTTTATTTTGCACCTCAAACATGGACACGCAATTTGGTCAGTTCAAATTACGGCAAACATTTCTGCATTGGAGCCGTATTCCTGTCATGTTTCAATGCTTATATTTAAACTACATCATTTCCGCGTGACCAACTTTCATGCAATTACTCAAAGCAGATCAAACCCGGGGTTATTTGGCAAATTCCCCGCAGCCTTGAAAACATGTTTGTATCTCTTCTTGCTCGTGTGTTTGCAGTGATGGTCTCTGAGGCAAAAACACTGATGTCAGCCCTGCGGTATGCCGGCCTAATCCACGGCTCCTACTCCAGCTTTCAGTTTCAGCCCTCTTCTGTGTGTGTCAGGGACAAACCGCTGCCTTCTGTGCCCTCCAGAGAACACAACAGCACTAACAATGACGCTTTCTTACCTCTCTACCTGCATGCTGGTCCTCAGACTTCAAAGCAAAACCCCAAAAGCAAAGCAACGCGTGTTCTGTTTGCATTTATCTCCCAGTATCTGTGACCATCAGGCAGATAGGGGTGTGTGTTGCAACAGTAATAGGACCATTGTGCTCTGCCTCAGGTCCCAGTCTTATCTTCATTACACGTTTTATAAACAAACAAATAAACGGAGACACATTTCTGGAGAGGATGAAGGGAGTTGCTGTTTTATCTTTGAAGATTACTTTCTTGTATATATATGCCTTGAAACAAATGTTGGACTCCATTCGATAAAATTGCCTTCCTCTGCTTTAGTAAGCCCTCCACAAAAACACTCTCTTTTCTTTTTTTCAGTCAGAAACCTAACGTGAGAGGAACAACACATAGCGAGGCTGTCTTGTCTTCGGAGCCTTAAGGGGTTTTGTTAGGGTTTAGTCAGACTCACAGTTTCCACTGGTAGATGGTGACAGGGGGGTTAGCGTCAGCCCTGCAGGTCAGCTGAACATTCGGACGGTTCAGGTACCAGTTTCCATCAAAGCCCTCGATTTTCACGTCAGGTTCGTCTGAAAGGAAGACACACTGAAGTCAGGTCACCCCATCACAGCATAATCAAAAACCTCTGTTGGTGCACTGCACCTCTGTTGAAGCAACTTAACTTCTGCTAAAAACGTTTTTCTCCACAATTGTGGGAACACTTTTAGCTTCTTACAGCTCGGGGTAAATACTGTTAATAGGTATAACTGTATGCAAGGTTCATACACTTTTTGAGTGGTCAAATTCAAGTACTTTTCAAGGACTTCCAAGGTCCATTTTCAAGCTTTTCCAGTACCTTGTTGCATGTTTTAGATGCGTACTTACATGCTAAAAGCATACCGACAGCGATGGTTTTACACTTTTAACAACCAAAAGTACAGTTTGCTAATCTCAATATTCAATTTAGTATTTTTTCATTGAACATGTGATTATCTATAGTCAGATTGCACGAGAAATACAATAAGAATTTCAAGCATTTTATCCAAAATCCAAGCACTTTTCAATCCTTGAAAATACAACATTTAAATTCAAGCATTTTCAAGGATTTCAAGCACCTGTATGAGCCCTGCGTATGATCTAACACAAACCTGTAAGACATGTGCATAAGAGATTAAAAATGTGATGAAATTGCATTGAACTCCTCATTACTGCTGTGTTTCATTGTTGTTTTTTTAGAAAGAGTTTTTTTAAGATGCGCATTTAGTGAATAAAAGAAGAAAAACACTGAAAACTGACAAAAAAAAACTGTGTGAAAATTGTCTTAGTGTGTGTGTGGTACATACTCAGCAGCTCATTTGCTTTTTTCTCTCGTTTTTGTACAAGTGAAAAGGTTTCTGAGCTGTGTTCCCAAGAAGACCTTGTTTACAGTAAACAGTGGAGATCTGTTTACAGTATTTACAGGAGAGAATATCTTCCTGGTGCATGAGAACGTAAAATAGAGGTGAAAATAAGTTCAAACAAGAACAACCATTAACTTAGGAGCTTTAAGTGATCAGATGCTTACACTGCACGTTGAGCACGACGCTGTCTTTGATATTTTCATTCCGGTACGTGACGATACACGTGAGTCTCTGTTTGTGGGTCTCGCGGCTCGGCACCACCACGTAGTTGCTCCGTACCGTCACCGTCCCGTTTTGGTTGCGAGTCTCCTGGAAAGTGGCTTCGCCCTTCAACCTGGTTTCCCACTTGATCACGCTCGGGGGCTTCCCGTTAGCCGACACACACGTGGCGACGGTCATCTTGCGTTTCGTGGCTCTGGCTACGATGGTGGGCGTCGTCAGGGTCATACGTGTCATAGGCCGAGCTGTGGAGAGAGCAATCACATCACTTAAAAGTAATTAAAGCTCATTAAACTGTTTTTTCCCTTTCAGTTTCAATCTCATTATAGTGTCTCATTTTGTCCACTGCACCTACAATCAGCTAGTAAATTAAACTAAGAGGATGAGAGAGAAAAACAGTTTTGTAACTCAAAACAGCTAAAAGTTTTGCTTTTTTTCATTCCACAAAGCCAGAGCAGTTGTCAAGGCTCTTGCAAATGCACAATCCACTTTCCTAGCCAATGCGCAGTTGAAACCTTTGTGTTTCCAATTCAACAAATGAAAGCGATAGGCCATGGAGAGGCCTCTTTGAGTGCTGCTGGTTGGCGATCTGCACACAGGTTTCTAACGTTCACTGAGCCGCAGAAGCCTAAAAAGACCTGGGAGGCTCAGTGACACAAAAAGGGGACTCGGAGCTGACAAGACGCTCTGGCAACAGGGACTACTTAAGCCAAGTGCTTCTTCTTTTACTGGGACTTAATGGAAAACACACCAACACTTAATTTCTAATTAGATCTCTAATCAGAGTCAGCACACAACCTTTTCAAAGCTGCCTTCTGCCAAAATAAACTACATCTCAGACGCTGCTTTTTTTCCCACAAGATGAGATTATTCAAACCAAATTACACACTCTGAAGTGGCCTTATTGATTTCTGTCTCACCTGCCATTTTTATTGACTGCTCTCTGCAGTGGTTTCCTATTGAATAAAAGACACATGGGCCAATCTGGGAATTGTGTTAAAGGACTCCTCACCCCGATCCTCATGAATACGTCATAATTATTTTCACTGTAAAGTTGAACATGTGTACACAACAAGGTCCTCCATCCAATGAGGACCTGGTGGACTCAACCATGTTCACCAGTCACAGACGGGGAGTTTTATCTGTAAACAACGTGATTACGGCAGCAGATTTAGCGAACACAGACACAGCATCTGGTTTTTAGGTGCTCCAAAGGAACTCAAACCGCTTTACTACAAAGCCTCTGGCAAAGTAAAATTAAGAGCAGGGCAGTAAAAGTGTTTTTTTAGCCTTCCACTAAAGAGGAAGATGTTGGCTTGACCCCATGTTATCTGATTCAGAAGAATGTTTCTTTTTCTGCCTTAAGTCGAAAAAAGAAACCAAGTTTAGGTGACAGGTTTAACAACCCTCTGACTCCTCTTCAGGCAAGCAATAACATGTTAGAGGAGGAAAGTCTTTGGATGGAAACCCATCGGCATACACTTGATTTCATGTTTCACACAATTCATCCTGGCTCTACAGGAGCTACCTGTGGGAGCTCGAAAATGACCAATTGCTCAACAAGGCTCATGCAAACCTGAATGAAAAGTAAAAACAGTAAGTAGCGTGAGATGTGGATACATTTTCTGTTTTTACTGTTTCATTGTTTTATTGTCACTGCATGCATCAACAGTGCATCTTGTTTATTTAGAATATTTCAAACAGATGTAAGCATAAATGACTAATTTATGGACTGATAAAATTCTCCGACTTCTATTTAAACCTCATTTGTTAAAAAACAAAACATAATTGTCACAAAGCAATGTTGTTTGTTGCCGTGTTTTCTTAATTCATCAACAGCTGATATATGAGAAGAAGAAAGCACAGAAAAATATGATTTTCACAGACAAGCAACATTTTGAAACCAGTATGTCATCATTTAAATTCCAGATACCTTTAATGCTTGCACCTTCCTGATATGATAAGGGAGAATTTTTATATTTAAGCCAGAAATAAATTTCAAAACCTGTGCTATATATGCCACTATTGTGTTCATGCAGACAAATCAGATTTTATTCTTAGTTCTATTACCAAAAACAACTAAGATTGGCTTATTAAGATTCAGATGTGTGCTATCTTGTTAAAATACAAGATTTTGCCACTTTTTCAAATTACAAGTGCTGGAGGTTTAAAACAGAATAAAAGTCTTTACTCTTGCTGTTGTCCTGTGTTGTGTTGTGTTTTAAGAGTGTGAAACTTTTTTGTCGCTGTTTGAAAGGCTTGTTTGTTTGAGTTAGATTTATGTTATTTGTTCCTGCCCAGGGACTACAGATGAAATTTAGCGAGTAGCTAATTCTGGTACGGCTAAAAACCATGCACTGTCCCTGTTAAATAAATAAATAAATAAAGACGAACAATTTTGAAGATTATTAATCATTTCTGCACAAGCTCTTACCAAATACAGTGAGGTTGACCATGTTCTCCCGGTTTCCTGCAGGAAACGTGGTGTACTCGCAGATGTACGCAGCTTCATCAGACAGCTGCAGGCTGGAGAAGACGATGGTGGTGTCCTCCAGCGAGGGCGTGCGATGACGCACCGCCGCCTGCTTGAAGCTCACCCTCTCCTTGAAGGGCGGCAAGACGGACACGCCGAGGGCCGGGTTGGCTATGGCCACGTTCTGCTTGGTGCCGTTGAGGAGCTTCTGCCAGGTGACTTGAGAGATCTTGACTGGCGGATTACTGTTGATGAAAATGCAGCGCAGTTCCACTTGCGAACCCACGTAGCCAGACTTACTGGAGTCCATCTGCACCATCTGCCCGTTGCCAGCTAGAAGTAGCAGACAGAGAGAAAAAAAAACAAAAAACATTTAATTACGATTAACAAGTGTCCAAGGCCAAACAAAGCACTCTAGTCAATAGCAAGTACATGCACTGAAAGTCAAGGAGTCAATTCAGTCTTGTAGGTAGTACACGCACGCACAGCACTCCCTGTCAGACTCATGGATTCAGCCACTGCTCCCCCATATGCTGCACAAGTAACGTCTGCTGGCTATACATCAGTGTAAGACTTGGTACATGGTGGTGGTTGTGTGTAAAAGCTGGGGGAGTTATTAACATAATGGGCACATCTATACAACCCTGTCTTTGTCCACAAGGGTCCCGTTTCTGATGAGATGGAAGGACCGAACCAATGCATCACTAATGAATGAGTACAAGGGCAGCGAGTTGGAGCCAAGTCATCGTCTGTCTGCTGTGCTCCCCCTCTCTCCACCTACCCAGCAACACACTGGCTACCCCATTGTAATTTTAATTACTTTTTACTCACAAATACTTCAATGACTGCCTGGAGCTCCTATTAAAAGAAACAATGTGCAGCCCTGTGTAAGCACTCAAAACAATGAGAACACACACATTAGCCATATAAAAAAGCCAGCAATTATGCCCCTCTCCCCTACTATCTGAGCCTGTAGGGAGTTTGGTAGCAAAAGAAAAAAGGTCAATTAGCAAGGACGGACCTTCTGTAAACTCGCCTGTGGTTCGGTCTTTTATGCATACGTTGACCTCTCTCTAAACTCCAGAGTAAAACACTTTCTCCTGCCCCTCGGCTTATTACTTGATGCATCATATGTCTATATCCGAGCATTAGCTGTCCCCTTGCAGCCTGCCTGCTTTAATCTAGTGCAGGAACGACAGAAAACAATTTTGATGATCAATTAAGTATAAGCAGTTTATGAAGCAGCTATTTGCAATCGCTTTCTCCAAAGAGAGGGTTTCCTGCTCTTGTCTATTTTTTTATCACTGGGTTTTGAGTGTATGAAATAAATAATTAATTGATAAATAAAAAAAAGAGATAATCAGATGAATCCATATTAAAAATAATTGTCTTCCTGCTTGTATCCTGCTTTGATCTTAACTGCAGAGCTACTACAGCTTATATTGAGGCCTGACCTGGGTTCTGAAGTGACTGCAGACTGAACAAATGTGTCATTGAACTGCTGCAAGCCTCCAGCATCCTGTTGTCTTTGACACATCTTTGTTATCTCAGACTCTGATTTATGTTCCTTTCCAGGTGAAGCCTGATGATCTCCCGTTTCCTGGTCCGACAACCCTCGGTAGGGCCTGTATTTACAACCAGCCACAACTATAATTATCTCCTATGGATAGACGAGGACCCACAGGAAGAAAGACAGAAATTCCTCCGTTAATCACGCCGGACTCATAAAGCCACCAGTGAATAAGGTCATAAACAGAGAGGAAATATGTTGTGGCCTCAAGTGGAGAACTGGGGCCGACACACATGGAGCTCCTCTTTAACACAGAGTAGCTGCATCGCAATGATGGATAATCGTTGTGTTCAGAGATAAAGTTTCCACAGGGGGGCTTTGAAATGTGTAAGAATACGTGAGAGAGATCCATTTATGTATACACCCACGGAAAAACAATGTCTGACGGAGTCTATCTTCAACTGAACATGAATCTGAAGTAGAGAGCAGGGGGAATGTGCATGCAGGCTGTCAAACTGTCTAAGCAGCGAATGTTTTGAAGATTCTTCTCATAAAAACTGTAGGTAGTCAGGCGATGGACACTGGGGCACAATACATACACGAAGAAAGGAAATAGTTGGCGCAGACTGTGACTCAAAGACCATTACGATGAACAATGTATTTTTTCCATCTTTCACGGTGGGCGCGCAACTCTCGGGCTGAATGGTTTATGCTGGAAAGCAACACATTACCACAGAAAGGCAATTTCTATCCATTGTCGTATACTCTCACTCGAGTAGCTGCCTACATCAAATCATATAAAAAAACAAAATGACAACCTTTTGAAGTTACTGAGTGCACATCATCTTTCATTTCCTTCTGACCACATCAGCAAGACCCTCTCTATAGAGATTTAAACTTGGGGGATTTGAGGATGACAGATTGATTTACTAATACAGTTTGACAGGGAGGACTGGCAACCTTGTCATCTGCACCTTGAGAAACACCTGTGTCCTTGTGCACCTCGGGGCAGTGCTTTACTCCATTTTATCACAGCTTAGATTACCAGTTGTGGCAGCTATAGTATGATATTTTTTGAAATAGCAAACACAATTTACTGTGTGACAACACTAGTTAAAGTTTAATCTTAAGTTGGAGCGAAGTGGGGGGGGCTGTGTGTGCAGGAGGGCTGTAAAAACTCATAAATATGTACCTGGCCAGGCCTCACCCACTTGAATGCTAAAACAATCCTGGCAGGGGCTGGCTGTTTGAAAAGCTGCAGCCCCTCCCTCTGCCCTGCCTCCTTTGAGTCTGAAGCTCCCCCACTCAGATTGAACCAAATAAACAGCAGCTCACACAAATGGAAACCAGAGGAATCGGCATAATTACACAGCCACAGAGCCCAAATCCCCTCCGTGAAGGACCGGGGGCGCCCACGGGGACCCCTTTCACTCAAGGACTGGAGGAGTCCTTGGCTGAGCTCACAGTAGAGCTGTAATTACAGACTACACCACAGAGCGGCAAAGCCATAGGAGAACAGAGCCACATACATGCAAGATGCATTAAGGAGGGAGATTTTGTGAGGGTTATGAGAGCCGGCGGTGCAGAAACGAAAAGAGGAAGAAGAAAAAAAAGAGAAGCAAAGTACTGGAGATGCAGAACTGGCGAGAGGGAGACAAAGAGCAAGGCGGAGCTTTGGGGAGATTTGTAGGTGTGCTGCAGGTTTGAGGCTGGCTGGGGCTGCTGCTGCTGCTTTGTTCTAACACTGACAAGAGGGTGACTGGGGGGACAATCATGCACTAATACACTTGAGGCTAGACAGTTGCCTTGAGAGGTGCCAGTAGAGAAAAGAGCCCTGTTTCTGGAAGGAAGAGCAATAGGACAAACAAACAAAGTATGCCCAAGCTGGCAGAATATAAAGAAGAGTGGTTTGATTCACACCAGGTGAGCTGACTTGGATCAACGGGGACATAAGGGGCGCTATTAAAACAGCTGCTGTACCGTCTGGCCCTGCACTGATAGCAAGAGACTCCCAAGGCCGCAGCACAGAGCTGCACACAGAACATTCAACTGTAATAAGATCTGGCCTGTCAGGCAGCAAGGAAAAGCATGTGCTTTGTGTTGTTTGCATATGGCACATTGGACAATTTCCTGCACTGAATAACAGCCTTCAGTCAAATGGACTTCCTATGGTCTGTGCAGGACAATGTCCAGGAAAACACAGACTGCGGGGGATCAAAATTGATTCTTTTTTTTTAAACTGACACCGATAGGCCTAATTACCTGCTTCTCATGGTCGATACCAATGGGATAACTGATGATTTCACTTTTTTTTGACCCTCTGAAATCTTAGGCTATTATGTCCTTTAAAAAATCTGTTAAAAATCTTTGCAATGCCATGTTGGTATCTGTTTTTTTCAGCGTTACCTCACATATATGTCCTGATAATTAATTTTTAACTTTGACTTACTTGATCAAAATGTTGAACCCAAAAGAAACTAAGGAAACATAAAATCTGATCTTGAAAGTTATGTTTCAATACACAGAATTTTAAATATTGCAAATATGAATACAGGTTGCATATATAACATATAACAGGTAAAATGAGGATAATATCTAGTTCAATGTTTTATACTAAATGTCTTCACGTCATGAAGAAGTAATATGCAGGTGTTTTCATGGACTCCAGAGGGTTAAAAAGAAATTCATAACCTGCAGTTAATGCACACTTGGTTGTAAATAAAGGTTAATATGTTGTGACCAAATATTTAATATTCCACCGCTACAACCTACCAAATCTGACTTCACTGTTTTTTAGCATGAACTGTATATAAATATTGGATGCAGTACTCAATATCACTGACTAGCCTGCCACCTACTGTATTGGAGTGTGTTTTTTATGTCAGTGACATTAATTTAGCTTTGTGTTATGGGCTGATATTTTGTCGGGTATAATATAATATAAATGTCAGCTTATTAGCCGATAATAAATCTATACTGATATATCCCTAATGCAGTCCTGCAGAGGAATAGTCTCTGCAGAGCGTTCATATCACAAAAGAAGAGGGGTGAATGTGTTTAAATCAAGCTGACATTTTATTACTCACATGGGAAAACAAACACGAATTAAAAAAAAAAACAGGCTTGATTCCTTTCTGTAACAAATCAAAAATGAATGAGAAACATGACATTAACATTTAATATTTGCTTTTTGTCTCTCCGGCAGAGAGAAAAAATCAAATTAAAGTTTCAACACGGAATATAGTGCATTCATCCATCTGTTTAATCCGAGATATTCTTCAGTACAACATAAAACCAGACCTTGCTCTACATATAAAACAATAACAACACCATAAAGCCCTAAATTGAAAAGCAAGGCGCCTGCTCTAAAGCCTAAGAAGCTTCTTTTCCATAAAACAACTGCTACTTGGCAGCTCATCTCACAAGAGATACGTAACACTATTGTCTCTCCCTCTTTTTTTTTTTAGTTGCACTGGCCCACAACCAACAATATTTCAGAAGACAATTATTGGCTCATTTACCATTACTTGGGCCAAGCTCATCCAAGAGAAATCCATTTGTTCCTGAGTCAAATAAAGTTCAGAATAATTCACCTCTAGCTGCTGCAATGTGAGGAAGGCAAAGATTAAATGGGACTCAATGCATATTTTAGAAGAGGCACTCATTAATGTCTTCTATTTAAAGCTGCACCAGGCAACTTGGCCCACTGTCAGTCCCAAATGGCAGTGAAATGTCGCTGTTTGAAGTTTGGAAACTTGAAAACCCCAAAAACTGTGTAATGTGATGTCATTAAACTGCACCCTTCCTGGACACTAATGCCGTCTTCTCAGCGGCTTATTGGGGAGGGGAGAGTGAAGAGTTTCCACTTTAACTGGGCTGAGCGCTCACTTTTGTCTTTCTGTAGACTAAAAATTAAATTGAGGCAAATAGGTCAAACTTTATGCCATATCAGTTCTCAGAGATGCATCACTCCTGAGAACTGCAGCTCCGCTTTCTGATTCAAGCAGATAAATCAGCCGGGGTCAGCCAGAAAATTTTAGAATTGTGTCGAGGGCAAGCAAATTAGTGGGACAACCCCAAAAGTCACTAACAGAAATTTACACAGAGAGGACAATGAGGAAAGCCAGAAAAATGACAGCAGATCGCTCCCACCCCCTAACCAACCAATTTGAGCTCCTGAAGTCCGGGAGACGTTAAAGGGTCCCACTAGCTAAGGGAGCCTTTAAAAAATATTTTATCCCCAACGCTACTCGCCTCCTCAACTCAACATAAGTGATGCACTAACTTTTTAACTGCTCTTAATTGTCTTTTTCTTTTCTTATTCTATGTTTTAACTGTGTTCTCAACTGCTGTATGTTTTTAATGAAATTCTGTATATTTACAGTGAGCTGAAGGCAAATTTCCACCATGGTGGATAATAAAGATTTATTGTATTGTATGTTATTGTATTTTGGTATATACTTCTTCCCAGATGCTGAATTAAAGCTTATCACATGAAGACACATCATCTCTTTCTGCTTGATATGCTTTTGGATTCTCCATTGTTACTTAAGTGGGATGCTGGTAGATAAACCGTGGCTTGAGCCAGTTGGGATAATGACTGTTTAATGTAGTCCTAGTTCCCACGGCAATGGCACAGTCCTCTGAGCCCCCCTATTCATGACCACACATGGGGTGTTCAAAGGGGGCGTCCAACTCTTCTGTCCCATACACACACACACAACACCCAGCCATTAGCTGCTTGTTTATTTGCTTGATGGAACATTTTTAGTCTGTATTTTGGAATTCAACCAGTTGCATTTTGTTGATGTTATCAACAGATAGAAGTGCTTCTCTGAATGCTTTATAAAACAAATGATGGTATTACTCTTCGGGATAACTGGGCACTATCTCTCTCCGATGGAGGCTTTAATACATCCAGATAGGGCACTTCATTTAGCGCGAGCAGCCATATTATATGTCTAATGTTACTTTTCGTCGAGCATCACCATTCAGCCTTTTGAAATGGAGCAGTATGTGTCAGACAATTTGTTTTAATCTACACTCATACACTATTTGATGGTGCATCAGTCGGGTCTCTTGGGTAAACAACGGTGTACCTGCCAAACCAGCTCTCTTTACCCTCCATCTCCCCAAGCAAACATTCAACTGCAAAGGCAAGCGAAACCTCGCTGGAACAGATGGTTAGTAGACCTGTTCCTAATTTTCCACTATCTGGTTCAAATTCGAAACAGTCTTTTGTACAACAGACTCCGTTCATTGAGGACAATGTAACATCTGCTAAGCTGTAAATGTTAATGATTATCGGGAATATTTATTATGTTAGGCAACTTCCCAATCTGGGAATGCTCCATGAAAGGCGTCGTACATTTCTTTTTAACTATTCCCAATGGCCGTTTGTTTGAGGGGGAGGGGGATGTGTAATGAGCGAGCGCCGCAGCACGGTAGTCGTGTGTTTTCCACATGAGTTATAAAATTACAACTTTCAGGTTGACAGTGCGTAGCATCGTCCAGTCAACCGTACGCACCAATTCTCACCTAATGTAGCTGCATCCAGCGTTTCTGAGGCAACACAAGGTTCAGAGCACAAGCCCACACACACACGCCCCTCGAGCAGCTTTAAGGCATTTCAAATGTCAAGGGGATGCATCAGTTCGCCTGCAACAGAGCTTCTCATCTTATTTTAGCGTGATAATGATTCATCCATGAATGAAACACTGGAAAACACAGCTACTCCATTTTGTTATCAGACTGTTTCAAAGAACCAAACACAGATGACACAGTGGAGTATATGATGCTCTTTTTGTGGGATCCTCTTACTATAATCTTTGAATTTAATATATACAGTGGCAAACAGTGCCGCTGAATTTCATGTAATTAATGTGTTTTTTTATTCGGGTCTAATAGGAAATATGCTCGAAGTAATCTGGGATTTTAGTTGTCTTTGACCGCGGCAATGACAAATAAAGCTGGGCCAAAAATAAAAAAAGGCTTTTGCCCTAGAGAGAGGGGGGGAGAGGGGGGGAGAGAGAGAGAGTGAGAGAGAGAGTGAGAGAGAGAGAGGGGGAGAGAGAGAAAGAGAGAGGGGAGAGAGAGAGAGAGAGAGAGAGAGAGAGAGAGAGAGAGAGGGAGGGGGGGAGACAGACAGACAGAGAGAGAGTGGGAGAGAGAGAGAGAGAGAGAGGGGAGAGAGAGAGAGAGAGAGAGAGGAGAGGGGAGAGAGAGACAGAGAGAGAGAGAGAGAGAGAGAGAGAGAGAGAGAGGGAGAGAGAGAGAGAGAGAGAGAGAGAAGAGAGAGAGAGAGAGAGGGAGAGAGAGGGAGAGGGAGAGAGAGGGAGAGAGAGAGAGAGAGAGAGAGGGAGAGAGAGAGAGAGAGAGAGAGATAGAGATAGAGATAGAGAGAGAGTGTAAACACAGTATCAGAGAGCTCTGACCCCCCCTCCTCCCCCTGCAGCTTAACTAAACAAGGCCACCACGGTTTCGGTTCTATGACACAAAATAAACAGTGTTGACGTTACCTGACCAAATGGCGAGATGACATCACCCACTGATACCAGATAGCAAGCAACTGTCAGCAAACAAAAGGCCGGTACAAGTGAAGGGGAAGGAGATCCCCCCCCCCCCCCCCATCCTGGTAAATGAGTGACTGTAAACATTACAGTTGTGCTTGTTTGAGTGAAACCGATGGGGGAACAGGGCACAGGGCCAGGTCCTGCCAGTGTCAGAGTGTGGGATCTGAAATGTTGTAGTGCGAGGGCAATAACAGCTAGATAATATTATGCTTTATGAGACAGATCTCAAGCGAGGACACTGGGGAGCACTTACACAGACCAGACAATTAGTCAACAAAGCATCTCTTCCGCAGAATGGGCCCAGCAGCGTGCACGGCGGCGTGCGCTGGTTATTTTTCAATAATGCAAAAGTTTGCCTGGGCTTTCAAACGAGGGCAGCTGTTGGATGTCTTAATAGGAAAGAGCTGATCAATAAATAAAAAGGGGGCCACAGGCACGCTGCAGAGTGATGCATTATGGTCTCAGACAGGCCGAGCCGCGCGGGCTGCAGGTGTAGACTCAGAGCAGGGAGGAGTTACGTGGTGGGGTTGGGAGGGGTGTGCCATGTCGTATCGTTCACAATAATATCGTTATATTTTTTTTATGAGTAAAAAAATGCATATCATGATATTGGCAACATTCTTACATCTTGATGTAGTGGTTAAAGTTGTTTTAATCACAAAAAGCAACTTACTCCCTGTCGCTAAACACATGCAGCTTTCAAAATAAGCACAGTGTATTAAGAGAATCCACCACAGAATTTACAAGAAGACTGTCAAAATAAGATGCCTTAAATAAAACATACAAGAACCTTTATTGTCCTTTACAAAATTCCATTAAAATATGCTCCCGGACCCCATAGATGGTTACTTTTATTTATTTGCTAATACTCAAGAGACAAAAGGAAAAAAAAAAAAATTATTTGGCAACTGTTGAGACTTGCATTTTACATTTTTTTCATTTTTTATTTATTTATACAGACAAAAAAAATCATATTTTCTATATATTTTTCAGTATTTTGTAATATCGTCAAGAATATCGTTATCGCGAGAATACCCAGAAATATTGTGATATTGTTTTAAGGCCATATCGCCCAGTCCTAGGGGTGGGGTTACATAAACGTGATGTAGAGGATTTTGGGGAGTTAGGGGGGAGGGTAAGCAGTGAGAGTGACACGCAGCAGGTCAGACGTGGTGAGCAGATTATAGCACTCAGGATATTAAAGTGGAGGAGAGACGATGCTGCAGGCAACACACCTCCCGTGGAAATCTCAGTATTAGCGCAGGGTGACACAGAGGCTACGTGCACATTTCTTTTGACACAGTTGACATAACGGCACAGTATCTGATGCCGGAGCATGCTTCTCCTCATGCCCTCAGGTTAGGATGCAACCCACGGGGGAAAGGTCACAGAGGATCACACTCCTCTTAATGGAACAGTACATGAAAATTAATTTAGATCAATATTCATTTGACATTTAAAGGTGGGCTAAGGTTCCCTTTAAATTACCTGACGTGTCATGTAGAAGGAACACAATGCATGTAAGTGCAGACAGACAGGTAAACCTTAGTCTGCTCTATTTCACCTGCATGAATGCTCTGAAATAGTCAATCAATGGCAAAAGAAAAATAATTTAAGAAATGTATAAAGCAAGAATAAAGCTGGACATTTGTGGTCCACCTCCCCATGTGAAGATTTATGGTTTTTATACCATTTGATGTCTTTGGGGTTTAAGTCAAATAAAACAAGCAGTTTGAAGACGTTCCCTTGGGCCTTGGGAACTTGAAATTGACACTTTTCAGTATTTTCTGGCATTTTATAGATTAAAACGCTCTTGTTAAAACTATTTGACAGAATTATTTGCAAATAAAAACAACCATTTGTTGCAGCCCTAACCCCTGCTGGTTGTGACGAGTCCGTATTAATGCTGTTTATCAAACTGTGAAGCGCAAGAATCTTCACTGGATATGCACCGGACAACAAAAGCACACAGGATTATGTATAAGAATGCTTTTGGAGCTGGACGTATAGGGTGGGGGTGGCTCAGTCTGAGCCAGCACCACAGCAGCACCCTATACCTCTGTTAAGCACTCCGCAAATACAGCATGAAATGCATATAAAGTCCTGCCAAAAAGTGCTGAGAAAGAGTCTGGCCCTGGACAACCATGCATGACAAATCCTTCTCTCACACCATCTGTTCCATTGTCCACAAGTAAAGATAAGTCTTGCAAAGAGCACAAACACTGAGTATTTCCATGTGATAATGCCAACCACTTGTGCTGGATACATTATAGAACATTAAGATTTCTAAATCGAACTACTATTCAGCGGAAACTGTGTGATTGATTATTGGCTGAACATGAGGACAGAGGTGGACGTGATGCAGAGACCCTCTACATCAGGGGTCTCAAACTCAAATTACCTAGGGGCTGCTGGAGGCAGTATCAAAATGAACAAAAAAAGCCACAAAATGACAAAAAAAAGCCACAAAATGACCAAAAAAGACACAAAATGACTGAATAAACACTAAATTACTTTTAAAAAAAGACGCAAAATGACAAAAAAGACACAAAATGACCAAAAAATACACAACATTACTAAAAAAATACACAAAATTACTAAAAAAGACAAAATTATTTAAAAAAAGACAAAAAATTACCAAAAAAAGACACAAAATTATTTAAAAAAAGACACAAATTTACCAAAAAAGACACAAAATTATTAAAAAAGACAACATTATTAAAAAAAGACACAAAATTACCAAAAAAAGTAATTAAAAGGACCTTCCACACACAACACGGTAAAGTGCCATTCATACAAAACTAACATTAAACTTTCATATCAAGGTGGGGGCCACAGAATATCGTCACAAGGGCCGCAATTGGCCCGCAGGCCGCAAGTTTGAGACCAATGCTCTACATGCTGAGTGAAAACACATCAAACGGGTGTAAATCTATACACCCCACGCAAGGTGACCTTTAGAAATACTCAGCGAGAGCATGGATATCGTTTTTGGCATCTGACCTGTGCCGACCTTTACTGGAGGAGTTTTTCTGCCTTTTCTAACAAAGGCCAGCTGATATCTTACAGGCACGCAGGAGGGAAGTCTTCGGGGGGTAAACAGGTCCAGTATAAGTATGGCGAGGAGCACTGTTGCATGACCAGTGTCTTATTAAACCAAGAAAAGAGAACGTACAATCAATATTTGATTAGAGTCACGTGTGATCTCCTTCAGACATTTCCGCTCTGCGTTATGTTGGTGCGGCCTCTGAAGATTTCTTGAAAGAAATTAATGCCGTGCATGTCATACATTTTTAAAGATGTGTGATAAAAAAAGAGAAGAAGTGGCTTTCATCAAAGTGCATCTCTAATTGTCGTTGGGACATAAACAGGACAGCAGGGGCAATGTGCACACAGCTCTGCTTGTTGGTGTGTTGCACCATGCTATTTTTCCCCAGCATTGCTGGCGCAGGCCATTTATACAGCAGCTCCATTAACATATAGGAGAGGGAATTCACACTCCAGCTGGAGTGGGCAGTGGGCAGAAGCCCCAGTCTGCTATCAATTAACAAGCACACTTAGTATGTGTCTGAGTCATGATCACCATGGGACTCTGACAAATGCCGTGCATTTGCTCAAAACAAGTGTTGTCACAATAGCAAATCTTTAGCTGATTACCCGCCCTCGCATCACATGCAGCAACATCTCATGCAAACTGAAAGCAATAAAATCAGCTCACCAGTAGCATCGACCTAATACTGTAACGAACCAGTCATCTCTCTACACGTGTAGAAGGAATTAAGTACAAATAAACACGATTATGAATTTTGCCCTGCAGTCACATCATTTAGGCATGGATTAGTATCCTGTTTTCACCACTGGAGGAATGAATGTGCTCAGTTACTTAAGCTGATAAAGTTAGATATGCTACACGTATTTTATCCCTGAACATGTTATCTTATCTTGTTATTTAAATCATTTCTCACATCGGTAATGAATGCACATTTTTAAAAAAGCATTCCTTGCTGCAGTTTAACTGACAGCCTCTTTGTTCAGGATCATTTTGCCCTGAGTTCCTCTGCAACCTTGACTATGAACTCTCCTTGTAAAAACTGACAAACAGGAATTACAGTAGAAGCATCAACAGCAAGTATGACATGTAAACAAAATGACAAGATTGATGCTAATATGTGGCAGGGATGGCTACATGGGAACACGCAGTGTTTCAGCATAAATGTTGGCTTCAGGCCTTTGCCAAATTCTCCTTTTTCATGTGTGTTTTGATCATAAACCTCTATGAAATCCAGCGGTTCTCGGCAGAACTCCGAGACCCGGACTGAACCATTTCCTAAACCACGCACCACAGCCTATCTTTCCAAGGCGAGTAGGGGCTCCATGTTCCACATACATATAACCGTTGGAATGCTCACCACATCTCAGGACCATGTTCATATTCTGCTGCATGTGCTTTCCAGCTGTGATGGAGTATTGTCTTTCCCACCCGTCTTTCTCCCAGCCTCTATATACACTACTTTCTCACAGTTCATTTTGTTTCCATACGGTCTTTCTGTACATTAGACTCTCCACTGAAATATCTCAGATCTCTGCTTATACATCATTCTGACACCACACCCATTTCTTGTGTGTGACTACTTGTCAGCATTGATGAATACACAATATTGGTAAATTGGGTTAAACATTAACAAAAAAATACGAGGAGAAGCAATTTTCCAGGCATCTGCGCCTTCCATTCTTCATATTTTGACATTATTTTTGATGGAAAGATTTGAAAGAACACATGAAATAACAGCACTTAAATGTCTGCACATTTTGCAATTGGCCTTTCAAGAGAAAAACAACTGGCATGGAGACATTAAGTAGGGAACCACAAAGCCACAGCAAGGGGAAAGGAACAGTCTGAAAGCTGAGTCGGGTGGTATGAGTTACTCCAGTCTCCATTGGCCGTTGGATGTCTAACAATGTGTATTGACACAGAGACCCGGGACACAGAAAGCCTTTGGTGCATTCTCAAAGATGTACACGGCTAGAAAAACAGCACAGGCACTTCTAAAATGTGACTGGAAAGAGAAAGAATGGGAGCAGTAATCAATCATAGAATCAAAAGTCACAAAAAATGACTCGGGGTTTTTCAAAGTTTCATCTGAAAATGCCACAGTGGGTGGGCTGTGGGCTTGGGGCTTGAAAAAAAGTCAGGAAATGAACTCATAGGTTGTTTTTTTTCAAAGTATAGCTGCTGGTGGAAATCAAGTAGGTGGGATTTGACGCGTTTAGCTCCAGAAAGTCTTGAATAAAAGTGAAAGTGGACTAAGATATGTATCAATAATCACTTCCTCATCTCAACATTTCAGTTGAAATAAAACTTGATGCTAAGAAGCATCCAGATAAAATGAACAATGGTGAAGAGAGCCAGTGAAGGGAGATAATTGTGTGGTTCAATGCAATTTCATCGTGGCCAACTTGTAGCTGTGTGACTGCTGTGTGACTGCTCTGCTGACAGCTTGTGCTATTAACTGCAATCAAACCAGCACTGTAATTACCCTCCGTGTTAAAAGATATTCTGTAGTTAAACTTCACAGCGGTGCCAATTCGGACTCGAAATGCAGAGGGATGCAGCGGAATGAGTCTGTGAGAACGGGACGGCTTCTGGATCGTGCGGCTTTGATGAAACAAAGAAAAAAAAAGTATAGCTGACAAATCCTGATAGTGTATTACTATTGATCAGAAGCAGGGAAAGTGAAGCAGGCAGTCGCAGGGAGATTCAACAACTCAATTACAGCATATTGAAATTGCTGTCAGTCACTCAACCAATGGAGCAACTGACTTTTTGGGAGTGTGATTAGCAACGCCAGGCTGGTGATCCGGCGAGGGACCCGTCTCCCGTGATGCCAGCGTCCCTCTAAGTGACGGCACGGAAGTCAACCCAGAGCTTTTTGTAGCCACAAACAAACTTCATCCCAGATGAAATCACTCACATGAACACCTACGCTTTGACATTAATAGCCTTTGAAATGTGCTGACACGGTTTAGGCTGCTGCTGCAGACGCCAGGGCCCGTCCAGTGGGAGCCAAGACAAAATAGCTGTACACTGCATGTACAGGCTCTTTCCTCGGGGCTGCAGGAGTATTATTTGGAGCTCTTACCCTCACGTTGCCCTCCCTTACTGTGTCTATACTGTGGGCTGCTCATTGTTTGACAGGATTGACAAGCTCCCTGGCAGAGCTGATTAAAAGCTTTAAGGTCAGAGAAGTGGGACAGATATCGAGCGAACACCTGTCTCCTCGCTGTGAGCCAGTTCCCTACTGGGTGTGTCCTCCATTGGCGCAGGATCAATGGCTCCATTAAGACTCAACCTTTTTTTTCGTTTTCTGACAGCGCTACTTTGGCTTGCAAAGAACCTTTCACCTGGCTCTTCCTCTTTTTTACTTCCCTCTGCATCTCGTCACATCAAAAAGGGAAAAATGTGCTTCTCAGTAGGAGATCATATTTTTATACATCCAAGGGCATCAGCTGGCCTTTGCTTTAGCTTAAAAAAAACCTCCAGAATGAAATGTAGAGCGACAAGCTCTTGGTGCAATGTATTTCTTTTTCCAGCTTCAGACTTAATTTCATCAAGGATTTCCACATCCTGGTAAAAATAACTTTGAAAGCCTGGCTGCCCACTGAAGATTTGCCAAAGGATTATAGATCATTAAAGAGATGTTTGAAGTTCACTTGAAGTCTCTCCAAATAAGTTACTCGAAATCACAGAGTTTATTGTGTCTTGGCCACACGTTTTCTCTCTCGCTGAAACCGTTTTTCTTTAAATAAAAAGAGGGTCTCACAGGCTGCAACAGCTGGTCATGCTCTCTGGAATCATAATCCAGAAATGGACATTTCAATTTACTTCAGCCCGAGTTTGGATGATAGTGAATTAAGATACCAGCTCCTGTGGATACCTTACCGATCTCATCCCCTCTGGTAGGCTTTCTACTCAGAGCTTCACAGAAGAGAAAATGTTCTTCTTTTGACATTGTATCTCACAGTAATCTATGAAATGAAACCTAATACCATAGCTTTAGCCATGGGATAAGACTTCAAGGGATGGGTGACTTTCACCAAAAGATATCTTGAAGCGTGTCCCACACACCACTCATCACTTCTTTCATCTCCAGAGTACTTCCAGTCTCACAGGTTCCTGGATCCCTCCCCCACACACTCACCTAGCTGGTCTTTCCTGATATGATTCAGTGGCTGAACACAGAGACGCATTGTGCTGCACTTTTTATCACATTAATATGGTTTGTAATCTCTTTTCTGTTTGCCGTGAGAAAATAAAGTAGCTGACTAAACCGTCGAGCATAACAAAGAGATTTTTTAAGATGCTGCCAAACAAGCATTATCAAAGCATCACACCTGTCCTACTAAAGGGAATCACTCTAATATTCTGCCATAATGTCACCTTTATTGTTTTACTAATGAGTGCAAAAGATTGATAAGAAAACTGTTAATTAATTCGATTTAAAATAGATTAAATGTAAACGCTTCAGTGAGGACTATAAAGAAACGTTGCTGTTTGGGGTTATTGATGAAGAGGTTAATGACTTTTTGCATCACATAAGCAGCAACAATACAAATGATCTAAGGCAGGGATGGGCAACTGGAGGCCCGGGGGCCACATACGGTCCACACCCTCACTTGAAGTGGCCCTCAGTACAACTGCATGCATTTGAGCATGAAATCTTAAAAGTGCAGTGTAAAAATGCACAAAATTACTTCTTGCAATTAATGTTGGTCTGCTGTTCTTGCACTGAAAAAAAAGAAATCACAGTAAGTGGTTATTTTTTATTTGCTTCAAACCTTTTGTAGTCCTATTTATACTGTTATACATGCATTTGAGCATGAAATATGTTAAGTTACTGCACTGTAAACATATTTAAAATTGCAGTTTCATCATATCTGGTTAAGTGCACGGTCCTATATGTGTCGATGAAATGCAATTGCTTCATCACTTTGTGTTTCCATATTTAGATATCTGATCATGATGTCACAAAACCGAAAGGTGAAAGAAGCAAGTTCACACTTCTGCAGTGGTGTTTTCAGATAGGTGTGAAACTGGGTTTGCAGGAGGAAAAGGGCGAAAGTGTTGCCGAGGTGCTATGTCACATCTCCATTTGCAGCTGCTCTTTGGCCCTTTCGCATGTTTGCATTTTCCTTTTATTTTTAGTAGTCCTGGTCAAACAAGGTCAGAGGGAGAGGAGGGGAGATGTGGTGCAGTGTCCTGAAGTCACACTGCGGGACAAAGAGCGGACAGACTCATAAAATTGTGGGAAATATTTTAAAGACACTTTAGGACAAGTTTAACTTATTTACGACCGGGTATTGGACCTCGCTGCTTTTTTTGTTCCAAAATGTGAAGCAGAAGTTATTGCAAAATGTCACGGAGTAGCGGGTTAAATTTTAAGAGATGTTTACTTCTTCTACATTCAGCTATTTAATGATTTAAACTTTTTGAATTTTATCTATTTTCCCCAAAAGGTTCTGAAGAAAAACAAGCTCATATTTGTCGTAACGAAAAATAGATTGGTAATGAAAGTCAGATATTGAATTGAGATTCAAATTATATCCAGCCTTAGACCTATGCATATTTAAGCACAATCATCCCTACCCAAAAGACAGTGATTTTCTGTTCTGCAATTTTGACATTTTGCTTAATGCATGAAGACGGAAAAAAGAGTTAATAGCAAAAAAAAACAACTGCATTTTTAAAAGCATTTATATGTATTCTAACCAACTGGGTTTTTCGACTATTTAAATAATTTCGTATAACTTGTTTTTGCCATTAGTTGTAATATTCTGTGTAATTATTGACTACCAGCAACAATTAAAATGAGATGGAGGTAGTTTAGTTAAGGATCATACCTCTGCCCTGCAGCCTGGCTATTTTTATAGACACCTAGGGGACACTTACTGCCAGGATTATAAATGTCACTGTTTTCAGCCCTAGTGCATTAGCACACATATCTGTTGCCTACAAATGACAGAGGGAAAATTTCTCATCTTCTCCGTGCCCTTCACAGATTGCATGTACACCCCGTGCTCCCCTCCCTCTCACCTGCACTCCCAGCCCTGCAGAGGTGGGAGAAAATATCGGAGCAGAAATGAGCTGAGTGTCTTGACAATTGACAAAACTACATTTGTGCATTCAAAGTTGGAGATGCTCAAACTGCAATAAACACACACGCACAGGAGTTGTGAATGGATGCTGGAATAAGGCTCGACATATGGGCTAATGCAGGGCAGAGTAAAATAAAGGGCAGTGAGCTGTGACAGGGGTATTCCTTGTGGGCATAATCTTGTGTTTAATCTTGTTTAAAGTTATTTATAATTTCAGACCGTGTTGTGCGTTAATCTGTCATGCATATCAGGCTGGTAATTACAGCTAGTATTAATTTCAGAATGATGGATATGTTTAGGATAAGAAAAGAAAACAGGACAAATAATCACATTAATCATTTTATCTTTGGGTTGAGTTGTTTGTGACACCCGTGCAGACACATACTGTACAACAGCTACAGAAGCGAATAAGATACAATGAAACAGCTGCAGCTTTGATATTCCAAGTTGAAATATCAAGGATCACTGTTAATACAAATACAGCTACATTTTACACCACAGATTGTAATGAAAAAATCCTTTCACAGCCCTAAAATGTATGCTAACCCGTCACACACTGTCACCGTCTTGGAATAAAATCCAATAAATGGCTGACTGATGAAGGCTAGTGGTGGGCTGAAGGATTTCAACAGAGGCCGGCCTCTTAAAGCTGCTTTTATCTGTTCCAGCTTGGCTGGGATGTATGCTCACATGCTGTACAGTGACACAGCCGACCCTTCATACATAATAGATGTGTTGGTGTCCATGGAGCTGCAGAGGCTACAGGCTATGAATTGGTGCAGGGCAGAGACAATAAGATTCATTTTTTCCCCGTGTTTTATCAGGCTTGAATGCTTTATACTAATCAGCAGCCTCTCAAGTGGTGCTATTTACATTTATCAGGCTCATGCCGAGGCTGGCGATGACGCCGTTTTGCTAATATTTGAAAAAGAACGACAGCTGATGTTGGATTCAATTGCCTCTCCCTTATTAATGTGAATTTAGTTAAGTAAATATGTTTGGTTTTTTACATCAGGGTGATTCTCATGAACATGGTGCAGCTCATAGCAATAATCCAAGAGCATTGAATACACATTTCTTTGACCTTTTATAACCTATACAATCTAAAGTCACTGTTTAATATGAATTTATAATCTTTTTAAAGAATTGTAAGGTATTTTCTGACATTTTTAGAGACACTGAGCTAAATTCATTACAGTAACACATTCTTAAATATAAAAAAAAACAACAAAAGGTTGTTTTTTTTTCCTTGGCAAGCACTTAAATATGCTCAAGGGTAGCTGGTATCACCAAAATGTATTTTATTAAAGTATACACATTTTTAATGCAAACAATTATATCATTACCGTAACATTTAACCATTTTTCATCAATTTTCATTCAGATTTTGTTCTTTATACATTGTCAAAAAACATTATATTTGATTATATTATGTTAAATTATACATTTTTAAACAAATGTATACTTATTTTCATAAAGTTTATTAAATATTTATTGTATATAAGTGTGGGGAAACCATGAAATTTTTATCTGGACGCATTACAGTAATGAATTTGTGAATTAAAATTTGTTTAAAAATATAGAAAATATTATTTTAACACAAAACAATGAATTGTGCCTCTTTATGGTTATATTGTTCATTCATATAAAAGTGAAATATATTTAGTTCATTAAAGTATGTCCTTATAATCTTCACAGACGGAACTTAGACTGGCTTCATGAGAATCACCCATTAGCTAACAAAACATTTTGACTGATTTATTTTTGAACATCAGACAAAAAAATTGAAAATGTATCCTTGAAATGAGGATCTATATATCCTCACTTCATCATGGAGTCTTTACAGCTACAGTAGCTGATTAATATGTCAACTTATTGTTCCTAATGAAAGTGGATTTGCCAACAAACCACCATTAATAGCAGATGCATTTAAATTTAACTGCGTATCTTTTTTTATTATTTATTCAGGCAACGATCAAAGACATTAGTTTCCTGGGAGGTGGGAACATCGATGGTACTCAGCAATTAACAGTGCGTTGTATTCCTATTCCCCTAACAGTTAGTTATTTAGCAATTATCATGCACACCATAATTTTGCTATAGTTTTGAAATGCAATTTACTTTATGAATACAAATGTCTTGTCCCCCTTTTTTTAATCCTGTTATTGTGTGGAGTGAAAAAACAAAACATGAATAAAAAAAACTGTTTAATATTTATATATCCATTTTCTAGCTACAAGGGGATCTCGCTCGGCTGCACTAAAGTGAAACTTGTTGTGACCTAGTTAGAAGAATGCCACATGACAAAGCCGTGCTCGCCCTCCGTCCGTGAGACTAGCCGAGCAGAAAGAGCCATATCGAGCATGATATTCTGCACGGAGATCCTTATCGACAGTTTGTTAGCAGTAGCGCGGGGCAGCCAGGTCTGTGTCCTACTCCTTGGCTGATTAGCTGGGTGAAGGACAGATCGTGGCTGCTCCGGCTCCTCGTCGCAGGAGGCTGAGGCGCTTTGTTAATGTGCTGCCACTCCCCTGCAGGGTGAGCAGGCCTGGACAGGCTGAGGTGACTCTCCCCTCTTTCCCACAGCTCAGCCAGCTTGACTTTGCTTGGCTGATGAACTGTGACGGGACACAACTCCAAGGTTGTTTGTGCTGCTTCTTTTTTTTTTTTTTTTTCCTTCCACCAAGCAAGCCAGTCAGAGCAGGAGTGTGAAACATTGTTGAACTCTGCTGATGGCTCTCAACCTTCGTATCAGCTGGCTCGGCTGCAGCCGTGACACACTCCAGTGAACACCTGAAGGATCCCCACTGTCAGGATGTAAGAGTTGCAGGCCGTACAGCCAGCTGCTTATGTTTCGATACAAGAAGAAGAGCATAAACAACTCCGCTAACCTGCCCAGACATGATTTACCTTGCACAACTTGAAATGAGTCAGCCCTGTGATCGCAGGAAATGGCACACTCAAACTCCAGGGAACCAGCTTCACAAGTCAATTTAGACAAAGCTTTCTGACTGAGCGTGTGTGAACACATTGCTATTCTTTTAAAATTATTATTCAGATCACTTCTATAGGCCATTTCTACCTCAGCTAGAGAGCCTATCACCATCGTTTATGGGTCTCAAAGCACACAGTAGAGCTTTCTGCTGCTTGTTTTGTGATAATTCTCCCCTCACAACTGAAAAAGGTGTTACAAAGGGCCCCGTGTGCTGGGGAGGTTGTTATTTTGAGCTGCTGTTTCAACTCCTGCGAGCCAGAAACAGTACAGTACCTCAAGTCACTATACTTCAGGATCTCCTTCACGTTTGCTGAAAAAGAATCCAGCAGCAGCGTAAATGCTCACCCTGCCGGGGGTCATGAAGGGGCTGCTACATAAGCAATCAGAGAGGCTATTGTAGAGTTTTGCAGGGAGCTTGACAAAATCCCAAAGTGGGAGAGGCAGCCAAAACCTCTGCATGCTTGTTATACAAAGAAGAATTCCCACAAGATGAATTCCTGTTCATGTTAAGGCACGGAGAACATAGTTCTGCCTGTGTTTCACTGGGTTTTTTTTTTAGAATTATGCAAATTACTCTCTTTATTGCTCTAGCATTTAACTTTTTACAAGGGATGACACACCTAGTAGTTACATCCAGCACTTTGTTCACACCCACTGTGCCATTACTGCAATCTAACACAACAGGTCAACAGCAGCCAAACATCGAGACGTCTCAAATAAGCAGCTATTCCAGATCTTTAAGGGGCCGCCGTCCATTGAGTCTTTGCTGGAGGCTACAGTCACGCATTCAAGTTTAGCTCCAACTGCAGTTAATCCAAATGATTACAAGAGACAGGCATCCATGCTGAAGAATGAAAGAAAGGCAAATAACTAACATTATCGTTTCTCCTCTTCAAAACAAAGAAAATGACTAATTCCTCTGTGATGGTAGGTTGTTACAATCAAACCAGGCAGACAAACAGTAAGAGAAGCATCAAGTGAAGCAATTATGTTGCAATCTACCATTTTACAGCATAATCATTCTTCCAGCTTAGTGTTCATCCCGCAGAGTTACCGTTAACCCCTCTTCAAATACTCCATGACAGGTCCCTGCTGGCCTTCTACATCCAACTAACAAGGGTCGGATTTCCTTAAACTTTTCTAAAGTTTTTTTTGTTTATTTGTTAAGAGCTAATTTAGCAGACTCAGCATGTGTAGCTGTCAGGGGATTACTAGTCTAGATGTGCACTGTTTGTTGGTTTCACTGCATAAACCAATTACAGAATGAGGCACCATGAGAGAATTAAAAGTTTGATTAGCCGTAGGGTGGATGGCAGTATAATTGGATTGGATAACAGTTGGACGGCTGCTATCTGTGTACAAAAAAGGAGCCTATTGTGATAATACATGTATAGAAATGGTAAATATGTTGTAAATTCATGTGATGATGAATGAAATGTTGAAATAAATAGGTTTCAAATTAGTTTTAATGACCAGTAAGTGCAAAGAAATAACAAATTGTAAGTCCATGTAAGAGCTTGAGCTTGTTAAAGGAGGATTATGTAACTTTAGAAAGGCGCTTACTTGGTCTAGTAAGGCCAGCACTTTCTCAAGAAAGATACTGGTGTGAAACTGATGTTATTGAGTCAGTTTGCTGGCTTTAAGGCTCTTTTCTACTTGTGCTGTTACATGACAATTTTACCTTTTACTGTTATCCTGAAATTGTCACTTGTGGCTGCAGGGGCTATCACTCAGTGAGAATTACATAGTTTACCGTTAACACTGGGCGTTAAATAGCAGCTTTCTGTACAAGTACAGAAGAGGTGATGCCTGATACAAAGCAAGATTTGCACAATCCGTTGGTAATAAATGTGGTGCATACATCTGTTGCTGGAATGCATTGCAAAGTGCAAGAAAAGGCATCAACACTCATTGATTTTCCTTTGGAATCTAAAAAATATCACATTTCCAGCATTGCAAGCAGCATTGTCAATCTCAGCTGCTGTAAGTTGATTCTGCTCGTGGCTGAAAAACACAACAGCGTCCTCTTTTGTTCCTTTTCTTTTTCTTGCATTGCTTTGATGTGACTAGCCAATCACAGCCGAGACTGTAAGAGAGCAGCGTGTCAGTTAAGAGTGTCAGATGAAAAGCAGTGACGTTTAAAAGCTTTGTTTGCATTGTGCTTCAGCTGTTAATGAGTGTGATGAATAAAATACATACGAAAGGAGCAGCTCTATTAATAGTTATACTGCACAGATACAAAAGAAAAATTAAATACACACAGAAGTGATATGGATATGGGCACAAAAAGAATTTGGCAATCAGAAATGGACGCCTTTATTTTGAAAATCCATTCCTGCAAACTATGGGATCTAAATTTTCTGCAGTCTCCATATGCCAGAAAGATAAATTAAGTCGCACAAACATAATTTCTAACTCATAAAGCATGAAAGCTTCCCATATTAAATGTTAAACTAATGATTACAATGCCAAAATAATTATGGCGTTTTAATCAGCCGGGCTTTGCTCTGTCCCGAAGTGCTGGGAACTCTGAGTTAGTGAGCCAAGTCTGAAGAGTTTTCGAGTGTGAAAGCGGAGTAGTTTAACAAGTGAAGTGTGGGACATGCAGTTGCAGCAATGAGCTCTGTTTAGCTCAATTCATGTCACTATAAGTAATAACAATTCTAAAAACTGTGCCATGAATTATATAAAGCTGCAGTGTTTGGCATTCACCCACAATCTGAGGCAACAATTTGACACAGACTGAGCTGACATTTCTATTTTAGCCGCACTGACGGTAAAAATAATCAGACATGTTGCTGTCACTTGCTTGACACTTTAACTCTTTGCCCATATTTCCTCCTTATCATAACAGCGTGCCAAGAACTGAGAACTGATTATTATTTCAATTCTTTCTTGGAGAATTGTTGCGATTCGTCTTTGAAGATGCAGCAGAAGATGCCCTTGAAACAGCCGCTATCTAAAATAACACCATATTAATCCCGACTTTTCAAGAACAGACAGTTCACATTAAATACTCTCAGTGCTGTTGCAGATTAACTGCACTTAATTCAGAAATTAGTTGAACACTTAACATGCAGTTCACGATTCAGCGAGAGAGTCATTTGGATTCAAACACCTACAGACAAGATTAAAGTTGGGAAAAATAAGGTTCTACTCTATTTAGAATTCATTGACCTGAAATGGCCTGCTTCTAAACCTTGAGCCCCTAATGAATAAAAACAACGGCGCGGGATACATTTAAATTTCATCTTGTCTAAATATTCAATATGTTCAACCCAGTGAGAGCATGAATAAAATAGCAGTTCAGCATTATTGCGTGGTGTGTTTTAGTCCTCATCTCTGTCCTTGGCTGACCTAGCGGGGGCCGTCACCCTGAGATTCAGCTCTGACATGTTTACACTGACTATATGGCTGCTCTGTATGGCTCACAGAGTCGTGGAGCAGATCCTCTGAGAGGCTGCTGACAAGAGAAGCAGCGAACACAGAAACAGAAAAATACAGACGGACAAAAAGGCCATTGCCAGCAGTAAAAAAACCCTTCTGTTTTCATTCCAACTGACAGGGGAGATCATTGTTTTAATTTTCATCCACGCGTCCGAAACACTGTCACATCCAAGAATAATACACTTTAGCCAACCCAGTCTCATATAAAAACTGGCTACATTGGTCCAAGGTGCAAAAACGTAGAGGGGTTACAATAATGGCCCTTGAAATGTGTCACTGTTACATTTTTTCTGCCTATTCTTTTCCTATGGGCTTGCATCCAAGTCACGTGACTTTTCAAGATTCTGGAGAAAAGAAAAAAAGGGGGAAATTACTCTCATTTTTAGTGAAAAAAAAATCTATATTTTGATTAGTTTCTGCATAAAAATTTATTTTGATCACATTTCTAGCTAGAAATATATGTTTTATTTTCATAATATTCACTCAGTGAATGTACATATCACTCGCTTGCTCGTTGTCGCGAAGATCTTGCCAGAAAAATGTGAGACTGATACGCTTTGGTTGCTATGGACGCTGCTATCGCCTAGCATAGCTGTGGCCCCACATAGGACTCCCCAAATTCAAGCATTTTTCAAGGACTTTCAAGGTAAATTTTCAAGCTTTTCCAGTATCTTACACCTGTTGTAAATTGCATGTTTTAGATGAGTACTTACATACTAAAAGGGGTGATTTCACTGAACCATACCAACAGCGATGGTATTACCGTACACTTTTAGGAGGAACGGTCTTCATTTCAGACAGGCTACTCATTATTTTTTACATTGAACATGTGATTATCTATAGTCTATAGATGGATATAGTCAGATTACATGAGAAATACAGTAAGAATTTCAAGCATTTACAAGCACTTTATCCAAAATCCAAGCACTTTTTAAACATTGAAACTTTTAAATTCAAGCATTTTCAAGGATTTCAAGCACCCGTATGAACCCTGACAATTACACAGTACTTTCACAATAAAAGAAGGCAGGGGGAGACACAGACATAGACAAACAGTGGGATGAGAAAGGGAAAGACAGAGATGAGCACTTTCATTCCTCAGAGAGTCATTTTATCAGGCAGCACTTCTATTTGCTGTGTGTCCTTTTATGTGTTTAGCAAGAAGCTGCACTCTACCTTGTGAATGTGCAACGCCCACACTGTAAACAATAAAGTTCCTGTCCTGATGAAGGAATCAGTTTTGGCAGAGTGAAAGCGTGAGGGATTATCGTAGGAGTGACTACAAAGTCTTTTCAGAGATGTTTCACTAGGGAAATAAGGAGCCAGTTTTACATCTTTAATAAAATGATGTAATGTACATCTCAATAAAATTAGAATATTGTGAAAAAGTTCAATATTTTTTGTCAATTATTTCAGAGAGTGAAACTCGTATATTATATAGATTCATTACACAAAGAGTTAAATATTTCAAGTCTGTATTTCTTGTAATTTTGGTGATTATAGCTTAGAGATAATGAAAACACAAACTGCAGTGTCTCAGATGACAAAAAATGTTGAACTTTTTCGTGATATTCTAATTTTATGAGATGTACCTGTAATCTATAAAATGACTGTGTGTAAATGGATTTATCGTCCTTTGTTACCAAGAAAATACATAAAATGACCAAAAAGACACAAAATGTACCAAAAAAAGGCACAAAATTACCAAAAAGAGACATACAATTACCAAAAGAGACACAACATATCCAAGAAAATACATTAAATGATCACAAAGACACAAAAAAGAAACAAAATGACCAAAAACAGACATAAAATACCAAGGAAATACATAAAATTACCACCAAAAAAAAGACACAAAATTACCAAAAAGAATTGGGCCTATATTTGCATGAATTACTGCATTAATACGGCGTTTACTTCAGAAAACACAGTGGTCCAACACCAGCAGAGGACATGGCCCCAAATCACCACTGACCCAGGACTCACATGGGATTTCATTATCTCTAAGCCAGAATCATCAAAATTAAAAAATTATGTGTAATGAATCTATATAATGTATGAGTTTCACTTTCTGAAATGATTGACAAAAAATATTGAACGTTTTCATGATATTCTAATTTTTTGAGATGTACCTGTATTTATTGCTTCTATGTTGGTTTTTAACCCTTTATTGGGCGAAGAACTATATTTGGTAACTTCAGTGGATATCAAACTGGGTCCCCATGTCTCTCTGTTTGGTTGTAGAAACACATGGATTTCTTCCAGCTAATCAGCAAAGATCAGGCTACGTCACAGACAGTGACACCATGACATCTGACCAATCAGTATGATAATAATATAATAATATTAACTTTATTGACCTTGACCTCCAATGTAAAAGTGTAAAATTTTGAAATAAAAAATCTGCAAGAAACAGAGAACTTGACTATATTTCAAGAAAAAAGTTGCAAATTTACTAGATTAAAGTGGCAAATCTACAACAACAAAAAAGTTGCAGATTTACAAGAAAAAAATGGGGGAAAAACAACTTTTTTCTTGCATATTCACCACTTTAAATCTCATAAATCTGCGCATTTTTTTCTTGTAGATTTGCCACTTTAAATCTCTTTATTCTCAAAATATTACCCCCTCCCCCGGTCCATATGCTTTTTTTCTTTTACACATTCTGGCTGTATGTAATATCCTCCAATATTCTCTTGGGTTGAAATTTGCAAGTATTTCAATGAGTGCCCTATTAAGGGTTAAATGAAATGGTAAATGTGAAAAATTGACACAAAAAAGAGAGCAAAGGCTGCCACTAAGTGCATTTTAGGACAGTGTTGCAGTTTTCCCCAGGTAGTTCCTTAAAAGCAGCCAGAAAGCGTCTTCCTGCTCTGCTTCCAATCCTGACACCTAAACGGTCAGCCAAGGTCAGTGAATTTTTCATGAAGAAGAGACTTCTCTGTGGCTCCTTTTTTTAAAAACCAGGAAGTACCACAGAGACACACATACGCCTGAATTTTTATTTTTTATTTTTGCACCTTTGAAGCGATGAGGAGAATGAAAAAGGGAGAAAGCAGGAGGTAGATGGAGAGGACAGAGAGCACAGAAACAGCTGGGGTGCCAGATCAAATGGGAATGTGAGAGGGAGAGGCTTGTTTTGCTCCTGTGCAGCGATGAGGGAGAACCAAGCGTGTAGTGCATCAAATTTTCATATGAGCATCAGTGCACAGCTTAGAACTGCATTATGGAACCAAAGCAGCAGAAAATATCCTTGAGGAACAGCTGAATAAAAACGTGGCTTATTTATAGACCACGATGAGAACACAGTTGAATGATTTAATTAAGCTAATTAAAGGACAGTGAAGGCCCATCAAGCAAAATACGCATTTATATTGTAATGTGCATGCAATTATTCTGGAATATGTCACATTATATTTCAATCTATAGCTTCATTTCACTCATTTCTGTGCATATAATTTACCACTTACTGAACTTTTTCATGATATTCTAATTTTTTGAGATGTACCTGTAATCTATAAGTCTATAAGTCTATAAGAGTGTAAATGGATTTATCGTCCTTTGTTACCAAGAAAATATATAAAATGACCAAAAATACACAAAAATGACCAAAAAAAGGCACAAAATTATCAAAAGAGACACAAGATAACCAAGAAAATACATTAAATGACCATAAAGACACATTACTGCAAAAAACTTTAAACTTACCAAGTATTTTCTTCTTATATCTAGCAATAATATCTTTATCAATAATTATCTTGTTTTGAGTATAATTTACCCACTGACCATAGCTTCATGTGCTTATTTTAAGAACATGTGTCTTTTTGTAACAAAAAATAAGTGAACAACCTCTTCACAGGGATTTCAGTCTTGTGCAAAGACTTCTTTTTTAGGATTGACATTGTGAGCTTTTTCATGCTTTTCAATCTATTCAACCATTGAATATGGTGAGTTGTTCCCTAAAATATTGGTTCAAATTGAGAGTTTTAGTTGCATGTAGTTCAAATGTTATTTCAAAAGCATTTTCTGCCACCAGTATCTACCCACAGATACTGAAATGAGAAAAAAACATGCTAGTTTCAAGTACTGCTGGCTTATTTTAATGTAACAGTTTTTGTTTTTTTAAGCCACAATTGCTCGAAATAAGTATTTTTGGATTTATTTTAAGACATCATTGTTTTTCTAGGGCCAAGATAGTTTTACTTATTTAAATAATTCTTATAAAGAAAAAAATGCTTGCTGCACTGGCAGATAATTTTACTTGTTTCAACCATGTATTTGCTTAATTCTAGTTATTTATTTCTCATTTTTGTGCTCTCAGTTGGTTTTTGCAGTGTATTAACTACTGAGCAGTTTAAAGTGAGAGTGTGGATCCAGCATACTTGTATGTTGAGTAAACATGTGCTGGAATGTCTCCATGGAGACCATTGCCAAAATGCTCACATAAAAAACAACAAGTCAGGACTGGAAGTGTTGTTGACGGTAAACACGGCCTGGATTCACAGTCGTGTACATGCGGTCCTGGCTGGGAGGTTCAGAAGAGAAAAAAAAAACCTTTGAGGATGTTTTCAATCTATATTTCTTTTCAGGCATGTAACTGTGTTTGCCTGCTATCTGTGAAAGTTATAGCTTTTGGTTTCCACACATCACAGATAGAGACGTGATGCGAGCAAGGTATTAAGAAATCAGGCACGCAAGGCAACATGAGCATGATGTGTATAAGTGAGTTTACTGCAACATACCACTAAGCTTCAGCTGTTTGCAGAAACGCAATGCGACATTTACGGTTCACAAATCTCTCTTTTTGCAAACAAATCTACCAAGAGCATTGTTATCATGCTTTCCCTGACTGCTTTTATTTACCTGAAGCATGTAGAAAATGAAAAAAAAAAGGAAAAATGCTCCTGGTGAAGGAAACTCACTCACAGCAACAAATGTAAAATAAACAAATAGAAGGTTAAACTAACACTTGACACGCTGTTGTCAGCCGTTTTGACAAGGCTGTTTTCACCAGAGTTTGATGAAGACAGCCATGTCAGAAAAACGTCAAAACGTTGATCCTACAAAATATATGCATGGGAGACCTTTTCAACAAACAAGGCCAACATGTTAACCTGCAGTCTGCAGCGCACACCTGAGACTCTACAGGACGGGTCTCAAACTCGTGGCCCGTTGGCCAATTGTGGCCTTCGTGACGATATTTTGTGGCCCCCACCTTGCTGTGTAGTGTGTGGAAGGTCCCTTTAATTACTTTATTTGGGTGATTTGAGATTTATATGAATGGCACATTACTGTGTAGTGTGTGGAAGGTCCCTTTAATTACTTTTTTTGGGTAATTGTGTGTTTTTTAAATAATTTTGTGTGGGTTTTTTTTATAATTTTGTGTCTTTTTTTGGTAATTTTGTGTCTTTTTTAAATCATTTTGTGTCTTTTTTGGGTCAATTTGTGTGTGTTTTTTTTAGTGTTTTTGTGTCATTATTGGTAATCTTGTGTCTTTTTGTGGTCATTTTGTGTCTTTTTTAGTAATTGTGTGTCTTTTTTGGTCATTTTATGTCTTTTTTGGGTCATTTTGTGTGTTTTTTTTAGTAATTTTGTGTCTTTATTGGTAATTCTGTGTCTTTTTTGTAATTTTGTGTCTTTTTTAAGTAATTTAGTGGGTTTTTTTGTAATTTTGTGGGGTTTTTTGTAATTTTGTGTCTTTTTTTGGTCATTTTGTGTCTTTTTAAAGTAATTTAGTGTTTTTCAGTCATTTTGTGTCTTTTTTTGTAATTTTGTGTCTTCTTTTGGTCATTTTGATACTGCCTCCCCAGGTAATTTGAGTTTGAGACTTCTGCTCTACAGTCACCGGTGAGAGTGGGAGGAACATTCTGCCTGAGAAATGAGGAGTCTCTGCGTAATACTGGGGTCTTGTTCGGCAGCACACCTGGTTACCAGCCTTGGCGCCCGCCTCACAGATGCAGCTAGCAGATGTGCCATTGAGAAGAAATAGCGCTCTGTAACGTGGGTGTAAAAAGAATGAGTAAACAGCCCACAGGATTACAATACTCACAGACATAAAACAAGTTTATTAAATTGTAGGCAGGCTGCTTAATAATTTTGTCCAATAAAATGTGTGAACAAGCAGCGCTGTGTGCAAAAACAACAAGGGAGGCACGTCCACTCCTTTTTTCCCCTCTTCTCTCCTTGTTCAATAACTCAGAGGAGGCAGCTTTTGCTACAGTGCAGGTCAATAAAGCAACACACTGAGGGCTTCTTGAGGGAGAGAACTCAGGCAGTACAATGGGAAAAAATATGATACTTCACATGTAAATAGTTTCTATTTAAGTCAATAAATCTGAAGCAAAAAAAAAGCATTTCTGGACTATGAATGCGACAGGAGAGAGCAGCTACAGACGCTACACAGGGCTGCTTGGTGTGATAAGGCAGTTTCATGGCCTGTAGTGTGAAATTGTGATATTTCAGAACGGTAAGGTAAGTGTGTCAAAACCGATCTGGCTTTCAAAAAAGCCAGACGATCTTTGTAGTGAAATTGCCATTAAGCAGTTGTGTGGAAGTTTCATTTGTAACATCAGTGAAGAAGAAACATCTGTGTCTTTTAGGCTGAAAGCAACATGACATGATTAATTATAAGAGCAATATTACAAAAGCTTTTAAAAAATATGTATCCCATCCTGACGTGAATACCCTTCAAAGCTGAAGGAAATTCATTGTGTTTTCTGTTGCCACAGCTTCTAAATTAATGTTTCAGGTAATGTATCAGCAGCATGACTGGACATAATAAAGTGAATAAATGTGTCTATGTTGCCTTTGGCTCTACTTCAACTGTTCTATTAAAAACACACTCCCCCCCATGATCCTCTTGCTCTCACATTAAGACGTGATTGTTCACAGCAGTCAGTCTGGCATTGACGCAGCACTGCAAGCTTGAGAAAAAAAACTTGCATTGTTATTGGTGTCACACGGCATGTAAGACATATAAAATAATAATTTCTCTTCTTCTTAAATAGGGAAAATGGGTAATGTTTCTTGTATAATCAAAGCTGCACAACGCAGTTTTGTACGTTGGCGGATTCAAATGGGAGTAAGAAACCCAGAAATGCACGATGATTGGCAGGTCAAAAGATGTCTAGATGTCTCGGTTAAAACTCTGCTAAATTCGGTTGCAAGTGAGCAATTTTTAGACCCCTAGAGTACTTATAACTGTCACTATATGCAATGTGAAGCAGATGTTGCAGCACACAATTAAATGCAGTCATTAAACTTGCACTTGTCAATCATATTTTTTAAGAAAATTTGACTAAAGAGTCATTTTTTTGCAGGAAATTATGCTCCATGATATCATTTTTTTGTTCTCTCATCCATTATAATCTAAAGAATATACATTAGGCTTAATAGTCAGAGCAGTTCATGCTTGCATGCATGACAGTGACTTGTGGTATTAGCACCCTTCCATAATACTTTTCATGTGACCCTATTTAGCAATGGCAGGGTCCACTTGTGCAAACTCGACCATGCTAATCCGCAGCTTGTGCTGTGTCTAAATAGCACCCTCAATAGACTTCTCCCAAACTCAAACAAATCCCTAATGAAAACACACACTATACAAACACTCCCTCTTTAAAAAACGTACACATACACAGCAGTCCAAACCACCTGAGGGTGAGTTTAACGGCTTTTCTAGATTACAACTCCCATCCACAGACCGGTTAAACAGCTCGGTCCACAGCTGATGTCACCCATGCTGCTTTTTTCCTTATTTTTTTTTTTTTTCCTGGTTGGCGCAGACGTGTGGGCGAGCCGGGTGTGGCCACCTCTGCCGCAGCTTACTCTCTGGCCAGAGTCACATATAATTTCTACACATTCACTAACCACGACATGGCCAATATGAGACGGTTGAAACCCCAGCGAGCAGCCGAACACGCCTCAAGTCTCTGTTTTGTGCAAACAAGCTTCAAGGATTGACAGACACTCAGAGCCGTTGTCCATAAGGAGCGGCATGTCTGAAAGGCAATGAAAAAGCCTCTAACTGCACATGAAACCCCAACATCTGTACCAAGGACACTGTGCCTCTGGAGGGAGAACAGCACAGGCAATAATACAACCATACTGTGGGGGAAGCACCTTCCTCTTCACTCACTTGCCCATCTGTTTGGACCTTTTTCTTCCAAGCAAACGGCTCTATTGTACATTTTTTCCCGAGGCCTCCACAAGGTGACAGTTTTGTGGAAAAACACCTTCAATATCTATGAGCTGACAGTAAACCAATGTCAAGGTCTGTGTAAACTCCGCAGGTTCAGAAGTATCAAGGATGATTCATGTGAGGAATATTCACATGGCAACAGCTAAACAACAGCCCTATTCAGTGGGCTGAGCCCCTGGTATTATGAGTAATTGTTTCAACAGAGACAGTTGGTTTTGGCGTTGGAGGTGCAGGCAGGGACTTGTCCTTCCTGTCACAGCTCAAACCTGAACTTCCAGGAGATGAGTGTGGCTGGTGCAGAGAATGCAGAGCTGTCATCTGATAAGTGCATATTGTGATTATTTATTTAAAACCCCCAGTGACACTTTGGCAGTGCAGCATTCTTCAGGGGGAAGGGCAAACAAAGAAAAAGAAGTGGAAGAATCCCTGAGAGACTGCTGGAGGAATTGTTCAGATCTCCCTATAGCTGCAAACTGACTCAGAGGTTGTGACATTACAATCCCCTGGAACTTGAAGCAACTGCTACACTAACAGAAATCTCCCAATTTATCAGCTGCTTCTGTGTGATCCATGATGGTTTGTGTCTTCTAATTGGTTCACTAACAGGGATGCCACCGAGCCAACCAATACGCATTCCTCAAGCCGACTACTGCTGAACTAGCACTGTTCCATTTCTGTCCCATGGTGCATCCTTATTTCTGCAACGCCTGCTTGTTTCATGACTCCTTGTTGATACACATGACATGAATAAAACATTGGACATTTAAGAATGTATAAACCTGACACACAGGTAATGCTGTTCACAATCAAAATGAAATATGACTACCTGGTTCTTATCGGAAATCCCCACCTTGTTTTATTTTCCCTGAAGGTATTAGTCATTGAAAGAAAATGATCTGGATATAGGTCTTATAATAAATGTATCATTTAAGTCATTTATCAAGCAAAAGTGCCAAACATTAGCTCATGCTAGCTCCTCAAATGTGTGTAAATGTGCTGCTTTTTATGCTTTTCATCACTGTAAAATGAACATATTTGAGTTTTGGATCGCTGGTTGGAAAAAACAAGCAATTTTAAAATCTCTGTGGTTTGCAAAAGGTATTTCCACTATTTTCCTGACAATTTTACAGACTAAATGATTAATGCCGTCATTGTAAAAGTTTTTGACAGATTTATCAATAATGAAAGCAAGCCCTTTGTTGCAGCCTTTGTTTTTATCCTTTCAAATTCAACTTACAAGTCAACTCGAACACATAACAAAATGATTGCCCGACAGACTCAACAGGGTACCTTGTTAATGCTAAAGTACATAAACAAGCCAAATTACTTGCACATGAGTATTTCAGCACTAATTTAACACAATCTGGAAGGCTGCCAGATCTCGTTAAGACTCCTCCGTCTGAACTACAGCGTTAGCATACAGCCCGTCGTAAGCATCGCTGTTTTTCTGATGCATATTCAAAATATGACATTTAAAACATCCATAATAAATCCCAAAGTTCTGATGTTTTGCTCCCCCCCCCCCTCTGAGGGTGCTTTGTGTCAACACAAAAGGTCTCCTCCTCTCTGCTGTCACCAATCAGATGTGGCCAAGAGTCTTGCAAAGACATCAACAGCACATCCGCCGTCAACACAAATTAGAGCTTAATTACAACAGAAATACCCATTCACTATTGTTTCCCACAAGAGCGCTCCCCTGCGTCTACCCATCTGCATTACTTCAATAATATTTATCATGTTACACTGAGCTGTCTCACTTTCCCACAATGCCCCTCCTTAATAAGCCTCGGACCCAAAAGCATGCTGCGTGTGGATAATTTCCCCCACGTCCATTCCAGTTTATTGTTTCATATACTGTACAGTGCTACTCTTCCTCTGGGCAAATGTCCTCTTTTTTCACTTCCCGTGGCCCCAACAATCTCATCATAATGCTTTGCCAACACTTCTGTGTTCCATTAGCGTCTGGCATTCTTCCACTAATTGCATGAAACTAGGTCTGCAACCTCTTTTACACCCAATCAGCGGGGGGCAGAAGGGTTCCCTCTCTTGATTATATGCCACGGGAGCCGCGTAACGGCATCAGCGCCGACAAGGCGAGCAGCTCAGGTGGGTGATGCGGAGGTTGGGCTCTTCTTACCTCACCGTGTCACTCCGCTTGCCGTCACCGCGAGGAGTAAAAGGGGGAGGGGAGGTGGAGGGGCGGATGGTGACGAAGCCAATTATTTTCACCTATCTGCTGCTCCCTGCCAGCAGACATGTAATCTTAAACGGTCTCAGTGATCCCTGGGCAGGCTTTGAGCCCTTGGAGAATATGGTTTCACAGATGAAGCTGTCACAGGAAACAGCTTGCATTCGGCAGCAGGCTTCTCAGACGCGTCTCACCTGTCGCCTATTAGAGCATCATGGCAGGAATTTACAAAATCCTCATTTCACGAAACAATAAAAAAAACAGCTTGTTAGCATTTTATCTAAAGATGCCTGTGTACTTTTCTTCTTAGAACTAAATTTACTGCTTGCTCAGTGTCTTATTTATGTTAATGAACAAGTGTGCAGTGGCATATAGAGAAATGATAGCAGGCTCTCAGAGACAAAGCAGGGTGGAATTTCAGCTCTGCAGCAAATAATGGCAAGGTGTAGGGAAGGATGCTGTTACAGGATCGGGTGATGCAGACTGACACAAAGCTGGAATACAAAGTCTCCCCGGGTTATTACTATAAATAAACGACAGAAGGCCGGACGGACGAAATTGTTAACTTCTACCCCAAGGAGAAAACCGAGCCCTCTTTCGATGAGTCAGCCTTCCCTGTAGTGAGCAGGATATGAACAACGTTTAGTTTCTCAACATTTCTGTAGCAAGTTCACATCATGGCAGGACCTGTAGCATCAGAGTCTCCGGGTGAATTACCCCTACAGACCACAGAGTTACACAGAAGAGGCTAATGCTGAAGCAAATGTCAGGCATTTAGGCTACTAAAAGCTAAAGCTGACACTGGCAATTCCTGCACTCCTCTGGAGATGCTGAGGCTTTTTCTTAGATAGTGAATCGCTAGGCTGCACACTAAATCCATATCTTCCCTAATGGTTAGTGTGAAGTACCCTTTTGAAAAGAAATGTAGCTGTGTCGTAACCAAAGATGGTGTCTGAAATGCTGCCGTTAAATAGGGCAGAAAGCTGTTTTTTTGTTAAACAAAAAGAAGACAGACAAAGTAGTCATATATATCACCAACCCACGGCTCAGTCTGCCTTTCAAGACGTGGATAAACTCATTCAAAACTAAATAAAAGGCGTCCTTCTATCTGTTCTCAGTAAAACAAGATGTTTTATGAATAAGGCCCCTCCCCTCCTCCCTGTGTCCCTTTAACCCTTTAGATGATGACAGCTTTACAAGCCACCAGTGTCTCTGTGGTTTCCATAGAACCATATATGTCATGATATAACATGCTTTGTGGAAATTCAATAAATAAACAGTTTAAATGAGATAATCACAAGGTAAGGTCTATTTTTATATATGCCTGTGTTAATTAAATACTTCACAAATAAAATGTATTCAGTGTTTTCTGATTTTATTAGGCTTTTTATTGCAAAATGAACAGTTTAAAGTGAAATTAGAGAGAAATTAGGGTTTGTCTTGTCTTGTCTTGATGAAGAGAATCATTTAATTTACTATTGGTATTCCCATAAGAAGAATTATTTGGTGTAGGAATGGAGAATATAGGAACAATACAGCTGAATGGATGAGAAAATCTTCTCACACTACTACTTATAATAAAAAACAACATCTGAGATCCAAGTGGACATTCAGACATTTTTCTCCACCAATAAGGTTTTGAGTTAGTGCGTGCTTGTTATTATTAATTTAGACACATAACTGTGTGATATAGGATCCCAGCCTAGTACAATTCCATTGAAAGACAATTCATTATCATATTGAGTTACCACCCAGCTCTTCCAACAGTGCAGTATTTTCCACATGTATTTTCATCTTGGTTCCTTAGAGAATATTTCTAGAGAAAAAATGTTCCTTCAACTAGCACTCAGTTGCATGTTTACCTCCAGTAGATGTCTAACTCCAAGGATGCACAATCCTTATAGAAATATTGATATTTTATTCAAATAAGGACAGAAACTGCTTGGTTGAAGAACAAATGTTAAAAATATGCTTTCCTGTAGGGCTGGGTGATATGGACCAAAAGTCATATCCTGATATATTTAGGCTGAATATCAATATACAAAATATATCCTGATATTTTTATCACAAGGTGAGAGTAAATGTTCAAAGTCAAAGTCAAAGCCAAATAAGTAGTTTATTGAAATCGTTTATTTAAGTCAACATAAATACTGTATAACAGGAGTACCTTTTTTTTAAAAATCAAAGCTCCATAAAGTACACATTTAAATACAAAATATCTTAAATAAAAATGGCCTATGAAATAAAATAGGCCAATCTTTTTCTGAAATAAATATATTCATATGAGAAAAGAATAACAAACATTACAAAAGAACTAAATATGACAAACCCTAGTAAGGGCAGCATTTATAAATACAGAGAGAGAGAGAAAAGAACTATATCGATATATACGATATAGTTTAATTCCACTTTTAAAAATATAGCGACATATCTTATATATCGATATATCGCCCAGCCCTACTTTCCTGTAATATTGAAACATATACGTGCTTTGAAGTCTGGATTCAGTTCAGCACTCAAACTAATAATTAGTTCCCAGCCTATGATCTAACCTTTAACTACATTTGAAATGCATCCTGCTGACAAACACAAAGTGACATCAGCGCTGCAGATTGACATCCACAGATAACAAACATGAGTAACAACTCTCCGCGTGTATGAACGTGTTGGTTCCAGGTGGACAATCAGTCACCTGTGAGTGTGTAACACAACATGTTCTTTGCTTTTATCTGTATTTTCATCACCGTTGGGTTCAAAGAGACACGTCTTCCCGGAGCCACCTCAGATCTATAAATACCCTGCATTTATATTTCATTTACTTCACTGGAGGCAAATCAAGGCAAGCTTTCCTTCTCCCTAATGGATCCCACACAATGAGGGGGACTGGACATCAAAGTTGCATAGAAAGAGCTTTGAAATGAGCCCATTAATATTATTATTCTCCCTCTGTGGTGCTGGACATATATTTGCAACACATTGTGACGGTACATTTTTAAATTTTTGATCATACGTAAGAACTTTCCTACGTTCGACGGATAGCTTTTATGTCTGAAAAGTAAACTTCTCCAAATATTTGGGGAATTTTGCAACACATTGTAGACATGGGAGTTGGTGTCACATGACAGCTACAGTGTAAATGGCATTGCAGGAGACAATAAAGCCTTTACAAGACACTAATCTTGGAAGATTACAGCCCTCAATTGATACAGAAACTGCACAGGCACAAAAAGAACTGATGTGAATCCAAAACTGGCCTTGAGACACCTAAGCGAGAAAGACAACTTTGCAAATGGCAGCACTGTGTAATGTGACTACAGTGTATCCATATCCCAACAACAGATGTAACTGCAGATATGCATGTACTTTATAATCTGCATTTTAACAAAAGGTTTCAGGACAGCAGTTCTCCTGCAGGGCATCAGAGACAATGGATACAAGGTAAACTGAAACACCGTAATGAATATTATCGTTACATTTGCTCTTGAGGCGTTTGGCAAGCACTCTAATCCAGGGTGAGTACAATAAGGGAAGAGACAATGGTTCAGTTTCTAGCTCGAGGACACTTCAACAGGACACACGGTTGATGTTACGTGTTGGATAAGTTGGAGCGGAATCGTGTCAACTTAATAGTTCAACTCCAAACTTCAAAACAAACGGAAAAGTTAAACCCTTGAAAGCCGAAATGACATTTCTATTAACCCATTTCAATCATAAGTATACACAAAGACATTTGATGAATATAATTTTCAAGCAACACAAGGGCAAAGAAACCACTGAGAACTTCAAAGCCCATTTCAATCCTACGCTCTGCAGTCACATGAAAAGTGTTTCCTATCGAGGGAAATTACAAACATCAAAAAGCGGGCCAAAGAGGTGTCAAGAGCAGGGCTGTAATCTGATTTTGGGTTGGGCCTTTAAGTCAAGTCAAGCCTCTTCTCTATGGAAAACAGCCCTGTCAGGACCTGCGTGGTGGGCCCCCTCTTTGTGTCACTGTCATTTAGCATCTGCACCGGCCTGTCAAATAGAATGCCACCCTCGCACTGGCTGCTAGCCCCCGTATGAGACAGGATGCTGAACAAAGGCCCCAGGATGATAGATGATGTTATACAACGGCCACTGTTTTTGTCAGTGAACGGGGGGGCCGCTCCCTGACATCTATTGATGGATATGATTCTGAAAATACGTCAGTGTGTGAGATGGAGCCATCAGAGGAAGCAGAAAGGCGGGCAAGGGGATCGAAAACAGGAACCAGAGGATATCAGCAAACATCACAGGGACTCAGGTTAAAGTAATTATCTGTGACATTTTCATTTATTTAAATGTTTGTGCTGTTCTCTATCATTAGTTCATATAAATACAAAAGCAATCCATCGCAGGTGGTGAAAGCTTTTATATTTGCTGTGCTAAATGCCGCATCACTCCCGAGAAGCAAGCAGAAAGGGTTTTTTTTTTTTTTAAGGTTCCAAAAGCAGAAAGCGATTTTGTTGAAAATAAACAGCAGAGCTGGAGGGGGGGCTGGAATGAGCAGCACTGTGACTGAGCAGACAAAGAAAAGGCCAACGCTTAAACAGATCAACTAAATCAACAGAAAATCCAAGGAAGCAGATGCCACAGAGCTGGACACGCTGTTTGCTTGCAGAGGAAACTCTGGCAAATGCACTGCGAAATCATGATGGTTTTGCAGAAATCAAGATGCCAAGAAAAAAAGCACTTTTTGCACTGTGAAAATACCTCTGCAGGCCCAGCTGTTGTGATGAGAAAATATCCAGTAACACCTCCTCATCAATACTGCCCCTGCACCCCCACCTCCTCCTCCTCTCCCCAAACACCGACAAATGTATTTCCGGGTGCTGAACATTAAACTCCTGTGTCTTCTCGGTGAGCTTCAGCACCCAGAGGGTTCATGTGTGAGTCATGGCCACTGGCTGGCCTGATACACCATGACAGACCAGGCCTTGGGCAGACAGAACAAATGCCATCACGCCACACTCAGCTCACAGCGCTGCAGCACAAAACACAGCCATTAGCTATCTAAGTAGGCAGCTGTGTCTTAGGAGAGGCATTCAAAAGAGGGAATTGGCATTTTACCACACAAATGCATCACTGGGAACTGAGAGAAACGATAAGCATGTAAAAGACTTAACAAGAATTTAACTGCGGCAACAGCAGCTTGGAAAATTCCACATTATGTTTTGAGACAATACGAGGCCAAGAGACAACCTTGATGTTCTTTACTAGGTATCAAACTCATTCTCAAATGAGTTGAATATGCCAGAACTAGTTGTTTATGATTCCTTTTTACAGAAATAAGTCTTTTCCCTGCTGGTTACAAATGCAAACAGAGTCAATATGCTGCCAAGAGCCTATCTCACTGGCATATTGATGTACAACTCTGGCCTTACTCAAACACAATCTGTCACAAGCAATACCATCTGAGTTACAATGTGAATGTCACAAATCAGTGAAGGAGAAGAACTATTTTTTACGTAGGCAGCCCTGGTGTATTGTGTAACAATCTAGCAAAGATAGAGTGAACATATGCTGGTACGCTATGTGAAATCAAATGTCATGAAGTTGCAACATAAAATATAATCCAAAAACAACTTTTGCCAAAAAGTAATGAATCTGAAACAAATTCAGTGTTTTGTAATCCTTCTTTGGTTACAGTGGTATTCTGTTGTTATCAACTGGCACGACTGGCCCTCAGAGACATTGTGAAGAATTCATGAATTCTGTTTGATGGTCTTAAACTCAAAATTTTTGTATTTTCTAAAGAATTTCTGCCCTTGTTTGAATGAAAATACCAGAGAAGGATTAAGTATCCTTGGAAGAGGCACGCGCTCTCTGAGTGCTGCCTATTCAAGGAGCATGAGCTTATTGTGGCCTTAACTTCTCATCAGGTTCCATACAATCTGTCGAAATCTGAGACTAAATATTTAGTGTTTCATGACCGCTGCAGCAAAAGGAAAATGCACAACACCACAGAGAACTGCCAACACTTAACTTACTTCCTGCACATTCTGCAAGACTTGCATGTAAACTTGACATATAGGCTGTAACAAAATCCACCAGGCTCAGCATCTTGAATAGATCCTGTTCTTTTAACGTGCTCACAAACACATACTGCACTTGGTGTGAAAGGCAGAGGTCAAAGAGCAGCAACAAAAGGAAGCCAAGTGTACTTTGAGTGTGACACACCTGGCAACAGCGCGACAGACCTCTAGATGAGTGTGATTAACCCCCTGGCCTGCTAGCTTTGTTTTCTTCTGGCTGCATCTGCTCCAGTGAAGCAACGCAGGCTGCAGGAGTTAATGTACCGGTGAAGAAAGCAGGCCAGCTGCAATCTTTGAAGGTCCAGGAAGGGGGATATGGGACTTCCGTAAGGCCAAGACACTGAGAGGAAGATGGATCTGTCTGTCTTGGATCACCTTTGCCTGCGCTGTTTCAAAAAGACAGCGAGACATTTGTGCCAACGTGTCAACCGTGGGGGCCGCAGCTTGTAAATAAGACATTAACCTCTGTGTTTACGGAGGAGCAATGTGTTTTTTCCATTGCAAAGTGCTTTCCCCATAGCAGTGCAGCACTACTGTAGCACACAGCTCCCTGTGAGGGATGGGTGGGGGTGGTGAGGCAAAGAGTAATAAAGCGTGTCAGTTCCTTTCTAGGGATAAAAATATTAAATCTTTCCGTTTTCAGAGAAGGGGTCCATTTTCATTTTTCACTGCTTCCTCTGCTTCTCTCACTGACTTGAGAGGGCAAAAAAAATGTTTCTGTCTAGGATATTTGTGCCAGGGAAATCAATCTATTAGCTACAAGAGCTGAAATAAGTCGCTTTCTCATTATGTGGAGGGGAGCTGCACACTGATGCTGCAGAGTGCACTTACTCGTGCACACAATGAGGTCAGCACGTGACCCCCCTCCAGTGCTGGGTACAAACACATCCCTTCTGCAGAGCTCTGGGCGAAGCGTTAAGGACCATCTGACTGAATCCTTAACATGATGCCGTCCTGACACAGACCGCTGTGTGTGCATGTGTGATGCTAAAAATACTTCTACACATGCAAGCAAGCTCCGTGGGGGTTGGATAGTATAGGAGTACCTTACAACTGTGCATGAAAAAGAGCCTGCACACACTCCATTGTGATGCAGGGTTGCAGTCATGCTGCCTGGGCTCATTCCGTCTATTGGACATATTCATTTCCTCTAATATTTAAAACATATAATAGAAGGAGGAGGAGCAAACAGCTTTGCACTAATAAATCAGACAGTAAGTCTCTCTGCAGAAAAGGTTACATACTTCTAAATGGATCCTTTTTATCCATCTTGGTGGGATTTCTCTCTGCTCAACCTTTGATTTATAGCACATCAACTGGCTTTTGAGTTTTGAAGGCTTGTTGATTCATAGGAGGCCGACAGCTCCTGACAGACTCCTATAAATATTAATCATAAATCTAAGGTTCAAGTCATGGTGGTGAATAATATGAAAGACATAACCAGTCAAGAATATTAATTAACTAAATTTAATTAATCCTTGAATAAACTAATACAGGAAGGTATGATGATGTTTCAGTCCGAACTTTTAAAGTTGTGTGAGTGTAACTGCATCACAATATGTACATGCATTCAGCATGCAGGTTTGAATTTTTAATTAAATCTTTATTTAACCAGGGAAATCAGCTGAGAACGAAAATTCATCTGCAATAATGACTTTGCAATTTGGGCAAATGCAGCCTGAATATTCAGGCATCAAACCTGTGGGAGCAAGTTTTCTGCTCCCGCAAAGATTCAGGAATAATCGACAATTATGTGGATTCACTCAACTTGCATTATCATGAAACAGTAATGCCTATAATCCTCTCGTAAGTCATAAAGTCTAATTTCTCATCCACCACATGAAAATCAGTACTGTCTACATCTAGACGAGCTAAACAAATGAGTCTACACATGCAGCACAAAGGGCTTATTCATGCCTGGAAGATCCTCCTACCCATCCTTGAAATGCCTTTAATTCAAAATATAACACAGCCTTTAATGGTAGTTTTCATTGGTTCCCCTCTTAAATTTCTGCAGGCCTTTCTCATGAAAAAAAATGTCAGATGAGAACTCTGTTCAAGGTGTGTGGGAAGGCAAACCTCAAAGGCATATAGATAAGCCTTTCATTCCTGGCTTTTGTTTATCTCGCAGGGAATTTTAAAAGGATATCATTCATTATTCAAACTGTATTTGCAGAATACAGACTCTTAGCTGTGCTTAGTTTTGGAGACGCTCTTTGTGTAAATGTTAAATAAACCAGACCTTTGCTCCAGGGATTACCTTGCAAATGCACGACTGTCATTCCCATACTCAATAGCGAGATCCTCCACAATAGGCCTGCACTATTACATAGAGTATTTTGTGCAGCGCTATTTGATAGAAGTAAAAAAAAAACTGCTAATCCACCCATCACTTCACCATTTTTTCTACCACAATACGGCCAGCCTTCAGTTATCAAACAGCCCACTTTCCTTCAATATAAAACCACCACTGTGGCCATTTTCACAGACAGCTGTGCTTAACCATTTCCTCCTGCTCTAATTGTTAAGATATTTTTGATCTTGTGGTGATTGCGATTGAGAGGCGTAATTGTGCTGCAGGTTTTTTTCTAAAACATAAAGACACATTGTGTGTTTATCCTTGGCAAAAGTACGGAAATGACAGAGATTGCGAGTCAAAGGCCAATAATTTGTTGATTTGGAGTTGACGTACTGCAGAGGAATTAGGAAAATGACAGCTCATGCTGGAAAATGCTACTGCTGCAAACCATTAGGATGTTTATAGGACTGCTACAAATACTGCTGAATTTACTAGGTGGAACTTTTTTGTTTGGATGTTCTTTTGTTTCTAAATCAATGCCATAAACTCCTAGAGGGACTTGTAAGTCTGCAATCCATCCAATTATTTCACAAATACATACTCTTAGAGAGAGTGAAACTTGGGGAATGGCCTGATTTCACACCGCATGAGAAGATTGTCACTATTGATAAGTGAGAACAAACAAGAATGTATCAGGGTTCAGTGACGTGTGTATATTTGGGTTTACTATAATAACCTGGAGGGTAAAAAATAAGCAGTCAATTATCCCATACAATCAAATAAAGCACACCGCTCAAGTGTGCATGCTCGAACAAACAGCGATGTCTTAATCTTTGTGGTAAGTAGATGTATTCTCAGATGGCGCTGACTTTCTGCTTGATGGATTCTCCAAGCTCAAAGCGTGAAAAGCAGTTGTGGATGTCAAGATTCCCCTGACACTCATTCACCAATGATCAATTTCCCATCCTCCATCCTCTGGCCTGCCCTCACACATCAGCATCAATCCAACACAAGTAAATACAGTGAGTGGCTTAATGCATTTTTCTCTCCAGGGACTCTGCAGACCAAAATGGCATCGTGAGAGTAAATAAATAAATAAATATTCAGTTGAGTGGTGGAGTGGATTGCATTCTTTTGAATAGTGAACAACCTTTCTTCCCCCTGCTGTCCATAAAAAGGCAATAACATTCTTTTCAGTGCATGATTCTGAGCGTAAACAGCCATGGACACGGTTTGCAGAGGAAGAGTCCGGAGTTGGACGATACTGAAAGTAGCAATAAAGCTCAGATCAAATAAGGAGAGAGGAGGCAGGCGGCCCTTGTTAAACAAATCAAAAAGGCACCACTGCGTAGTCAGCATGTGCACTTGAGGAGGGGTAATTAGAGTTCTCCTTTAGCGTGGCCTCCATTCAAACTGCAATCAGGAGTTTGGCACAACAAGGACGATGAAAATCACTCTGGCTAACTAGGTCCGTCCACAGCGCTCCGCCATGACATAATCCTTTGGAAAAGACAGTTTATTTCTCATCACTGCACCAGTTCATGTCGAGCTAAAAATGCATTGGCCCTTTGGCAATGACGGGACGGACAAGCAAAACAACATTCAACGCAGCTTAAGGGGCATATGTGGGCAAGACTGGCTGGATGAAACTTTACTTGGTCACTGTTTCACAGCATAACATCATACGATTTGATTAATCTCCCCGAGCACATAATCTAGGGTGCTGCCCACAGAGAGCAGCAGCTCTCCGCACAGCAGCAGCTGGATAAGCTGCGATAGGACGAAGGGCACGGTAGCAAATACAACACATCCAGCGCTCCACATCATGACCTTGACTGGAGAGCAGGCTGACTGACGGCCCCTCTATCTTTTCACACTGTCGAAAAAGCCCCAGTCCAATTACATGCACTGGGTACATTGTCTTGTTAACTTCAGCTCTGACTGTACATTTGGGCAGCTCGGAGATCAAGCGCTCACAGGAGTTTAAATTGACAGCGCTACCTTTTCCGCTGTCACAGCCTCCTGTGTTACTCTGTCACTGGCAGGTGATGGAAGAGCAAAATAAGCTGTCTGAGGCATCTATGCAGATGGTGACGACTTCAAAGTGTGACGATTCTGACAGCCTTCGTTGGAGGTCTGACTCTTGTTAAGCAATCTGGGAGAAACACACTGTTACTCAGACAGCACAATGTAGAATTCCATGGAAGAGTCTGTCTGCCACGACATGCTGACTACAGACAAACACATTCCTGGTCACATAAACACCAACTGAAGCTGTTATACTGCAGCAGCAGCAATTGTCCTGCAGCCCAGTGCTGGAACAGATCCCAATTAATACAAGTTGATCATTAAAAATTAATTAAATCATTTAGTTTATTGTTTGTTTATTGTTTATTGTATCCTTTGGATCCCCATTAGTCTTCATAGAGATGAAGACTATTCTTCCTGGGGTCCACATTAAATCAAACAATTATTACACAATTACATCATTACAGCATTTATACAGAGAATAACATGAAGTCATTCATCCTAAAATGATTAAAATGTAAATATTTAATGCCTGGTACAACTAAAGGTACATTTATTTGGACAAATACAATTTTAACAACAAAAATAGCTCATAAGAGATTAATTTAAGAGCTGTTATCTAGACATTTTCCATGGGTTTCTTGACAATGATTTTGGTTATGATCAAGAAAACCATAGAAAATGACTAGATATCAGCTCTTAAATTAAACTCTTATGAACTATTTTTTGTTGTCATTATTATGTTTGTCCAAACAAATGTACCTTTAGTTGTATATTAACATGATTATAAGATGCATTAAGTATTACAACACATGATTATAAAAGAGTTACATGATTATAGAAGAGTCTATGAGGTAAGCATAAAATGTACCATGATGTTCAATGCAGATGTATTAACATGCTTGAAAATGTCATCTCATAGTAATCACCAAGCAGCTCAAACAATAAGACAAAAACACACTACCAACAACATACCAACTACAAATTAACACACTACCTTGTAATAAAAGTAGGGACAATAATAGAAATGTCAGGATTCTGCAAACCCACGATTCGACTTGACCTTTGATTTTAATGTCATATTTCAATTCAATTTTTCGTTTGAAACCTTTTTCCAGCACAAAAGGCTGAGCCATTGTTAGACTATCAAGTTTCTAAAGATCAACAGATCAATGGTTTTATCACCTGACAACTGTCAATTACATTTTAAAATTACTACATGGTATCAAGTGTGCTATAATCACCATGTTTTGGGAATGTGCCAAACTAAGGTCACATTTAAATAACATATTTAAAACCTTAATAACACAAACTTATGTCACCAACAGATTAGAAGGGCAGCTGGAGGGCTAAAGATACTTTACAACAACAGTTTGAGTTTCTCAGAGTTGCACGTGAACGCAGCAGAGTCTGGTCTTTACAGAACTCACATGGAAGACAAAATGTTCTACTTCAGTAAAGCAGAAGGATATTTTACAATTTTTTTCCACTCCTACTGTACCGGTAAGCTACACTGCATCCTCTTTGAAGTTGTGTGGTTTCTTCTTTTGAAAAGCCTGCACGTAGGCAGCAGCAGCAGCAGCATCTATCATCGATCCTGCCTTTGATTTCAATAGTCAGAAATTGAAACCTCATTTCAGTCATTTTTTGACTTAGACTTGAAGTCGTGACAACCCTCGAAAATAAGCATTAATCACAGCTATTGAGTGGAATATATTTCTTACCTTAAGGATATTAAACATGTCAGGTTCTGCATGTGTCATGTGGATTTGCTCTGAACTTGAAAGTGAAATGGATGCAGACAAGACAGCAGCTGCAGTTGATCCAAACTCCAGCAGATTACTAATGAGGTATTGACCTATAAATGGCACTTCAGAAATGACAGCTACCAATATTGACCTTTAAAAGAGGAGTAAATATAAAGAGTGTCTCCCAAAGCTCAGCACTGTGCGTGTGCCAGAGGTCAATACCAAGACTCCATTAGAGCCATTTAGGTAAAACATTCTCCGGGAATAAAATGCCACATTTAGCGAGTTGGCCAAATGATCCTGTGGACCAGGCATGGAATATCTGAATGTTTAAACAATGCACAGGGCAGACTTGATGCAAGTGCAGCTGACAGTCTGAAGAGCAAGAGGAGACCGAGCTGTGCAGACCACAGCTCTGAAATACGCCTGAGTGTTAATTGGAAACACAGCCCAACTGCTTCCTCACTGAGGCGTGTCATTGGAAAGGAAATAAGCAGGAGCAGCAAAATATACAAAGACACTCATGAGGATAAAGGAACACAGCTCAATATGATCGGAGCAGGCAGATGAGACGGCACTAAATACACATCTGACTGAGGCAACACTGTAATCTTAACACAGACAAATAGCCCTTTGTTGGAAAAAAAAATGCCCCTGTAGCAAAAGTGAAATGTGTAATTTGTAATATTCAGGAAAGTTGTTTTGCCCCTCTAGACCTGAGAAATATTACTGTAAAAAGTTCAAAATAAAGTTGTTGTTGTTGTTGTTTTTTCCTGTTTGGGACATTTATTGTTATATTATAGTATTTTTAGTGTCAGGTCAAATCCATTGTCAATCCACCCAACTGATAAGTGATTTTTGAGACTGATCGATACTGATTTTACAGCGGAAAATACATCAATAACAGATATGGTGGCCAATATAGTAACTTTTTGAGCTGGAATTAAAATAGACCCTTTTTTTACATGGATTGTGCACCAATTTTTCACCGCTCTGCAAATTTTCCCCTTACGATGTTATAAAACTTTATTGAATCACATGATATATTATTATACATCCTACAATGTATTACATTGCCAAATCTATAAATGATAACCGATAAAATAAAGAATAAATAAGAATTTAATCTAAAAAAATGACATTACTGTTTATTTCTGCATTATATATTGTGTAAAAAAACTTATAATAATAGCACATATCAGACAGTATATACAAAATACCAATAGGCCTTTGATAGGCTGATATCGGCTGAAAATATCTGTCAACCAATACAGTCATGGAAAAAAATATTAGACCACACTTGTTTTCTTCAGTTTCTTGTTCATTTTAATGCCTGGTACAACTAAAGGTACATTTGTTTGGACAAATACAATGATAACAACAAAAATAGCTCATAAGAGTTTAATTTAAGAGCTGATATCTAGACATTTTCCATGGTTTTCTTGACAATGATTTCAGTTTTTATCAAGAAAACCATAGAAAATGTCTAGACATCAGCTCTTAAATTGAACTCTCTTGAGCTATTTTTGTTGTTATCATTATATTTGTCCAAACAAATGTATAATATTTTTTTCCATGACTGTATATCTTTTGGGCTATAAATTCTATAAGTTTCTGGCTAAATTTAGGGAACAACATGTCATGCCCAGGTTTCGGAGCATCTTTCAGACTCTATTGAATCCATTGGATAATAAATCTGAAAAAAATATTTGTTTTTTCCCCCCAGATGTAGCATACCGGTGTACTACAAGCATCTCATCACACTGTTCTGGTGCCCCTATGACTCTCCAACACCCTACCCCCATTCCCTGACCTCTATTTCCCTGTTGGTCAGTCCACAGCAAATCCGAAAAGCCTCCCAGCATCTCCATGGCGACAGGCCTCAGTCGAGCAGATGGCCTCAGTGTGCCGCGCGGCAATTAAAGAGGGAGCGCCGAGCGGGGAAAAGAAAGTGGGTCAGGATCAGGGGGAGCGGGGCCAGCAACGTGAAGCTGTCTCCGCCTCAGGCCTGCGCATGGACGTAGGCACTGCGCACACACACGTATATATACACACACACGCGTGTGTTCATGCCTCGGTGAACTCCTTCCTGGGTCTTCCTAACAAAAACAAACACCCACCCCACGCCGCTCCCGTAGCGTCAGCGAGGGGAGACACTACCCCCCAAATCTCACACAGAAAATCTCTCCAACAGTGAGAAGTCAGAAAAAACTTCCATCCGAATGGCAAATCCCACAACCACCCAATCAATAGGATTAACCCTTTAAATCCTGTACGACATACAAAATCAGCCCCCTGTTATTTGGATTACTTCAACTGGAGCGCCATTCACTCTGACAGGAATTGCTTTTTTTTTTCTTGTTTCTTCATCTTACCAAAATTTGATAAACAGCAGGGATGAAACACACCCTTGGCGACGTGGGGCAAATCCAATCAGCTTCATCCTCTAGCTACTTTCATCGCATCTTGAGCAGTCTATTGAAACGTGGGGCTCAATTTCATCTTGACTTGAACCCACTTGTTCTCCGAGATCTGATTGAGCCTCTGAATCGCTCATTACTCAAATTAAGAAAGGCTTTAATTAAACTAATTCAGAGGACAATATGATCTTTAGCACATTATGGAGCTTCTAATTTAATTTACTGTTTTATGTGTCATTATATTCTCACAATTATGCAACAGGCAACGCATTTGTTTGAAGATAGCTTTAATGGAGAATATGAGTTGTGCAGGGGGGGGGGGGGTCCACTGGCTTCCCGCATAGGAGAAAAAAGGCCTAATGAGCTGGAAAAAATTGAATTGAACTTTTATTTGCACAAGTCTTTTCTTCCAGCGAGCAGCCTCAGTGTGCCTAAATAGAACTTCAGCCAAGAATACTATTTCAAGGCAAACTAGGATCACCCCTGGAACATAGCCTCATTCAGGAACAGCATGACCCACTGCAAACTCCCATCCCCCGCAGGGTCCACATGTAAATCTCCCATTCGCCTTTTCCTCTTTACATTTAAGCTAAGTTATTTTCCCTTGCAAATGTTCTTCCACGACTGAGGAAGGAAGGTACGATCCTTAAACCCATTTTGCAGAACAATTTCAAACTTGGCGTCCTGAGAGGTATGAGTCTGCGGGCCAGAGGAGGGGAGGTATTTTAAGAGTTTTGCTGCAGTATTAACAGCCTCTGGATCAAGTTTCTCCAGCATTTGTTTCTCTTTAGCTTCTATTTAAAGTTTCATAATGCTGACAAAGAAGGTACACGGTGCAGGGAACAGCAAACCCCTCAGATAAATACCTCCGATTCTCCTCGTGCACCAAGTGAACTGAACATATGGTGAAAGTCGGTGAATAAATTCAACTCAGATACATCAATAAAGGCATGGAACTCCACTGTTCACTCTCACTCTGTGAGACTACGAGCAACGTGGGTGCAGGGTCAGTGAGTGGGTGTTCTTGTGGCCACTTATATCTGCATAACTTATCATCATATAAATGTTGTACTCATATGTTTGACACGTGGGCGGGAGAGGGGGAGACCCTTGACCTGCCAACCTTCTGTTTCTGTGGCCCGCCGTGACATTTGGCTTCCTCATGGCTCACCTGACAATTGCTGTGAACTACAAAATGGCCCTGCGTGATTCCTTTACTGGTATCAAAGCCCACTCTGGATTCCTGACTGGTTAATTCTACTTGCAAACCCACAGCCAAGCAAGACGTGTGCTGCCAGAGTGGGAGCTCCCAAGTGGAAACCCCTGGCAAAGTTATTCAGCTGGAAGAGGCAAGAAGAAGTGAGGAGGAGGAGAGGTGTTGGGGGGGTTCAGCAGACATTTTATATGCAACTATTCTGCATTGGAAAGGATTACCTTCAGGGGAAATAGTAAAAAGTAACCCAGACAAAAAAGTCAATGTCAACTTGTAGTCAAATCAAGGTCAACTATGACCTGGATCCTTAAACTAAACTCTGACCCTGTAACCCTAAACAAAGCTTTTTTTATTTTCCAAACTTAACCTCAGCTAAACCTTCCTTGGTTGCCATGGCAGTCTTCTCCTAACTCAAACCCTGTATTTTAGTTGCTATGAGCACCTACAACAAGATCACCTGAAAAACAATTTATCCATCTGGAAATATGATTCTGTTCGACACATTTAAAAACAACGTTCACCAGGAGACATCACATTTCTCTCCAAAAATACTAAATAAGCTAAATGCAAAACAGCTGCAAATGAACATGATGTTTAAAAGATATGAGAGAAATATCACAGAGATGCTCATTCCACCATGTACTGTATGCTGGCAGACAAAAAGAAATTGCAGAGCATTAAATTACAGCAATAAAACTTTTATGGGGTGATTTTCTATTCATATTCGACCCTCATGTCATGTCAAATTTAATTGTTTACTGTTCAAAATCTACTATTATCTTATATTTGCTGTCATATTTTATAATAATGTAAACTGTAAAATGTTGTGCTTTAGTCTTGTCAATACTGCAACTCAAAACTCACTGAATGCAACATTGTCAAAATGCTTGCTTTTGTCAATGTCATCATATATCAATAAAAAGATATGTATTTTTATGCATAAGAAATGCAGCTTATTGGAGAGATGAGGACAAACAGGTAGAGCAGCAGATCCTCATGAAGGAGATTTGCTTTCCAGCCAGTCAGTCCCAAAAAATAATGCATTAGGGAGACTGCGGCGGCACTCTCTGTGATGGAGACCTCAAGTGTGTAAGGTCTGTGCACATCTTTTTTCTGTGAGCATATGAGTCCATTTGGTCCATAAGCGTCTCCTGATAAATGTCAGGTATGACAAAAACTGAATTTATTGCATGTTCCCCTTATTTTTCTCCTTTTACTAGCATATTGTGTTTGTGATATAGTGCGCAGGAGTAAATATAGTTTCAACAGAGTACAGCCATCCCCTACAGCTTTTATGCATACAAGTCAATAGTTTAAATAGGCGCAGTGCTGATGCAGACTGTCTGTTACAGCTCGAGATAAAGGGATAAACACAACCCTTTTCCCCGCTCGGAGGTGGAACGGCGTGTAGTGGTTAGATTACTCACTGCCCTGCCCTCCACTCCCCCACAACCCCTTTTCACACACATTTAAATACAAAATCTACTGATAGCCACATGCATTGTCAAGAAAAATAGAGAGAGGGCATACAGGAAGGAGGTGGAGGCCATTTGGCACACCTGACTTTGTGAAAACAATGCAACATTGGAGTCAAATTCAGCCAGGCTTGAAACAGGAGGATCAATAGCAGACTACATTAGTTGCTTTGGAATAAACCCCACTAACAAAATGGAAGGATCAATGGCAAACTGCAGGCCATCTCTGTGTTTATCTTCATCTCTCTCACAGCAAAGCCAACTAACAAAGATGCAAAATGAAGAATTTCTACCACTCATGTAAGGTTGACCTCAATCCCAGCACAACGACAAGCTCTAAGACCTTATAGTGTCAGCTGTGTTCCAGTGGAGTGGAGAATAATAGCTGAAATATTCACATATAGGCAATTGAAATCCTTCTGAATTGCGCAATTATCTTTAAAGTCGATCACAGCAGGGAAGCGTGCAAACATCAATGAAAGACGCTAGCTGGGAGGAATATGACAGACACAGAGCTGACCTGTTATCACTCATATTTTGTTCGTCTGTCTGCACAGGACGAGGGCACTAAGGAGCTTTGCACCAAGCTGCAGCACACGGGAAGCTTAGCTATATGTCAGGGGGAATAAATAAACCTGTGTTTGTGTTTTCTAAGCAGCCCCCTCCCTTATAGCACCTCCGATGCCGCCGCTGCTGAGCCCCCCCACCCCCCCAACCTCCACCCCCATTTACAACCACGCTGTTGCTTTGAAGCACAGTCAGCTCCCGGAGAGATATCAGTGCAGAATATTAAATGAGCGAACACCATCACTCATTAAAAAGGGAAACATTTCATGAAACAAACCCCCTTTTGTATCAAGTGCTAACCAAGCTGACTCTCAGCGAGCAGCGCCTCAAAGGCAGAGCGAGGAGACAGGAGAGGGAGGAAAGGGGAGACGAGGGATGGGAGGGGAAGGGGAGGGGGGGCGCCGCGAAGTTTGCAGAAAGTAAAAGAGAAAAATGTTAAGTTCTGGCAGGAGATCAGCTCTGAGCCTCATGAAACCCCGGGTGCTGTGTAACAATGACGGAAATTTCGATGTACTTTGATTCTGAACATTTCCGTAACGACAGATTGAAACCGCTGCTAAATTTTCAGAAATGCTCGATATTTTCATTCGAATGTGTTCTGCAAGCAAATATTCCATTTCAGCTTCACCCCTGGAGGGCATTTATCAGCGGATGGCATATGCAGTGGGTGAGCTGCAAGGCTTGTAATGGGATTGACAGATATGGTTTGGAAGGCGGTACTGATGTTTGCAGTCAGAAGTTGCAGGCAGTTTATGTGTAAATATTCAATGTCTTACAAGTTGACCCCTTTTGAGGTCACAAATTCAGAAAAGCCACTTATTCTGCAGGCGAGTGTCAAAAGCACAAGACATCTCCAATGAAACCGAGAATAAAACGGCTCTTTAAACTTAGGGCAGGAACGAAAGAACTCTGGAATACATTATGAAAATATATTAAAATCATTGAACAAATAAATAAAAGATCGCAACAGTTGAATTATAAAATAGTGGCAAAGACCAACACAATATTGGCATTGTTGTCAGGGAGAAACTTTGATTTATAAATGTAATTTAAAGCCTTTATTGGCCCAATACATCTGCCAGCTGATATATCAGTCTGACCCAGTAGGACAGGAAGAGACAGAGCTGCAGGCCAGCTCTTGTCAACAAACTGCACAAGTCAGCACAAAATTCAACTGAGTCAAACAGCAGAAAACATGGCAACAGCATCAACTAGTCCATCAAGTTCTTAAATTAATCCCAGTCCAACAGAACTAGTTTACAGAGTGAAATACAGTTAACCCTCTGGCCGTTTTTGAATACTTTTGATTTTGCCCTTCATGTACCACATACAAAATATTTACTATACCCATATTTGGTATCCATTTTTTCTTCACCTATATGATCTGACAATTATTTTTTTGATTTAACCTACTTCATCAACATATTGAGCCCAAAAATACACAAAAATCATGAAATCTGAGTTGAAAAATTATACTATTTACTACAATAAAAAACACAAATATGCTCAATAAACTGTTTTGGAACTTGAAAATGAAATCAAATCAAATAGTCTTTATTGTCATTATATTCACTATACAATGAAATTAAAAGTGCCACTGCATAAGGTGCATAGTTATGACAATCATAACACAAAACAACATAAGTAAAAATATAAAAAAACACATAAAAATGCCGAGCTCAACAAGGACAAAACAAGAACAAGGACATGTGATGTAATAAATAGTATAAAAATAAATAAATGGCTTCTGAAAATGCTATAATTTATAGATGAGGTAGACTGCATGTTTTGCACATATCAATTGTATTGCACATGTCCGTTTTATTGCACCTTTTAATTCATTTATCCTGTGTGGGTGTTGAGAGTTCTGAGTGTTGAAAATGTAAACATACGATGCAAATATGAACATATAAAAAGGTAAAATTAAAATATAGTAAAACTACATACAAAAAAGTCCCACAAAAACATGTATATTTAAAGGCATTTTTTCCTTGCTAGCTGCAACTCTTCAAAAACAAACTGTGCAAAATTACATATTGTCACTTTTATCTTATCTTATTGTCATATCTTTGGTTTTACATGACCTGGGAATGTCAATGTTGAATGTTTTTTTGTTAAACTTCACGTGATCTGATCAGGACGGCACGATCATAGACCCCAGAGGGTTAAAAAATGCAATCAGGCGACAGAAAACACACTTTTTCTGCGACAGTGCTCGTGGGTTTTTAGTCTCAGCGGTGTCGGGCCAGAATTTGGCAAGCTACAGAGTTTGTATTTCAGCTACAGGATCAATTTTCCCCTTCATCCTCAGACCCAGCAGGTCGTTCACTGACTGGTTATCAGGGCTCCTTTGCTTCTTAATGGAGGCACATCAGCCCAGCTGCCTGTTGTAAATTGACTTGTTCAGGCAGTCACAAAGGGGGGTGGGAGCTGTGCTCATCAGATCTGCTTTATTTTTAAGGCAAACAGCCTTAGTGGGAAGACCAGGAATTATCCACTCTCTCAATCCCAGATCAGCTCGTGACTAAATGCCCCAGTTGTAAACCTAGACACAATGAGCAAAGCGTGGTATTCCCATATGATTTCTTTTTTTAAGCCGGCGGAGCAGAAAATACAAGACGACTGCATAAAAAAATTAAAATGATGCATTAAACAGGCAGTGTTCCCTCTGCACAGCACTTCGGAAAAACACTGGATGCAGTTACTGTGAAGAAATAAATATGATTTGTTCCTAACTAGAATGACTGATTACAGGTAGTAACTATAGTAACTGAGCTCCAGGGGAGAAATAATGCAAAGAAACTTTTGGAGCTATTTGCAAGCCAAGAAGCAGCCACATAAAACAGTGCAGACAGTCACAATCCCTCCAACATGTGAGATTATTTACTTTTTCTTCAGAGAAGATTTACATCAACCATAAAAAGCCTTCGCTCACATGCTGGAACAGCTATCTGACAAACTGCAAGCAAAATATGGAACAAGTGTAGTCAGTCCGTTCAATTCTCATTCTCAAGAGCAGAGCGGGAATTTAACCATTTAATCCCACGACAAGGATCGGATAAATAGAAAGAAAACGGCCCGACAGATTAATGCCAAATCAGAAAGGCTCAGGGCAAGATTTGATCCCCTTTATTGATTTCCTTTTTCCTTACTTTGCTGATTCTGCGTTTTGAGTTGAAACAGAGACGAATTTCAAGGATTTAAAGCAGAAAATTGCAGCTGCAGCTTCCTGATAAACGTGTTTTCCATCCTGATCCAACATGGTGACTGTCTGGTGTGAAGAAAGCAAAGAAGCAGGAGAGGACACCCAACAGACACTACACGCCATAATAACATCCAAATAAAAACACTGCATATGATACTGAACGGCATGTTCTGACAAAACAAGCTATCTGGTAACCTTAGACAGCCGGTGTCTGGGACAAACATTACTTGTGATATTTGACTATCCTTCCATATCCCCAGAAATAGCTTCATTCACTGATCCAGATTTCATCATCACAGAGACATGCAGACGAGTTTAAAGCTTCTCACTCGAGGCCTTGAAACATTCATTTATTCCTTATCATGGCTAAAATCCTGCATATAAACTACAAACTCCAAACAATCGGGGAGGTGAACAGCCCTTAATACTATTTGTTCAGTCTTCCGCATGCAGAGAACACTCCATTTTGTCATAACCTTTCCATTATTTAGGTTCAGTGCTTATCGTCATGTTTTATTAATCTATTTGGTGATACGCAGCCTTTATGCGGAGACCACAGCTGAAAATGTGCATCATGAACTTGCAAAGCAAGCTGAGAATGTGCCTCTTGCATCAACTGCTGGGGTTTATGGAACAAAACTTAGCTAATTCAAATGTTTGCCAAAGAAAAGAAAAATCACTCAAATTAATGAGGGGCAACTCAATTTTCCAGAGTCATAACATACAAAAAAGGGGAACAATGCTTTACAGAGTCATTTCACGCAGTGTTTGGAGAAGGATTTTTTAAAGAGCTGACAGCAGAAGCACAATGAGCTAAATGCTCAAAGAGATGAAGTTTGAGTGGCCAAGTACCTCCATTAGTTTCTATGGCAAAAGCGAAGCTTAATCTCCTGTCAGCTCCCCTCAAGCTAGTCTCCCAGGACTCGGAGCTCTCTCTCCCATCCATCACCTCAGCAGGGACTAAAGGGAGACTCCCCAAAGGAATGAGGATCAGAGCAATTTGCATTCACACTCAAACCATCAAGGCCCAACAATCCCATGGTGACTCTCCCATTTCCTGATATCACAACTGTCATCCGTATGAAATGTAAAATGCCACGACTGGCAATTACAGTTTTTCTTCAAAAGAGAGAAAGTCAAAATGCTAATTACAATGTTCCCGCAGCATTCGTTCCATGACCCATCTGAGGAAACATTTCCTGAATTTTTCAGCGCTCAACATCAAACATCTATTTCAACACTATTTATGAACATGCCTGCAATTGTCCTCGCACCCCCCGACTGTTCAATCAATCACACCAACTGAAGTAGGTGACATTTCGTACACAAAGGTAGACTTCAATGTGCCTCAAATGAGGCTGACAAACAAATGCACACTCCAGCAGCTCAGCAGGTGACCACTTGTCATGAGTCAAAATGAACTGTTGTGCGTCAGGCTTCGGTGACAAGCTTGTGCATAGAAATCAGACAGCTAGCTGGGCAATTAACCCTAAAGAGTCAAACAATAAAGCTGCCTTTCAAAAGCAAACAGGAAACATCACCTGTGGTTCACATCCCCCAGGAGAAGTCACGTGAGCATCAATTCAACACAGTTAAAGGGGAGTGACTCAAACAATAATGCAGAAGTGTGGAAGTACTAGTATGGAAAATTACTACCAAGCGTACAACAAAAGCTCATATGAGAGAGTGAATAAAATAATTGACAGAAGTAAACAAGGGTCCCCTGCAGAATGATTTTAGCTTGCATGCTGCCAAGTCATTAGACAGATTATAATTCACAACTACACAATTTCCCTTCCTGAATAATAGTACATTCAAAGTTGATGCTCGTCCCCCCATTCAGTATTAATTTCCCAAATGTTTAATCCAACTAAGATGAGGAATTAGAGCTGGAAAATCTCTTTATCCCACCGCCGAGAGTGATATCTATATGGGCTCGAACAGCACCAGGACCTGAGGATGGAGCCAAGCCATAAACAACCACCTGGTTGCTAACTCAATTAAATATCACACTGGAATACTGGAGAGACCGAGTGCTAATATAAGAAAGCAGGAGCAGAGCTGCTGTTATTATTCACAGGTCCATTATTCTCAATGTTCCTTTTATTTGATAATCTATTTGGCGAGCTACTCGGAATATTTTCTGTTTATGAATTTGGCACTCCTGTGCTTTCTACAAACGGTTATTACCATGACAAACACAAATGGCTTTCCCTGATGGATAAATGCAGCAGCATTTGCTGCTACTTGCATTTGTTCAGGCCATTCCCCCCACTTTGTTTGTGCTTGTGTAATGAGGGAAGAGTCTGGAACATGTTGTATATCAATTAAGCCATCAAAAGGCAGTGGGCATTTATGGCGACACCCTTTAACCTCAGGGTGAAAGACCAGAGTCTTGTTTTTGCATGTCAAAAGAAATGGGTCCAAACAACTGCTGCAATAAAATATTTTCCAAGCCCTTCCCTTTATGAAGGTGTCTGGGAGCTTGAATTGTGCAGTCACTTTGGTTTTAAATAAACTACAAAAAAAGGGAAGAAATGAGCCAAGTTTTTCGTGCAAGTCTAATTAGGCTTAGAAAAACACCTCCTGCTCTGCTCAAATAAGACACTTCCAGGACGCTTTAAGAGCAATTTTTGAGACATTTTTCCACTCCCCTGATTGAACAGCTTCAAAAGATTTCCACCGTGAATCCCAAGGGAACCAGTTAATCCTGATCTTCTCCACAAGCAAAGGGATCATCTCAATGTAAATCAGACAGGGCTTTTGATCAAAGTATTCAATCAGTCTTAAACACATGACGCCACCAGGAGCCTCACAGCCAGCAAGGTCAACATCTTGGTTGTTGGAGGTGAAAAAAACAACCCTGATGTGACAAAAATATTCGCCTAGAGAAGCATTTTGTGGCTCATTTGTTTAGAAAAAACCATCACCAAGTAAACGTGCAGTTCGTCAGAGAAAATGAGCATGTCAGTGCCATTCAAAACACAATCCGACATTTCTTGACCACACTTGACCCTTTTCCATTCCTTTCTTAAAATAGGGGCGCCAGACTGAATTGACTCGTCCAAGATGTAAACAAACCAGGAAACTTTCAACTAAGCCCTAAACCCCTCTGGATAATGACCACACAGGCTCATATGCATGATGTTTTCTCATTGGCTTGTTCTGTTTCCCAATTAGAAGGCCGTCAATATAAGCAGAATAATGATGCTCCTTTCGATAAAAGTCAAATACACTTATAAAGCATGTGTTTAAATAATTAGGCCCTCTCGAGGAAGCTTTAATGTCAGGATGATCAATGTCAAATTATCACTCCATTTATCAACCACCAGTGCTTCCTTCAACACTTCATCCTCTGCCCAAACACACACACACACACTCCATCTCTCTGTCTCCTAGCATCTATTATGTATTCAGGACGATTTCTCAAAGTATGACTGGAGCTGAAGACAAATGTCACCACATCCTGAGTCACTCTTCCTCACAAAATATCATGATTAAATAGAAAAACAGCAAAGGCCTGGGGGTTTAATTCTCAGTTTAAAAATGAAGGATTTAGACACCACCAGTCGTTTGATTCTGATAATTTTCAATATTCAACTAACAGACAGCAGCTGAGGAGCAGGCCACAGGTTTCAATTATCATTCAGGAGCACTCTGTGGCTCCGAGTTGCCATTACAAAGAGATATTGGAAAACTTGGAGACTGCTGGCCTGCACGGTTCGCACACATCGCCATCTGCCTGCTGCCTGGGTAACTTCATTATTTTGCAGCCAAATAAGTATTCTGCAGCCGTTTTGATTCTAAGACTGAAAACACTTTTTCAATTTTCTCTCACTCATTTGCACATCTAATGTTGCAAAACACAAACCACGCCATCAAATCGATCCATGCATTAATCAAGTGTGGGTTATTGCAGAAATCATACAGCAGCACACAGTGTGGAGCAGGGAGGTGATGAGAATTAGGCACATATGTCTCAGATGATTCCCTGCTGGAGTCTGCGGCTTACCTTGGACGTGCAGCGCTAGCAGGAGTATCCATATCCCCACACACATCGCCATGGCACCTCACAACTATCCGGATCTCGTCTGATAACCTGAGGGTGGATGAACGGGGCTCACTCGAGACGACAAAGACCAAGCATGCAACTTCTGCAAATCCCACTTCGGCCCGAACTAGTCCACCTCCCTCACTGAGACTTTCGCAAAACTAGAGGATCGGTGTTGCACTTCTCCGTAGCAAAGCATCAATTTCACGTCTGCGGCGATTCCTTTGGCTGGCGGGGAGTTTGCACTAAGTAGAACCTGGCCGGGGTCCCCGAAAAATGAGATCCAAGCGGCTGCGGATTTGGGTGATGGAGTCTTTTAGGAAACAGCAGGCGATCGAGGAGAGAAGGAGAGTTCTCAAAGCAGCTCTTCTAGTTTAAACATCTAGCCTTTGTTGCTCCATCCACTGCAGCGGCTGCAGAACTCTCTCCCTCCTTCCAGGATTGTGGATCAGAGGTAAAGTGGGCGGGAGGTCCTCGATCGATGCTGCGCTGGGAAGTTTCCAACACTTGGAGAGTTCCTCCTGGGGGGAAATGTCGCCTTTTTCTTCCGTCTGTGAAATTAACACAGCACCTAACAGATAACCTGCTGGCACCGTCCGCGTTTTAGTTCCTCAAGTTCCCCCGTTCTCCCGGTGTGCAGCCACGGCCAGCCGGAGAGATCCGCTCACCAGGCCGGTGAAGTTGCTATAAGTCTGGAAATGGTGGGATGCGCGCCCCTTTTTCCTCGTTGTTTTGTGGATGAAATACAGTGTAGCTTTATCCCGCTATGCGCACCGCCCCGCTGATCTGCCACCACAGTGTGTTACTGACTATCGCTGACGCTTTGGGAGAGATCGGGATCGGGTGACGTTGTGCAAGGGAGGAGCCTGGATTGTCCTGCAAAAAGCAAATGCATCGCATGGAAAAGCTACAGCAGCCTGGTAGCCCCCATAGGAAGTGACTCACAAACTTTTTCTTGCACGTCAAGGCTCCTTAAAATTATTCCTTTGGAGAAGAAGGTAATACAACTGCGCGCAAAGGGGAAAAAAAACTATTTTAGGAGGATTGAGATGGATCCGTCGAAGAGACAGAGTGGGGGTGTGGGAGGAGGACAATAGCTCTGTGTACAGTCATGCTGAAGAGGAATAATGCATTGTGAAATACCACTCATATGGTGAAATCCCACAAGGCCTGCAGAGCCACCGGAACCTTTGAGACTGGAGGGAAATGAGAATCAAAACCAAATCTGACATGGTGCTGACTGAAACAAATGGTTATAATAAAAACATCCCACATATGTCGAGGAAGCTGAATGATATCAGTGATCTACAGGTGATAAGCAGTCAGTGATATATAGGATAATATATATTCTACATTTTTATTTGTCATGTCAATTCCCCCATTTTTTTTTCTAAGCAAATGCAATTAAATACATCCAATTAAATAATAATCAAATTGGGCTAATGCCATTGAAAGAGCAATAGGCTTGATCACATTATGAGACAACACCTAGATTTGTTGATTACATAATTAACTGCAAATTAGGTCAATAAATGAGAACATATTGTGTTTTTCCTACACAGGCCATCATCAGGGGTTTCCTCAATGAGACCTCATGTGAACCACAAGCCTAACCAACATGTCAAGGTGGGACAGTGAAAAGTAAAATATGACCTAAAACATCCATCATCCTTACATATTCTCATAGTGAGGTAATGTTTCGTCAATTAAACGCAGGGGGAGCAATGGTGGATGTTAAGAGAAAACAAAATGATTCTAAATTTTAAACTGTATGAGCAGTGGAACAGTGGCAGCATAGAACTGCATGTATGTGGAAGGGGGAGGGGCCTATTTTACCTCATAAACCAGCAGCCATGACAGCTGACAAACCTACCTTCCTTCCTTCCTTCCTTCCTTCCTTTTCTCCTCACTCCTGAGTCAGTTCATCCTGTTCTCCAGAAGCCACCCAACAGGATCCGGCCTGTGTAGGTACTGCCTGTAAATGAATGGGAGGATGGATGTGATAACACTTCCCTCTTGTGGACAGTGCTTCTTCAGATAATTAAAAACACACCATCATGCTTAATATCCCAGAGTGGATGTTGTTTTGGAGTTTGCAGTTCTGCATGTGGTCAAATCCCCTTCTTTGGTGATGATTCACTATCAGCGCTGCAGAATTATCTGCTGAACAGCAAGAGAAATTACCTAGCATGACAAAACAGCACCGGGCCAATTGGTTATTAGGGTCATTGTAGTGTTTGGAGCACAGGGACATAAATCATGCAGTACAAAGTGGAAAACCACGAGCACCGTCCTTTCTAAGTGAAGGATGAGCAGTTAATAAACATGCCTACAATCCTGTTAAACCACACTAGTGCATCCGGACTTGGAGCACACAGATAAACTCTGTTGTTTAGAGTTAGACTTGACATTTTGTTTTGAGATGTAAAGAAAAACCAAACAGCTGCTGTTTAAGATTCTGCATGTTTAACTTAAAGTAGTGCTTTTAGTTTAGTGGAATCATGTCGACTAAATGTGGTGTGCAGTTGAAATATATTACTGTATATTGACACGGCACATGGAAAGAAGAAATTCAGCAGTAATTTTAGGGTTATGAATAAAGTATACAGTATGAATTAACAATGTCAATTTTTGCACTACACTTTACCATTCAGTGGATAATCACTTTACTTCATAAACCTTGAAAGGTCAGCAGAGCAGCAGCAGCAGCCTGGAGGTATTAAAAGATGGGTAGTAGTCTAAATATGATAGACTCAGAAAATTTGGATGGGAGGACGGGAACATAAAATCCTCTCCTTAAAGGACAACTATCTACTTCACAAGTAGCTGCTCCAGTGGTTCGAGCTCATTGGCCAGCAGTGGTTTGAGTCAAAATCATCTGACAAAAACTTTGGCGCTCAGCCAAATGTCCTGTGGCACATAACAGCTAAAAAAATCCAAACAGGTTTGCCCCTTAACTTTAGTGCATTAACTCTGATGCCCCTTTCATTGAGCGGCTGAAGTTATGATTGATTTACAGGCAAGCTGATGAAATCTGATACACTCGTTCTGAACTATAGCTTGTGTTTGAGCTCAAGGCCAGGCCTGAGCCACTGTGGAGGCTCAGGAACTGTTGTGCATGATGAATATTCGGTGAAGAAAAGTATAGTGATGGCAAAATTATAGGGTAGGCTCAACAAAGGTGACAGATGAAGGGCTTTCTGATGAATACACTGATGTCTGATAAATGGTGATGACACAGGAATTGATATTTTGCAGATGAAGTAATGTTTTTATTTAAGAAAAATTAAGGCAGTAAGTAGACTGTCTCAGGGACAGTCTCATTTTTGTATTCATTGTGCATGTTACAGACATGAATTCATAATCATTTAAGTCATTAAGGTGATTAAAAATGCAGTAAATAAGGTGTTAAAAAGGTTGATAAGACATATGTCTAAAGCAGGGGTAGGCAACCTGTGGCTCCAGAGCCACATGAGGCTCTTCAGGCCGTCTGCAGTGGCTCCATGTGGCTGTGACAAAATAACTATACGAAATGAAACGTTAATTTCTTTACATTTTAATTTTCATTTATCATTGGTGTAGGCCTAAAGCAATCTGTAGTCTTCATTGTAAAAATGTGAAGCTTATACACGGTATTAACATTTTTTTGAAAACACTTGTGTCAGCTGTTGCTCATAGCTTACCAAAGTCCAGCATAACCTCTACATTTTGCCAACTTCAAGTTTAGTTTTGTGTTTCCCTAGCGAGGACATCTTTCGATTCAAATCTCCTGAGATATTTCCTTGGTGTCCAGCCTCATTTGCAATTGGGTCTTCACTACATTCTGACAAAAATCATATTAATAAATGCTCATTATGACCTATTAGTAATGTTGGTAGGCTAATTAAGACTCAATTTTAGGCTTTTTAAAATCTTTTTTGTAAGGTTTAAAATAAGGTTTGCGGCTCCATTCCGATTTGTTTTGGCCAACAATGGTTCTTTTATTAGTAAAGGTTGCTGACCCCTGGTCTAAAGGGTACTTAAATTTGTTTAAGTTTCGTTAAAAATGTATTGCCCTCTATATGAGGTTTTTACTGCAAAATGTGAGAGGGTCACAGTCTAGTTGAGGGCATTGTGGGAAATGTGAGTCAGTTGCATAATGAGTCAGAACAACATGGTTGCAGACAAAGAACATGTAATATATTATTCTGCATGTGGTACAAGTGGCACACACATGGTAATTTTCCTTTGTGTTTCATGTTTATGTATAACTAATGCAGTGCCTGTAGGAAGTATGTATTCATATAGTGGGAGATTAAGTAGATTTTTCAATTCTGGCCAAATGAGGTCCTGTGTTAAAGTGGGATGTACAATGAGGTGTAATACTCTTAATGCATAGTGTTAATATACAAAGTGTATATTGGGTAATACATGGATGTACATTGAGATATAAAGACACACAGAAATAGTTATTTTAAGAAAAAGAAACTTAATCATTCAACATGGTTAGACATATATACAGACACAGATATAGGAGGGAATAATTTAACAATCCAAAAACAGATGGATGTGAATAACAGAATTTGCACATTACATGCAGACCACTACAACGTCTGCAACTCCATAACACACTTACTTTTCATAAGGTACGCACACCATCCACCACATACACATTGAACATTGATATTTGCTGGAAACTATTAGAATATTATTGGAAAATCGAACCTTGTAGCGCACTTTATGATGACTCTCTCAGAATCCTGCTCAAGAAGCCCATAGGTAGTAGTGTCAGCAAGCTTTTTTGTGATTAAGGGATAAACACCTTCCAGGCCACCCTGAGAAGACTGAAGTATGAGTTAATATGTAGACTGCAGGAGTCCCAGAATAATCTTATTATACAGTTGACCAATCCAAGGTGTAGTTCTGGTAGATACCAATCCTGTATGTGGAAACACTGGTGTTTGTGTCTTCTATAGGAAGTGTATAAGCACTGTTTTTATATGCCACTTTTTACTGCTATTATTTATTAGATGCCTTTTTACTGGATTTGCATAAGCACTTTTTTAATATTAAGTGACATAACTCCTTTTACACTGTATGTTCGTTTTATGTACTGTATGTGATTGTATATCTAGTTGGAGGTTGGAGTCTGCAATAAAGTTTGATCACTTTAAAACTCCTAAACATAGGTAGGCTAAATAGACTTACAGATGAGATGGGTCAGAGTGGAAATCCAGAGTGAACACACACACACAAACCGTTTCAAGAACAGTTTCTTTCCAAAAGCAATAACAACCCTGAACTCTCATATGCACTGATTTTCATATGGACTTTATTACTGTGCAAAATTTCTTCTTTTTTAAATATACTATACTTAGCAATGTGCAATAATATGTGCAATAAATTGTCTTTCAACGTGCAATATATTTATGAACACTGCATAGCATCATATCTGCTTCTGGCAAATTCAATTCAATACTGTGCACCTTAACTCCCTTTCTTGCCTATGTTTACATTATATCGTATGTATTTTTCTTTACATTTACTTGCCTATGTATGTTTATGTTTATATTGTATATTTTATATATATTTTATTTATTGTCCCACTGCTTTTTGGAGTCAGCTCTCAAATCTCATTGTACATGTGTATAGGAACAATAAAGACATTCTATTCTATTCTCTTCTATTCTATTCTACACACACACACACACACACACACACACACACACTTCTTGCTGTTATAGATAGATGATGTTAATGTGCCCTATTATGGACATTGGAGATGAACTTGAAGTTATGCAAGGGGAAGTTATTGAAGAGAGAGCAAATAAATCTTCAAAGACATCTGTATGAATCATTGGGCCAGTGTAGTTACATACATGATGAATCAGACTTCAAATATTCTATTACCTGCGAAAATGATCACATTTATTACGTGTTTTTTCTCCCCTTATATTTATAATAGAAAGACGTGATTTAGCAACTTTGCAATCTTATTTAATTATCTTTTATTTCTTCTCAATTTGAGAAATGATCCGAAGCTGATTTACAGCTTCTCGTTTATAATGCAAGGGAATTATGAAAAGATGAAATTTAGTTCATTACAGCCCCATAAATGTAGAAAAACAAGCCAATTCAGTTACATCGTGTCATATATCAATAACTGCGGCATAGCGTGTGAGTGGAATCTGCTTCAGTCTCCCGTCCTGTCATCACCTCTGTCAGTGATGCAAACACTGATTTATAAAACACGGCATCTGTCGTATTGGTGACCTAATGTAAGCTGTCAAAAACTCGCAATTGTGAGCACAAAAATCATGGCAGAAGTTTGGCAAAGTGCTGATGAGCGAAACACAATCCAGGTTTTTAGCAGTCCAGAATAGCATGAAATCTGCATTGGGCCTGACCCAAGTCTGCCTCCCTGGAGAGCAGACAAACTCATTGGATCCAAAACTGTTAGTTTCCCTGGCCTGAAAAACATGTGATAGAGAAATCTATGTCCTAAATAAATTGTATTTGTTCTGAGCAAAGACAGATCTACAATTTAGTGCAATGAATGTAATTTCTGAAAAAAGGGATTGATTAGCATTAGCGAAATTATCATGAGGTGTAGAAGAAGTCATGTTTTTTTCTCTACTTTAACCTTATCTTACCTATCACCGAACGTGCTAAATTGTTAGCATCATCGACTAGTTGACACATTGCCATTGCCAAGCATGCAACAGCATCGTCACAACAACTTCCAAGGCAGCATTTGTAGCCAAAACATGGTCCTTGTATTAACATGCTGTTTGGTAATTCACCTCTTCATTTAATATAGTGCAATTATATTGTTGCAAACAAATTACTGGCCATTTTAAAGTAATCACTCGATACAGTGGAGAGTAATTGTTTCACCCACTAGACCTACACTGGTAATGTCTTCAATCCCAATGAAGTAAAACTTGAAATAGAGAATAATTACTGTTTAAGTGTTCTCCCAGCAGCTGATCTCAAACAGGGGAGCTGATTATTACATATTTGTAGACATAAGTGCTCTAAAAGGACAAACACTGGAGCTGCCCCCCATGGACTACAGTGGTAACCACTTACTGCTGTACAGCCAGTGCAGGTAAAATATAAAAGACATGTTAAACAAGCTACTCACTGTAGGAGACTTTAAGTCATACTGAATATACTATAAACATCTGAAATGAAATGATAAACTTATATACACAGCATTGAAGAGAAAAGCGAACACAGCACTGTATGAGGCAGCTAATCTCTTTCAGAGCGAATGGAAAGGTCTTATCAACCTTTTACAGGGTTATTATTGACAGAGTATTATCTTTTTCTCCAAATACCAATCAAAGGGATAGAAATTGGCTCTCTGGCATGAACAGCATGTGCTAAAAAAAATCCCTGGAAGAAGAAAAAAGGAAGTGTTAGAGAGTTTAACTCTCAGTGGGTCTCAGAAAAGCCTAGAAAACATTAGATGACAAGACAGTCGTGCTCCTCTCACCTCTGGTGTGTCAGTGTTGGACAAATTGAAGGTAAAATACCTCTGTGGCCAAAGATTAAAAGTTTATGAGGTTTCTAAGAGTGGACAATGTTACGGTATTTTAAATATACATGTATACATTTGACACCTGACCTCTGCCCACGTTCTGCACTTCAATATTACAAATATGCAAATGGTACATCTGGACTCTGCTATTCTCATGTGAAATGTACAATTCTATGTGTAGCATATTTATTCCTTTGAACTGTCCCATATAGCGGAAATATTGCTGTAATAAAGGGAAATAATCTAAAGTATTTTATAACAGGTCTGTGTGTTGGATGAACTTGTATGGAATATGTGGTCTCCCACATGAACTCTTTACATTTTAGTAAAGTAATAATAGTAATGCATTAAACATGGTAAAAATACTTACACACATACTGGATTACTATTTCTGCCTGAAACCCCTTTAATGAAAGAAAAATCATGGTATAGGTGCATGTATGTAATGTAGGGCAAGGCAAATGGTTTTATTTATGTACCATGGCTTTACTAGTGGGGCAGCTTAGCTAGAAATGATATAATGATTGTGCATTTTATGATAAAAGCGTCAAATTTGGTACACTTGTACTTTGTCACTGGCAGCCAGTTTGGAAAATGACCGCCATATTGATCATTTATGAGGGTCCATATCTGTATTTTTTGTGTGTATTTGGCCATAACATTACCAAATTTGATGCTTATATTACATATTATCCATTGTTAATGTGAAATCTATTATATATTATCTATCTATAAACAGTTGTCACTGGTGGCCATTGAAAAATGGCTGCCATATTGAAAATTTGTCGTGCCTTCACATCTGATTTTTGTCAAATTGAAAAGTCTTGATCCCTCCACATCTTCCCTGTCTTTGGCTATAATTGTACCAACTTTGATGCGGGCGGCCATTTTGAAAAATGTCTACCATATTGAAAAGTCTTGATCTCTCTTCATCTTCCCCATGTCATTGGCTATAACTGTACCAAAAAGTATGTTTCTATCACCTATTATCCATTGTTAATGTGAAATTTAATCTAAAAGCAGTTGTCACTGGCGGCCATCTTGAAAAATGGCTGCCATATTGAAAATTTGTCGTGCCTCCACAGCAAATTTTTTTCTATATGCCTTTGGATACAAGCACACCAAATTTGACGCTTTTAGCATAAAATGCACAATCTTTCTGTTATCTGCCCCACTATACCGCAAAATCGAAAGTTAAGTCATCAATGCATATAGCAACACTGCCACCTACTGTTGAGGAGGGCGGCCATTTCTGAATCACTGTGTGTTTGTGGATTCTCTCGACAAGAGTGTCTCAAAAATACGTCATTGAGCGAAGAGATGCATGTGTGTGTGATTGGCGATCCACAAATGCTGAATCACACTTCACAAGCAGAATTTTCAGTTTTACAAATTGATTTTTTGTTTTTACAAATGGAAAATTGTGTGTTTACAAATACACAATATATTAAGAAATACACACTTATTTGTAAAAACCAAAATACAAGTTACAAATTAGAAATTTGTAGTTGTGGATAGCAAAACACGTGTGCAAATCAAGGACTATTTGTAGATCACCCTTTGTGGGTTTACAGGTATTAATGAGACAAATTGAAGCCCATAGGGCTGGCTCCAAAAGGGAGGCAATCCTCATTGACACCCATGTTAAAACACTCAGAAATCAGAAATAAATATGTTTACAGCCTGGTGCGAAAACTGGTTTTGGTGCCGATAGCTAATTTCCCCCTTCAGGAAATTTGTGACAGCGTTGAATTTTCATATAACTCACCTGCTTAATTAATATCAAGGCTGAAAGTTATGCATAATTAAAGACATGACTGCTTTGGTGCCTTCACAGGTGGCTTGCGGCTGCATTCAGGCCTCCTCAGCTCACTCCTGCTCCACTTTTCTGCCCATTGTTTTAGACCGGCCGGCTGTTCAGAGCAGTCAGGTACTGCAAACATGGAGATGGCTTTATACAGTCTGTAATTGATCGGTAAGTTTCAATCCCAAATTGTCAAAACCAATGCTTTGGTTTAGTTTTCCGTCCCTATAACCAACCCAAAGCTTCAGTATTTGGGGAATGAGACTCAACAATCAGCTATTTTTCTCCAGAATTGCATACTCTGCCGTTCACAAAAGTAATTACTTGTAGCATGTCATAGTTATTGATAATCATTAGATTAAACTGAAATTGGTGGCTAAATCAATCTGAGATGTGCACTGATAATGGGAAAAAACCCTGATAATACTATGTAGATCCCTTTTCATAAGAAGGGAAACAGATTTTGTGTTAAAAAGAAAATATCTCCTAATCATAACAAAAGACCCTGTTACTGCAAGAAGCCCAGTGATTCTTCTTTGTCAAGCCAAAAAGCAATTTGCTTCCAAAGTTCAGAGCTGTTTTTTTGTTTTTTTTTTGTTGTTGTTGTTTTTAATACAAAAATGATGGCTAACCAAAGAAATACAGATGAAGAACTGTAGCCTAAAGCATTTCTAACTGTGTGTACTGAGCAGGTATTCAGTCTCTTATTTATGAATTCTGTGTTTCAGTTACAAGACAAGGAAGGATGATGTACTTGTGCATGTGGGTGTGTTGCACCGATGTGTGTATGCGAATGTGAGAGACAGACTTTGGATAATTCTTTCTTTCAGGGAACATTTAGGAAAATGCCAGTTTCTAACTTAAAGAGGAAATCAATCTGTAATAATATAGTCACATTGTGTTACTCACGTACAGTGGATGAGTTAACTAGGAACCTGGCAAATGAGTGCATAACAACTGGCAGTATACTGCACCACCAGTTCTATCTGCAGGGAAACAACTGACCTCTGTGTGCTAGCTAGCTGCCACTAATGAGTGAGCATTAGCCTTATGTGCTGGTAAACAAAGAGAGAGCTGTTGTGGCAGAGAGCTGAGTTGACAGGAAAGAGGCTCAACAACAATTAGCTTGACTTATTATCTGTCACCTGAATAATGTGGGGATTAAAATTGTTGCTTTTTAAATTGAGTTTCTGAATTAAGTCGTTCAAATGTAATGATCACCTTAAAAATGTGTTTAATGATGTTCTAAGCCAGCAGAATATGCACTGCAAGAAAGGTGTGTCTAAAAACAAGATAAAAACACTAAATCTGAGGGAAGTTATCTTGCTGCATGGACAGATAATTTCACTTGACAAGATTTCTTAAATTAAGATTGTTAAATCTAGAAATAAGCATGTTATCATAAGTTGTTATGACAAGATAATGGTGATAAAAATAAAAAAAAGACATGGCCGGCCTCCGTATTTAAGAGAACAAAACAACACACACACATTTCTACACTTTTGTTTTATTTTACTTTTAATATTATTATAATTTTGTGTCATTTTTATGTCATTATATTTTTTTCTATTTCATAGTTACTTGTTTTAATTTAACTTGTGAATTTTAATAGGCCCTGTATAACCCCTTTTGGGTTTCTTGCTGTTACCTTGCACCTTCCTTTTGTTGTTATCTCTTTATCCTTGTCTTTTGTCTTATTGTGCAAAATAAAAAAACTTCAAACTTCAATTAAAGCTGCAAGCTGCGATGAACTGGCGCGAGAAGAGTGCACTGGCAATTATTTGTTTCTTACCAAGATAAAAAAAAACTTTAGATTTAAAAGTGTTAGATAATTTATCTTGTTTTAAGAGTTAATTCCTTACTTTAAGCGTTCAACATGCTTATTTCTAGATTTAACAATCTTAATTTAAGAAATCTTGTCAAGTGAAATTATCTGACCATGCAGCAAGACAATTTCCCTCAGTTTAGTTTTTTTTATCTTGTTTTTAGAAACCTCTTTTTTGCAGTGTGCCCTGACCATTTCTAAAGTGTATATATATACGTGCAACAGATTCCATTGTTTATATTTCCCCATATTCAAAGCTGTACTAATCCATTCACCCTTGTTTTTTTGCGGCTCTCAGCTCTAGCTGAAACTGTGCAGAAGTGTTGTGATTGCAATCTTTGCAAACTGTGGATCCAACAGCTACATCTCAGCACGGAGGCGCTTTTGCAGTGGCAGCAGGATAAAATCTCTGCTCTGAGGATAATGAGATGGATCACATGCATGGCAGCACTTGCTAAGTTACATGGTTTTAACTATCTATCAACGGGCTCATTTTCAAGCCACTTCACCCTCCTATAGCCCGGCTAGGCTGTCTCCACTTTGACTGGCTGCCTTGTTAAAATGTGGATGTATCTGCTCTCATCCAGAAGCAACCAGACTTCCCCACATGAAAAATAAATTATTATTCTGAGGGGGCTATCAGCCATCCCTAAATCACTCATGGTTTTATAATCACAGTACCTTCCTGGTGGCAATGAGCCACATTTATTTCACTCATCAGTCCTAAAAATAGACAAGGTTTAGCATATAACTGTTTCTTCCAAAGCTGTGGCAGGCAGGTTACTATCACTAATGTCCATGTGTGCCAGCCAGAGTTGATTCGCTTTCAATCCAATCAGTTCAAATTGTAAATAGAAACTGCCTCATTTGCTAATGGTCGAGTATTCACTCTGATATCTCCTGGTTCGGTATGACAACCTTTTCGTGCCAAAAGCTTTTCACTGTTTTGAATTTCGAAGAATATCCACTTTGCAGAATTGATTGCTGAATAGAGAACGAATTGAATCCAGCTTTTGTGCCAGCATTCAAAGCCACGGTTTAGCACATGTGCTTCACAAATTTGCAGAAAATGTTCCAGGCCTGCCCTTTCTGATAAAATGCCTAATATAATTGACATCCTTCCTGGTCTTATACAACAAGGATTTAGCATGCTAGAAAAAAGCTCCAGCGGCACTACAAAACTTCTTGTAGAAAATAAAAACTCTCTCTTACCTTGTCTTCAGGACACTGCAGGAATATTTAAGGACATTTTTAAATGAGCTACGCCCACAAGCCACACCTCTACTCTGGTATCTAGAGAGCAAAGAGTCGATTTGTTCGGCAGTAAGGTCGAAAAGTGATGAGGAAATAACTTACACAGTGTTGTCAACATATAGGCGACATCAGCAATTTTACAAAGCAATAACGGGAAGAAGAAAAAATCTCCTTCTGTCAGATTCTGAGGAGGACATCCGAAGGTGACACAGCTGCTCCGCCACTCTGCTGCTACCAGATTCTCAATCCTCCAGTTGGGATGCTCGATGACTCAGCATTTAGTTAACCAAATTGCTTGTTTATAATTATATTGTCTATCATCCGCTGTGTCACCTACGACATGATCATTAAACCCAACCCCTTGTCGAGTGAGCGTTTCCACTACACAGCACCCCCGATGTGCTGTTTGTAAACAACAAACATCAGTTATTGCAATAACAGGGCTTGTTTACTGTTATATTTATCACCGATTGCCATTTCTTAGCTTTTGACTGGAAGTAATACAAACCAACAAACCAACAAAAAATGGGTGATGACAGAAAAAGAAATGGATTTATATGAAATGTTGTTTTCGGTGGACTATGTAAATGAATGCAAAGTAAATGTACAAAAACCTAGATTGGACATTTTGAAATGCTGACTGCATCATGCTCAGGCTATTCCAGAATACTGCCGGAGGCGGGTGATTTCATTTCTTTATTTCAAAGGAATACATCATTAAAAGTGTTTGCGGAGGGACACATGCTTTCTGTTGGTGCCTATTAACTTCTATTTATATTTCATGATTTATTTACCAGCAGGTTATTAGCATAAATTTGTGACAGAAAAGGCCACTCTTGGTTTTCAGTTGAAGCACAAACACTTAAACAAGCAGGTGGTTCGAAAACAATTAAAAATAAACGTTCCAAGGTGGTCACCAAGAGGCTTAAAAGTATCGTAGGAATCATGTAACAGATGGCTGTCTCAGTGTAAACCTGCAGTACTTTATTAGTGATACATATTTAGTTAAAAAGATTAAAATTACTAATGATGATTTCATTATATTTCGGTAACACTTTACAATAACCATCATTTATAAATGGTAAACAGATTTATCAATTTGTATTTTTTATATTTTTTTTAAATATCATTTTGTGTAATTTTTATTAATGTTTAATCATCATTTATAAACCGTATATAAGCCATTTAGAATGGTGAATATATCATTTATTAATGTTTAATTAGCTACATTTATAACTGACAAATCAATGGTATATTAATGTAAGTTTATAGTTACTTTACCATTAACAAACAATTAAATTATAATTAATAGTTCATTGATAGTTTTAGTTGCACTCATTTTAACATTTTAAACACCATATTAAGTATGTTAATGATTTTGAAATGATTCAGAAATTGGTTGAAAACATTTAAAGATTAAATTTGTATAGCACTTTGTAAATGGTTAATAATTGGTCTATAAACCATCTATAAACATCACTTAGTTGGTTATTGTAAAGTGTTACCTTTATTTGTTATGGTTTAATGATAAACATTTAAAAAAAATATATATTTTTTTTTTTTAGCTGTGGTGGGCGTAAACTAATCCATTTAATGTTAAATACTGGTGGAAGTTGCAGTTTTTTTTCTGTGTCTGACCTGTATTCTTTTAATTTTTCAAGCTTTAATTAAACATTTCAAAAAGAAAGGAACACAGTCATGCTTTGTTGCAAACACTCTTAGCTGACTGACATCAACAAGTGGCACATTATAATGGAAAGTGAGACAGAGTGCCACTTCACCTGTATTTTGTGTTCAAAGTTTCTTTATATGATTAAGGTGCATCATCAAAACAAAGTAAAATCTTTAATTTGTCTTGTTTTACAACAGTAAGACAACGGGAGTAGGAAAAGGTTTCTCAGTCAGAGGAGAAAATAAGGGAATGATTTGACTTTTTAGAGGAGGCTGTCTGCTGATTCATACACATAAGAAGGAAGATAGACAATGTTTGCACTCCATAAATACGCTTAAATGCTTTTAACAGCATGGCAGCAGACAGAAAGTAATTTCACTGCTTGTGTTCTTGCAAATTCCATTCTAATATTCTGTGCTGCCATCAATATTAACAATTATAAAAGCCATCAGATGTGCATCCAAATTCAATCATTGGCTCTTATGTTAAGCTCTCAGGAAATGTACTGTGGGCAGGAGACAGATAATCATCCCACTCAAATGTCAAAATAAAATATGTGGTTGAAAAGTTTTAGCAAGAGCAAAATGTTTCTTTTCCTTCATGTGTGTACAATGAGAAGTACATTAGTCAATCATGCGGGAGAGGTTAAAAACCCTATATGGGCTTATAAAAAGCACCTCCCCAAGAAATAAAATAAAACAAAAATGCAAAAATAAATCAACAACGACAGAAGGCAACAACAAATAACAACAAAAAATAAAGCAATACAAGTGCCATTTTATAGCACACACAAAAAAGTCAGAAATAAAAACATGGGTGTGTGTAAAGGTAAAATAATTGTATTTGAGTGTATGAGTGTATGAGTGTATGAGCATGTATAAGAGATAATGATCCAATGACAACTTTGTGTTCTGTTGGCCTCTGAAAAGTATGTTCATCTATATGCACTCAATACTTGTTGAGGACTACTGGAAATGGACTTTTCCATCATATTCTAATGTATTGAGATGGATCTGTAGAGACAGACAACCATTCATCTTCTCATTCACTCCTATCACAAATTAAACCTACCTAGAAACCCAAACTGACAAGGGGAGAACATGCAAACTACATAGAGAAGGTGAAATCATAGACTGTATATAAATAATGGATGTAGTGACCGTGACGTCACCCGTTGGTTTGTGGCCCGTTGGAAGATTGAAGTTCATCGTTAGACTCGTCACCATCTTGTTTCTGATACGGGGAGCAGACCATATCTGGACTGTGGAGGAGGAGAGGGATCTGATCACTGACTACAGCCTCTCTACATCTCAACCTGACTGAGAGAAGCTGCTGCTAATTCATGTTAGCATTAACTGGAGCATTAACTGGGATGTTAGTTTTGGCGGGCAAAAAACAAAATGTTCGTTACTTACCTCAGAAAACTGAACAACAACTCCTTGGAGTGTCTGTTAGTCCAACCAAACGCTGAACAAGACATTTAATGAACAAAACATTCAAAAATAAACTGTCATTAAGTCAAAATACAGTGAAAGGGTCAAAGTTATGAGACCAAACCGCTATACGTCCTTTTTTATATCTATATAACGTTATATATAACTTTATTGACATGTTGCCTTCTGCTTCTCTCCTGATGACGGCTCGCCTTGTTAGTGACCTGTCAATCAAAGGTAGCCACGCCCCAAATCATACGATTATTTATCTTCTATTTTCTTCTAAATGGGGCCATTATTGGAACTATTAACATCAAATTGTCTTGAAGAAGATTTTTTTAATAGTGAGTGAGACTATGTTTTCTCATATATTATATTATATTGGTAATAAATCAAGTGAGAAGTTTTCTCAATTTGCACTGAAATGAATGGACTGATTTTTTTTTGCAGCCAAACTTAGCGCCCCCTGCTGGAATTTTAGGTAGAATGCAGCTTAAGGCACTTCCTGGTTTGCCTCCCTGCTCAGACCCGGACGTTGCCGCCTGGCTGAAACCCATGATCCTCTTGCTGTGAGGCAACCGCTGTGTAGCCTTATTCATCATCATAAAAAAAAAAAAAAAAAATCAGATAGCAAGACTATGATTGCAATCCTATAATTTTATTGGGTTATTTGAAACAATTTAGCAGGTTGAGAAACTGTAAAACCCAATGAGCAACTGAGGAAGTAAAAATGCTCAGAAAAAAAAGCACAATCTAGTGTGGCAGATTCATAGATTATGAATCTCCATGTATAACTCACAATAAAGGTCAAGTTCCAGCAATGTACAGAAATAGAGGCGCAGCAGAGTCTGTGGAGTTAAACTGCTGAACAAGATGGAGAGAGTAGACTCAAGAGCTGCTAGGGAACAGATATATCTGGAGATCTTTAATTTCAGTGTTGGGCTTCAAAGGCCTGCAGAGAGAAAATGAGAGAGTTGGTGAGTGACCAGTGGGCTATCAGCAAATGGGTGGGCAGTGACACAGGCCTCATCACAGGGACCATTCTGGAGGTGAACACAAGACAAAATGACTCTGTCTGTCTGAATAAATTCTAGCTGTGGGCGATGGCTGGCTCCATCACATATTTCATTATGGCCGAAACATCTGCACTGCAAAAAAGCGGTGTCTAAAAATAAAAAATCTGAGGGAAATGATCTTGCTGCATGGACAGATAATTTCACTTGACAAGATTTCTTACATTAAGATTGTTAAATCTGGAAATAAGCATGTTGTATGCTTAAAATAAGAAATTAACTCTTAAAACAAGATAAATTAAAGCTGCAAGCAGCGATGAACTGGCCCGAGCAGAGTGACCTGACAATTATTTGTTTCTTACCAAGATAAAAACGAAACTTTATTTTTTAGCTAAATTTTAAAACAATGCAATAATTAAACGGCCTAAAACTGAAAATGCATGCCTTTGAAGCACCAAAAATGAAAGTTTGAGAATTTTTTTATCTTGGTAAGAAACAAATTTTTATGATTATTATGTATTTATTTATTTTATAATTTTCTCTTATATGTTTATCTTCATTCATTTATTTGTTTTTGTTTTTTCTATTTGTTTTGTTTTTGTATTTTTTGACTATAACTTTGGTGTTTTCATTTATTTTGTACTTGTCTAATCTATGGATGTATTGGATAAACTGATGTGTGCTCTGACAGCTGATATAATTATGCATCCAAGGAAAATCCAATAAAAATAATTTTGAAAGAAAGAAACAAATAATTTGCAGTGCAAATAATTGATCTTGTTTTAAGAGTTAATTTCTTATTTTAAGTGTTAAACATGCTTATTTCTAGATTTAATAATCTTATTTTAAGACATCTTGTCAAGTGAAATTCTGTCCATGCAGCAAGATCATTTCCCTCAGATTTAGTGTTTATATCCTGTTTTTAGACACCTATTTTTTGCAGTGAGGAAAGTAAGTCACGAAGTTTAAATAATTATCATTTCCTGTCTGTGGTAAAACCCAAGAGAGATGTAACACATTAAGGTGTCGCATGTTTTGCATTGTAAAAGATCCGGAAAAAACACAATCTGTTTGACAGAGATGGAAAGCTGTTTGCATCTGGAGTACTCCAGTGCATCTTGTTTATTTTCATATTATCACAGCGGGGGCATGGAATCAGCTCCAGATCAATCCTCTTTAATGCTTATGTGAGAGATACATCTGGTTTTCAATTAGATATTTAGCGAGCTTGACAACAGGGGGTTACCTCAAAGTAGCTGCAGTGTCACCGGGCCTGCAATAATGATGTGGCTAATGTGCCTATCGAACGACACACGGATCGAGAGCTCAGCCTGCCGCAGTATCTTAAGATAGCTCTGCGCTGTCTGTTTCTCCTGATAAGGCGCAATCTGATTCAAAGGGAGCAGGCGTGTTGCAGGAATATAAGTCGTCTAACAGAAAATAAAACCAGCCGGAGATTAATAAGTCCACATCCTCAATCAGCAAAACGTGATCCTGTCATGTCGTTCTCATGTTCCTGTTTGAAACCCCAACAGTCCACCAGACTATCTCTGATGCCTTTTTGCCTGCATGAGTTTGAATAATACCCTGTGAGCATGCCATGGGGTTATCAGCATTCACCTCCCGGTAACAACCTGTCTTATAAAGTTGTTGTGAAAAACTGTTTTTTTTCAGCCGAGGTAGCAACATTTGAAAATACAGAGATAGCTGAAATAAATAAAGAAAAGGGGATCTGCCGGAGCTGATAAGACTTCAGGATGGTGAAATTGATTACAGCCCGATTTCCTCAGCATGTGAATGTTGCTGATCTAACCAAAATCTACTGAACAATACAGTAGAAAGGAATGGATTTTGACTTATAACATCCTGTATCTGTGATAATCAAATAGCTTAGTTCAAGGGCCACTTTTTTGAGGACATGAAGGGAGATGAGGGCCAGTTGACAAAACTCACTTATCACGACCCGCCCTTCAAAATGCACTCTAAATATTTATCTTTCATAGTTAAAAGTTGTGACTCCTGTTCTATGATCAAAGCAGGAGCCCGCTGCAGGTTTGAGAGCTGCTGATGTTTCTTTCTCTGACTGATCCATCACTGTGTTCCTCTCCTTGCATGTGTCTGACATGTATGGAGGGAAGAAGTGAGGCATGATCCCCTGCTGCTCCCTGTGTGTCCCCCCAGGCTTCCAACCTCCTAGTAGGAGTGTACAAGCTGGTGATGATCGGGACGCTTGTGCTCTTCAGCCCCGAGGCTGACAAGATCTGGCAGCCGATCCAAACACAGCGCTCGCAGCTCCTGCAGGTTAAGGACAGAGTGGCCTGAGAAATACATCACAGCATCCCACCCTTGAAATACCTGCCATCAAAGTGAAACAACTCGCGATATTTTTTCAGAAGACAGCATAAATGCAGAGAAAGTCAGCCTCATACGTGTAAACATACCATCCATATGCAGTTAAGTGTAATGCTACAGGCTGCTTGCTTTGTTTACTCGGGGTTGAGCTCATGATTCATGTAAAAGTCCTGTTGATTTGAAAAGCAATAGGAGGCTTGTGCAGCTTGTCCTCTTTTACCCCAAATATCAACAACGTTTAAAGTCAGCACAACCAAAAGAGTCACAATAGCCACATTTATATTGTTAGAATAATCTGTTATTCTGTCTCTGTTGTCTGTCTGTAGACGTGGGTCACTATCTGATTGATGTAGATCACTATCTATGCGTGTGCATTGATAGATTAATCATGCAAGCTGCTTTGCTACAATGCTAATGTGCTAATATTGTTGTTAAACTATTGGTAAACTAAATACATTTACTCTAAATACATTTACTCCATCTGCTTAAACTTCCTCTGCCCTATTTAGAGTAGGATTCTATCATCACAAAAAGATGTATTTTATGTGTGTATGTTTGTTGCAAAATCTGGGTAACCAGTAATATCTCTGCAGGTAATAACAAGGCAGGAGTTTGTGTTTGAAAGTCATGGACCTGATGTGCCAAACAGAAGAGATATCTGACATCTCTGCTTAGCGACATGTGTCCACGTATTGAATAAACTGACAAATCAGCGGATTGAAAGGAGGCGACTTCTTTGAAGAATCAACCTACATTTTTTATTAAACCTCTGTTAGGTTATAAAAAAGGGTTTAGGGAAAGTAGACTTGGACCAGACTTCATGAACTGACCAGCCTAATGTCATGTCAGGGAAGTGTAGATTGAACCCAGAGACTCTGTAACTGCATATTTCTTGACGTATTGTAACAAAATGAAGTAAAACTGAGATCTCGGACGTCTCCTTCAAACAATTGGTGCAGAGAAATAGGTGAGGATTTTGTGTTGGAGTCAGATAATTTAATTTTTAGAGGTTTCCTCAATGTATTTCTCAACAATTGCCAAGTTGAAATAAACTAGAACCCCTTTAACTTCCTTTGAGATATTGTACAGTAACTTCAGCCCCCTCCTCCCCCTCTGTGGGCCAGACAGCTCCAGCCGAAGCCCCGCCCGTCTCACTGACTTGACAGCAGGACTCCTCCCAGCCAGCCCAGAGATAACAGGCGTGTTGATTATCTTGATAAACAGAGTATGTAATGTAAATGCAGATTTCAATGTAAACAGATGCAGATGGGGGACTTAGATCTAAAAAGCCCTCAAAGAGGGTGAAATAAATACACTGTAAAAAAGGTGTGTCTAAAAACAAGATAAAAACACTAAATCTGAGGGAAACTGTCTTGCTGCATGGACAGATTATTAAATCTAGAAATAAGCATATTGAACGATTAAAATAAGAAATTAACTCTTAAAACAAGATAAATTAAAGCTGCAAGCAGTGATTAACTGGCCTGAGCAGAGTGACCTGCAAATTTGTTTCTTCCCAAGATAAAAAAAACTTTAGATTTAGTAGTGTTACATATTTATGTTGTTTTAAGAGTTCATTTCTTATTCTAAGTGTACAACATGCTTATTTCTAGATTTAAGAATCTTAATTTAAGGAATCTTATAAAGTGAAATTATCTGTCCATGCAGCAAGATAATTTCCCTCAGATTTAGTTTTTATCTTGTTTTTAGACACATCTTTTTTTGCAGTATTAGGATTGTATAGGATAAAGTTGAAACTGTCTGAGTTAAAGAAATACGCTTCAGCATTTCTGTTTTTTAATTGTGATAAAAAATTGTGTGAAATTTGTGCTGGTAGTGGTGAGTCAAAACAAAGACAGTTGCAGGCATCCTGCTAGCACTGCAGCAAGCATTGATTAAATCATTTGCAAAACATCACGCTGTGTTTCCAACTGGTTAGAAAGAATGACTGGAACTGGGATAATAAAAGAAAACTGGGTGTGTTTTTTCACTGTAAACACACACAAATACAGTTTGTGTCCTGATGGAAGTCAGGTGCAGGTATAATAGCAGCATTGTATTAAAAAATGTTATGTATTAGAATAGATTCGATGTGATTTACAGAATGAAAAATGATTTTTAAAATGTTAATTTCACTTTTGGAGGCACTGTCAGTTCATTGCAGATGACTCTCAGCCTTTGAAACGGGCTGAACTAATGGCCTTGAAATCAATGTGCTGTCTGAACATTACTCTTTGCAGCCTGTACACCGAGCGATAGTAGTTATGTAACCGAGAGATGCAGCATGAAAATGACCACAAAAAAGCCCCTTTAGCAAAACAACTTGTAAAATATATATTTATATATATATATATATATATATATATATATATATATATATATATATATTATTTTTGTTGTCATGGAAACATTGCCAAATCGCCAGTCCCACTAGACCGCCAGACGCTGATGGTCTGAGGCTCTTTTTGATGATAAGCCGACCTGACAATATTGTTACTGTCCCCATGGAAGGAGGAAGAAGCCATCACACTGGCTCGATCAAACATTATTTCACCCAGGAACACTGTCCTCTTTACAAGTCCCACTCACATTTGCATAATGACCTTTCCGACTGCAGAGAGCACTCTAAAAGACACTTCTGCAATATCCTGTGACTTTTTGGAGAACGACAGTTCACAAAATCTCACAAATATTAATTGTTTTACTTATTTAATCTTCATAAGAAGCACTCTTGTGGCGAGTTTGCATGTTCTCCCCGTGTCAGCGTGGGTTCTCTCCGGGTCCTCCGGCTGTCCAAAAGCATGCACTTAGGCTTAATTGGTGACTCTAAATTGCCCATAGGTGTCAATGAGAGCGTGAATAGTTGTCTGTCTCTATGTGTCAGCCCTGTGATAGTCTGGGGACCTGTCCAGGGTGTACCCGTCTCTCATCCTTGCATGAGTTTTGACAAGCTGCTCAGGTTAATACATGGATGGATGTTTACGAGAAACTATGCAGCATTTGTTTTTGGTATTAATGTAAGAGCAACATTTTTAAAAATCCAAATAATGCAATAATTAAACGGTCTAAAACTGAAAATGCATGCCTTTGAAGCACCAAAAATGAAAATTTGAGATGCATGTAAACACGTCTTATTATTTCCTTTATAAATAAAGGATCAAGTGAATAGAAATCTCACAGACATATACAGCTTGTCCAAGAAGTATATTAGGAATACATGAAGCTCGTCTATGTTTTCATTTGATAAATGAAAGTTAAAAATGCATCAGTATTGATCCCCCCCTCACAATTTATCTCTGAGGCGAAATGTTTCTGAGGTAATAAATGGACATACTTTACAGGATGTGCAGCCCAGTATACAGTCCAATATGAACCAGTGGTTTAATTAATGTGACAAAAGCACATTTAGGAATATATTTAAGAAGCTCACTACAAAAAAGGTGTGTCTAAAAACAAGATAAAAACAACAAATCTGAGGGAAATTATCTTGCTGCATGGACAGATAATTTAACTTGACAAGATTTCTTAAATTAAGATGATTAAATCTAGAAATAAGCAACATGCTTATTTCTTACCTTTTTTGCAGTGCTTGGACCAGTGAATGTTTGATCAATGCTTATCATCTGATCATAAATGTTCATTGTCAATTAATTATACATTGATTAGTGTTTCTGCAGAAAATGTTTAATTGATCCTGTATTTAAATCTGTGACTGGAGATATGAGCAAACCAAATATAGATGCTTTTTGATTCTGTTTGCAAAAACTGCTGTGCAGTTCACTGCAGGGCTGCTTTGATGCAAACGCTCACTGTGTGCTGTGTGTGTGTGTGTGTGTGTGTTTTCTTGTACTTCCTACATAGTGAGACGTAACACGTTTTTACCCAACAGAATGAGGACATTTTGGCAGGTCCTCACTTCGTTAAAGGCTTGTTTGAGATTTCAGACTTTGTTTTAGGGTTAAGGTTACAATTAGGTTTATGTTAGGGTTGGGCATTTAGTTGTGATGGTGAATTTTAGGTTAAGGCATGGGTCTCAAACTCACGGCCTGCGGGCCAATTGCGGCCCTCGTGACGATCTTTTGTGGCCCTCACCTTGATATGAAAGTTTAATGTGAGTTTTATATGAATGGCACTTTACCGTGTTGTGTGTGGAAGGTCCCTTTAATTACTTTTTTTTGGTAATTTTGTGTCTTTTTTTGGTAATTTTGTGGCTTTTTTTTTGGTAATTCTGTCTTTTTTTGGCCATTTTGTGTCTTTTTTAAAGTAATTTAGTTTTTTTTCTGTCATTTTGTGTCTTTTTTGTGTCATTTTGTGTCTTTTTTTAGTAATTTTGTGTCTTTTTGGTCATTTTGATACTGCGTCCAGCGGCCCCCAGGTAATTTGGGTTTGAGACCCCTGGGTTAAGGGTTAGGGTAAGGAGCTAGGGAATTCACTATTCCAATGAGGGCCCTCACAAAGATAGAAATACAAGGATTTGTGTGTGTGTGTGTGTGTGTGTGTGTGTGTGTCTGTGTGATGCTGTTTGAATGAGAGGGAACCTGAGGAATGGAGCAAGGTGATGAGCTGCTGTCTGAGGTAAAGCCAGCTTTGGGATGCGTAGGCTACACTATCTGTTTGGCCGCCAGAGCACAGGGCTGTGCTTGTGCTGTGATAACACGGGACCCACGCATAAAACAGGCTTAGTCTCCTAGAAAAGTTCTTTAATCAGCCTGATGCGCTTACTGAGCAAAGACTGTGGGAATTGAAGTGGAGAAACTCAGGTCAGATAATGAGACTTACATCTGTAACAGAGAGAATGTGATTTCCTTGAACCCAGCAGAGGAAGAAGAAAAGCTCATTATCCTTATCACTTGTCAGAGAGGCAAGATATCGATATTATGCATATTTTGTGAAGCTCTTTTCGGAAATTAGCTAAATCCTTCTGTTTTTTTCCCCTCCTGTTTGCATTTTATGTGTCCATTTTCATATTTCACGCTTTCAAATGCATGAGGGCCACTGTTTCAATTTGTCTTCTGACTTTATCAGTGTACTTTATTTTTGCACCCTTTTCATTCATTTCCGAGAAAGCTGACAGTTAATTGAACAGATGGATGATAATCACGTCTGTCGCAAACGCTCCCTGGGGACCGTACTCTCCCTCTGGTGGGGAACAGCCCAGTTTGTTTTTTCCTTTTTTATGTCCTCCAAAGCAACAGACAAAATAAAATGTGATGGGTGTGGGGAGGAGATGGGAAAACAGTTTATAGAGCCACGAAGCCACAGACATTGCAACATTCAGTAATTATGGTTGACATTGATTAGCACTTAGACTAATCATTGCAACAGTCGAGTGCAATTTCCACATTTTTTACTGAAACCTTTTCTTATCTAAGAAAGATTCTTTCTCATGCATTCAGCTCAAACAGGGCTGTATTTTGTGTATTTTATTCATGTAATCAAAGAAGAAAGCTGTCACAGGCAAAAATTTTATTTATGCTTGAGAGGCTACAGATTCCCGAATGAGAAATTGTTTTTTGCACACAGAGGTCACAGTGTTGTTTCAGCGACAGAGCAGCACGCCTGGAGCTGTTGCAGTGTTTTGCTCAAGGGCACTTCAGTTGCTAGCATGCTTGCTGTCATCTGAGCCTATTTTAGGGACTCCCAACTTACCATCACACCAAACTGCAGAGAGGCAATGTCACGGTCACTGGAGTCACACCGTCAACGCCTCCTGTAAACAAAATGCAAATAAATCTAACCTGGATGCAATCAGGAAATGAGACTCATACTGAAACGATAACAGAGGGTCAATCAGCAAAATAATAACACTTCAACTGCCATCGTTAAGCCTCCTTCTTGTTCCGTATTGATTTCAACAGCCGATCAGAGTGCACTGCAAAAAAGGTGTGCACTGCAAAAAAGCCAACTTGTACTGTATTTTTTGGCCTAAAACAGTGATTTAAGTTGGTAAAACTTGGAAATATAAATTATTGACATTTAGGGCAATACTGTAAGTTAGCACAACAAAGGAAGCCAGTTGTCTGCTCAAAAACAAGTTTGTGAGTTGTTGTTACTTATATCTTTAAGTTGGGGTTCACAACAAGGGACAATAGTTCTGCTAACTCTTATTTCTTTGTTGTGAAATGCGGGAAAGCGGTGAAATTCGGTCATTAGCGAAAGCTAGTGGCTAACTGATGCTAGCGGCTAACTGATGCTAGCGGCGCTGCTTGTTACAGCTACAAGAGTAACCATTAGCGTATCAATGCTAACTCAAAATTGTGGTCGCAGCATTAGCTGACATTTCATAGCGGTGTTACAATCGTGCCAATTCAGCACATTGCAGAAGTTAGCAGAAGTAAGGATTAAAAGTTATTACAATGTAAAATTGTAAGTTAGTACAATTTACAGTTGAGTTGACAAAAATCTGAATTCAGAGTTGAGCAAACTCAAAAACAAAACTTATATTTAGTTTAATTTATCTTGTTTTAAGAGTTAATTTCTTATTTTAAGCGTTCAACATGCTTATTTCTAGATTTAATAATCTTAATTTAAGAAATCTTGTCAAGTGAAATTATCTGTCCATGCAGCAAGATAATTTCCCTCAGATTTAGTGTTTTGATCTTGTTTTTAGACACACCTTTTTTGCATTGTACCCACGTTTTGTGGATTTAGAGTTTTATAAGATCAATTATTTTTAAACTCATTTCAAAGTGTTAATTAATGTAATGTCACAAACAGTGCATCATACTAGACAGCAAGGTGCAAAATAAACATGTCTGTCTCACCTTTCTTTGCAATTGTGTGAAATAAACCCAATTGCTACATTTTCTTTCAGGTTTTCTTCAAATGAAGAAGCTTGGTTGGATAAAATTAATTCATTCCATAGCACCAAAGTGCTGGCTGCTGCTTTGATTTTGTAGGATTCAAGCCAGACAGGTTGAGAAGTGCAGCTGTAGGCTGTGCTACATTTGACTTCTAAATGAATGCATTACATCCCACAACCTGACTCTGTGATCACAGTGTTGTTGCAGCACCCTATCACACACTGCAGTGCTCAAAAGGAAAACCCTGTGTAAGACTTGATTGGTGACGCTGACAAAATTTGCTTCGTTCCTTAAAAGTTTTTAGAAATTATAATCACTGTGCCGATAATGTTCCTGCTCTGAGACTGAACCAAATAATCTTCAGCATGCTTGTCTAAAAAAAAAAAAGAAGAAGAAAGAAAAAAAATTAAAGCCTCTATAGTGTGAAATGTCATTTTTCATCCCCTCCTGCTTTTATTAACTCATGAAAGATATTATAACGAAGCCCTCAAAGAAAGCTGGAAAACAAAGTGCTTAGTGTCTGCTTTATCCGGAGTTTTGTTTGCCAGTAAAAACACTTCTTTCTCCAATGCAGTCAACACCTAAGGCTCCACACAATGCAAATGCAGCTTAAAATCAATGATGCATGTGTAATGAATTTCCTACATTTGAAATGACTGACTGAGCAATGAGCACTATGTGCATCTGGTGTGAGCGAGGCGGTGCATTTAAGTCCATTTGTGGCACACGGGTCGTTCGTTTTATTTATGCAAAAAGGAATAATAAAAGAATTACAGACGAGGCAGAATTAAGGGGAGGTGAAATGGAATATTTTTTTTGTCGAAATAGCTGCAGTGGAATTGCCACGAGACAGCCAAAGACCGGTTAGGTCCCAACGTTGCATTCCCTATTAGCATTATATAAGAGATGTCAAGGCTGGCTTAGCTAACACTCCCCATGATGCTACGAGCTACTCATGCATGTTTTACATCCTGTTATGCTGCTGTGAGATTTGCCTATAGAACCTCTGGAGGCTCAGAAGTGACTCCTGTTGTAGAGGTCAATGCCTTTGCTCTACTTTTTAACATTTAAATGGTACAATGTATACAATAACTTGCTTGTGAGTGTGTGTACATGTGCTGAATATAAATGGAGCTTCAGCCGTTTGTCATTAAATACTTAGCAAGAGCAAAAAAAAGATACACAGCACTCAGCATGCTGGAGCTTCACCGTTATGCTTAGAAACCTTGGGGTTTTTTTTGGAAAATAAAGGAAATATAGATGAGGTTGTATTTTTTATTCTATATCCATAATAAATGTTTTTTTTTCCTGGTGTAGGCTCTGCACAGTGTGCCTGCTGCAGTTGTGTCTCCTTTCCTGACATTAAAGAAGTCTGAAAGAGCGAGATTAAGATTACAGAGCTGCAGCAAATGTATCATTTGTCATTGGGAATATAAGGCTGTCACTGTGTGTATACTGTACGGGTGTGTATGTGTGTGTGGGTGTGTGTGTATATATATAAGTGCAGCTTGGTTGGTCTTGTCTGTGCAAATGCATCTCCCTTGAACTATTCTCCCTGCAGACCGCCGCACTGAAGAGGGACGTGTCCTCATTTAACTTGTCTGGTTAAATAAGGGTTACAAAACACAACAACATTACACGTGCATCGAACTGGCGATTTGCAGAGTTTCTTTTTTTAGAGCGTTAATTATCTGGCTGTTGTGGCACAGCTGGAGAAACACACTTCTAATTGTCACATTTATAACCTGTACTGCATTTTTTTTGTTTCTGTCATTGTGATTGCTATTTGGTTTTTTATTTTTGCAGGAGTTTTATCCATGCTTGTTCTGTCAAAGCACTTTGTGAACACTTTTGGTAACACTTTACAATAACCAACTAAGTGATGTTTATAGATGGTTTATAGACCAATTATTAACCATTTACAAAGTGCTATATATATTTAATCTTTAAATGTTTTCAACCAGTTTCTTAAAGGTATATGAATCATTTCAATATCATTAACATACTGAATATGGTGTTAAAATGTTATAATGAGTGCAACTAAAACTATTAATTAACTATTAATTATAATGTAATTGTTTGTTAATGGTAAAGTAACTATAAACTTACATTAATATACCATCTATTTGTCATTTATAAATCATTTAGTTAGTTAAACATTAATAAATGATGTATTTACCATTCTAAATGGCATATATACGGTTTATAAATGATGATTAAACATTAATAAACTATTTATAAATGATGGTTATTGTAAAGTGTTACCACACTGTTTTTAAAGGTGCTATATAAATAAAGGTATTATTATTATTATTATTTTAAATTTGCTGTGAATGAAACGATGCAGACAGTGCAGTTTGTTTTCAGGAGTTGTTCTGAACTTTGTCGGGGGGTTTCTAAGCAATGTCTGGAGTGCCTGAACTAATGCTCCTCAGGATCCTCCAAGCTACTCATCCTTGGTGCATTGTTAGATAATCTATTATCTCCAGACAGAATGGTCACTAGAGCTCTTAGTTTCACCTTTGAGCCATTTTCAACAGCATGCTGTTTCAGTTCAGTGTAGAGTATACACAGTGTTTCAGTGCTGCACTGCAAAAAAGGTGTGTCTAAAAACAAGATAAAAACACTAAATCTGATGGGAATTATCTTGCTGCATTGACAGATAATTTCACTTGACAAGATTTCTTAAATTAAGATTGTTAAATACGCTTAAATTAAGAAATTAAAACAAGATAAATTAAAGCTGCAAGCAGCGATGAACTGGCCCGAGCAGAGTGCACTGCAAATGATTTGTGTCTTAGCAAGATAAAAAAAAAACTTTAGATTTAGAAGTGTTACATAATTTATCTTGTTTCAAGAGTTATTTTCTTATTTTAAGTGTTCAACATGCTTATTTCTAGATTTAACAATCTTAATTTAAGAATCTGTCCATGCAGCAAGATAATTTCCCTCAGACTTAGTGCTTTTATCTTGTTTTTAGACAGCCCTTTTTTGCAGTGTGCTGTATTATTGCTGTTAAATATTAAAGGCAGCAAAGTTTTTGATGGTTGGCTTCAATTTTTTTTGGTAATTGTGTGTGCAAGACTGAAAATAATTCAAATTAAAAATGGCTCAGAGATGCAGCTAATCTGGTTTTAGGCAGTGCAGCTTCTTTAAATTGATATACATAATTCACTGGACAACCCATCGTCGGCATATAATTTGATTTCTGTCACTTTCGGGTCAACCATTTGTCATTTTAATTTGAGATATGATGGACAACTTATGACAATTTATTACAAAGTGAAGCACGAACGAACAGTGTTGTTTTTGTCCACAGTCGTGTAATTAAAAATTCCATTTCGGGATTAAAAATGACCTGAATGAGGAATGTGATATTACACAGTGAGTGGGATCTTCTCCATTTTTGGCAACAGATTCCATCTGAATTAATCAGGTTATTGTAATTCTGCAACATGTCGTCCTTCACCCCCCCAACTCTGCATGTTTGCGTTTGAATCTCAATGTGTTTGCATCTGTTGCTGCTGAATAGCTTAACACATGAAAGCGGCTCGTCACATATGCTTTAACATACTGGACTTTCATGTTGAAGCTTTAAATCGAACATTTTAACATCCCGCAATAAAAGAAATATCTCTTTTGTTGGCATCAGCTCGGGGTGAGGAAGAGGGTAGCGCTTAATGTCATGTGTGTGTCCACTGCCCCTCCCCCATAGAGAGCTAAGTAATTTTATGCTCTAATTCCTTCCTTTAAATTAGGCAGGAGGCATAAAATATGAAAAAGGCATGAGATATTTTGAGAGGTCATGTGATTTGTGGCATAAATGCTTAACAACCACTTGAAATGAAACATTTTATTATGTCATGTCTGCAAATAATGTTCAGCTGTAACTTGATTAAATACGGGAGTAGTCTCTAATGTGTTCTTGATCCTTTATTTACCCGTGAAATAAGATGTGATGCAGCCATAGGATAATCTGCCAACTGGTTTTGCATTAATCTGGGTGTAATGCAACATGCAACCTCCTGCTGCGACCGTTTCTGGCTAAACCTAATCGAAGATAACACGACAAAAATTAGGGGTTCATTTTCTTATGCATGACAACTCAAATGACAACAAATTTCAGAGACACCTGTGCTGACAAACAGCTCTAAATATGAACTTCAAGTGCTGCTGCTTGAATGACACATATAAAGCTGTTTTAAGACCAGTAGAGCCACATTTAAAATGGTATAAAATTATAACTGCTGGTTATCTTTATTTCAGGAAACATGAGAGTGTGAGATTCATCTACTATCGACCTTATTATCTGCGTTTATAGTTTGTTGGTTTTTTTGGATCTGAAAGTATGATATCAGACATTCTCTTTGTTGTGTTTCTCATTTGTTATCGTTTTGACATGATATACTTTGATTTCGGTTTGCGACGCCTCACACCTTCATTCTGTATTTAAAGCAGCGAGTTGTTTGTTCCATTAATTTTACATGCTTTTTAAATTTTACAGTAAAACTGTGTGTTTTCAAAAGTTTTGTACTTTTCCTTGATTTACGGTAATTAAAAGTGTCTATTATGGTAATATGCAATTTTTTTATTTTACGCCCTATTTCTCATGCAATTTGACAGTTTTACTGTAATTTCTACAAATATTTTTTACAGTGTAATTTATCTTGCTTTAAGAGTTAATTTCTTATTTTACGGTAAGCGTACAACATGCTTATTTCTAGATTTAACAATCTTAATTCAAGAAATCTTGTCAAGTCACATATAAAGCTGTTTTAAGACTGGTAGAGCCACATTTAAAATGGTATAAAATTATAACTGCTGGTTATCTTTATTTCAGGAAACATGAGAAACGCAGTGTGAGATTCATCTACCATTGACCTTATTATCTGTGTTTATAGTTTGTTTTTTTTGGGATCTGAAAGTATGATATCAGACATTCTCTTTGTTGTGTTTCTCATTTGTTATCGTTTTGACATAATATACTTTGATTTCGGTTTGCGACGCCTCACACCTTCATTCTGTATTTAAAGCAGCGAGTTGTTTGGAATAAATTAATCGCTGTGAAATCTACACCGTCTCTCCCTTACCTACCGACATTTATGAGGTGTTATTTCTCCCATGTATTAGTAAATTGCATGCATGCAATTCATTTCCCCCAAGGCACCTTGTCGTTTTTCTCATCTGAACAGAGTGACTGGGGCAGTGAGCTATATGGGAGATATATTAGTGTCCGGGAGCACAGCACCGAGAGGGTAGGGCCTGTCTCGGTGATTTATTCCAAATCCAAAAGCCCTGCAGGAGCGTGTTGTCAATCCCATTGGCATCACCTTAGGGTCACATCAAAGCACTGAGTTGGAAAAAACAGAGACAGTTGTTTACAAATTCAGCCGCCTGTTTTGTTCTTTGTTGGAGATGGGAATTAAAAAGTAAATTGGGGCTGCTGTTGTGGTATTAAATATGAAGAGGAGGTGACGTGTGTGTGAAATTTGACTGGCGGTTTCTTGGCCCCAACAACAAGCAGCGCTGCGTTGGTATCAATCAATTATGACTTTTGTGTTGTTTTAAAAATACATTTTGGAGACCTTCTCAGGAAGGCTTTATGGGAATGTATGAGGCAATCACATACATTCACACACTGCAAAAAAGTTGTGTCCAAAAACAAGATAAAAACACTAAATCTGAGGAAAATGATCTTGCTGCATGGACAGATAATTTCACTTGACAAGATTGCTTAAATTAAGATTGCTAAATCTAGAAATAAGCATGTTGTACACTTAGAATAGGAGATTAACTCTTAAAACAAGATAAATGATCTAACACTAAATCTAAAGGTTTTTTTTTATCTTGGTAAGAAAGAAATAATTTGCACTGCACTCTGCTCGGGCAGTTCATCGCTGCTAAATTTACGGTAAAATACCGGCAGCTGTGGTTGCCAGAATTTCACCGTAAAAAATACAGTGAGTGGGTTTTCTACTGTAAATGTATATGTGAATATCAGCAAAAAATTTAATTCAGACTGAGTAGTCCCTTTATTTTTAGGGTAATTGTGTCCTTGTGACAAAATGGTATTTCTCCACTAATTTTACATGAATTTTTAAAAATATTTTTACAGTAAGCTTTGTACTTTTCCTAAATTTACGGTAATTAAAAGTGTCTATTATGGTAATATGCAATTTTTTATTTTACGCCCAATTTCTCATGCAATTTGACAGTTTTACTGTAATTTCTACAAATATTTTTTACAGTGTAATTTATCTTGTTTTAAGAGTTCATTTATTATTTTAAGAGCTCAAAATGCCATCTACCATTTCTAGATTTAACAATCTTAATTTAAGAAATCTTGTTAAGTGAAATTATCTGTCCACGCAGCAAGATCATTTCCCTCAAATATAGTGTTTTTATCTTGTTTTTAGACACCTTTTTTGCAGTGCATATGTGAAGCATATGAGCCACTTTAAGCAGGATGCTGTGTGAGATATCACCGACAAACACACAAAGATAACAATACAAAAACAGGATATTCAGCTCATTGCTGGAGTCACAGTGTCCTGCTGAATCAAGCTGCTTTGAGTCATCACTTTTCTGCTACAGTGCTATGCAGAGGTCACTAAGCTTATTATTCATTAATAACAATATGACAGTGTCTTACTATTGCTTCACTCAGGTCACAACAGTTAATCTGTAGCGCCACAAAGAGTTCAATTTAAAGACAAAAAGACAAAACTCAAATATGAAAACTGCTTTCAAGTGCAGACTTAAAAAATAAATCATTAACATCTCTGTGAAGTACGCTTACAGCTCGTCAGATGAGCTCCAGTTTCCCTTCGTCTGCACCCAACATGTCCTTTTCACCTGTGTTGTGTAACACTATTTATTAGTTACATAAAATGTGGAGAAAGTGTTACAATATTGTTAATATTTTTTTTAATTGTCTATGGTTGCTTTGGTCAAGTTTGCATTAACCAAAACTTGATTTTAAACTACTCATACAAGTTTTTCAAAGTGTTTCTTTTGCTTTTAACTGATTATCCACTAGAGGAAGTTAAGCTTCCTTTTAAGCTTAGACTTCAAACTTTGTATTCATTATTTTTATAGAACAATTTTAAACTGTGTATAATTTGCTTTTAGCTAAATAGTTCAAACAGTTTACCCATTGACTTTTAACTACATAGGGCAAACTGTTTTCTGAGCTATTTGAAACTTTCTATTCTTGCTTTAACAGTGACAATGAGGCCAATCTATTCAATTCAATTCTATGTTTATACCATAGACTGTATATTAATAATGGACGTAGTCAGTGTGACGTCACCCGTTGGTTTGTGGACTGCCCTTTCAGCGTGACACTCGTCTCCATCTTACTTTATGTATGCCGCCATCTTGGTCTCGGAAACTGGGAAGAGACCAGATTTGGACTGTGGACGAGCGAGAGGAATCTGATTGGAGTGTCTGTTAGTCCAACCAAACGCTGAACAAGACATTTTTAAATGAACAAAATGTTAAAATAAAATTTAATTAAGGGGAAAATAGAGTGTGAAAGAGTCAAAGTTGTGAGACCAAACCGGTGAACGTCATTTAAAAAAACAACAACTTGTTTGCCACCTGTCAATCAATTTAGCCACGCCCCAAATCATATGATTCTTTATCTTCTATTTTCTTCTAAATGGGGCCATTATTTACACTGTTAACATCAAATTTTTTATGAGAGATAGAGACCATAGTGTTGTCCTGAAAAACATTCTGAGGTAATAAATCAAGTGAGAACTTTTCTTATTTTGTATTGAAATAAATGGACCCTAATGCTCCTGCAGCCACCGTCAGTGCCCCCTCCTGGAATTTTATTAGAATGAATACTAAACAACTTCACAGAAGATTGTGTTTAATATAGGGCTGTTAATCAATAATAATAATAAAAAAAACTTACAAATTAATCTCACAATTTGCTGTCATTAATTGTGATAAATAACTTTTTTTTGGTTTTGTTTTGTTTTGACGCCATAGCTTGTAAAAAATGATATTTGTATGTAAAGGTGATTCTCGCTGTTACTCATACAACCACAAAACACACATTTTCATTCGTATATTGAAGTGAGAGGGACTTCTTTGCCAAAATTTTGCTAAAACTTTGCAGTGTTATTTGGACCCCTTCATGACAAGATAATAATAATTATAATAATAATAAATGTTATTTATAGAGTGCTTTTCAAGGTACTCAAAGACAGGGTACTGGAATTCTATGATCTGCACAAATGTGCCTTTTTTAAAACTCACCAAATAATTGAGGAAACACCCTGAACGTTTAGGGAGAATAAATGCAGTATGATGTATAAAACCTGAAAGTATCCTCCACTTGATTGAATCTTTTAATTTCCTACTTACTGAGGTTGTTGATGTATTCTGTCTCGGTGTGATGGAAGTACGGACATTACCCTCCCATTCGCTCCCATTTTGTAGTCCCAGTGGGAAGCATTCATCCCAGTAAGGTTTATTCATGAGGACAGGCGAGTGCCCCGTGCATTATAAATAGAACAGAGCTCTCAGCCGTGCTCAGGATCTGGCTACATCTCTCCAGTCGTAACAGGTTTGAGCTCTGAAATGCAGCAATACTCTGAACACAAAAACAATAGGATGACTTTTGTTTACTTTAAGTCTTAATCGCAGGGGTACGCCACTCGATTTGACACTTTGCTTGTTATCCCTGCACCCCAACAGTTGAATCAATATTAGACAACAAGTTGTGAGATTCACAAACCTGAAATAGTGTTTGCTTGGCTCACAGATAAAGGCAGATTTGTGGAGTGTGTCTATGTTTGAACTAGCTCGATTAGCAATATTTTCAAGTATTGCTCACAATGAAGAGCTGGAGAAAAAAATAAAATCATCCTAGATGGTGTTGGCAGCGTAGCAGGCGACGCTGCAGCATCACAGCCTTGAGTTTAAGTGACTGCCTTTGATGCGCGTTATCTGCATCTCTCTAATTTCCCCCTGCTGCTAAAAAAAAGAAGATTCAACTTGAATGGAAGCAAACCACACCGCCATTCATAAGAGCACCTTTGATTATTGAAATTCCTCCCTGTTTCTCTTTAAATGGCAAAAGCTGGTTTTAATCTTCAGGCATATTTTATTCAAAGCGGTCGTGTCGCCGGAACCCTCCTTCTCTATAAGACCTCTGAAAGACTCTTTGTGCTGCGTTCTGCGATTTAAATTTTGATACAGAGTCAAAGTGATTGCACCATGAGAAACCAAAAGTGATTATCCTGATGGACTAGATAGCAAAATGTAGCCCATTATGTGTGGCGAGAAAAGGTTGATTAAAATGAGTTTCCAGTTGACTCTTCTTCCTAAACTCTCTCTGCCTGACCGCATATTGCCCCGGGCCTTCTTTTACACTTGTGGGAAAAGCAAGGACACACTTTATATTTCTAGATTATTTACTAAACAGCACAATGATTGAAGTATGTGCACCTCAATCTTGCGTATAAAAACCTTCACGGTGCCTTTTGGGATGTTCTTGAAGATAATGTTTATTGATTTAGGGACTCGTTCCAACTGGAAACAACACTTATGTTGTGAAATGTCAAAGGAAATTTGCAATCATTTTTTGGCAATTTATTTCTACTTAAAATGCAGAAGTAGCGCTCTCTCTGGGACTGAATGGGAATATTTTCATATTACAAAAATAAAATGCTTCAGTAGGCTGAGAGAGGAAAAGCTTATAATCCTATGAAAACAATAGACCTGTATTGTTTGAGAGCACTTGCATGTTTGAAAGGGATCCTTGAGCATTTAAAGCCTTGCTTCACAAAGCACAAATGTCCCTGTGTGTGTGCAAAAATATTGTATGTGTATTGTAAACAAGCAAACCCTGCTTCCTCCGTCAGTGAATTTCATATCGTAAAATGGGCTGTTGTTTGAAATCTCATCTATTTTTATTGTACAATTGTGCTTATGAGACAGCAACTACTCTTCTGTGATGGATTTACTAGTTGGATATTGAACCGTAGCTCTGTGAATAACCCGAAATATAAAAACAGATTTGCTTACACATTATAGAGTGCATTCTTTGTAGCTGTGTCCAACAGCAGCCGAATGTGAGCAAAATAAACCTTTGTCTGAGCTGCTTTCAAAAACGCAGAAAAATAATGTTTATACACATTAAAATATCAGCTATGTTGCTCCAAAACACAATTTGCTCCTTATTATTCCTCTGAAATGTTTTATTTTGCCTGAGATAAATAACAGCCAAAATATATTAGTGGGATTTTATATTGTGAGTAATACGGAGGAAGTGCTGCCCCTAGCAATGTCAGAGTAAGTTACAGTCATCCAGAAATAGGTACTGAGGATAGGAGGTGAACATGTCATCCTGACTTAGGTCAAGCCAACAGGAGCTTTGCAGTGAGAACAAAGGCAGCCCGACTGCTTCCCTCAGCCGCACAAAACCTTTGTTTCTTGCAGCAGTCTACCACCGCAGCTCATGTGCACTCCGATCGGATCACGGTTTCAGTCCTCCTGACCGTAATGAACAGTGAACAGTGGCCATCGATATTTCTTTTATAAACACACTGGGTGATATAATCAGAATTCACAATTATTTGTTAAAAATTGGGTAACACTTTACAATAACCAACTAAGTGATGTTTATAGATGGTTTATAGATCAGTAATTAACCATTTACAAAGTGCTATACATATTTAATCTTTAAATGGTTCAAACCAATTTCTTAAAGGTATATTAATAATTTCAAAATCATTAACATACTTAATATGGTGTTAAAAATATTAAAATGAGTGCAACTAAAACTAGTGATAATTTAATTGTTTGTTAATGGTAAAGTAACTATAAACTTACATTAATATACCATCTATTTTTCATTTATAAATGATTTAGCTAGTTAAAAATTAATAAATTATGTATTTACCATTATAAATGGCCTATATACGGTTAATAAATGATGATTAAACATTAATAAACAATCTGTTTACCATCTAGAAATTATGGTTGTTGTAAAGTGTTACCAAAAAATGTTACAGATATCTGAGTTTAATGATGTCCTCGGTGTTTACCGATTTCATATATTTTTTGCTGTGCGATTGCATCATAAATCTCCAGGCAGCCATGGCTGACAACATTATGGAGGTCTGTTGGAAAAAACGGTCCAAACAGCCATATCAGAAAAAAAAAGTCCATGAGAAAGAGTGCTGTCTTGTTGAATTTCTTTCTATCAACTGCTGAAAGATGAAAGACAGCTCGTGCTATGGGTAGGCAGAAGGGCTGTTCAGATGCTATCAGCATGTGCACAACAGTGTCATATTTCACCTCGTCTGAAAGCTACTTAGGTTTCAGATATTTGAAAGTAAAAAAATATTTTTATTGTATGCATGTATAGATTTTGGCGATATGGCCCTAAAAGAATATCACAGTATTTCAGGGTATTTTTGCGATAACGACATTCTTGACGATATTACAAAATATATTGAAAATATGTTTTTTTTAGCCTTCATAAATAAAAAAATGTGTAACAAAATAAAACTCAATCATAAATTTAAAATGTAGTGTAAAGTGTGAATCTCAACAGTTGCCAAATACAAAAAAGAGAGAAAAGAGATGATGTGGGGACGGGACTGATACAGACAGGTAGGCACGTTTCTCTGTCGTGCTTGAATTATTTTGAAGCGCTGTGAGGAGGGCAACTCGGTATATTCAGTGCATGTGTGTAAGTGTGTAAATGGCAACACAATGCAAAATAACTTTATATTAGTGTAAATATACTTTCAGTAGCTTGAAATGTGACGTTAGCGCAGCACATGAGACTATGGCGGGCCACCACAGTCTAGGAAATTAGTGGGAAACCTTCCGAAACCACTACATCAAGAAATGGGAATGTTGCATGATATGCATTTTTTTACTCATAAAAAAAGATACCAGTATTATAGTGAATGATACGATATGGCACACCCCTAAATGTATGTTTTATAGGGTTGCACATCTCTCTGTGATAAACGATTCGGGGAGGCAAAATAACAGACTCGGGAGAGACCGGAGAGACTCATGGAGTTGTGCGAAACCGTTGTTTTAGAGACGCTGGTGCAAACTGTAAGTGTGTGAAGCTGCCAACTGATTCCAAGTCCCACGATACCCGATTCATGTCTCTACAACCAATTCATCTAGGAGTTCATGTCTGATTTGTATCGATTGAGGAGGCTGCTACACTGAAAAAAGAACCAGTGTGTCTTTAAAATTAATTTAAAATCAATTGTGTTAATCTAACTTATTACATTAATTTGAAAGAACTTAATTCATAATTTGGTGTTACCAAATGAAACAATTCAATTAAGTTGGTTCAACTATTTTCTTTTTTCAGTGTACCGACGCAGCCGTATCTCTCACTTGTTAAACCGAATATCCAGTCGCATCGGTTTATTGTTCACAACCCTAATGTATTATCCTCACAAAAGTCCCTTGCACTTTGGTATTTGTTTGTTTTTTCATCATTGTTTACCATAAATGTTACAAGTGTTATGACTCTCCACACTGAAAAACAAACACCTGTCACATTCAAAGCAATTAATGCTTAGCAGCATGCTAACTGTTGAGGATTGTGACCTCGGATGCTGATTTTTTGCCTAATTGACCACTGCAGGGCTTCGGTCAGAAAGCATGCGAGACATCAATTGGGTTTATAACGTTTACTGAGGACTGTGCGACGTATTCTGGTACAATGCAGTGTCCGAAATTATATCACAAAAATAAAGGATTCAATTATCAATGTACACAGCTCTAAATACATGCAATTGAATAGACTAGGCTAAACAACCACTTCACAATATATAAAATGCATTTAACTCTATAACTTAATATTAATGAATATAACTTTAACTTGACTGTTAACTATGTAGCACACACATATAAACCAGCAGTAGTATGAAGGCTACCAGTCATAACAAAACTCAGTTCAATTCAGTTAGCATACAGACGCTAACTCGCGATAATGCTAACGAGCGAAAAAACGGACTATTTAACAGTTGTAAATACACATCAGGAACGACAAATCACTATCAAAAAGGTAAGTCATGCTCTCATTAATTCCCCATCACCATAACCACAACTCACATCATCAGTGACTGCCGTACCACTGCAAACAAAATGTAAATTGACAAACGTGAGACAGGAAGGAACTGCGTGCACTGCTTTCAAAATAAAACATCCAACTTCAAAATAAAAGCACGAATACAAAACCCCATTCCTAACTTGGAGAATTCTTAACCTGCTGGAGTGTAGACTACTTGAGGCAGAGCCGCATCTCGCCGCCCCATCAGAAGGATGTTTGGAGTGATGGGGTCCAGGTCAGCTACATCAGCTGACACGTATCCCAGTGGCTTCGAGTTTAAGATCCCCTCTACTTCCACCAGAGCTGTGTACAGAACATCTTCTGAGACGGATTGGCTACCCACTGCGACTTGGAGGCCAGATTTGATAGAACGTACTTCTCTCTCCCATGCTCCACCGAAGTGGGGAGCGTTCGGCGGATTGAATTGAAGTCAATCTGGTATTCTGTCAGTTGCTCTTTCACTTGTGGTTCCATGGCTGTGAAAGCCTCTCTGAGTTCTCGCTCAGCACCTCGGAAATTGGTACCACAGTCCGAAAGCATTTCCTTTGGTCGACCCCGTCTGGCAATGAAACGACGAAGAGCAAGGAGGAAAGCGTCCACATCCATTGAGTTCAGAAGCTCTATGTGCACCGCTCGGGTCGTGAGGCACTTGAAGATCACACCCCAGCGCTTCTCTGTCCTCCTGCCCATCTTCACCCGGTAAGGCCCGAAACAATCAACGCCAGTTGAGTAAAAGGGTGGACAGAGAAGTCTGAGGCGTTGCGGGGGCAGATCTGCCATCCGTGGCACCTTTGGTTGAGCCCTCCAGCGCTGACAGGTGGAGCAGTTGAGTTGGTGGTGTCGGACAGCTTGTCGTCCCCTCAAAATCCAATACTGTCTCCGTAATTCAGCATAGACTCGTTCTGTGCCTGGGTGCAGAAGACGTTCATCCATATCCTTGATCAGCAGTTTTACTGCTGGGTGCCTTGGGTCGAGTACAATTGGGTGGATTTCTCCGACACTTGGGTTCAATCTGCGCAGTCTCCCTCCCACGCTGATGAGACCGGTTGTAGCGTCCCACTCTGGAGCAAGGCTGAGCAGATGACTGTGATTCGTCACAGGTTTCTGTGCTTTAAGGGCAGCGACTTCTCCTGAGAAGCTGTATGCTTGACATCCTCTCAACAACAAGACCTCTGCGTCTCGGTGACTAATGAGCTGGTTGTGCGGCAGGTCTGTTGCTGCCGCCCCATGAGCATGTCGAGTTGCTTCCACCAGGTCTTTCCATGAGCTGTACTGGGTAGCATCAAGGATGCTATCATTGGGCTCCACGGCTGTGAAGCAGCAGAAGGTGATACCTTTCAATTCAGATGAGCTCACAGTTGAAGTTTGCTCAGGTTTCTTCGGCCAGTGTTCTGGCCTCCGTTTAAGGAGTGGCGGTCCTTGTCTCCAACGACCAGGTCCTGCTAACTCCAGGAGTGATTTTCCCCTAGTTATATCATCGGCCGGATTGTTGGGACTGCCAATGTATCTCCAAGCCTGTCGGTCAGTGAGTTCTTGGATCTCCAACACGTGGATTCCAACGAAGACTTTATATCGACAAGAGTCTGATTGAAGCCACTCCAATACTGTGGTGGAGTCGGACCACGGCACAGTTTGTCGAATGGGAAGCGTCATCTCATTCTGTATGAGCTTGTACAGTTGAGCTCCAGCTAGTGCTGCACAGAGTTCCAGGCGGGGTATGGACTGTTGCCGTTTGGGTGCAACCCTGGACCTAGCCATAATGAAGGAAGTGTGGATGGTGTTTCCTGCATCGACTGTAAGGTAGGCTACTGCTCCGTATGCCCGCTCCGATGCATCACAGAAGATATGAAGATCATACTTTGTATCTGTACCTGCGGCAGGGAGTGGCGAGTAACAGCGGGGAATGGATACATTTTGAAGATGTTTCAGCTCGTTCTCCCAGGTTTCCCAGGCTCCTCGGAGGGCAGGAGGAAGGTCAGGATCATCCCAGCCTCTTTGCTTAGACCAAAGCTGCTGGATCAACACTTTGGCACGGGTTGTGAATGGCACCATGAACCCTAAGGGATCATACTGACTGGCTAACACTTGATAAGCCGTCCTCATTGTCAGTGTAGAGTGCTCAATGATCCGATACTGATAGCTGAGGGTGTCATCAGCACACTTCCATCTCAGGCCTAATGTGGGTTCAAGTGGGTCTGTCTGGCTCTGGCTCAGCCATTGTTCTGTAGCCGAGGATCTGGCATCGGTGGGAAGATGGGCTACCACTGTTGGTTGATTACTGGCCCACTGCCTGAGGTTGAATCCTCCTTCTGCCAATAAGGTGCAGAGTTGGTCAACTCTTTCCTTGGCGGCAGATATGGTGGGAAAGCTTTCAAGGCAGTTGTCGACATAGAAGCTCTGTTGCACCGACTGTAGCACTTCCGGATAGCTGTCTTGGTAGGCACGAGCATGTTGCTGTACGGCGAAGATTGCACAGCATGGACTGCTGGTTGTGCCGAATGGTAGCACCTGCCATTCGTACGCATCTGGTGGTTCTTCACAGCTCAGGTCCCTCCAGATGAACCGAAGGAGTGGTCTGTCTTCCGGTAGCAGGCGGATTTGGTGAAACATTGCACGAATATCCCCACTCACTGCAATCTGGTGCTGCCTGAACCGGATGAGAACGCCTACCAGTGATGGACCCAGTGTAGGCCCAGGTAAGAGTTGATCGTTCAGGGAGACGTTTTGGTGCAGGAATGAACAATTGAAGACAAGGCGTGATTTGTTGTTGTGACACACAAGATGATGGGGGAGATACCATGCTTCGGCAGATTGTTCCACCTCCTTAGGTTGAAGCTTCTTGACATACCCAGCGCTGATGAGTTTGTTAATCTCAGCTGAGTAGACTGCCGCTCTCTCTGGCTCTCTCTTAAGCCGCTTCTCTGTGGCCCTCAGATGAGCCATGACTGAATGAGTGGAGCTGATGAGCTTGGGTGCTCCTTGTTTCCTCAGGAGGGGGGTTGCATAGCGGTGGACTCCTTCAACTTCCATCCGCTGCGTCTTTGTTTCCAGAAGGTTCATGGCATCCTGGTCTTCACGAGAGCGGACGACCACTTTCTCATTTCGGAAAGGTAAGACATCGAGTTGCCATAGTCTTTCGACGTTCCGGTACAGGAGATCATCTGGACTGGCGAATGAGGTGAACAGACACTGGGTCACTGATGTTTGCTCTGGCATACACCTCTCTGCTCCTTGCAGGGCCCATCCAAGGGCAGTGTGGATGGCTATGGGTCCGCCGTTGGAACCCTAACCCTTGACTGTGGGTCGGAGGAACGGCACTGAGCAATACTGTGGAGCACTTGGAGATGGATGTCACTGCAAGTCGTCACACAGTCACTACAAGGTTTCTTGAGGTTGCAGGACTCAGGTGCATGAGCACGTGCACACTTCCAGCAGCGTTTTCCATCTGTTATCCACCTGTCCAGCTCTGTTGTTGATTGCACCTTAATGCTAGGGCAGCGGCTGATGTAATGTTCTTTGCTGTCACAGAAGAGGCAGTGCACTTTAAATGGCTTCTTACCACTAGCTGGCATGTACTTGCTTGTAGTGCTCGGTTGGATGGGCTCTGCAACATGGTAGACTGCTATGCTCTGGCCTGTCCCTTTGAATGGGATTTTCTCTCTCCCATTACTAGCAGGTTTCTCAAGCTGATAGCGCTGTACTAGTCGGTTTGACAGGCGTTGCTGCTGAGCTTTACCTTGAAGCCAACCATTCAAGTCTTGTAGGTTGTAGGGGTTGAGGCTTGTAGTGTTGAGCTTTCCCTGCAGCTGGAGATATTCAATGAACCCATCCCTGTGATATCTGGGCAGTTTACTGAGGAGTCGGTCGACGTGGGAGCAGCAATTGAGTTCCATCCCCTGGGGCCCTTCCAGAGACAGCAACATACTCACTAAGAGGTGAACTCTGAGAGCGAAGCTTTGGAAGGTGCGTGCGTCCCCAGACTTCACATCAGGTGTATTGAGGATAGCTGCTATATCACTCTGCGCTAGCTGATGTGGCTGACCATACTGAAGCTGTAATGCATGCATGGATGCTGAGTATGGGAATGGATCATGTCTGCAGGACTGGCCGATCATCTGTGCCTCTGGGAGCTTGAGGTGTTCGAGTAGCACATGATATTTGTATTTTTCAGGCAGTTCAGCATGGGGTTCGAGCAGGTTATTCAAGGCTAACTTGAGGTTGGCGAACTCCCTTTCACTATCTGTAGTGAAGTCTGGGATTCTGGGTTTGGGCACACCATACCATCTTCCTGTAGGAATGATGTAATATGCTCCAACAGCTCTTGGCGACGACGTTGTCGATGTTCATATTCGCGGAGTTTGTTGGTGACTCAAGCTATTTCAGCTCTTTCCTCCCTCTCACTCTTGGATATGGATTCCATGAGTTGCTTGAGTGATGTGGTGCTCAGTGGATCACCTGAAATTGAGCTATGTGAGGCTCTGCTGTTACCAAGACGAAGACTTGCATCTGCTTGTCTACCGTCTGCTGTGGCTGCTGCTGCTTTCTGCTCCTCATGTTGTCCGTCGTCGGGTTGGGAGGAAAGGGCAGGTCCACAATGATGGTAGGCAAGGAGTCTTCTAGGTGGTAGGCAAGGAGTCTTCTAGTCTTCTAGGTACTTGGGTGTGCGGTGTTGCCTTGCATGTCGCTCTTGTGCATCAACGTGTGGGGAAGATGTTGTATCTCCCTTTGATGTCATGTTCTGCAGCAGTCAATAATCCGGCTCGAAGGACCTTTGTTGAGGATTGTGACCTCTGATGCTGATTTTTTGCCTAATTGACCACTGCAGGGCTTCGGTCAGAAAGCATGCGAGACATCAATTGGGTTTATAACGTTTACTGAGGACTGTTCGACGTATTCTGGTACAATGCAGTGTCTGAAATTATATCACAAAAATAAAGGATTCAATTATCAATGTACACAGCTCTAAATACATGCAATTGAATAGACTAGGCTAAACAACCACTTCACAATATATAAAATGCATTTAACTCTATAACTTAATATTAATGAATATAACTTTAACTTGACTGTTAACTATGTAGCACACACATATAAACCAGCAGTAGTATGAAGGCTACCAGTCATAACAAAACTCAGTTCAATTCAGTTAGCATACAGACGCTAACTCGCGATAATGCTAACGAGCGAAAAAACTTAATTTAACAGTTGTAAATACACATCAGGAACGACAAATCACTATCAAAAAGGTAAGTCATGCTCTCATTAATTCCCCATCACCATAACCACAACTCACATTATCAGTGACTGCCGTACCACTGCAAACAAAATGTAAATTGACAAACGTGAGACAGGAAGGAACTGCGTGCACTGCTTTCAAAATAAAACATCCAACTTCAAAATAAAAGCACGAATACAAAACCCCATTCCTAACTTGGAGAATTCTTAACACTAACATTACTATTATGATGCTTGCTGTACTAACTACAGTATGCGTAGTATACAGTATTCCATGAGGTAAAGAATAAAATGGAGAATTTGGCAGCATGTTTCCTGCAACAACCTCCATTCATCTTTTTCTAAAGTACAGTTGGAAATGTCAAGATCATAAAAACTCTCCAGTGGCTAAGTTGGCAGATTTGGTCTGAATGCTTCATTTTTTTTTTCTCCTTTCACAGAGAAACACACACAGAGTCATGACGAAAGTAAACAGGCCATTTGCACTATTCCGGCCATCACCACAGGTGTTATAATTGTCAAAAGTCTCTACAGGACACTTGACCATCGACATGACTCACCACATCTCCAAAAATCAACCAGTAGTGTGTTTACTTTCACAGCTGAATAAAAGAATCTCAGAATTATTACCTTTCCTTCCAAAGACACTGATGCCAATTCTGTGCTCAGTCCCCGTGTGTTGACAACCCTAATTATCCGCTGTGAAAATCAGATGTTAGCACCGAGACAGTGATGTTAGCAGGCAATATGCTTTGCAAGCAAACATGCTGACATCACCCGGACACAAAATCAATCAAATTTATGGGGGGCAAATCAATTTCCCATCTTTAATCAATTCAGTTGAGACGACAAAGTTGCTTTGTTCAGGAACACAATCAGCTGTTAGGAACCAGTGAAGCTGAACGCTAAGGACCTCCAATATGGCTGCCAGGGGTGTGTTAAATCACCTGACAGACCTCTGCTGCAAAAGGAAGAAATGCCAGCATTACTTATTCTCTCTGTATACTGTTGTCGAATATAATCTTCTAGCTGTAAGTTATTCAGCAAGAGAATAACAGCCACATGATAACACAACCAGATCCCCCACCTCCCCTCTCTGTCTCTGACAGCACAGATGCTCAGAAAGGCTTGGACTGGTCATAGAGTGTCACTCACAATCAGTCTCTGAGTGCCAAAGTGCATTCATCCAGAAAATGCCAGATTCCACTATAATCATTTTTTCTTATTCTATCTCCATCTCTTCATACCTTGGCTATCTCACATTCTGAAGACAGGCTATTGAAAATCTTGACCTTCAGGATGACAGTTATCACTGCGGAGAGATTTGTTTATACTGTGAGTTTGTGAAGTACAAATCTTGGGACACAGCAGGGTTTACTCAAGCTTGTAAACATTATTCAACTTAAACCTGCTGTTTGGGCTGAATATTTGAATTATTATAACAATAACTGCCATTATTTCTACAGCCTTTGCCAGGGGATTTTTTTTTTAAATTTTGCTTTCCAAAAGCTTACAGATAAGGAATAAGTCAAATTTTTATACTGGCATTAAAATATAATTATAGCAAATGAACAGTAAGAGCTCTTTTTTTTTTTTTTTGTTGGAATAGAGATCATATGTTAAACTGTTCTGGCGTTTCTTCACACAATTCTCATGAGGAATGATAGCGGAGAGGACATTCTTTACTGTGATTATGGCTCTGACAGTGATGCTGCGAGGTATGATGTACTTGTTCTGACTGCATCAGCATCACTATATGACTTCCACAAAGATGTAGTTTTTCATGCAAAGCAATGCATGTTCACTTGTAGGGCTGGGCGAGATGGACCAAAAGTCATATCCCGATATATTTAGGCTGAATATCGATATATAATATATATCCCAATATTTTTATTGCAACGTCAGAGCAAATGTTTAGTCGAAGTCAAAGCCAAATATATATATTTTTTCCTTTTTCCTATTTATCAACACTCAATATTGTTGATATGTTTGGTTGGTAGTATTGCCATCGTTATTTATTTTTTTTGTTATGCTAAACTACCATTTTATCTTCTTTGTTGCTGTTGCTATTATTGCCCAATTGATGCTTGCCACACCTGCTTGTTTGTTTGTTTTAAACTAAATGGAAAAACCAATTAAAAAATGTATCACAAATAAAAGCCAAATTTGACATGTCACAAGTAGTTTTATTGAATCTTTTTCATTTAAGTCAACATAAATACTGTGTGACAACAGGAGTACCTTTTTTTAATCAAAACTCCATAAAATGCACATTTAAAAAGAAATAAAACTTGAATAAAAACAGCCTATTAAATAAAATAATCCAATATTTTACTGAAATAAATATATATATATGTATATGAGAAAAGAATAACAAACATTACAAAAGAACTAAATATGACAAACCCTAGTAAGGGTATATAAAGCAGCTTGCCTGGATCAAGGATCACAGCTCAAATTTGAACTATATTGATATATACGATATGGTCTAATTCCATATCACATTAAAAAATATATCGATATATTGCCCAGCCCTAGTCATTTGCTAAAAAAGTTGTTTTTTTTGTCTGTTTATGTTCCTTGAGAAAAATTGAATTGAACCAACAGAAACCCCACAGAGAGGCAGATAACTAACTGGTTTCCATTGTATCACAACAATGATCTCATAAACTACAGCTGTATTAGCTCAACTGGTGGTACCCGCTGCAGACGGCCATTACCTTGTTTATTTGAAATAGAAGGACATTATATGGAATTTTCATGTTTTTCAGGGGGAAATGAATGAGCGACTGTGTGTTAAGCAGTCTTCAGAGAGAGGTGATTTCCCTCTGCAAAATGCATTTAGAATGCATAACACCCCCGATTCAAACAGATTGTAGATGATGTCTGCAGCCAGGCGTAGCCACAAGAAGCGTCCCTTCATGCTTAAATGGGCAGTCAGGATGCACGATCCTCCCTGTGATGTCGGGAAGTAACCCCGTAGCAGGTACAGTGTGCCCAAAACTGCATTGATGATGCTCGTGCATATTTGATGTTGAATATTTGATGGGAAATGTGGGGGCAGGACGGCAAGGATGAAAAGCCACGTCTATGCCTGGAACCCAGGATTTGATCAGCATATTAATGCAGAATAGTGATTATACTTTGTCGGCAATACCTCAAGGCCGGACATTTAATGAAAAAAAAAAAAAGAGGCTGACCTTCCGGGCGAGCAGAATCAAGTTTTACCAAAAAATGGAAAGTTCACTATCAGCATTCAATCTTGAAATAAAGTCTTGTTCATTTACATAATTAGAATTTGGATCTCCAAAGGAGTCCATCCATGCACTCCACTGTTTAGTAATATGTGCTGCAGGACACTGCAAACCTCCACAGAGGACAAGTGAGAAGTATTTTAAAAGGGAGATGAGGCACCATGCTGCAAAGACTTATACATGAGTTCAAACCAAAGGAGACACCTTTCAGTTGAGGGGAGCTGATTTAATGTAGCTGCCGGGGAGAATTTACTGTGTGCCTCTCGCAGTATATAACTGCTGTATAATTTACAAGTTCTTATCTACTCATGTAGCACATGCTGATCTGGGATAATGGCATTGTTTGATGAGGCAGCCAAGAGAACAGACTCGAGATAATGTACATCCTTCACACATACCCCATGTGGGCAGTGCCTCATTTATTTATTTATTATTTAATCAGGGAACAATAAAGAAGGAAACTGCATTTATAATGTGCATGTACTGATTGCTGACAGTTCTATTTGAAATGTGGATCGGATTATTCATTTGCGTCAATCGTAAACCGTAAATTTGAGTGAACAGGATAAATATGTGTAAAACATGTTCTCTTCTTACTCCTCGGGGTATTTTGCAGCAGAATAAATTGTGTAGCAAACCATAAGCAAGGCTGGAATAGTGATTGTGTGTAACCTTAAAAAATATGTAAATCTGCTTCCACAGACAGAAACTAGAGTGCTACAGGAAGTACGGTAAAGCGTGGTGAAAGAGAACAGCAGTGTGATCTGAAAGCTCTGTGTATGCTGCATTTTGATGTCAGTTTATGCAATTTAGAGTAGACCCACCTTTCCAAAGATATAAATGAAATTAATTAATTCCTAAGTGACAGCCATATGGCTGCTAAAATAACAACCCAGTACGCAATTCATCATCCCATTAAAAGTGAGCAGAATTCAGGGCTGATGTTATAAAACAAAGTTTTTAAAAAATTATGGTAATCAACCCAGATTTATTATATGAAACCCTGTGTGTCCAGTATATAACTGGGTCAGCATCTTTTTTAAAATATTTATTTTACCTTACTTATATTGATGATAAAATGTTAACTCCATAAATAATGTACGAAACTACTCTGCTGTGACTCAAATTCTGTTTAACATTTTCCACAAAGTAAAAAAAAAACAACTGAAAAGAGGCTGGAAGCAAATCTCGTCTTTCCCACTCATTGAGAAATTCTGGATCTGGCCTCACGCTTCCTCCACCAACATATCTCCATAAATGGTTTGTTTGATACTGAATGAAAACTTCTGCTCAGCAGTTCAATCATAAAAAAAGACCACTCTTTTTAATGTTGTAAAATGATTAATGTGCGGTCGCTGTTTAACGCATTTAAGCCAGGAAAGCAGTACTGCATTTCTACCATTAAAACCGGGGGCACTGTTGCGTTATTCTACCATTAAAGCTGGGAAAGCTGATACGTTGTTTTGTAGTATTTGTATTTTCGTTCTCTTGGCCAATGAAATGCTTCGCAATGGGACTTTTTTTCTCACTCACTCTTACGGGCAATTTAGAGTCACCAATTAAACCTAAGTGCATGTTTTTGGACTGTGGGAGGAAGCCGGAGTACCTGGTGAGAACCCACACTGACACGGGGAGAACATGCAAACTCCACACACAAGAGCGTTAGGCCGGAGTTGAACATTATAACAACAGTTGTATTTAATATATGTACTGAATGTAATTCTATGTACAGAATTGTCAACGATGGCATTGGCTGCTTATTTCTCTCATGAAAATATGGAAACAGTAACAAGACTTTTGAAATCACAGATATTTAAGAAAATCATCATTTCAGATCATTTCAAATGTGATGAAAGTAAACTTATAAAGAGTATACAGCCAGTATTCCTATATGGCAATTTAGTAACATGACATTAGAAAAGACATAAAGAGTATTTTCAGTTGTTTTGGCCGATGATGTTACTGTTCTACTGAACTGAACCGGTAATAGCTGCATGTCATGGTATACGGTGTGGTGATGAGGTGGAGACAGAGCTGTACTACTGGGATACAGAAACAGAACACAGAAATTACAACAATACTTCACATTCTAGAAAGGAATTAGGGCTTTGTTGTAATGTTCCCAAGCAGAGCCAAGAAGTGAAACTATCACATTGACAGCAGGGTGGGTATTGGTGCGATATAAAAGGAATTTTCTAAACTGCATACAACATTTCCAATTCCATTCTGTCACTGTTATCGCAAGTTTGTCATATTTGTGTATCATGTTCCAATACTCTTTAATCCCTTATGACAAGGTCTGCAAAATGTACTTTTTTTTAACATCTCCTCTTATTTCTTCAAAGAGGCGCACAGTGAGAGCAAGGAGCACAAACTCTGACTCATGTATTGACATTAGATGTGGGCTTTTTCATTTATAGCTACAATATGTTTCTCCCTGTAGTGCGGTTAAGAGACTAAAGGACTCAGACTAAAAACCTCAAAACTAATTTTGAGGAATCTTTTCCTTTTTAGATTTGCTGTCAGGCATAAAAATGTTTTCGTCTTCAGTTGGGTTGGGCAGATCTTCCCATTGGCTGTCACAATTGTTGTCGTGCCTTCTCCCTCTTTGGCTGTTACCTGTTTAAATGTGCCTCCGTTCCTTTGGTTGGAACTAATAAAGGCCGGTACAGCAGCCAAGTGATGGCTTAACAAACCTCAGGCATGTATGCTATTGCTACACCGTTCTCCAACATTTCCTCTGACACCGCTTTGGAAAGGCAGGTCATGGGCTCTGATCAGTCTTTTGGCAGAATCAAATCGCAAAACTTGCAGATGATTCTTCTGCACTAAAAAAAAAAAAAAGGTTTGGCAGAGTACGACTAGGCAGCTTCTTGTATTTCTCCTTAATTGTTTTTATGTTTCAGTAAATGGTAGATTAGAAACACAGATTGTGCCAAGAAAGGGGAGGTTTTCCAAACTGCAGAAATGGGTACAAAGCCTCACTCAAGAATCATTCCAAGTTTCACATCTAAAGGACTGCATTGCTGTACAGAATTTACAGCACACAAGATTTTCAAATCTGAAAAGGTGCAGACAGTGTTCACATTTGAGCAGAAACACGGGACGTGAAGAAAACAGAAGGGCTTTGCTTCTGGGCTGAGAAGATGAATCTGTTTTATCCAGCAAAGCAAACCCTGGCTGTATACTAAGCGAGACAGGATGTGCCCAGATATGTTGTGTGTTAGGCTTCCACTATTCATCACTTCAAACACATCCTCAGCTCGCTGCCAATACACTGCCTCATCCCCGATGCGGCTCAACAGAGTGACTGCCACCGGTGCTCTCAGCCCAGGAGCCACAGCCAGTGATTTACTATCTAGCTGTATTTTGTATCACTTGGGTGCACACCGCTAGCCACACTGTTGCCCTGTCACAAGCTGCCTTGCCATATTTGTAATTCTGTGTAAAGCGGTACCTGTGTGTTGGTATATCCGAAGCATTCATCAGAGGACGCTCTAATCTGGGTCTGTCTCAAGTCTGTCGCCACAACAATGAGAAAGATGCGTGTGATGAGGCAGAACCAACACAGTATATATTCTTTATCCCGCTGATCAGATAACGTGTCGTAATTACTCACCAGGGAAGTTTGCTCTGTGATATAAGCTATTGTTGGGCGTGAGTGTAAACACAACATTTATTTTACTTAATGCTGAACAACGGTCAGAACCTCATTAAGTGTGCCGCTGACGAGATGATCACTACAATTATCCCTTTTAACTTGTCTGACGGCTTTAATTTAAGTGGAGGTGAGTGGATTCTTACATTTGTGTAACATGCAATCATCTGGTGGCAGAAGCTTTTTCTCATCTCTTTGTCTTGCTTTATGCCATGTCTCTTTGTTTTTTATGCGACCCAGAAACCTGAGTAGAAACACAAATGAATGTGTAATGGAGGTTCTGCCACCTGTGCCCGCAGGCCAAATGGTCTTTGCAGAGTGCATTCTCCACTCGAAATGAGGCTCACGGATTTGAAAATGCCATTTCATATTCTCATGGGTGCGCGTTTGTTTAATAGCTTATTTAAGTACAGTCCCTTTAATTCTTCCCCGAAGGGGCCAATTTAGACATAAAGTTGCATTAGGCGACTTTTCAGGCTCTGAATGGCAACAGGAAACACATTTTTAAATGAATTCAGCTCGAGTATCCAAAAATCCTGTCGGTAAACTGCACACAGCATGCTCATGTTTACCAACCTGGCCGGTCTGTGATCACTTTCTCTTTACCAAAAGATACCAAATGGATGTGAGAGGCAGAAGAGATGACATCCCAGAGTCTGCAGCAATCCCTCCAGGCAACAGTTTTGGATTTCACTTTTAAGTTTCCTGTGTGTTGAGGAGTTTATATCACACACCAAAACTTCAAGTGGGGAAATACGAAAGGTCTAAATTAAGAGAAATTGCACAAATTTTCTCCGCTGTATCTCTATTTTATGATTTAGCCTTCTACAGCAGCTGTAAATATAAAGTATATGTACTGTGGAGAGCAGCTTTATGTGCTGCCTCAGTCACTTTTTATGTGCTGCCATGAACTAGCTGAACCTTTCAGTGTTTACAGTTCCATTAAAGACACATACAAGGTTTAGTTGTACAAATGTAAATCAAGGCCTAAGTCTGACCTCAACACAAGTCTGTTTACTGCACATGCAACTTCTCCTTCCACCTACAACCACTAACATGTCATAATCGGTCATGAACTGTTGAGTCATAAAAACATGAACGTAATTTATTCATTTGTGTAATTGGTTTCTGAATATTTAAAATGAATATTCAATTTCTAATCCCTGCAGCTAGGCAAATATGATTTACGTGCCTGTTTTTACACATTAAAAAAGGAGTGGTAGTGCCAGGACAAACAAGTAAAAAAGGCTACAGGACTGAAAGTTTGGCACAAATAAAGTACAAATAAAACCTGTACCTGTAAAGCTGTAAAACTTCTTTTTCACTACTTTTCCTCATCTGACAGCAGCTTTGCATGCGGCCGAACTGCTGGCATGAATAAGAAGATTTGGATTTTTCATATTTCTGATGTAAAAAAAGCCTCATAATATTTCCATGATTTCTTGCAGTCCAAAATGCTGAGCAGCATAAATCATGTCACATTAATGTACTGTAGATTTGATTATGCTGTTTTCCAATTAATGTGCCAGAGGCATTCGCACTGCAAATTCAATTCCTTGTGTGCACTGCGTTCAGAGGTAATGAGCAGTATGTCAGCAGAAAAACATCAGCAGAAACACCTAAAAGGGAGAAACATTTATGTTTCCGTGTTTTATTTTTCTTACAAGTTGGAAGGGATTAAAAATAAAGTGATAGCAGAAAACTGAGCTCCAAACAGATCTGTATTCAAAGTGTTGGATCAATCATGCTGCTATGCATTTTAGCAGTGTGGCCTCGTGAAGTACAGTATGTTCTGAAGATAAGATGACTTGCATACTGAGGACAATCCCAGCTTGTTAAATAAAAAAAAATCTGCTTTTTAACTTTTTAACTGGAGTCACGTCAGAAGTTCTCAGCAAAACTATGGTAAGTGTTAATGATTTCATAATGATTAAAAACACAATAAATATCATAAAACTCGATATTCAGTTAGGGCAGGGCAACCTTTACTAACAAAAAGAGCCATTGTTGGCCAAAAAATGAGAAATAATGTTGGATAATGTCGGGACAGAGCCGTAAACCATATTTTGAGCCTTACAATAAAGATTAAACAGCCTACTAAGACTAAACAAGCCTACAAACATTACTAATAGTGCATAATGAGCATGTGTTAATATAATTTTGTCTTTGATATATTTAATATGATTTCAGCAAGGACCCAAGTGCAAATGAGAGGCTGAACACCAAATATCTCAGGAGATTTGAAACTTTCCTAGTTTTTAAGAGCTGACTTTTTGCAGTGTGGGACCTATCATCCTCGCTCCTGTAAGTGGTTACTCTTAAATGTCCCCCGTGTTTCAACTGAACTGGGAAAAACTGCATTCTCTAACTCAGCACGTTGGGAATTAAACAATCCATATAAAAAGCTTAAAGTAGAAAGTCTGATATCAATCAATGCATTTAAAGCTACCATCAAGACTGTGGTGATAGAGACTTGTTTTATTGTAAATGTTGATTTACAAAGAGATCTTAAAGATCTTAAAGAGATTCTGAATCTCAATAGGACTTCCTGGTTAAACAAAGGTTAAATAAAAAAAAATATAGGGCTACTTGAAGTAAAGATGTTTGATAAGCCATGATGGATTATTTGCAATGAGTCTCTTTTAGAAAACCTATGGGAGCCACTGGCATAAACCTATTCTACTATTGTATGATAATAACTGAAAATGTTCTGAAGAGAATGTAAACTATATGTATTATACTGTGCTTTGACACTAGAAAAAAAGGAACAAACTCTATTGCTAAGAAGTGATGTTAAGAAGCCCAGGGGAGTAGAATACCCTTGGATCCTCACAGAGAGGACTCTGTAAGCAATACCAATAATAGTGGTAAGAACTCTAATAAATGTAGTCTTTATGTACTGCAAATAGACACGGCACAGGAAATGCAGACTGTGTCAATGGAAAACAGTTTGCTACCGCAGCGAATAGACCTTTCAATACATAGCATTTGGTAAGTTTTATAATAACTATTATTCTTTTTTTCAGACAGTGTCCACTCTTCCATTCCCTCCTAACTGCCAAGCTATACGGTGTGACATTGAAATATTGTTTCCTCCCTGAGAAAGATTCATAAAGAAATTTCATGATGACAGGTTCTGCTATCACGGGTCAATGCTATTCAGACCACGAGTGGTTTCCTGTGGATAAGCAATGCACAATAGATGTAATGGAAAACATCATCCTTGAAAATCTGTATGAGGGGAGAGCAGCCTGCTGTGCTGCACACCAGATAAAAGTTTATACTGTCCTTTCTTTTCCCCGTTACAAATCCAATCTACCTGAAATGCACATGAAATACAGAACAATTAAAAGCTGTGTATAGCTGAGATTTAAATCATTTGTGCTGCAGTGCAAAACTTCCACTGAGGAATGAGAAGGCAGGCACAAATTATTCCTCCGCTGAATGAACACAATGCATTTTGATTTAATTCAGTAAACTCAGCTAGATGCTAACATCTGAGAAAAAGGCCATATTCGATTTCCTGATTATATGAGCAACTTCATTTCTTCACATTCAAATGTTAAACTTGTTCCTCTATACAATCCAAAGACAGCACATTGTGCGAGCTGACAGGAGACGCTTTTTGTAATTGCAGTGTGCTATATTTAACAACTGTCCATCACAAATAGGTTGCACTTATCACACTTATGCTATTTACCAACCTGAGAACATCTGAATGGTTATTTCACATAATAGATTTCCAGAAAAAAGCATCCTGGAATCACATAATTGTCCTTCTTCACTGTGGATAAAACAGGTTTAATGGAATCAGACAAATGATTGAAAACTACTTGAATTGCATAAATTAAGCTTAATAAGTCATATTCAGATGTTAATCTTGTTTTCATAGTAGAACAGACCCATCAAAGAATTTGAAAACCCAACATCTGGCGCCAATTTAAAAAGGCTTCGTCTTTTTTGAGCCCACAGAGGGAGTGCACAGAAAGGATGGAGAAGGCAACCAGAGAAGTTGTTTTCTCTGTTGTTACCTTTGAAATGCTCCTGGGTCAGCTGCTGTTAAGTAAAGAAGCACTGAAAATGATCAAGGTGTCAGCTAATGTTTCAAGCTTGAGAAGGCGGTATACAGTGTACGAGCAGCTCCTCTTCACATTTCACAGGAAGCTTATATAATTTTCAAAATGCTGATGAGCAGCTCTTGCTTTCATGGTAACAAATGGCCTGGGATATTAAAATGAACACCTCCGTCCTAAAAAATCTATTTACTGTATGCTGATGTGAAAGAATCCCAAAATTGAAATAAATGTATTCCCCATCTCTCATTATAACAGTACAGTGGCATTAATGAACAAAGCGTCTGGTTTGTCTCTTTCAGGTAAAATCACAGTATGTTCCACCACAGAGATGAGGTTTTTATTAATACCTCCGAGCTGGTTTGTTTCAACATTTAGCACAATATTTCAAAGACAACCCTTGAATTCCACTGGATTGTTACTTTTACCTGAAAGCAACAATATATTTATTCATATTTATGTATATTTGTGATGTATCTATGTGCAATTCACTTCGACACCAGCATTTGTTATAATCACATGACTTGAGTCGACATGAATCGACAACTTTGCTAAAACATTTAGGCATCAAGCAAGTGCTGCAACACAAGACATTATCCGTGTTTCAATTAAAGTTGATTCAGAATCAGAAGCCTTTATTGTCATTGCACAGAGTAACAAGTACTAGTACAACGAAATTTGCCATCAACCTGTCCAAAACGTATAAAAACACACATACAATTTGACAGGGGATGTATGCATATCTGTATATGTGGGAATTTTAGTTTGTAAGCCTGAGACACGCCTTTGTCCAGTACCCAATCAGTCCTGTCTCAGCTCGCTGGAATGACAAAAGCGATAACATAGTGAAGTCTGAAGCGAAATTCTGAAATGTTGCATTCAAGAAAATGCGAATTTGGAACATCTCTATCAATTGGTTTGAATGGAATAAAGAATACTGTGTAAATCTACTTTGGTCAGAAGATGGCAGAAGAGATTTGGCAAGAGAGAAAAAATATTTTAAAAAAAGAGTTGCTTATCCAACAACTTTGGCCACCCATGAGAGAAAACACTATGGCATCAGGAATTTGATTTATTTTGGGGAACTCATACTTATTCGTTCATGTCAGAGTGGAAACAGCTGATCAGTCACGCAAGTTAAATGTTCATTACGTGAGAACTTGTTTGGAAAAAGTGTTTCCTTCTCCTGTTTAGCACATTAACTATTTTTCGAAAAAGGCCAAAAACCACTTCAAGCAAGCGTAAAAACTTTTATGGGTAAGTTTTATCAAATTTTGGTGTTTCCATCAAGCATTTCTCATGCAAATCTTCAAAATGTGCATAGAAATGAATTGATTGAAATGCAACTATAGAAAGCCAGCTAATATATACCAGCTTGGCGTCTGTCTTGCAACTTTTTATTTCAGGGAAGTCTCCAAAAACCAATGCAAGATTTTCTCTTGTTCGGCGGCCTCTTACTCAGTCACTCTCTCCTTTTCCTTTTCTTATTTTACTCTGTAACGTTGTAACTGCTTTAGTGTGACAAGTACAGTTCCTGCATGAGACTGACGAAGCCTCTCTTAATACATTTAATGACATCTTTTAACAACGATTTAAGTCAAATAAGTTGGTACATCTTATTAATAACAAACTTTCAGCAACTGAAGATGAAATCAACACTTTATCAGTATCAGGGGAGAAAAAGTCAGACGGATTCGTGCTGTTCATTAGTAAAGCAATTAAACATATGTTTTTTCTCGTTTGTTTTTTTTGTGCAAGATGTGTTTTTCACATTTCTGCCTGAACAGATTGCAGATGCATTTATATGTTTTTCCCTCGCTCCTACAAAGTTCAGCTAAACTGTACGTCTGTAATTATAGATTCACACAAAACGGTAAGTGTTAAACATATTGTGCACTTGTGAAACAGGGATTTATCAAAACAACATATTAATTCAAATCGGCATAACTGAATTATCACGATTTTCACTTGAACAGTGCTGAGTTGGAATGTGGCACTATAATCATGGCAGCAATCACAAAATATGTGCCACTATTTGTATTTGATGCAGATCAATACACTGTAAAAAAAACTGTTGTTTTTAGGGTAAATAAACGGCAGCTGTGTTTGCCAGAACTTTACCGTAATAAATACTGTGCAACTTTTTCTAATATTATGGTAAAATTATATTAGCACTGTTGATTTCACTGCCAATGTATTTTACAGTGGAGTAATGTTTTTTTTAGTTTGTTTTTTTTATAAAAATGTAAAAAAAAATACTGTTTTGGCTGATTTATGGTGTTTCATTGTTACTGAAACGGAATTACCCCATTTATCATTTTAGGGTGTTTTACTGTCATGGTTTAGCAGTTTTTCACTGTAAAATCTACAGACATTTTTTAAAGTGCATACTGATTACAACAATTATTCTTATGGTCATTCAAAAGTCCCTTTCAAAGACACACTGTATGTATGTTTTGTCTCCTTTTCCTCTTTCGTTCCCCTTTGGTTTACCGAGCGTGGGCAGCTCCACTCCAGTTTCTCCTGTGAGCTTACAGTATTGCATATAATTGCGCGACTACAGGCAAGTGTGAGTGCTCTGAATACCTCTATAAGATTCTCACATCAGTATGTTCACTCTCTTTGTCCCCATCACCATTTAGCAGCCTTTACCATGTTCTCTGATATCACTGACATTTTAGGAGCCACACAAAATAGTGACCTAATTACAATCTAATTTCATGCTCTCTTCACTGATTAGATGTGCTGATAATGAAGTGACACAGGTTTTCTGAGAATAGACTGATTTATAGGAATATTGTCAACCTTCTTTGGAAAAGTACTTAATCTGATACTGTAATTACCTTTATCTAACAGGTCATGTACCTGTCAGTGTATTTTACATTTTAAAAAAGTAGGAAAAGATTTACAGAAAAATATTGTTTTTTTCAAAGGAATTTTGGCAGACTTAAACATTTTCAGCTTTATTTCCTTGTGTTTAAATATATCTTATTGCTTTATGTCCAATTTAAGAATTAAAATGTGTTACCTTTCTGCATAAAAGGTCTAAAAATTACTAAAAGACAAAAAGGCCTTGACTTTATCTTAAATGACTTCAAACAATCTTCAAATCTAGGGAAGCCCATCATTTTTTCAGTGCTGTGGTTGTGTGCCAAAAGCAGCCATAAATTAATGTTTTATCCTGTTTTAAGCCACATTTTTGCAATTTACTTTTTTAGATCTTGGTCCTTTTCAACATTTGGTTGAAGGCTTTTTGTCATTGGATTCCTGGATCTTAAGTCATAAGAGAAACAAGCTGAGCAGATGATAGCTGCAGACTGGATGCAGCCCCTCTGATGCCAACAGAATCAAAAATTCTCTCATTTTTAACAAGAAAAAGCTTTATTTAGTGTTTTACCTGTTTTAATCACTCGGTTCATTTGTTTTGGAGAGGTGGAGACCTCTGTGGATAATTCAGCTCTGTGTAAAAACATCCTGATCAATGAACAGTGAAGGAAATACAACTGGGAGAAGTTGACTGCAGTGACGGCGATGGTGGCAAAGACAACATGATCTAGGGCTGGGAGATATAAAAAGACGGGCTCAGACGGGCATATATATCCTCCAGATTCTTATTATGAGAAGATGTTTGAGGATTTTTCCTGATCCCCAAAAAACAAAGCCTTTTAGGTACGTTACTGTTATTTAATTAGAAACCTACAAGAATGTGACGGCTATCTTTGCAAGGCCAACAATTCAACTGAACACAAGTGAAGTTGATGACGCCTGCATTTAAAGAGAATATGCTGGCATAGGTGTTTATATGTACTTTTCTATTTGTTGAGAGGACTGACCTCCAAAGATGAAAGGAGGTACATGTAAACACCTATTACTAGTACATAGTGGCAGCAGAAGAGCTTCTGTTTCTTCCCTGTCTATGGCCCACTGAGCACAAGGCAATTTCTTTTCTCCTTTTTACTTCTCTCAGGTGTACCTGGATGTTTTATTGCCTCACGCTGATATTGCTCAAGGACAGAAAAAGAGTGCCAGATAAAAAATGAGATCTTGTAGACTCAGGAAACACTGAACTGTAACATGCTCATTACCCTCTTCCTCCATTTGCTTATGTCAAATATACAAGCACAAGATGATTTAAGAGAAAAAAGGAAGGAAAAAACACACAGAGGGGGGAGAGATTAAGTTAGACAGGTACATTTTAGCAGAACACAGTGGAAATCACTGTTAGTGGTCAAACACACGGAGGTCTGGACTTGACAGATCCCTGCGGGGAGGGAGAGTGCTTTTTACAATTGCTTTCTCATGAAGCTTTTTAATCAGAGAAATGGCAAGCAACAGTAGATTAGCAGCCCTGGAACACGAAAGCACCAGTCAGCGTCACACACCTGCAGCAGCCTGTCATAAAACTCAATTAGCACAATACGCAAAGTCACGCCACGCTACTATTATTTAACTTTAATCTAAAAAGTATTTATGCAGATCCAGCAACTGTGCATTCTCCACCACGCTTTGTCCAGACATTCAAATGTGCCACACCAACACAATCCTAACAATGGGAGCTGACAGCGCTGAGAATTAAATTGATGAAAATTAGCAAAACATCTAACTATGCACTTTCATCATTGAAACAGTGCTTTAATCTCAGAAAAGAGGATGTTTATGCTAGCTTTGCCTCCAACCACTTTTCATCTTATTAGCTCAGATGGAAATTTTTTGAAAGCGAAATCTGAAAAAGGCTCTCAGAGAAAGACGACAAAACACTGCGCACATCAAAAGAAGGGAAACGACAACTTATTTGACAAATCATCCAGGTAACAGCTTGCAACTGCACCGCGTCTCTAAGAGGAAAGTGGTTTGAATACAAAGCGCACACACTTTCAGACTCGAGTCATAATTATTCGAAGTGTATATTTTGTCTGTGAGCTGAGTGACTTGAGCACTGTTGCTGGTAGACATCATCTGTTTGAAGCGAATTCATCTTTATGACAGATGACAGCAGAGTCTCCTAAACTTTTTTGATTTGTGTAATATTTTGATGAATTTCCAGTCCAGCATTTGTAATAAATGGGCTGAGGGGAGACATTTCTGGCCGAAGTCACAGGTGACAGTCTCTTGCATCAGAGGGAAATGTGCAGCAAGTGCTGCATGTATTCAAACATTTTTCTTTTTTTTAATGAAATTTATGATATGTATGTATCATTCGGATAATAAATCTAGTTCCTTTTCATTTGTTCTTGTCAGCCACTGCACCATCTTTCATGCGAGCAACTGTACATCCCAGAACTTAATCTTTCCTCCACATTTGTCATTTTTTTTAATAAGAATCCCATATCCACATTGTCTGTTTGATGTGCCACGCAGTATGCAAGGCTCGGAGAATGTGAGGATTGAGAGGGAAAGTTAACAATCACAGATGAGGACACACTATTGTTCAAATTTGCAAATTCATCACAAGAGCGCTCTGATGAGCTTTACGAAAAAATATATACGACTGAGATACTTACAGGACCAATAATGGCTTCTTGGATTGGAAACTGTAAAGGGGGAAAACATATTTCAAATAACCTTTATCTTTCACTGTCAAAACTGAGACACAGTTAATCCTTTGAAGTGTAAAATTTCCCTTAGAGTGTAAACAACTCTCTCCCATCCATGACGTTTACCTCTCCTCTTTGTGCTCGCAATTTTCTACATGAATAAAGAAGCTGCTCCTTTCTCCCACTGGCTAGACCCTGACTGAAGTGCAATCTGTTATAATATCAACTCAAGCCCCCATTGGCAAGCATCATTAGCCTTCGCTCTTTCTTGCATATTTAGTAGTGGCACCATCCATGTGGCAATAGACCGCATTACAATTGATTCTGCACAGTAAGATGATTAGTGTTCAGAGTCTGATACTGTTCTTTACAGTGAATTTTCAATCTTATCTGATCATTAAACCCCTCCAAAAATTCAATTATCAGTACAAGAATCTTCTCTGCTCATTAATGTGGACTGAACCAAATCCCCAACACTCCATGTTCTTATTGCAAGGTTTTATCTTGTGCTTGTTTTTGACAATTCCTCATAGAAGATGGGTTATTCCTTTTTAACCCTCTGGAGTCTCCAAAAGCACCAAATCATGACTTCTTCATCACATCCAGACTAGAAAACAAAGCAGCGTGGAGCCCTACTGTAAATTTACCTCTAAAGTTCTGGCTGTAAACTCCATGAGGCCAGTTTCAGTTTGATGATGATATACCAAGTAAAACTGGAGGCAAGGTCAAATATATTTTGTATAAAATGATGGAACTGGATGTAACCCTCTTATATGTTATATTGGCAACCTTTGTTCACGTTTGCAACATTTTAAATTCTTTATTGAGCATGAAAGTGTTTTGAAAGTAAAAAATAAATTCAAAATCACATTTTATGTTGGACTAAAGGACTAAATAAGACACAAAATTACCAAAAAAAGACACAAAATGACTAAAACAAGACACAAAAAGACACAAAATGACTAAAAAAGGACACAAAAGACACAAAATGAACAAAAAAGACATAAAATGAGAAGACAAAATTACCAAACAAAAAAAAAAACACAGAAGAAGACACAAAATGACAAAAAAAGACACAAAATGACAAAAAAAAGACACAAAATGAGTAAAAATAAAAGACACAAAATGACAAAAAAAGACACAAAATGACCAAAAATGGACAAAATAGCCCAAGACTCCATAGAGTTAAACAATCTTGCAAGATTTAAGTAAAGGCTGTGACTTTGTGTAAAAAATGAAATGCGTCTTCCTCTGCCAGTCAGCTTAGTATCCCGATGCTGCTAACTGTGCACCTGGCACTACACTATAGGTAGGGAGGCTGGCTTAAGATTTCACACACAGCCCTGTCATGAAAGATTGAGCATGTCGGAGTCATTGAAATATATTCATGCTCACAATGTAGAGGAAGCACGGGGCCACAGTAATGGTTGTCAGGGGCTGGTATGCCTCAGTGAACTGAAGACGACATTTTCTGTCTCACTGGCTGCAGGGATGTTTGAGTTATATAACCCTGCAGGAGGCCACAGATGAGAATGTCACATGTGAGCCCTAATAAAATGCTACATTTAGTATGTGTGCCATGAAAAGCCTCACACAGTCCAAGTGATTAAATAAAAGATATGTTGTTTTGTAGCCTGTTTAAGAGTTTGACCATTTTATACACTACAAGGTAATATTATACACCGCATGCCTCGGCTCACCGCTGTTTTTGAAACTATATCGATGTGTTGTTTACCATGGATTTAAAAAAAGAAACATCAGGGAAAGTTTAGAGATTGGACATTATTATTGAAAATGTCACTGGAAGCTGGAGTACATTTTGACCCTGAGTGCTATATTTGGGATGATAAAAGCTCATCTGAAGTCTGTTTTCTTCCCGGACCACGCAAACAGCCATGTTTGGTTGTGAGTGTTAAAGTGGACTCAGATAACAAAACATCTCATCTTCTGCAGGATTCTACTAAATAGCCGCTCGGGTTAGGGTGTCCTTTTCAGAGATGCAAATGTTGTGAAAATGAAATGAATGCATGCACGCTCCAATTACATTAATGAGGGAGAAAAAGGCAAACAATGTCAACGGGAAGTTTGTTGTGGAGCGCTGGATAAAGGAAGCAGTTTGCCGTCTCGCTGAGAGCAAGAGGTGCACGCTGGATGTGGAGGGATGGAAGGATTTCTCTGCAAAGGTTTCTCGAGTTTTTAAAAAATTCCCACGAGGATAATTAGCGCCATTTAACAAAGTGCAGGGCAGAAATTCAGCAAGCCTGACATTTGATGAAACAATGCAATAGAAGTAACCTGACCTTGATCCATCTGAAAGCGGTCCCCCAAACTAAGATAATCAAGAGTCTACGGATAGCATGCTATAGAGATTGTATAGCACCAGAAAAACAATTTGGTGACTTTAAAATGACTAACAGATAAATAGATGAACACAAAGTTAATTGACAGCTACTGCAATAATTACCAGCTGAGACAACTTGTTGCTGGTGACCCTACATGGACTTTGCGGCTCTTTATACTACATCGACTTTTTACCTCCTTAGTTCCAGTCATAATTACTACAGACCATATCTGGACTGTGGAGGAGGAGAGGGATCTGATCACTGACTACAGCCTCTCTACACCTCAACCTGACCTGAGAGAAGCTGCTGCTAATACATGTTAGCATTAACTGGAGCATTAACTGGAATGTTCATTTTGGCTAGCAAAAAACATGAACAAAATGTATGTTACTTACCTCAGAAAACTGACCAGCGACTCCTTGGAGTGTCTGTTAGTCCAACCAAACACTGAACAAGACATTTTTACTGAACAAAATGTTCAAATAAACTGTCATTAAGTGAAAATACAGTGAAAGGGGCAAAGTTATGGACCAAACCGGTAAACATCCTCTTTTATATCTATATAACGTTACATATAACTTTACTGACACGTTGCCGTGGATACGCATTGTTCTGCTTCTCTCCTGATGACGGCTCGCCTTGTTGGTGACCTGTCAATCAAAGGTAGCCACGCCCCAAATCATATGATTCTTTATCTTCTATTTTCTTCTAAATGGGGCCATTATTTGAACTATTGACATTTAATTGTCTTGATGTTTTACTAGTGATTGAGATCATAGTGTTGTCCTAAAAAGAAATTCTGAGGAAATAAATCAAGTGAGAAGTTTTCTCATTTTGCATTGAAATTAATGGACAGAAATGTTTTTGCAGCCAAACTTAGCGCAAGTGCTGGATTTTTTGGTAGAATGCAGGTTTAAGGCACTTCCTGGTTTGCCTCCCTGCTCAGACCTGGAGGTTGCCGCCTGGTCCTAACAGAGTGCTTGCACAGACAACCTATACCACCATTTTAGGTTTTTGGGTGAGGAAGATCTGATATATTCAAAGCAGATATGCCAGATATATGAATAAATCAAGCTAGATATGAAAAAAGTGTACATTTCCTTTTAAATTTGCTATATTGGCTTTATTAGTGTGGATATGATATCATAATTAGTTGTAACTGTCAGTGGTGGTGGCTTTGCAACCATTTGCCAGCAGGTTGTTAGAAATAAACATTTCCCATTCTGACTTTATTGTTTCTGACTTGGCTGCTCGTAACTGGTTTGAACAATATAATGTGGATGTCACATAAAGCCGTGATCAGACAGCACATAGCTGCTATTGTAACTAATAATAGCAGGTGCCAGAAGTTTATGTGAGAAACAGGAAAGATTTACATGCCTTTCATGGCTTTCAAACTACAGAAGCAGTGGTCGTTGGGTTTATGTATGTGAAGACCAGACTTAACCCTCTGGAGTCACCAATCACTCCAACATTATCAAATCATATGACTTATTCATCATGTCATAGCTTAAAAACAAAGCAGTTTGGATCTATGTGAGTAAGCTGAAAATGTAAATGTTTCCTGCCAGCTTTAAATTTGTACGTCCAAAACATGACATGTACTCTAAAAGAATGTGATTTTTTTCTCCTGCCATCAACTTCCCTCTAAAACACTGGCTTTAAACTTCATGCCAGTTTTTGTTTGATGATGATAGGCCAACTAAAACTGTAGATAAGGTCAAATATATTTAGTATAAAAATATACAACTAGATGTTATACTCATTTTACCTCTTATATGCAACTTGTGTCCACATTTGCAACATTTTGTAGTGTTTCTTTGGCTTCAAAATGTTGATACAGTAAGTCAAAGTGAAAAAATAATTATCAGGTCATAAAGGTGAGATTCTGCTGATAAAAAAAAGATACCAACATGACGTGGTAAACATTGTTTTAAGTGTTATATACAGGCAGAATGAAAAGGATTCAAAAACGCCCAAAATAGCCCCAGACTCCAGAGGGTTAGAGTAATTGAAAAGGACACGGACAAGCAAAGTTGGTGATTGTTCTAATGAGGTGTTGTTCAACCTTGATTGCCTGATCTAAAACCTGAATGTGGTGCTGTGTCCCTAATATGAGAGGCATAATGTGAAGGCGAGATGTACCTAATGTAACCAAATTCCTGAAAACAACAGATAAAAGTTCAGGTGCATTAAATAATATGTTCTGTGTAACCTTAGTTGGACCTTTCTATATGTCAAAGTATAAAACCTTCCAGGCTCTTAATCTAAAGTGTTTCTACATGGACATCTTTGACAAATAAAAGTATGGGAACCCCTGAAATACCAGTAAGAGATATATCAAAGAGCTATTTTCTCCGAAGCCTTTAACAGTACGTGTTATCTTGGGTGAGCTACAGCCTGTAAGTGATATGAATGCCATTTATCACAAGTAAAGGTTTTGTGGTTGGCATGAGCTCCATAATTACTCTTTTGCCATTTTGTGGTATTCTCTAAAACTTTTAGAGGGTAAAGTCCAGATGACATAAAACCACTTTTGTGAAATCAAAAAGTAGTTAAGCAGTGACACATTTGGTAATTTCCTCGCTCTGCACTCTTATCTCCTCGGGTTCCAGCTGATAAAGTGAAGCAGAGGTTAAAGTCCTGACAATCAACTTAAATATTGTGCTGTTTTTATCCACACATGGTTCAACAGTTAAGATCTGTTTCACTTTATTTACACAGTGCCGTCATCTCAACATGTCACACAAAAAGTTTATTTCAAATGAAGTCTCTGGAGCCAGCGGAGGCGAACTCAAGTCAATTTCTAAATCTTCCTGTTCTTCACTTTGCTAAAGACAGTCGAAAGATTAATTGCAATCATGAAGAGCTTTCTCCCAAAGCAAGGAACCAGAGAACTGCTGTGTGACTCAAACCTGTGATGCCATCCGCCTTTAAAAGCCGAGCTGCTCATTAGAGACTGAAATGGCAAAGATTTTCTTTAAAGCAACTGCAAGAATACCGAGGGCAGTTTCTGGGAATAAGGGAATATTTATTTGATGCAATAAAAGAATGAAACTCGCATTGTCGTATTAAACGCTGCAAAAATCACAGCACACAACAAAGCACCTCCAAAATGTATTATGAGATCATGCACATAATGAAAGCTGGATAGACTTTGCTGTCATCTTTGAAGAATTGTAGAGTCTCCTGCAGTAAGAATAATTTACTCTTTAAGGCTCGAGCACGGTGACAAATAATAGAGTAAAATCATAGTTAGTTTTTTTTTTTCACCTCCGTAGTTGAAAAAGCATTTGTCTGAAAGCTTTCAGGCATCAGTGAATGCATCAACATTGATTAGTCTTGTATTTGTATTTGTAAATCATCCACTCGGATACAATCCAAAGCACAAAACCAGATAAGTCTTAGTGACAAGACTAAAATGTGTAATAATTCTGTGGACCTAGCAGCAGGATATTTCACATCTTTAAATGTAATATTTTGTTGACATATGTTGTTTTTCTTCTTTCTTATTTCCAGTATTCAGGCATTACAGGGTGCATTTCTTTGCTCGGGGTGTTGAAATACAAATGTACTACACGACTTTTTGTTATTTTGGTGCAAAGATTCAATATTGTATACTGCACAACTACACCATGATCCAAATCAATGCAATAACTGCCGCTGCTAAGGACACTCTGATCCCACTCACATTGTCATTGTTCAAAAATGCAGTGCAGAGAACAAATAAAAAGGCCAGCCCGCTCAGGGAGACTTAAAGGGCAAACAGCTGAAGCTAAAGCTATATCTGAAGGCAGAGCTGAAGTGAGACGATTCCCAGGTGAGAGAGCCACAATATGAAATCCATTAGCTTTCACACTAACTGCTGGACACATACTTGACATGGAATGACGAGGTAACAAAGAGCAGCATGAAGGACTTTAAGCTTTAAGTTAAGGCATTGCAATATACAGTCTCTTGATATAAGAAAAAAACACCTTCTTTTCCACCTATATTTCCACGTTTTCTCACTACACGTGTTAAAAAAGAGCTTTAACACATGTTCTCTGTGCTTATTTTAAAACTCTAAAGTCCTAAAATGTTAAAATGTATTGTGATTAAAATGCATCCCAGCTAGGGTTGCAAAGGGGTGGAAAATGTGGGGTAAATTTCCAGAAACTTTCCACTTCCCCAGGAAGTTAAACTGGGGAATTTTGGAAATATTGAAAAATGGGAAATATGGAAATGTATGGGAATTCAATGGAAATTGGGGTTAATTTAAAGAAACTGTTTAATATCCAAACATGAAAAAAAAATATGTTTTGTCATAAGCAGACATCAATGTAAAATAATACAATTAAAAAAAAATATGACATTTCAACAGATTTATTTGTTAGTAGAACTTTATCAAGTTTTAATTATTCCACTGAAAATCAATTATTTCATTAAACAACAAAAACATGAATTTTGAGTTAAATACGACCCCATCCATTCAAAAATTAAGTAAAATTCAATTTTGTATGTTCCTGGGTTATTCCTGTTTATTCCCATAAATTCCCATGGAAACTTTCCAACTTTCCAATCCGGAATTTTGCAACCCTAATCACAGCTTTCCCCAAAAGTTAGATTTCATGAAATGAAACTGGAGTTGAAACACAGAGAGCCCACTGCCACCTAAATTCATTACTTTAAGTTACGAGAGTCTGCATTTGACATATTTCATATCACAGCCAGTGATGCCATAATTACAGAGATGTTGTCATTACAGCACATTCACCGGCAATTAAAGTGAAAGAGAGCGGAAATAAATTACCTCTCTCATCATTTCTGTTGCGTCATGCTGAGTGAATGTATAACAGGGAAATCACAGGGAAAGGTGAAGCAATATCCAAATGGAGTGAGCCCTGGCTGGAGATCTCCGGCCTCTTAAACCAACTTGTGTGCTAAACTTTCCAACTGATGACTCCACTAAAGTGTCTAAAGAGAAGAACTATTGATTTGTGTTCACCATCCAAACGGATTTAAATCTTTAATTAGCTCAGTGGCATGTGGCCAAATGTAAATTAGACATCTGACTTGTGATTGTGTCAAGATGTTGATGAAAGGTCCCAGTATTGGCTTCTGGCGGAAACAGCATTGTCTATGGTGAAAATAAATCTGATTACTGAAATTGAATTGTAGGTAGTGTGTGTGTGTATGTGCATGAGCGTGTGTGTGCATGAGTGTGTGTGTTTGTGTGTGTGTGACGAGAGAGAGGAAGCGAGAGAGACTCAAATGCAATCTAATGCACTAATGCAAATCTAATGCCGCTAAAAGCTAATTCATTGTTTATCTTGACTGTAATTTTTCAAATCTTAAGTACAGAAAATACATTTCATCCAGTCTGGAGGTTTAACATCATCTCCACTAAGTAATGGTTGCAACAAAATAACCTACTGGCCCATGACGGCCTCACTAATATGTTACTTCTGATGGCTGAGCTGACTTTAGCCCGTTGACGTGCATACCCCAAATGCCACCCATGCAGCAGAAATGAAAGTACTGAGAAATAGCAGCTTCAGGCTCTAATGCAGGAACAAACACCAAGAGGTTACATCTATCCATGATCCAAAATGTGAACATGTACAATGTGTGAGCTCCAGTGTGATGTGTGACAGGCAATTAATTCTAACTTCTATAGTTTTTCTCAAAATTAGCTGAAAGATATATAAAAAAAAAAGTTTAACACCTCAGAATGATATGTTGAAAGATGAAGAATTCCATCACAGGCTTACACCTTGTGTGGTGACGACACCTGTCAGCACAGCGACAAGACACGACTGGTACATAAGTGTTACATTGACGCTATATTAAAACACTTTACAAAACTAAGTGTTGTTTTGACGTAAAACAACCAGACCCAGCCGCTCAGCCCATTTAATCAAACCCCAAACCCCTCAGAGGCTTAATAAATGTCCCTGCCAAGTTTCATAAATGGAGGATCAATTATAATTGATTTCACAGTCTGATACATTTATTAAAGTGACATCCATTTATTCACATGCTTACCTGTTTTGCTATCAGCCCCAGATTGCGGTCGCCGAGAGAACGAGCTGACTTCCTCATACTTTATTCAAAGTATCACTTTGAGATTTTTGGTTATACTGAAATAATTGCTACATCGCCGCGGCAGATTCAATACATAAAGAGCAACACTTCATTTCTCACACTGGTCAGCCGAAGAGACGTCTTTATAATTTGTTAACTACATGATATGTACTATTGAGTGTGCAACAGGCAGACAAGAAATGGAATTTCCCTTAAGAGCAGAATAAATTAGTTCCAGGGTGTTACCTCCTGTCACATTACGTGACATCCCCCGCAGATGAAACCTGCCACTCAGCAGAGCAGGAGGCCATCAGAGATTAGCTCATCATGGCGACGACGCCGCCAACATGCTGGGAGGAGCCATGCCTGCAGGCCAACTCCACGGCCAATGGAGTAGATGTTTGTTTTCTCACATCTAAGTCAGGGATGGGCAACTTAAATGCTGGAGGGGGCCATAGTTTTTCATGGACACTACCAGGGCCACAAATAGGACCGTGCACTAAACCAGATATGATGAAACTGCAATTTTAAATATGTTTACAGTGCAGTAATTTAAGATATTTCATGCTCAAATGCATGTAGAACAGTATAAATAGGAATACAAAAGGTGTGAAGGAAATAAAAAACTGTGATTTATTTTTTTTACACTATTGTTTACTGCAGCGTACTCTTAACTTTAACACTTATCTGCTCTACTCTACTGCCCTTACTTTTTAACTACGCAATGTTTGACTTGTGCTTTTTATTATTTTATCTATTTTCTTATCCTGCTGTATCTTATTTTATCTTATTTGTATTTTTGTATTTGTATATTTGTATTATTTTAATTGACTGTTTTTACTGTTTTCAATTGTGTCTTGCTGTTTTAATGTGTATGTAAAGCACTTTGAATTACCTTGTGTTGAATTGTGCTATACAAATAACTTTGCCTTGCCAAACTTGCCTTTTTTTCAGTGCAAGAACAGCAGACCAACATTAATTGCAATAAGTAATTTTGTGCATTTCTACACTACACTTTTAAGATTTCATGCTCAAATGCATGTAGTTGTACTGAGGGCCACTTCAAGTGAGGGTGTGGGCTGTATGCGGCCCCCGGGCCTCCAGTTGCCCATCCCTGATCTAAGTTATAGGCAACAAATCTGTCCATGACTGTGAACACCCTGCCCAGCTACATTAGATATGCAAGCTCGGTTGATATTTACAAAAAGTATATAGTGAAGACTTATGTAGTATATTTTATGCTACAAATGATGTCACATATAATATAAGAGTTTTGCTTTAGTAAGAGAAGCCTCACCATGACCTTTGTTCAAGAACAGTCCAATGCAGCCAGTCTCTGGCCGGTTTAAACCAGAAATAAGGGGCTGTAAGATCTGGGATATATCCAGAGCCGGCCCAAGCCTCCATGGGGCCCGAAGCAAAATTCAATTTTGGGACCTTCTATTTCTGCCAATAATATTGATTGTTGATCATTCACACACCTACAGTACCTTGCAAAAGTATTCATACCCCTCGGATGTTTCACCCTTTTGTTGCTTTTACACATGAAGTCTTGGTCAATATAATTTGGCCTTATTAAAAAGAATTTGCAAAAAAACCCTCTTTAATATCAAAGTGAAAACAGATTTTTACAAAATAGTTTAAATTAATAAAAAATATATGAGGTAAAATAAATGATTGCATAAGTATTCATACCCTTCAAAGTTCCAGCTTGTTGATGCAGCAGTTAGTGCTGTTGATGTTTGTCAAGTGATCATAGGATAAAATTTTTTGTCTGGGAGGTCCAGTCTCTGGTTCATCACTATTCCTGCTGACAATTCTCTATTAGCCCTTTATCGGGCGAAGAACCGTATTTGGTAACTTCAGCGGATATCCAAAATAAAAAATAAAAATATTTAAAGAAAAAAGTTGTAAATTTACTAGATTAAAGTGGCAAATCTACAAGAAAAAAAGTTGCAGATTTAAGAGATTTAAAGTGGCAAATCTGCGCGAAAAAAGTCACAGATTTACAAGAAAAAAGAAATTGCAACTTTTTTCTCGCAGATTCACCACTTTAAATCTCATAAATCTGCACATTTTTTTCTCACAATTTATTTCTCAAAATATTACCCCCCTCCCCCAGGTCCGTAAGGTTTTTTTTTTACATATTCTGGCAGTATGTAATATCCTCCAATATTCTCTAGGGTTGAAATTTGGAATTTGCAAGTATTTCAATCAGTGTCCTATTAAGGGTTAAAAAGGCCAAATTATATTGACCATGATTTCATGTGTAAAAGCAACAAAAGGGTGAAACATCCAAGGGGTATGAATACTTTTGCAAGGCACTGTACTATAAACTCATTGCAGCTCTAGCAGTGTTGTTTATATTTTCCTTTTGTCAGCCTGATATGTCTTCACACATTTATGGTGGTGGCCCAGTTAATTACATAAATAATACCAATGCAATAATAATAATAATACAAATAACACCAATGCATGAATGATGTCCAGGGTGTCACATAATATGTTTTTTAATCTCAAAATGTAGCACATTCAACTAGAAGAGTGAGCTAGGGTTGATTTACACAACGTTCCAAATGGTAAAGCATTGTATTTACTGTAAGTGTCATCTGGTTTATTATTTTTGACTTCAAAAAACGTGCAAACATACCTTTATCTTTGCATTTTTTCTCCTCTTCCTCTTTCTTTCCTCTGCTACTGAAGGATATGTCCTTTTTGCGATATTGTAAGCTTTGACATTAAATAGAGGCAGTAAGAATCACCAGGCTACATCAGCAGCAGCACTCTGTTGACGTGAGATTGTGTTTTTCTACAATACTATATCTTTGATCATATAGAAAGACTCACTCATACATGAAAAATTTTAAACAAAATATCTACATATTTTTTGTTAATTGCTCTTGGGGGCCCCCTAGTGGCCACAGGGCTCTAAGCAGTCACTTAGTTCACTGATGCCTTAAAGCCTGATTTCCACCGGGCGCGTTACTGCAGCGTAACGTCAGCGTCGCGTATGACGTTGCAAATAGGTAACACTCTAATCAATGAGAGCATTTCCACCGGGCGCGTAGCGTAACGTTACTGCAGCGTCGCGTCAGCGTCTCTACGCGAGCATTAGGTAGGACTTCTATTTCTCCGCGAGACGCTGCCAACTCGCGTGAATCTCAACAGAGCAGATCGCACCAGACAGGAAGTCCGACTCAGATTCAGCGTAAAACACTTCCGCCCCTTTCAAAATAAAACACAATACGCAGTTCATGCAGCCTAAAACTACTTCACATCAACGTTATGTTATGACCGGGGCACCAGATCGGCAATCAATCAATCAAAGGGTCTCAGAGGATCGGCGACACGGAAGACAAGAGACTAATTGTTGAAGTGGAACATCATACAATCATTTATGACATAACATATTGTTTTTATAAGGATAGATGGTCAGATCAACATATCTTTCACCTCAGAGAAGCAAAGTAAGTTGGTTTTTGTTGTTGTTGTTTACTTTATACACACAGTTTATCCATAGACTGTATAAATAGAGTTTAAAGTTTATCACGGGAGCTTGCGGTCTCCCGTATGGTCAGGATTATCGCGTGATCTCGTTATCTCGCGTGTATACGGCCGGCTCGCTAAACTGACGTGCTGCTGCAGTAACGCGTCCGGTGTGAATTGACAAGACGCAGCAAAAACGCTGTGGAGACGTGCTGCTGCAGTAACGCGTCCGGTGGAAATCCCCAGTTAGGCCGGCTCTGGATATATCAGACAGAAGAGGCGAATGAAATTTGGATATAAACAAGTATAGGCTGCATCCTTTTAGGGTTAAAAAGTAGGTATAACAGCGTGCACGTTCACGAGAGCGTGCTCTATAGGTGGAGCCATAAGATGAAACATTTGAATTAAATAACCTTAGACACACAGAGAGAAGATTCAGAGAGAACACAGGCTCCATTGGAGGGACACCTTTTTTCAGCAGCCTTGAAATTGACAAAGTTCTCCTCCGCTGTACCTAGGCAGTGTATTCTGACGTTTGATAATAAAGAAAACTAAAAGGAACTTCGACTTGGTCTTTTATCAACTTATCTCACTCAGAGAGGTAGTAAATTTATACTACACTTACTAAGTTAGGCAATCATTAAGCTAATGTAATTGTCATTTTCTACTTCGTTTTTTACTACTTTTATTTTTCTGCTTTTTAAATGTACACTGTAAAAAAATAACTGTTGTTTTTATGGTAAAAAAACAGCAGCTGTGGTTGCCAGAAGTTTACCGTAATAAATACAGTTTAACTTTTTCTAATATTACGGTAAAATGATATTAGCACTTTTGATTTCACATTTAAGATTGCCATTTTATTCCATATTTTACAGGGGAAAAAAAGTTTTTCCATCAAAAGAAACACTGTTTTGCCATATAATTGACCAGAAAATACTGCAAAATCATTTTCTACAAAACTATTGCACATAAAAATACAACCTCTCTAAAGAACAATCACAACCCTCTTACTGCTCACCTAACTATGTGCAAACTAAAGTTTTAACTCATTATAAAGTTAAGAAAGCAATCTGTCAGAAGAAGATAAATTATCATTACAATTAGCATGATTTATGAAAGTTGTTAAAGAAACTGCTATAGTCAGTCAGCTGTTAAAAAAAAAATCCATTCATTCATCCTAAAAAAATAAAATAAAAGCAGAGTCTGACAGACCTAAAACCATAAACATGCCTTGTATGTAACTTTAAGATATGAACTTCTTTATTTTAAGTCAAAACGGACAAATAAGATATAAGGAAGTAGCTGTTAAAATACCACAAAGTTCAGCCCCAGTGACATATTTCCTGAGATGAGTGTCCTACAGCCCCTGGTCTCCCCACAAACTGCAGTGATATCACTCTGCTCATCTGTCAGATGAAACCTGACATCAGATCATCAGTGGTGACACACTTCATGCTTTCCCTGAAACAAAAGCAACTACATTGGACTAAAGGGAAATTATTTCATTGCTGACATTCACATTAAAATTACATTCTTTTTTATTTTGTGCATACTGGTACACAGAGCCGGCCCAAGGCAGAAGTGAACTAAGCGACTGCTAAGGGCCCCGTGGCCACTAGGGGCCCCCCAAGAGCAATTCAAAACAATATTTTTATTTTATTGTTTTGCATGTATGATTAATGATGTATATATGATCAAAGATGTATTATTGTACAAAAACACAGTTTCATGTCAACGGAGTGCTGCTGCTGTAGGCTTAGTAATTCTAACTGCCTCTCTTTATAACAGGGGTCTCAAACTCAAATTACCTGGGGGTCGCTGGAGGCAGTGTCAAAATGACCAAAAGAAGACACAAAATTACTAAAAAAAGCCACAAAATGAGCAAAAAAAGCCACAAAATGACCAAAAAAAAAGACACAAAATGACAAATAAAAAGACACAAAATTTTAAAAAAAGCACATGAATTACTAAAAAGACACAAAAATATTTAAAAAAGACACAAAATGACCCCAAAAGGACACAAAATGACAGAAAAACTAAATTACTTAAAAAAAGAAACAAAATGACAAAAAAAAGAAACAAAATTACCAAAAAAAGAAACAAAACAACCAAAAAAAGACACATATTGACCAAAAAAGACACAAAATTACTAAAAAGGACACAAAATTATTTAAAATAGACACAAAATTACAAAAAAAGACAGAATTACCAAAAAAGACACAGAATTATTAAAAAAAGACACAAAATTACCAAAAAAAGTAATTAAAGGGACCTTTCACACACAAAACGGTAAAGTGCCATTCATATAAATCTCAGATTAAGCTTTCATATCAAGGTGGGGGCCACAAAATATCGTCACAAGGGCCGTAATTGGTCCCATTCTTTATAATGTCAAAGCTCTTTTGCAGCGGTAACGTTGCCTCCTGCCGTGCAGTGAGCACTGCACATCCAAAGAGCAGGTAGTTGGAGACAGAAAAGGACATATCCTTCAAGGGCAGAGAAAAGAAAGAGGAAGAAAGAGGAATAGAAGAAAAAACGCCAAGATAAAAGTATGTTTTCATGTCTTGGTAATGGACTGTTAATCAAAGAGATTTGTGTAGCCGTTAAAAGCAAATTAGCTAGTTGTTTTTGCATCCGGCTACTATATGTAGTTTGAGATTTGTTGTTTGCACAAATTGTTTGCTGCACATTGCTGTTGCAGTTTTTCTAAGCAAAAATAATAAACCAGATGACACTTTTACTAAAATATATATAATATAGGTTTTTTTATATAACATTTTACCATTTCGAACGTTGTGTAAATCAACCCTAGCTTGCTATTCTAGTTGAATGTGCTACATTTTCAGAATTAAAACCATATTATGTGACACCCTGGACATCATTCATGCATTGGTATTATTTGTATTATTATTGCATTGGTATTATTTATGTTATTAACTGGGCCACCCCCATAAATGTATGAAGACATTTTATCAGGCTGACAAAAGGATAATGTAAACAACACTGCTAGGGCCGCAATGAGTTTATAGTAGGTGTGTGAATGATCAACAATAAATATTATTGGCAGAAATAGAGGGCCCCAAAATTGAATTCTGCTTCGGGCCCCATGGAGGCTTGGGCCGGCTCTGCAGGTACAACTTTTATGCTGCTGTTCTGTTACTGTGTAGGAGTGGATGTGCTTTCAGGTTTGTGACTGTACAGGATTATTTCCGTGTGCCTAAGCACTATATAATCTCTGACTATGCTACTGGTGAGTGGTGGTGGTTGAAGTAGATTCAAGCACCTTTACCCAACCAGAGAAGACTGAGAGAGTTACATGGTGGACTTTCAATGTTGGAAATTCAGTTTGAATTAGGTCTGCTGCACAAGCATTGACTTCCATTATAGATAAAAACCAAAATGACAGGAAGTTAATGAAGAAAAAATATCAGCTTGAAATTAAAAAATATCACAATACCATTTTTTCCATGATATCCATTTAACGCTATTATGTTTCTCATTTCTTGTCTTGATTTATTTGTGAGAAACTCTGCTCCTATACTTTCTCACCCCTTATAAACTTTGATATACATCATATGTCTACTTTATACATAAACAGTGTTTCCGTGAAGTAAATTTAAATCAGCCACGACTACGCTCCTACAGATAAGCACGCACTGCCAAAGATCGAAAACTGGGTTTTCTCATTATCAAAGAGTGAAGTAGAGCACGAGCTGATGCTTCACTGATTTTCAGTTCACTTTTTTTTTAGCTTGACAGTGTACCTTTCTCTCCTCTGCACATAGCAAGCTGAATTTTCTCTTTCTCCACATCCCCAAACAGAGTACACAAGACAACTGTGAAACAGATGGTTATTCCTCCCAGAGATTCTCTGACCTTTGAAAAGCAGACTTGTGGCTGGAAGGACTATGGTTTGAATTCAGAAGCAGATTGCAGAGTGAAATTGTCTCCCATTTCTCCATAAGTGCTGCCCAGTAGCTCAAAAGAAAGACAAAGGGCCTCAAGATCCACTGCTGGAGCTGCTCACTGACAGGTTTCAATATGTGCCCCACTACGTGTAACAAGGCAAATTGTACAGAAATATTGCAAATAGGAGAGTAAATATTTAGTTGTGATTTCTTGTATCATAATTCCCCAAAATCTGTATATATAGTTCTAACCTGACATGTTATCCTCCTTAGTCTGCTTGTGGAATGTTTTTCATTAAAATCCTGTAATCCACGTCATTTTTGTGTGTCCCTCTACTGTATAAATATTTGGCCCTCGCGCTTACATCTCCCCTTTTGTCACTGTTAATGGGAAAGTCAGCTGCATTTTTCCCTCTGTATGTTTGTTAATCTTGAATCAACTGTAATCGGCGCCGCTGGTGTATCATGTATCATGCAAGGTTTCCATTCTGGCAACCTGGGTTTGATTCCTGGGCGGGACATGCTTTTGGCCAGTCGGTGGCCTAGAGGTTAGGAATCGGGCTTGTAACTGGAGAGTCTCCGGTTCGAATCCCGGTACTTACAGGTCTAGGACTGAACTGCCCTTGAGCAAGGCACCTAACCCCCCTGCACAGCTCCCCAGGCGCAGTAATGTGCTGCCTACTGCTCCTTACATGGTGTGTTCACTTGTGTGTAAAAAGGATGGGTTAAATGCAGAGAATTTGAATTGAATTGAATTTCCCCATTGTGGGGATTAATTAAGAAATCTTCTCTTCTTCATGCTTAAATGTTCTATAATACACTTTTGTACATTTGTGTAGGAGCTGAAGTTGAGGGCAGGACTGACTGGAGATTGTTTTTGTTTACTGTATCTGTCAGAATAAACAGAGATCGCCTCCAAAAAGATATCTGGTCTGAGCGACAAATCACACAATGCAGAGCAGGCTCCAAAAAATGTATTTATATTGATTCATCAGCCAATAATTTTCTTGATTACTTGTTTAGTCTGTGAAAAAGTATTTGAATTCCTTACCATCTACCACACTGATAGCAAGCATGTTGGTCTCAATCATTTAACACCGGCACGCATCACACTTTCTCCCCGCGGCAAGCAGCGACGTGATCTTTGGCTGCAAGCTTTCCTTGGACATGTCGGGTGATTGAGCTTAATGTGGTACAGCATAGCATCCTTGATAATGAATGCTAGTGCTTCTACTAAACTGAAGAGTAGCATCACAAAATTTACATTCAACCTTGTTGCCTTTTTAGAGGAAATGGTCCCATATTGAAATTAGTTCATCTGCATAAACTACCTGTACTGCACTGACACAGAGCCAAATGAAAAGTGGCAAAGTTTCCCATTTAGCAAGCTTCTTTTTTTCTTTTTTTTTTTTTACCTCATACTGCTGATTAATGAAGCTGTTAGCAGAGTGATTAACGTTATGAAAATTAATCTATAGACCAACATGCATAACTGGTCAAAAACATTCTTGGTGGTGAACCAATCAACCATTAACCATTGACATCTAGTCCTATGTTGAAATGTCTTTTTTCTGACTATCAGTCAAGAAACAAAAATACCTATAATATACAGTCATGGAGAAAAATTATTAGACCATTGTTTCTTTCAATTTCTTGTTCATTTTGATGACTGGTACAACTAAAGGTACATTTGTTTGGACAAATTACATGATAACAACAAAAATAGCTCATAAGAGTTTAATTTAAGATCTGATATCTAGACATTTCCATGGTTTTCTTGATAATAACCCAAATCATTATTAACAAAACCATGAAAAATGGCTCCTAAATTAAACTCTAATGAGCTAATTTTGTTGTTATCATTATATTTGTCCAAACAAATGTACCTTTAGTTGTACCAGGCATTAAAATGAACAAGAAATTGAAGAAAACAAGGGTGGTTTAATATTTTTTCCATGACTGTAAATAATAATAACTATATAATTTAATAATTCACCCTATGGTAGTTTTAAATAGATAAAAACAGGAAATGTTCATATTTGAGAAGCCAAAAACAGCGATTCTTTTGACATTTCTGCTTGAAACATAGCATAAACGGTCAACTGATCAACTAATCGTTGCATCTCTAAGTGCATCTAATTATAACAAAGTCAAAGTCATCCTTGATAATGAATGTGATTCAATAAAATTAACAATCCCTCACACCTTAATGACAAAATACTTTGCCAGGGTGTTCCAAAATTACTCATGTGAACATTTTGCTTATCTGGCAGCACAATCAGTAAAGAAAGACCAAATGACTTGTGGGGGAAGGATTGTGGTCCAAGTTAAAAACTAATTGTGTTTTGGCAACCAAGAAGACTTGGTTAAGATCAGGGAAAGATTGTCATGGAAAAGAATCCACCATTGAGTGTTGGTGGGAGACTGAACATCCAATCACCCACCACAACTTCCTCCCTTCAGGGCAATACACACCACCAGCATTTTGAAGGGATTCTGCAGCATTTTGGTTGTTCATCATTATTCTGTCTCTCTGAACAGATTCGCTTTCACATGTACAAATGTATCAATCGACTCCAAGGAGCAATCATTTGACGCCCATCAACCAATTCCATTTTTCTGCCAAGTGAAGCGTGGTTTCAATGGTAAGCCATTCAAATCGCAAAAATCTTACTCTATTTTTTTGTATTTTGACCATATTGTGTGCACTAGTTTTCTTCTTTAATACTCTTCTTTGGGCCTATTTGATTCTGAGGACAGTGACATTCAAAATGGAGGTCAGAGTTGATGTGGATTGAACGAATCGATGCTTAAAAAGCACTTAGTCTGACAATAATGTCATGCATTTTGGTGGGAGTTGCTTTGTTACTCAGCTTACTGTATCTTACTGAACTCACTCTGACCTGCTCGATTAAACAACCAAACATGGTTGTAGAGATGTTCCGATACCATTTTTTCCCTCCCGATACCGATTCTGATACTTGTGTTGTGGGTATCGGCCGATACCAAGTACCGATCCGATACCAGTATGTTATAAAAAAAAATATGATACTACACCTGCATGACTGTGATATGATTATCATTGTGGTAAGGCCTGGCTCAGGTTAAACCCTTTGTCAAACATGAATAAGTAAAGCAAATTCAAGCCATTTATTTTTAAATAAAACAGTATACAAAACAGTAGTGCAACAGCAACTTAAATAAATAAATCTAGGAATATATTTAAATTAAAGTGCAGCCACAATATTATCTTAAAGAAGCGAACCAGTAAATAGATTACTAATTTAATAAATTACGTGGTATCGAATCGCGGCCTGGACTCCAGTACTTGCCGATACCGAGTATCGGAGCAATTTATTGGTATGGACCATAGACTGTATAAAATAGGTATGGACTCTTAATTTTACTGTACAAGTGTTGCGTCATGTCTTGTAATACATGTTTGTCAGCGTTTATGATTGTGTTGTGAATGTGTTGTGAATGTATGGACGGTTGTTGTTGTTGTTGTTGTTTTTGTTTTGTTGATGATCTCGGAGAATGGATAATTTGATTTAATGTTTGGACTCCAGAAAGAATAGCTATGCTAATGTGCTGGTGCTAATGGAGATCCAGTAAATAAATAATAATAAAATAAAGCAGAAAGGCTGGTGCAGGTATACAGTAGCATGTCTGATAATGTAGTTGCTTCTTTTCACAGACTTTATGAACATTTTATGAAACACAATCTTTCCCTGATATTAAGTTGCCATGCAGATACTGTAAAAATAGAACTGAATGAATGCTGGATGTTAAAAAAAACACTTTGTCATTATAGATCATCAAGGGTTTTGCAAAGTAAACCAATGTCACTGTTTTTATTCGTGATGAAGTTTCGCTACTAGATGGGCGGTCCCCAGAACACCAAGATCAGTCATTTTTGAACATTTCAAATCAATAGTTAATGCCAGCATTTTTCTAGTGAGGACAGCCTCAAATTAAGTAAATTGGACAAATGACTTGTTGAAAATGGCTCTCTGTTGTGCTGTCAAAGTGAAAAGCAAAGACTTGAGTATATGGAAGCAGTGCATTTGGTCTTATAGGTCTGGCCTGTGCCGTTTATGAACCTCTCACTCCTGTAAGGTTAATGGTGTGGGATGTTGCACTGCTCTGTTGATTAATTAGAGCTGGACCGAGGTCAGTGGCTCCAACCTTTATCTGGAGCTATAGCTCATAACAAACAACTGTATTTACATGGGAGCAGTGAGTGGGCGGACAGCCCCAGAAAGACCTTAGCCACATGAAAACACGGCTGCCTCCAGATACAAATGTGATGAGTCACCAAAGAAAGACTCCAGTACATTTAACATAAATGTTTTCCTTGTTGTTTCTATTAATACCTTGTTGACCTATATTAATGAAAACTACCCTGCAGCTCTCAACATTCACAACAAAATCTAAGACCTTGCTCTGAGTGTTAAGCCCTTGAAAAAGCTAAGTGCTGAAAGAAGACAAAATAATAATCAAATGCAGCTTCAGCCAGACAGCGATGAAATGAAGTCTTGATGTTGTTATATTGCTGAAAGCATAAAAGAAGCATCATGTTTTATTCAGTCTCCATGCATGAACCTCACAGACTAAATCCCTTGAAGTGACCAACAGCAAGCTCTGTCTTTGGGCTCCATCCATTGGTCAATATGCATAACTGCAACAACAAATATGCTTGTGTGGTATCCAGCAATGAATATCATCTGTTTCACGGTTGCTACTTTGTCCTGTATTCTGTATTTTTGTAAGCTTTTTAAAATGCTCATAGATAAGACGGAGAGTGAACAATATATCTTTGTAATGAGAAATTTCTTCAAAACAAATTTCAGACTCTTATACAGCCATACTTAGTCCTTCAGACAATCCAGCCTGACCCATTAACCAACCATTTTTGCACCCGGTGAAGTGGCTGACAAGAAGTAATCTACAAACCATACAATATTGCGGCCGATTAGATCTCACACATCACTCCAAGGGACTTTTCATTTTCCAAATGAGTTATCCCGCCTGCACAAATGATGTAGCCGCATGACATCAAGTGTTAAATAAGCTTTGGACCAAGGCTATCCATTCTACTTTGTGGCTACACTCTAATGTCTACTCCACCATAAAAATCTTATTTTCTATCCAATGCAGGTAAACGGTCTCCAGGGATATTCATGTGCTCATTTAACTTTCTAATAGAGGACTTTAAAGACATGCAGATGGCTTCTCACAAAGACCAGATAGGCTTTTTCAAGTGCATCCTGGCATGAGAACAGTTGACTCTAAAAAATGCATGAGAAATGTGATGGTAGATGGATGCGTGCTTTCCAGGAAAAATGCAAGTGGGACAGCATTTTATATTTCTTTTTCTTTTATTGCTGGTGCAGGCATGATGCAACACAGTGTGGGTAATAATAGGGGTTCAATTGTTTGTTTTTGAATATTTATCTGATCATTATTTAATGCTGAGCTGTAGTGCAAAAGAGGAACAATTATGAGCACCTGCACTGTTGCTGAATCAATGCAAAAACTCATGGATTGACAGAACACTCAACCCTGCTTTGGCTGACACCGTTTTATTCCAGTGTGCCTCAAGTTCTGCACCAGCAAATGTTATTCTTTCTACCAAAGATACCCTGAATACAATCCAAAACGTCAGCTAGTCCTTGAAGCACAGTGGGAGAGTCTTACTCATGCTTATATACCCAGACAGAGCTGTCAGATGAGCAGAGAAATAACACTGATTGAATAGCTGGATGTGCATGCACTGTCAATGTGGGGGAAAAGGGATTATTCCTGCATTGTACATGTATTCATCAAGTCAATAGCAACATTTAATTTGCCTCATAAAAAGGGATGCAGGTGGTATTTTAACTAGTGCTCAATACAAAAAAACAACAACAGATAATTCACTATAAAAATATATTGAGAATAGTACAACAGAAACATTAAGATGAAGCATGCTTGTAGCCAAATTTAGAGACTGAAAGTGAAAGCGTGCATTAGTTGTTCATCTATCATTTTCCCTGTTTTTTTAATGGACAAATTGTAATGAGATTCCTCTTCGAGACACTACCTCTAACTATGATATACTGTATAATCCCCTGCAGGTTCCACACGCGGGTGCATCATCTGGGATCGATGTTAACAACTTATACAGGGTAAGTGTTGCCAAAGACAGTACAGCTCCTGAGCTCAAAGCAGTCCTCGGTGTTACTCAGAGGCAGCTAAAGCCAAGTGCTCTGGGTATTGTCTTTCTCACTGATTTGAGCAGGGCAGTGACTTTTGGAAAAAAAAGTGGTGACATATCTCTGGTCCCCAGTGGTTAAATTCAGAGAGTTTTCTTCACTTGGCTTTGAGCTACTTTGGCTTCATCAGAAAGGGCCGGTAGTTTGAACTGAATGCCTTGCCTCGACAGTGCAGTCCTGTTTTCGTGCAGCAGGAGCTGCAGCAGACTGTGATGCATGCAGGTGCTGCATTATTGCACCAAAAGGGAAGCAGTCAAAAGCTTCCAAGGATTTTACACAGTGGTGTTGGCACTAAGCTGTGTGGGCAGATCACGAACATGAAGTGGTTCCATGACTCCATGGTTTTCTTGGTTGGTTTGGCCTTGGAAATGAAAATGAATGCTTCTCTGACATTTGCAAGACTTTGTTTTATGGTGGCCTGTGCTTAATCAGTACTGGAAACTGCTTCTCACAACTTAATGCACTACTAAGCTGTTGAAGGTGCATCCTACCAGTGCATGCTGGGATATGTTGTAGCACCTACAACCCTGCACGGTGCTATTTAAGCATCTTTTTAAAAAATTAAGTATGAAAAAAAAAACACCCTGCACAATATATATGTTACAAAAAATGAATGGATGCCATTGGTAAAACCATATATCCTGTGCATTTTTACACATATCAGAAGAATTTGACTTACAGATAGCAAAGAGTGCTATCTGCTTGTTTTTATACAAAATTGCAATAACAACCCTGAACTCTTATATGCACTGATTTTCATATGGACTTTACTACTGTGCAATATTTCTTCTTTTTTTAAATATACTATAACTGGCAATGTGCAATAATTTGTGCAATAAATTGTCCTTCAAGGAGCAATATATTTATTAACACTGCATAGCATCTTATCTGCTTCTAGCAAATTTAATTGAATTGTGCACCTTACCTTGCCTATGTTTACATTATACTCTATATATTTTTTCTTTACATTTACTTGCCTAAGTATGTTTATGTTTATATTGTATATTTTAATATTTTATATATATTTTATTTATTGTTGTAATGTTTTTTGGGGTCAGCTCTCAAATCTTATTGTACATGTGTATAGTGACAATAAAGGCATTCTATTCTATTCTATTCTAATCTAATTGTTCATCTGTAATATATTACCAATCTAATCTTACACATAAACAGAAAACATTTGTCTATATTTGGCAGCCAACTGATGTGATTTGGGCATGAGAAGCCTCCAATCATCTTTTGAATTGATGGTGATGAGGAGGCCCTTTTACATTCAGATTATAGATTGCACCTTTAACATGGCAAAATGAGACTGATTTTAGGTAATAGACAGCACAGCTGCAGTGTTATAAGACCATCCTCCCCCTCCCCTGCACACACACATACAATTCCTCAGAAACCACAATCAAATTTCACTCAACATCTGCACAGTATTCCCAGCAGGCCTGAAATGTACATCAGCCTGGGGAAATCTATAGAATTGGCTCACCTCACTAGTTTTAGTTTTGTTCTAAAGTTTGCGTTTGCTGTTTTTCTATCAGACAGTGAGAGGTGAACAACACCTCTAACAAAGCAGCCTGTTTTTACCCAAGTAAACCATAAATCATCCACGGTTGGTTATGACAGTTCCGGCCACGCTCCAGCACATTACTTTGGGAAAACATTACAGTTACATGTCCAGATATCCCAAATCCTAAAATTGTTATTTGGTTTTATTTTGATTCTCCCCGGTGGTTCGGTAGATGCAATCATGGTTTTAATCATGGTTGGTTGGTTGGTTGGTTGGAAGAGTGAGTGAGTGATTGAGTGTGTGTGAGTATGCATGCTGACGCCAATTCAAATTTTTGCTGTCAAATCGTTGAGGCAGAGCTGCTCTTAAGAAACAAATCATTTTGATTTTATGGTTGTTTTATGTCTTGTTCTACACATTGTTATAATGTCATCCAATTTCAGTGTGTAGAACAAATGCTCTATGACAGAATTGGTCTTGATTGTTTAAAGTGAGTGTGACGTATATGTAAAGGCTGGCAGACTGAACTTGTGTTGTTAAAAATAGAATGAAAAAATTGCCTTTTATAAGAACTTGCACTCCATATATTCGCACTCCTTTCTTCTTTGTACTGCAACTGCTGCACAGCAATTACCCTTGGGATTAATACAGTTTTATCTCATGCTGAAATACATGTCTGAGGTAGAGAAAGTTCAAAATACAAATGTATAATATCACATATTGTGTCTCATTTTGGCACAAACCTGCCAACCGAATTCAGGTCTGTGAAAGTGTTGAAATTAACACATAAACCACTATTATTACCATTATTACTACAGGAACCACTTTGGAAAAACCAAAGTATACTGGAGCACACAGGCTTAGGCAACAAATATATATTTTTATTGGAATAATGTTTTGATCCCAGCTGCGTCTTCATCAGAGTCAGAAGAGTGAGAAGCCAGAATCTGAAGACACACATAGCATCAAAAGGTGAGTCTTCTAATAAGTCTGTGTGTATACTTTGGACAAATTTTCTGAAATCTTTCCTGTTCTGAGAGTACAGGACAGGCCTGTGTTACAGTTGAAGCACACTTAACACAGTATTTATCTTATCCCCAGTAATAATTATATTAGCACTCTGGAGTCTCCAAAAGCGCCAAATCATGACTTCTTCATCACATCCAGACTAGAAAACAAAGCAGCGTGGAGCCCTACTGTAAATTTACCTCTAAAGTTCTGGCTGTAAACTCCATTATAAAAAAACAGAGTTAGATGACAGGATCACACACAATCACAAGATCACATTTATGTTGGTTTTTCTTTGTTTCTTTTTGGTTCAAAATGTTGATCCAGTAAGTCAGAATAAAATCAATTATTATTAGTTCATTTAGGTGAGGTTATGATGAAAAAAATATGCCAACATGGCATTTAAAACATTTTAAGTGGTGTATACAGGCAGGATGGAAAGGATTAAAAAATGGACAAAATAGCCCAAAACTCCATAGAGTTAATATGTTGTTGTTTTTTTACCAATTGGAACAAACTTCTTTGTGAGTTTCTCACAATTTTCAACAATTGTAAACAAGATGATAATACATGACAGTGAGCCAATGATTTTGAGACTGTCATATACTTATAACCATTGTATCCATTATTAACAAAATCTAAAAAAAAAAAAAAATTGTGAGGGTGCTCAAATCTCAGTGTCACACTGACCGTAGAGAGCTACAGCATGCGACTGCCCAATATTCTTTTTTTTTTTAGCAACAAAATACAGAAATGTTCTTTCAGGAATAGTTTCTTCAAGCAGCCATCAGCTGTGTGATAACCAATCACACCTGGGATCTGCTGATATGTTAGAATAACCTCTTATTCTGTCTCTTATTCTCTCTCTGTTGTCTGTCTTTGTTGTCTTTCTCTGTGCATTTATAGATTAATCATGCAAGATGCTTTGCTACAATGATCATGTGCTAATATTGTTTTTTTAAACTATGATTCAACTAAATGCATTTACTCTAAATAAATTTACTCCATCTACTTAAACTTTCTCTGTCCTATTTAGAGTAAGATTCTATAATCACAAAAATATATTTTTTTATGTTTTATTGTTGATTGCAAAATCTGTGTCTCCAATAATATCTCTGCATTTCATTATTTTGTTAAAGCTACAGTCATAAGTGGCTTAACTAATTTGTTAGAATTGAGAAACACAACTGCAACAAGAAAACAAGCTTGCAGGAAACTGCACTGAGATTTATGATGCTGAGTCCCACCTCATGTAACTACTATTTCTCCCCCAGAAGGACATACAGAGAGACATCAGTGGCGCCTTGCTGATTCAGCCTGGCTGAACTATAAACCACACAATGCACTTCCACATTCCTTCACAGGGGGTGCCATAAAACTTGTTTACAAATTCACAAAATGTCATAAAATACATAATATACAGTACATACTGTAGCCTGTAGGTTTTGGGGTGAAACTGAAGGAAATAGACACGATCCATTACAGCGCACAATAAACAATTTCCTCTAGATAACCATTACTTCCATGTTGCTATTCAGTGTTTTGTACAATCTACACTGTAAAACCTGACAAGTTTTTTTTTTCAGTTCAGCTTTTTTATTTCGAACATGTGCGAGTAACACAACAAAGTAAACTCAAAAACAAACAAATCCAATGAGAATAATCAAAACAAAAATAGCAATAGTCAAAACAAAAGCTATAATGTGAACGCAACATGTCCAAAAAGGAGTAGGCTGAAGCATATGCTTATTTAAACCTACCCCTTCTCCACTACTCAATTAACAATTTTTCCCCCCTAAACATACATATTTACATAATACATATTTACAAAAGACACACAGTCTTCAATTCAATTTGCAAGAAGCATATATATCATGCTATGTAGATTTCATAAATATATTGCATGTTGAAGGACAATTTATTGCACAAATTATTGCACATTGCCAGTTATAGTATATTTAAAAAGAAGAGGATAAGAAGATAGAAATATGACTGATGTTACAGTCTGGAACTGGGTCGTCAAGCTGTATTAGTTGTACATGAAGCCATCAGGATGAACAGCTAATACCTCCCCCGCATGTCTGTTGAATAAGATACAGGAAGTAGTGTGTACTTATTGTGCTGTGGCACAGAGGGTGTTGCTAAAGATTTCCCATAAAAAAGAGCACATTGTTTATTTGCCTAACCTCTGGCACCTCTGTGGTTGTTCCCCGTCTCTCCACAGAGCGGATTACTTTGTTTTAATCCAGCTCAGAATGCCCCTGCGCAGCACGCGATAGTCCTTCGTCATCACAACAGGCCAGGTATCGACACACGGGCCCTGTTTACCTCCATAGGGCAGAGGGATTAGGAGCACAAGCTTTGATGTCAGATTCACAGACAGAAGTGGAGCAAAGCTAAAGCCTCTCAGGGTTATTATGATATCCAAGTCCATTTCTTTACCACACGTTATGAACAGGAGAGCCCAGAATGGGGTGGAACAGGAAATCTTGTATCTTTTTTATTTCATTCATAATTTCAATTATTTATATATTTTTGGTCATTGGTCACCCGATCAGGACGTTAAAACACTATTGAATAACCCTTTATCCGTGTTTACATTCAAATAAATAGGGGCAAGTAGGGGTCTACTAGCAGGTATAATAGGTTGTTATCAGCCCATTCAATGACCTGTTCCACCTTCTGCTAGATATAATAGGTTTTTTTTGGCCCATTAAATAGCCTGTTCCACCTTCTGCTAGGTATAATAAGTAGTTTTCGGCCCATTCAATAGCCTGGTTCACCTTCTACTAGGTATAATAGGTTATCAGCCCATACAATAACCTGTTCCAGCGTCTGCTAGGTGTAATGGGTTTTTTCAGCCCATTAAATAGCCTGTTCCACCTTCTGCTAGGTATAATAGGTAGTTTCCGGCCCATTCAGTAGCCTGGTTCACCTTCTACTAGATATAATAGGTTGTTATCAGTCCAATTCAATGGCCGCTTACTGTTTGTCATTACATTTCACTTTCAGTTCCGTTTAGTCACAGAAAAAGACAGCTGATGTCAGATTCATAGAAAGAAGTGGAGCAAAGCTAAAGCCTCTCAGGGTTATTATGATATCCAAGTCAATTTCTTTACTACACGTTATGAACAGGAGAGCCCGGAATGAGGTGGAACAGGAAATCTTTATCTGTTTATTTCATTCATAATTTCAATTATTTATATTTTTTTGGTCATTGGCCACCTGATCAGGACGTTATAACACTATTGAATAACCCTCTATCCGTGTTTACATTCAAATAAGTAGGGGCAAGTAAGGGTCTACTAGCAGGTATAATAGGTTGTTATCAGCCCATTGAAAGACCTGTTCCACATTCTGCTAGGTATAATAGTTTTTTTCGGACCATTAAATAGCCTGGTTCACCTTCTATAGGTATAATAGGTTATCAACCCATTAAATAACCTGTTCCACCTTCTGCTAGGTATAATAAGTAGTTTTCGGCCCATTCAGTTGCCTGTTCTACCTTCTACTAGGTATAATAGGTTATCAGCCCATACAATAACCCGTTCCACCGTCTGCTAGGTATAATGGCTTTTTCAGCCCATTAAATAGCCTGTTCCACCGTTTGCTAGGTATAATAGGTTATCAGCCCATACAGTAACCTGTTCCACCATCTGCTGGGTATAATAGGTTGTTATCAGCTCAATTCAAAGTCCGCTTATTGTTTCATAACATTTCACTTTCAGTTCCATTTAGGCACAGAAAAAGACAGCCGTTTTGTTCTGTTTATTGGCATTTTTTGAAATAACCTTGTTTATGTTTGGCTTCACATGGTAAATGAACGCCGGTCTCCTGGGACAAAAGTCCTGGGTTTGACTCATCCACCAGTCTCACTCGCCCTGATGGCGACATTTTGTGCTTTAAACTTTTTTTCTTTACTTCGCCCCTTTGCTTTCACACTCCTTAACGTCACTTGTGTTGTACATTATTACTAAGGTCACTAAAGGGTGACACCAAACAATACACATTAATATAGCAGCCCATTGAATGAGCTGATAATGAGCTGCTCTATCTACTAAAAGGTAGAGTAAGCCCCTCCTCCACCATACTTATGGGATGATGAGCGCTGATAAACGCCCATTGAGTAGTCCGATAATGATCAGTTCCACTGCATTTGCACCATAGGGATTCTCTCGTTGGTGTGTTTATAAAAACCCATCGGGAGATTTTATCCCATAAAGAAATGTCCATTGTGTCTACTAAACAGCTAATGAGTAATAATGTTGTCTCAGTCACTATTAGCACCTCAGTAAATGTTCCATTATTTATACTCTGCTCTTGCAGTCAGATGTAATCTATCTATTGTCTTTGTAATTGCTTTGAGGATATACAAAGGATGTGTTCATTGCTATATGTTAGGTTTTACAGCAGTACTGCCACTGAGGGTCAGTGTTTTTGATCATCTGTTAATTTCCCTGCTGGCCTACGGCAAAAGCAACTCCTTTCTCTCAGCTCTCGGTGTTGGGAGTCTGTAAACACTTCCAGCATGCTTCCCTATTGACATAATCACGTTGAGTGGTGCTGATGCAGTGACATTTGTAGTAATAGGAGACTGATAATCCTCACACAATTGCTTCTTCACTTTTGCACTATAGGGGAGGCCATGGGGGACACACTGTGCTTCTGCAGAAAATCTGCTGCTTACAGAGTGACCGTGAACATGATAGTCTAGCCCTCACTCTTTAACTCTTATTACCCTGTGGAAAATGGGAGTCCTGCAGGATCAAACTGTCTGTGCTGACTTGGTGAATGGGGTGCCGGAGACCCAGCAGAAATAAAAACAGCAAGAGCTCTCTCAAGTGGTAAAAAGAAGATCGCTCTCTGCTCAGCAATCAAGAAGCTATTTTTTTTAATCCTCTTGGATTTTTATCATCCAGGCAAATAACTATACTGTCTAAGATTTTTAATTGCCTTTTAAAACCTTGCAGTAATTTGGTCAGATCAGATTTACTTCTCACGGCTAAATTAAGTCTTGGTACGGCCTTAGAATATAGAAATGCTGCAGTTACAGCAAGTTTAAATACTTGAAACCTGCAGCATTCGTCAAGCAGGCTTATAATATTCTTGCAAGATGAGTCTCTAAAGTGTCAAATTCACATATCCTGCTGCATTTATATATATAGCTGCATTATGCAGTTCCCAGTTTTTATAAGAATGGAATATCTTTGAGTTTGAGACAGGGATTTGAAGACGTCACCACAATTCCGGGAACCCTGTGGAGGCCTTTTTTTAACTTGAAAAAAAAAAATTAAATAACTGATCAATGAAAAAATGACTTACTTGGTAAATTGATGATAAAAATATAATACTTTTCTGGAGAAATGGCCTGTCATTCAGACTGAATAGTAATTTCCTTACCACTCCATTATTTAGCGAAGCATTGCAATCTCATAGCTGTTTATTTTTTTTTACATGTCTATATTTTTATTGTAAGCTTAAAGCAAGCTAAGCAAGTCTGCAAGTGCGTTGCTTGATAATGAGAATATATGTAATTTATGCAAAGTCAATTTTCTGCATTGTGACATTTCCAGTTACTGTATATCTCTGTACGTATGACAGCTTTAGTAAAGGAGGGATCTGTCACTTCAGACAGACTGCAGTCTTACCTTAACTTTAATTATAGAAAAATAAACTGAACGTTACATCAAAAGCATTCCCTTGCTTCAAGCCTAATTGTGAATACATATTCTGCCCGTTTAAAAACCATGCATTGTCAACATATACTGTCACATCTATTTCTTGCACACTCCATCATTTGGCACTGTTGACCACACAGAATGGTGTTTGACTGCAAATTCACATTTTAAAACTGCTGTGTAATAGTGGTCGCTGGTTCATTATACAGAAAAACGCACCAGCCTACATGCATGACTTAGTCACGTCTCCATTGACGCCATTGCAACAAATTTATGCACAATGAATAATGCACTTCATCTGTTTCTGTAGCTTATTCCCTACAGGCATGGAACTTTTTTTTAAAAACTTACATTTTCTGAATATCTATTTTGTTTGCATTATACAATGTCTAACAAAAATACTAAACCCAGAACTTAAATGAAATGAGAACTGAACGAAAACATCTGTGATCTAAAAACAATTTTACACACACACACACACACACACACACACACACACACACAAAACTATATTACAAAACTATAAACTAACCAAAGATCCAAATCTTTGACAACTGAGGACCAAACTTTGTGTTTGAGCTCCTATACTTCAACATCAGATCTGCCTCGTCCTTTCAAAGGTCCCAGAAGCCCATACCTCTATGAGCTCTCTCTTGTTCCAGATCACTGCTGACAGTAATTGGAAACAACTGAAAAAGGCTTTGAGCTGGAACCATTTTCATCTCTGTGACTCACTTACACACATTTGCTGGAGATACTTGCAGTTACTTTCCAAACCAATGAGAGTGATGACAAGCCACTGTGTTTTCATGTTCACTCGTACTGCTTTGATCAATCTCACCTGTAGTCATATCACTTACTTTGACTGCTTACTTTGACTGCTATCACTTTCCCCCTTTTACATGCAACAACACCTCTTTTAGAAACACTTATTTTCTGCCTCCACACCTGTGTCTGTTGCTGTGGAGATCCCTAAAGAGCCGACGTGCTTCATTTCACCACTGTAATTTATCTGTAGTTTATCTGTAATTTATGCACGGATTTTCTCTGTGACCTGTGATGCATTTCCTGTCTTCTTTCTTTTGTTTTTTAGAATATTTAATCAACTTTTGAGCCACTCACCATTTTATGATTATAAATATCAATTTGTTTTATAAAAAAAGGAGGAGCTGGACGTTGTGGCTGGGGAGAGGGGCGCCTGGAATGCCCTGCTTAGCCTGCTGCCTCCGCGACCCAGCCCCGGATAAGCAGACGAGAATGGATGGATGGAAAAAAAACATGCCTCATTTTAAACCAAAGCAGGTCTGGATTGAAATAAAATGGTGTGTGCACACCGAGGTGTCGCATGAAAATTGAAACAAAACATGTGCTATATACCGCATACTGTCTTTACATCAATCTGGACATGTACTGCATTTGGTCTGGACCACAGATTAACTGTGTTTAATGTTAAAATATTGCTGCTGTTTATGCCAGGGATTTGTTGTGTGTACTATTAAAATACTACAGTTTACATTAGTGACGCTCAACTGTTTTGGCTTGTGACTTCTTCAATCAAAGTGATGTCTATTTGAGATCCTTCGTCACAGTAAGATATGAGCAGTTTAACCAAAGAGGGATTTTTCCTCCTCAGACTTTCATTTGAATATTTTTTAACCCAAAGAGATAAGAGTATTTCACAGGGGGAAGAAAGATCAAAGAAAAATGTTCACTGTACATAGTAATAACTTTCCATATCTTTATGCAGCCCTGTCCTCTTAAAATTGTGTTTCTACACTACTAAATATTCTTGTCCAAAATATTTACCCCAAATATGTACTGTATTTACTAAGGCTTAGGGTTTGCATCAGAGTTGGGAGGATTTCTGCTTTTGCCGGTTCGGATTTTATGCAATCGGGCATTTGTCATCATTGTATGGTCAGCAAATTAAAAAGTAGACTACGTTTGCTTCCTGTGCGGACAGTGTCACAGTGCTAAATATTTGTTCTAAAGTGTTTTCCACACATAGACTATACTTGTGTGGGTGGCCAGGTTTGATAACAGCCGCCAAAACTTATCTGGGGAGCCTTTTCAGCATTTTTTTTTTCATTTTCTTTGTATCCCTCCAAGTGAACAATGCTATGCACGATCGATTAACTATATTATCTATCTTATCCAACTATTCCGAGAACCGAAGCTGGTGCTAGGAAGGAGATCAGTAGAAGTAGGAGGGGGGAAGATGCATTAGAAGTAGAGGTCAACCAAAACATCAGCCAGCCGATATATCGGGCCAATATTTGCATCTTTTACTTGTATTGGCCATGCGTTGAGGTAAAAAATAATTGATGCTCCCATAACTGAGATGATGCCACAGACAATCAACCATTTACGGTTGTTTCTGATGTTGGTTTTGAACAGTTGGTGGCATTGCTAATATTTAAATGTTCTACATTGTTTGCTATCTAACTGTTAATATGTTTTGTTTGTTTTGTTAATAAATGTTGTTTTAGTTTAAATTGAGACTTTGATAACATTTGTTATCATTGTGTCATTTTTATCGTGTAAATGGAAAAAAAAATAATTCTAAAAAAAGAATCGGCCCAAAAAATCAGCAGCACATATCGGGGATCAGTTAAGACTGATGTCAAAATAATCGGCATCGGCTTTAGAAAAACCTGTACCGGTCGACCTCTAATAAGAACCATGTTGATGTGTTTTTTGGGGAGATTTTGTCTACAATCGGGTATTCCAGTCAGGTCGATGTCGGGCTTAATATTAAACTGGAGAACATTTTTAAACCAGACAATTTGAGACAAAATATTTCATCTTGACTCCTGTAACGGATTATGGTTATAAAACTTATATATTCTGATGCCAGAAATGTTTCAAACCTGCAGGTGGTGTGTACAAGAGAAATTCTCTTGGTACAGTTCGATTGTTCTGGAGGCGGAAATGCAACAGCTCAGTAGTGAGACAGCAGAGTTTTCCTCCAAGACCAGTGTCCCACATATCTGCCAGCTTTGTACTGAAAGGCTGCAATGAATAGCTGCTTCCCTGGACTTGCTCAGTAATGGTTCCACATTGTTTAGGATGTGAAACAATATTGAAATCCTGCTGCTGATCGTCAGGCGGTAACTGATTAATTGCTCCATTCACTGTGGCTTCCCTCCACACTGTCTGGAGCAAACAGCCTCTGGCCCTGTTCCTGGGGCTGCTTGTCCTGCAGACATTTCTCCAATGTGTATATTTTCTGGCCCAGTACTGCAGGAAGTATATAGAGATTTAAGTAAGTAAAAATAACAAAACCACAATGTAAAGTGCTTCATTATAAGTCTAAGCCCTGCATTGAAATAGCTACTTATGTTAAAGTGTGGTAGTATATTAGCCAGGGTTTGAAATTTTCTTTTTTGTCCTACTCAATAGATTACCACTGAGTTTTTTATGGCTGCTGAATGAAGCAATTACTAAGCCTGATACTGTATAAGCAAAATGTACTTTCAGTATAAAAAGTATTCACTGCAGAATAATGGTCAATGTGAGTGTTATAGTGTTAAATATCCTAAAGATAATTACTACTGATACATCAGTTTGTTATCACTGTACTGTTGCTAATGTTGACTATATATATATCTGCTGAGTAGCTTTAATATATGCTAGTGCATCATATATTTCTAAGCTCAAAATGTTAAATATTAATTTGGAAAATGGATGAAAGGCACCTACATTTTTTCTAGTGTACTGCCCTACAAAGTCTAACTGCAGTAATTACGCAAGAGGTAAAACTTAGTAAACTTATGTCCTATTGGATTTACTCGAACATTGATTGAAATCATAATGACACGTTTTTTTTTCTTTTACATTAATAGATGTTTACCATTACCCATAAATTCATCAAAAACAGATTAAATGAATGAATGAATGAACCACATAAAATCAAATTAAATTGTTCTTGGCAGTGATTATTCCCATGCTGACACTGTTGTCGACAGACAAGAGGCCATCACAAATAGTTTAAATGAAAAATAAAGGTTTTGACCAGCAGGGGGGTTTGTGAGCACATGAAGGCTTGAGAAATTAACCTTTTTTTGAAGCAACTGGATGAAAAGCTTCAAGGCTTCATAAGGCTTAATCTGGCCATCACTAACACAAACTCACCAGTGTGTAAATTAACTCCTCAGTAACAGCTCCAGAGAATTTACATTGTTCCCATGTGGTCCATAAAGTGCAGAAAACTCAGTGGTCAGTGCTGCCACCAGCTGCTGAAAGCTGTTAATAACTGTTCTAATGGTTCTAATGCCCGATTCTTAACGGAAATGTGATTTTTTTTTCTACTTCAGGTCACCGCTGAAGTTCTAACGATGTTTAAAAAACATCAAGAGTTGAAATGTATTATTTTTAGCTTCTATTCTTCTATTTAGATAGGACTTGACCCAAGGTTATTATAGTTACGAAAACTAACGAAATAACGGAAACTAATTGAATTGACAAAACTAATTGAAAAAACATTTTCGTTAACTGAAATAAAAATAAAAACAAGATTTTTTTTTTAAAAACGATAACTACCTGAAACTGTATTGTGTGGTTACAAAACTAACTAAAATTATAGTGAAAATGTCCTTCGTTTAAGTCTTTGTCAACTTTTTCATACGTAAACCTTTTGGTTGATATGAAATCTATTTCATCTATCTGGTTTTATAACTTAATAAACTTATTGGGGCTGAGATGGATCAGACAAAAGAAATGAAGGCAACATTTATTGTGACTTTTTTGAATCTCCCACAACAAATACCTCTACCTAAACTAATAAAACTTAAACTAAAACTAAGCATTTACCCCCCAAAAAACTAAAACTAGCAAACTCACTCTAAAAATGAATTAAAACTAACTGTATTTGAAAACAAAAAAATCACAACGAAATTAAAACTAAAACTAATGAAAAATCCAAAACTATTATAACCTGGACTTGACCTAGAAATTCGATAGTTCAATATGAAAACAAAGAAATGTTGTTGTATTTTTAATTATAGGATATGGTTAAGGATAGGTTTGATGCTCCCAATGATAAATTTACCCATATGAAGCCTTCTTAAATAAATAAATAAATAATATAGATATTTTCTTAAACTGTGGCGAGAAGTGGTCCGAGATCAGAAGCTTCAATGCGGAACAATCAAAGAGGGAGAACTTTTTCATTCTGAACCTCAAAACAACCAAAAATTCTCAACACAAAAGACAATCATGCGGTTCCCAATGATGTGGTGGACAACATGGAAGTAACAGTGAAGATGGTGAGTAGGTTCATCCTCTGTGATGACCGAGAGGATTGACAAATTTACCTTCTGGTTTTCTTTCTGAAAAACTGACCATATTTTCTGCTACAGGAAAACCAGAGCATCATTTTAGTATTTGATCACTATTCATCCTGTGAGGTTTGGACAGTATGCTGTAACGTTTTCATCACTTTGCACTGAGCAGAAATCATCAGATAGAATATCTCTGAGAAAATGTTTTTCTTTTTGCCATTAAAACATCAGCTCCACAGCGGGCAGGCCTGTTCTGCATTTTTAACATAATCCAATACAGATGTGTTCAGTGCAGGCAAGTCTCAAAGTCCACCTCTGCTTACGCCCCCTTCTATGATTGGCTGGTGGAAATGGCTGAAGTTAGGGGGAGAAAGAATTCTCCACCCAGCTGTGTGTTTTGGCTTCATGATTTCTGTCTTTGCTTTCTTTACCAACAACAGTAAGATGGCCTCGGCACATGACAGAGCCGTACTCCAGGCTATATTCAACCCCACCACCCCTTTTGGAGACATCCCTAGCCTGAACCAAGAGGAGGAATTAATTGATGATGGTGAGCGTGAGCTTCTGACTTGATGTGTCTCCACATATCATGTCACAGCTTTTTATGTTTATCATTTCATAGCATATTGAATTTATTTGAACGCATTCCATTCCGGGACTAAAAAAACATGACATTTTAATCCAAGTTGAGTTCTGGGTGACATTTCTGTGTTTTCTTTGCCACGGTACCTGTCAATTGAGTTTGAGTGCTTTTTCAACCTGTTTATCTCACCCTGCCAGACAGTGGCTTTGACACAGAGTTGCTGAAGCAAGTGAAAGAGTTGGAGATGCGGGGTGTCTCGGCAGCAGAGGCTGGGGATTTGCAAGCTGCACTTCAACTGTTCAGCCAGGCAATCCAGATCCTGCCTCAGCGAGCCTCAGCCTATAACAACCGGGCACAGGCCCTGCGGCTGCAGGGGAACACAGCAGGTACATGCCACAGACTCAATAATAACCCTTTCCATAGACGCTGCAGTGTGCCGACATAGCAGACGCTTGAGTCTGAGGCCAGCATGACATCATATCAGAGCTTTGTCTATCTGATGCACTTTGTCAACAGTGTTCCTGTTGAAGCTCTGTTCACCTTTTGTAAGCTTCCTTTTACATCCTGTCTGTCACAAGGGTGGCAGGCAGGGTTGTATACAGCGACTGAAGAGAATTACAGGGATTTGGGTGTTTTGCTGCAGTCATATCTGAATAGTCTTTTATGACCTCCTAGTGCGCTTCGCTTTATAACCCATGTCATTATTTAACATCTTTCACTCATGAGAGTGTTGCTGTTGTGTTTTAACATTCACTCCCAGGAGATCATGTTGTCAATCACACCGTGCACTCAATACCATAATCTTTTTACTCACATCGTCTGTTTCCAAATTTGGAGTTTCTATCTATAGGTGGTGCTTTTTCAATTTGTCTGTGACCTGGTGCCAGTTGTTGTTCATGCTGACTAACAAGCTCTTTTGAATTTTCCCCAACAAATCACCAACATGTCTATTTAAAGAATATGCAGAACAAGTGAAATGAACTTAAATGAATGAAATGAACCAAGTTGAATGACTGCTGCAGCAAATTGATTAATAGGGTAAAGTCAATTTAGTGATATACCCCAATCCAAATATGACAAGAAATCACAAATAATGTCACGGAAACAGATACCAGAAGTTACTCATTTAGCAATTTTTTTTAAATTATTAGTATTTTGGGGCGAAAAAGTTGGCAGTTGTTGGTAGTTGTCATTGGCATGCCTTTGTGTCAGCCTTTATGTTTTTAAAATAAAAAAGTACTCCATGAAGATGTCTAAATATACTTTATAATTAAAATATATGCCAATATTAAATCAATTTTGTGCTTTGAATGCACAAAAAATTTGCATTGTCATGGAATTCTAGTTTAGAAAATACAATATTTGCCAGATTTAATATGCTTTTTTATGATAAAATTAGTCAGTTTCTGGACTTCTATCTTAATATGGACACAGACACAGTTAATTTTTGTTGTTTAAATGAATGTGGATACAGATAATGACATCTCTGTACACCTCTAAGTCACTTTAGTGTGATAATATTAGAATATAATCTTATTTGAATGCATCCTCTCCAATATGAGGTGGCAAAGTAATTTAAAGCAAATTCAGCTACATTTCTCTGAGTGAATATTGCAGAAGACCCAGACTGAGTAGCCTAAAAGAAATTACAAATTGAAAATCAACTTTTAAGACATGTTTGTGCCTCACAGTGCTCTTCTATCCTCTCAGGAGCCCTGGGGGACCTGGACCGAGCCATCTCTCTTAGCAGCAGCCGTGGACGAACCGCCTGCCAGGCGCTGGTGCAAAGAGGCCTTTTACGTAGATTAGCATGCCAGGTTGATGAAGCCAGAGCAGATTTTGAGAAAGCAGCTGCACTTGGAAGTGAATTTGCTCGACAACAAGCTGTGGTTCTAAATCCGTATGCAGCCCTGTGCAACAAGATGCTGTCAGAGGTGATCAACAAACTCAGAAACCCCGAAGTGTCTGAGATGATTTAGTTAATGAGATATTTTTTACACCTTGTCTGTTATGAAGTCCGTGCTTAATAAAAGAACCCGGGACTTTGACTTTGAACATTTTTAGCTTTGAATGTCCTTTTTGTTCCACTGACTATGCTTCTTTAAAACAGGGGAGGCCAACTGCAAGGTAGATTTATTATACAGTATATAATGTCAATGTCACACATTTACTAAATTAGAAACAAAGTGCCCTCATTACAAATTTGACATGTAGGACATGTGATATTGAGCATTCAAATACCAAACTTGTTTTATGGTGTGTGAAGTGCCCTCATTCCACACAGATGAGGTTCTTCAGCTTCTCTCCAGTAGATGTCAGTCTTGTCATGTAGAAAAACAGTCAACATCTGCTGCCCTAGTAATGCTTTCCACCACAACAATGAAATAGGATGGAATAAACAACACTCAGTAGTTTTGCATTACATGATATAGATCAGGGATGGGCAACTTAAATGCTGGAGGGGGCCACAATTTTTCACCAGCACTACCACAGGGCCACATATAGGACCGTGGACTTAACCAGATATGAGGAAACTGCATTATAACTATGTTTACAGTGCAGTAACTTAACATATTTCATGCTCAATTGCATTTATAACAGTAGAAATATGAATACAAAAGGTTTGAAGCAAATAAAAAATAACAACTTACTGTGATTTCTTTTTTTTCAGTGCAAGAACAGCAGACCAACATTAATTGCAAGAAGTAATTTTGTGCATTTTTACACTGCACGTTAAAGATTTCATGCTCAAATTTATGTAGTTGTACTGAGGGCCACTTCAAGTGAGGGTGCAGGCCGTATGCGGCCCCCGAGCCTCCAGTTGCCCATCCCCGATATAGGGACCCCACTCTATACTACTCTATACACTATAGCAATACATTTGTGAATAAAACAATCCATTACATTGAAAGATACATCTTGAATCATTAGTTCCTACTAACAGGCAAAACAGTTAGAGGAGACCTAACAAGAAAGTATAGATTACATAAACTGGGTCAAAATAATAAAAAACTGCAGTTTATGCCAAAGTAAATTCTTCACATTTATGTCCACAGGGCTTCACACAGCAGCTCTGAATTCCCTTTAGTTTCTATAGAGTAGCTGTATATGCGGAGGATACATATCACGACTGAGTGATTCTAAACGGGGCATCGCTCATGTTGTGGTCCGCCCACCGAGCTCTGGGACTATGAGAGTTATCTTTTATGCTTTACTTCCCCATGTATGTCTCTGACCTCTCCCAGGCAGGGTAAAGCCACCGGCTCAGTCTTCTCCTCTCTCTGGTAGAAGGAGCAGGTTTTCAGGTGATCTGACATGGAAGGAGTGTTGCTGAAGCTCCATTTGTCCACAGAGGAAAACAGAGAGCTGAACTCCCAAACCTGTAACACACAGAGACAGAGCTGAAGTACGTGTAGGAAGCTGCTGTCAAGACATCTATCAAGTGTACTGCAGCAATGTCCACGAGGATACGTTTATTTCCAATATCCATGGAATCTAGATCGCAGAGTATTTTTATCTCTTCGGGGCATGATGTTATTTCTGTATCCATCCAATACAAATGTATATAAATGATGCCCTTCATTGGGGAGCAAATACCCAGCTGTCGCCTACACGAGCTTATCAGCATCTTGTTTCCATGAATGATCACATCTGACTTGTTATGGAGGCACTGTGTTTACTGGCAGCAAGGCCTTTGGCCATTCCACATCACTGATATCATCGGCATGCTCTCTGTCCCATGATCACTGCAGCACAGAGAGTAAAAATACACACTTTATACACATGTTATTGTTTATTATCTCCAGCAGAGAGATTATGCTTTGGTTTGTTTGTTTGCTTGTGAGCAGGATATCTTAAAAACTACTTAACAAATTTTAAAAAAGAAGGAAAAGTTAGTAAAAAAAAAAAAAAAAAGTAACACTTTACAATAACCATCTAAGTAATGTTTATAGATGGTTTATAAACCAATTATTAACCATTTACAAAGTGCTATACATATTTAATCTTTAAATGGTTTCAACCAGTTTCTTAAAGGTATATGAATCATTTCAAAATCATTAACATACTAAATATGGTGTTAAAAATGTAATAATGAGTGAAACTAAAACTATTAATAAACAATTAATTATAATTTAATTGTTTGTTAATGGTAAATTCATTATAAACTTACATTAATATACCATCTATTAGCCATTTATAAATTATTTAGTTAGTTAAACATTAATTAATTATGTATTTACCATTCTAAATGGCCTATAAACGGTTTATAAATTATGATTAAACATTAATAAATCTGTTTACCATTTATAAATGATGGTTATTGTAAAGTGTTACCAAAAAAATGTCTTCATGGTAACATGCTTGGTTTATAACTTAAAAAAATAAGTTTAAACCTGCCTTTTCTTCCTTTTTAATTTGCTGTATTGTTTTCTAATTTCCCTTTCTCTTCTTCAGATAATTACCTTGTCTAGCTTATGTAACAATGCACATTTGATGGTGCTTCATGCAGAGATGGTGCTTCAGCATCATGATAAATATAAATGTAGCTCAGTTGTCATGAGTCCAAATCACTTATCATCCCTTTACAGTACACAGCCCTAATAATTCCAGACAGGATTTAGATAAGCTCTGAAGATCAAGGCAGCTGGAGGCGTCCTCAAGGCTCAGAACACTGATGACTCGGCGTCCCAGTGGCCTTGTGGTCTAAGCCAAGGGGTCTAAGGTGAAGCTTAGTGTTTAAATGTAAACACCAAGTCCCTGATTTGAACCCTCCATCACTCCATTTTTTACAGAATCTTTCTACTGTCACATAAAGGGAAAAAATAACTCACAGAAGATACCACTGAGTGAATATTAAGGCTGCAACTGATTTGTTTTCTGAAGTTTATACTGTCGAATCAAATTAGAAGCACATTGCAACACTGACTGATAGATTAGCTCAACTGTCTTGTTATGGCTTGGACACCAGAAAAGGAAATTTGATTTTTGCAAACACTTCCTCGTGCTGCCTGACCCCATACGCAGCTGTTTTTTGATAAGGAGACAGAACAACATAGCGACTCTCCCGTGGCTGCTTCAGTGGGAACCCATTAATGGTTGCCAACACGGCTGAGATTCAGTTTGCAATATTGTTAGAGAGGACTGTGGAGAGTCTGGAGTGTGTTTACAATGCAGCAGCTGTCACTCTCTATGAATGACTGAAATTTTCCAATGGACAGAATGGTGCCAGACACTAAAGGGGAACTGATATATATATATATATATATATATATATATATATATATATATATATATATATATATATATATGTATGTATATATATATAGTTCGGCCTTGTTTTTACTTCCCCCTCACTGTGTACAAGGTGGACATCAAAGTAATCAAAGTAGTATAGAGATGGGATGGTAGCTCTCTATCATTATAATACATACAAAGTACAATAATACATTTATGGTAATCCTCCAGAGTCCAGAAAACAGAAGGACTTATTGATTCAAGCAATTAGCCCAAAATATCCATATATACATTTAATTTTAGGGGGGGAAAAACTAGAATGTTAAGGATACTTGCTTTCTTTCGACATTTCCAGGAAATGCCCCCGTGAGAATATGTTTTTTTCTTCCACTTGAGGGACACCATCCCTCTCTCCTGCAACAATGTGGCACACACTGCTCTCATCAGATGGGAGACTTGGGCCAGCTGAGATAATGTAAAACTGTCAAGGTAAGCAGCAATGTGTTGAAGGATCTCCAGGGGCAGGCTGCTCAGGGGATCTATATTATGTGCACCATTTCTCTTCGTGCCGAAGGTTTTCCCGCTTTCACAGAGAAACGAAGGGACTTCTGGCTGGAGGACAAAGGCGCTGACATCTTGACAGAATTTGATTGTAGCCTGATGACCTGCAGGGTGAAACCTCGTCTGGGTGAAAGCACAGCCGAGGTATGCTAAGGGGCAGCGTTGTTGGAACCAGCCGCTTAAAGAGGCCTGGATGTCAGAGTGCACATTCCTGAAATGAGAGCAGTATTCATCACGGCGGAAGAAGTGGCCACACATGTAGCTGAAAACTGAACTTCTTTTGTTGTGTCTTCTGGTGATCGATTCTGCTTCGACGTGTACATGAAGGCCGGGCGGTTTGTCTGCGATGACATCAGCAAGCGATGCATCTGCCTTGAATGGAGCAGAGGCAAAGCTGTATGTTTGTGTTCCTATATCTACATAGAGGCCATCTCTGCCCACGCTCTCTGAGATTAAATGCCCCTTCAGTTCATTTTCAAGGGAGTTCAGGAGCGTGGCGCTAACTTCGTCACACTTTGGAAGATCCTCGACTGACACGCCCAAATCTGCCGTGTCAACACTCACGCTGATCTTGACCTTCCGTGCAGGGTCCTTCAGATAACTGCGCTTTGCTCGATAGCTGGTAGGAACATTGAATGTGCGGACAGTTTTGACCTCGATGGGCTCCAGTTTCCCATAAACAAAATCCTTGTCTCTTGGGGTGCAAGCAGCAAGTTGGCCAAAGTTGATCAGCATTGCTCCGTTGTGCACCAGATACATGTTGTATTCAGCAATGTTGACTTCCCTGCTTAACCTCTCGAGGACCCCGTCTTGCCATGGCGCAAGGCCAGTAATACCATCCATGCTTGAAGCTGCAGCAGCATTCTCTTGGCTCAGGTGTGAGTCTCTTGGCTCCCCCTGACTGTTTGATGATGCTTGCTCTTCCTTTGCCTTCTCCTCCTTCTCATTCAGCTTTTTGACAGTTTGCTTGCATCCCGCCATATCCTTGTTGAATATTTTCTCCCAGGAGCTGTAGTTCTGAATACCATCCACGTCCCGGCACATTGCCAGAGCATCTCTCTCCTCTTGGCTCAGTTCTATTTCCTCCATGCTTGTGCAGCCATTTTCTGTAAATTCACCACAATCTAAAGAACATGCTGCATCTTCTGCAGGACTGTTAGCCCCAGCAGTAACTACCTGAAGGGCAGCTTCCTTCTCTATCAACTCAGGAAAAATGTTCTTCATTTTGATGGATCGAAACAGCAGCTCTTGGTCCCTGAGTGCCATAGCAACATCTAGGTTTAGCTCAGTTTGAGGGCTTTCTAAAACATTTTTATAAAAGGTCAGATCGGTTTCTGAAACAGGCCAGCGGTTCCATTCCTGAGAGCAGCAGACCACGCTGGCAGGGCACACCTCCAGGTGTTTGGCCAGCCTGTGGCGCAGCATGGTGAGAGGACAGCCGTAGTTGACATTGATGCAGGGGACTGTCTCGTTGGGACAGAGAAGCTGATGTTCCTCTTGTTTGCACAAATGAAAGATGGCACCACAGTTTTTACGACACTTGACGACCACACATGACACAGAGATCTGCACCGGGAATTGACAGTGGGCATTGTGACACTTGTCACAATGTTCATGATGGCCCACAGGCATCTTTCTGCTCCTCACCTTCAGAGAGAAATAACACAACACAGAATACAGTAGCAGTGGGAAACATTTCTAGGTTCATACTAACTTAAAGCTGTAAGTAATATGAGAGTTAAATGCTATTATAAATCTGATAAACTAATGTTTAAAGTAAAATAAATGCACTTACCATTGTTGCTTGACAATGATCATCTAAGCAGAGTTTCAAGCCACAAACACTGTTAGAAAAATGGTCAAATGTTTCAAGTTTGAATTGTTATACTGCACATAGAATCTATACTTCCAATATAGTGTTAATATACAATAAGTTTGACTCATTTTACAGACTTTACATGCATAATAATATGGGGAAAGATAAGATGAAATACATTAACATTAATAAGCAAATAAGAACTGCAAGTTTACTACAACAAAATGCTCTCTAAAAAGACAAATAAATCTACATTTACTTTCAACTGGAACAATAACAGTGAAAATTCTCACCCTTTGCTCTTCTCTGCCTGTCACCTTGTGTTTGCTGGCACCCCTGAATAACCTCTGCACTGTGTCTGGACGTTATAAATAGACACAACGGAGGGGCAGACAGGCCAGTGGGACGGGGCACCATTGTCCCACAGCCATTAAAAGGCAAGGTCAAGTTACAGCCTCCACCTCTGCTTCACTGTGAGAGGGTGGTGTTAATAGCAGGTAATCCACGCTCTCAACAGTTTAACTACCGTGTGTTCCAACACATCAACATCTTATCACGTGCACAAAACTGTCCTTGTCTACATTATACTGTTGACATTTTATATTCCATTACCACCAATCGTATGTGTTTACTTCCAAAATTATACACTGAAAAAAATTGGAGTGACATTTATTTTAAAAAAGCTAGGCAAGTGTTTGTAATCTTTACTCAGGCTGTTTCTAAGTAATATTTATTTAATAGAACCACTTTTTTTAAAAATGAAAATACACAAGTAAATTGCAGATTCACTGATGTCCCTCAATTACATTTTACATGGAAATATCAACTAATTAAGCCAATGAACTGGTTTAGTGAATATTACTTGGAACAAATGATTCAATTTACATACAAAACTGAGGACACATAATAACAAACTATCACTAAGTAATGCACAACATGAAAAACTGCTTTTTTAAGGTAAAAGCACTGAATTCGTATTTCTTTGTAGAATTTATATAGATGATTGAAATAATAATTACAGGGCCAAAAAAAATAATTTTTCTTCAGTGTAGCCACACTTGAAAGTAATAGTTGATTAATGAAAATTTAAGTACTTTTTCAATATTTTAAATATTTTTTATAGGTGTGTTTTTCTGATAAGGACATTTGTTTTAGAGCTATGACAGGATTAGTTGTAGGTGATTATTCATTTCATCAAAAATATATAAACAGTATAATGTTTTGCTTTAAGCTGATTTGTCCTGATCCGTGTCCTCCACTAGATGTCAGTCACACACTTTCAAAAACTCCAGCAACATTTCTCCTGCAGCTGCTGCTGTCAGATTCAATTCATAACATGGATTAGTGAAACTCTTTGGGGTTACAATGTAAGATCAAAAAGGTAGTTTTTATGATGTTTTGAAATGGTGGTTGGTTCATTTAAATTCACCTCAAGCACATGGAGTTCATTATGTCCTAGATTTAACTTAAAATTCTATCAGTTTTGGGACCCATGTGTACTTTTTAAAGGAAATTAGCTGGAGGGAAATTCATCTTCATCAAGTGTTGTTTTGGTTCAGCGTAGAAACTGGTGCATTCTTAACACCTTGCATCATTTATGGAGTAGGCCCAAGTAGCTGCCTCTTTTAATCAAATCACCACTGAGTGCTGTCATAACATAAACCTCTGCTGCTGCTACAACAGCATCAGTTTGATTGTACACATGCAGTAGTTCATTTCCTCTACAATGCATGGCACTGATTTGAAGTTGTATACAAAAAATGCACACCTGTCGTTCTGCGTTGTTTGTCATTCATGTCATCTTTCATTCACTTGCAGGAATACTGTGTTGTGCAACGTAATGGGGCATTGATCCAGTCTAACTACTTTTATCTAATTACGCTCATTTACATTAAGGCCGGCTGAACTATCGTCCTGTTCACACCCCCGCATCACCCTGCAAACACCTCCTGACACCCATTTTCAAGCCTGTGTAAAATGTGCTGGATCCACAATCTGCATCTGGAGGTCTTCATGCTACTCTTTGCCTGTCACCTGGCACAGATAACAATGAACCGCTTATCAAAGGCAGCTGCTTTGCTCTCTATAGGCTCTGCAATCAGCATATATTTCATCAAGAGGCAGAGAGAGAGAGAGACAGAGAGACTCTGGTGTGGCAAAAAATACTTGCTATTTCAGTGTCTTGTTGCTGCACAACAATAGCACAGCTGGGAGTGGAGAGGTCTATTTGTGAGGTTATAGTTGTCAAAACCAGTTGGAAAAGTCCTTTATAACAGGTGTAAAATGCATTAATTAGTTTCTGCTAAATGTACTATTCCCATTTGATTCAAAATGTAAAAAAAAGTTGCTTTATTTTGTTCTTGATCTTCAGCAATTATACGTGGACCAATATAATAAGCAGCTGTTGGCTTTTCTTGCATTCTGTTCACTCCACTGTTGTTAGTGATACCAGAATACAGTGACAGACTGATCGACACAACTCTCATATTTGTAATTTAAATATAAGGCTAAACCCAGTAGCCGGTTAGCTTAGCATAAAGATGGAAAACTATGGGGAAAAGCCTGAGTTCATTCAAAGGAAACAAACCCCTTTATCAACCCATTTAAAGCTGATTAACACATCTCTTATTGTCGTTGGTCTAATCCAGAGAAATAAAACAATAATTTGAAGTTTAACCAAATCCTCTAAGCCATGCGACAACATACACTCACCAGTCACTTTATTAGCCAGCAAGATGTTTCCAATAAAGTCGGGGCGTGGTCTTCTGCTGCTGTAGCCCATCACCTTCCATGTTGGATGTGTTGTGTCCGTTCAGAGATGGTCTACTGTAGACCTTGCAACGAGTGGTTATTTGAGTCTGGCCATTCTTCTCCAAGGCATTTTGGCCCAGAGAACTGCCTCTCTATAGATATTTTCTCTTTCCTAGACCATTCTCTGTAAACCCTGGAGATGGTTGTGCTTAAAAATCCCAGTAGCATAGATAGTTATGGTAGAAGTAGTTGTGTAGGTGAGGTAAAGCATGATGCCGCAACCTTGTCATTCTTTATACACTCACTTCTCCCTTTGCTTTTACACTCCATAACTTCTGACTGAGCGTCCTTCATATTTACTACAGACACTAGAGTGTGCTGATAACTACAAATGTAAATATGGAGCATTTCAAGCTGCTGTACAAATGACACATGGGGTCATTATTGCATGAGGACAATCTACTTAATAATCGCCTAACCCGCTGTAGACCCCTGTAGCAAATACACAAAGCACAAGCAAATTGAGAAAACCTTTTCATCAATTTGACAACACAAGCGCAGCATTTAGAAAACATGCTGCAATTACCACAACACAACACAATAAGAAAATGCGCTGCAAATAGTCCACAACATGGAGTGTTTCCAGAGGACACCTAAAAGTGATGCACATGTCTGGACACGCATGTGATATTATCATGTTATATCTTTTTTTTTTTTAAATTACGTTTAACTACGTCTTTTATTTATTTTTGTATGTTTATCTGTTTGATTTTATTGTTTTATTTATAGCATCAGTTTAGATTTATGCACTTATTTGATTATTTATTGCTTATCGTTAGCCTATATGGAAATGTTTGTTTTATTGTTTTTATGATTCTATGTACAGCACTTTGGAGACGTTTTTGTTGTTTAAATGTGCTATACAAATAAAGTGGATTGGATTGGATTTATTTTTAGATAATGATAATAAGCTATAACGTTACATGATAATGATATTTTCATGTTATAATGTGAAATATAGCGTTAGCCCGCTAGCCCGTATCAATCAAATTGCAGTTAAACAAATCAAATAAATGAATGATATACATTTTAGTTGATCTCTCTCAACGGCACCGAGTTTGTCTTGGTCTTGCTAGCCTTCTAAAGCTAGCACGCTATGATTGGCCGCTAATGTTAGCATGCTATGATCAGCCACTAACATTAGCACGCTATGATTGTTATAACATTATAACGTGAAATTATCATTATCTTGAAATAATGTGATACTATCACAAGTGTGTCCAGACCTGTGTATCACGTTTAAGTGTCCTCTGGAAACACTTCTGTTGTGTTGTGGTCTTTGCAGCGTTTTCTAAATGATGAGCTTGCGCTGTCAAATTTATGAATATGTTTTCTCAATTTGCTTGTGTTTTGTGTATTTGCATGTATTTTCTTAAGTTGCATCGCTGTGAGCTCTCAGATTCACCATATTTCTGGGTTTCGTGCAGATAAGCAGTGAGATAAAACAAGTTAGTAAACAGGTGCTGGTAGTTTGGCTTTGTTAGCTTTGCACTAGCCGAGCTGTTTCCACTCTTTTGTCAAACTAAGGCTTCATAAACTTTTCTTTCACTTTCAGACATTTCTCTACAGAAAAAAAATCATTTTTACGATTTACTAACAATTTGTAAAGTATCAAGATGTTTAACAGAACGTTGAAGTCTCATTTAATAAAATTCATCTGAACACTCAGCTTGAGTTCTTATGCAACCTGGCAGCTCAAAAAGAGGATAATTACAGCTTGTCCATTTTCTGTAGAGCGGATTTCAGCAATTCTCGGGCTACGGGTTAATGATTCATGCAAGCTCCATGTCATTTAACTCTAATTTAATGTTCTGAGATGTGACTGGACAGCTTTAGATGGCAGAGAAAAAAAGTCAAACTTGATTAATATTCAAGGCATTCCAAAGCTGTCAGCACACAGCAGGACTAATAAAAGCATCACTGGTTTGGAGTTTTATATTGAAGTTTTGCCTGCTTCCACCAACACGCCAGGCACAGTGCATCCTTATATGGTCTGCAGAGCTTCCTATAAATCTCACCCAATTCTCTGAGAGTTTCCCTTTTTATTGCCATTCCTCTTAAAGATTGCCCCCATTTTGGGATTTCCATCTAGTTTATTATACCTGGCAAAACATATTAATAAGGCCAAACCATTGGGAGGACATAGAGAAATATGCGCTGCTGCTGAATTTCCAAAGACCCGAGCAACTGTGTTGGTACTATGTTTATTACAGACCCTGGCCCAGCAGAGGCCTATAAATAAGCTGCAGATGGCTATGGAAATGCCTAATGAAAATGAAAATGCATCAACTCAAAGCAGAGCTTACATACTGCATGAGTTTGAACTTTTCGTCTGAGTTACCAAAGACTGCATTCTTAGAACTGATTTAATGTTTCAGCTCACTTGAATTCAATTAACACATGAATAGACTGTCAATCTTGTGCCCCTCGGATAATGTTTGTTAAGAAATAAGACTTGAGGATATGTTGATGTAAGTGTACTGCTGTATACTGTAGATATGTATTGGAATATTATGCAACTTATTAGAGCTGTGTTGATTTGTCAATTAATTACTGTTGATTGATTAAAAATTAAAAGAATATTAATTGTTTTGCATCTTTTTTATTAGAAGGAAAGCCAAAATGTGAGACTTCAGTTTCTGCTTTCTCTGCTATAGAACAAACAAACAAATCATGACATTTGAAAACATCACCTTGGAAAATTCTGAAAATTATTTGAGAAAATATTAATCAATAATGAAAATAAGTGTTCTTATATGTATATGAGACAATTCAATGTGCCTGGGTTTGTAAGTGCAATAGCCCATCGAAGGATAAGAGCCTGTCTGCTATTTTTGTTTTCTTGTTTTATTTGTGTTAGACTCTTGGGAGAAAAGCCTTTGGATAAAAGAGATTTAAAAAAACAACAACAAATAGATTAGTTTGGAATTTGGAAAATGTGATGTGAATTCATCAGGCTTTAAATGTAATGTAATAAAAGCGGCACTTCCAGGCTTAAAGAGTGAAGCCAATGTGGAAGCCCCTTTAACCTGCATTCTCACTAATGGCCAGCAGGGGGCGACTCCACTGGCGGCAAAAAGAAGTCAATTTGTATGAAAGTCAATAGGAAAATGACCTTACATCTCACTTGATTTATTACCTGAGTAAACATTTTTCTAATGAGCTGTTCATTTTGACTAATGATTGCCCCTTGATAAACAACCTAGTGAGCTAGGACAAGCATAAGCTGATGATTTAGCATCATTCCTGAGCCCACAAACCAGTGGGTGATGCCACAGTGACTGTGTTCACTATTTTTATACAGTCTATGGTTGTTTCACATGAGTTTAAAAAGAATAAAAAGTCTATTCTACACTCATTAAAACTATAAACCATCTCCATCATCTTACCTGCCATTGTACATTACTTCACAGCTGTAGGACACATTTCATACTATATGCCTTTAGGTGTATATATAGGCAACTTCACACCTGGTTTTCACATCTTCATTATGCAGCCCTCCTTATTCCTTTCATTTAATTAAGAGGGTGTCATACATGTTTTCCTTTAAATCCCTCAGCACTTCAACTCTCCAGCCTCTTGTCGGGCCTGACTGAGTAAAAATGAGACGCTTTGCTAACCCTGACCAATGAACATGCAAATATTTATGGGCATATCAATTTAGCTTCCAGCCTCTCTGCCCAATATTCAGCTTTTAATTACACAGACTAATTAAAAGTACCTTGTAATGAAGTCTATGTAGGTTCTCCCTCAGGGCAGCTGGCTTTGTGTCATTTTGCATCATTAATGGAGAATATGCTGAAGAATGACAAAATCTCAAAAATTGTAAATGAGACATTTCACTCCACTTATTTTCATAATGTCGAGAGGTAATAACTGCTAAGAGAACGGGGACACAGTGTGGGGGAAGTTTCAGCAGCAAGTCATTTCATGGCCAATATACAGCCATAATAAATGATAGATCATATAAAATTCATGAAAGTAGTAAAAAAGCTTGTTGTAGACAAGTTAAATAATAAAGTGCACTGAAGCCATTCATCAGCTCAGTATTGTCCCTGCAGGAGGAACTTTTACATGCATAATGTGCACATTTAAAGTCGTCCTTTGCACATGTACAGTCACATGGCCTCACGTGTAACTCTACAGAAGAATGGAAACACAAATGAAAAACATCAAATCGAAACTGAATCCTTGCTGAACCTCCACACACTTTTTGACTCTGCTGGTGTGATGACCAGTTGCCTGGTTGAATGTGTACGCAAGTGAATGTGTGTGTGTGTGTGTGTGTGTGTGTGTGTGTGTGTGTGTCAGTGTGCTACATTTGTTATCAGTCAGCCTGGCATCTGTCTGGGTTTGTCAGTTCCCTGCCATACAAATGTCAGGAGAGCATAAAGCTGTAGTAGCACTCAGATAAAAATGTGGAGAAAAAACCTGTGTTTATTTAGTATTTTCCCCTCACATACATTATTTTAAGGAAGTTCTATACACCCCATAGCTCAACACTCCACAGCAGAGGAACAGTTGTGTGGCTGGCTGACAGCAGCTGATGCAAAAGCTAGCTGTCTACCAGCTATGCTTATAGCCTGCAGCAGTGACAGATCATTATATTTAAGGCCATGTACTTAATGTGAGGGTAGAGCAAAATGGAGGTGCATTTATGTTAAAGTTATAATATGCAAGCAGACAGAAGCACATATCTGACAGTGGTTATGGATACCGGTCATCGTGGTCTTGTCATTGTCATTATCTCTGCCAGGCAAATGCCTGAAGGGAATCATGCATTTGTCGGAGTGTGTGTGTGAGTGTGTATCTGTCTTCCTGTGTGTAAGTCTGTTTGTCTGGAGGTACTCTCTCATACTACTGGACAAATCAGCTCGATATTTGTTGAACACATTTATGATTACGTTATCAAGGACCTCTCATGGGTGTGGTGATTTTGAAAATCTGTTTTCTTGATTTTTTTTAAATAACATCATTCACTGTGGACTCCTCACTCTGGTAATGGCAAGACAGCAACATAGTAAAAGGCATTTCTAGAAACCAGCTAAGCTAAAAACAAGCCATTCCTAGTCTGTTGCAAGTCACATTTTGATCTCACTGCAGATGCACTAGTGTCAACAACGCAGCCATTAATGTTACATTCCATCATCAACCGGGCAATAACCACTACTCCTGCTGCGTACCTGCTCTAGGAGTCCCAGATACGTTCAAAAAACAATCGCCATCATGCCTGGCTTAAAAATATCATCCTGAGGTGCTCGCAGCTCGGTGAATTTCATGGCTTTCTCCAAGAATTGTATCAACATGACTACAATACAGCAATATGCACCATAAATTGCAACAAACTAAAGTACCATATTTCCTCAAATAGTAGCCGGGGCTTCTATTAATAAAAAATCAGTTTGGGACCCGGCTAATAATAGGGGCAGGCTATTATTTGAAGGAGGCTTTTATTAAAAAAGAAAATCAGAGCAGCTCTGACCGGCACTTTTTAGAGTGTTTTACACAGCCGTTGTAGCTTAGTTCCCGGATGTCAGCCATATTGGAAGTACTCGGATGTAAACAAACAATAAACAGCACGCTGAATGTTCATTTTAAGCAGGATTTAAAATGTCTAAACTACTAAAAAGCCCAGAAGAACATGCGTAAACTACTCGACTTTACAGAGAATGACTAGGACAGCGGGAGAAACAACCATATTTACCTACAACTTGTGTGGCGAAACTTCAAAATACAGGTGTTGTATCAAAATCTGGTCAGTCATTAATAGGGGCCCGGCTTTAAATTGAGGAAATACGGTATGCTGAAATAACTACAATATGATTCCAAAGAGTAAAAAGCCTGAATTTGTGCTTTGTCAGGTCTTTCCACAAGATGACAAGCAAAGAACTTTTAAAATGCCTTTTTTTTCTGAATTATCAGAAATATTCTTTGTCAGGTCAATCCACAAGGAAACAACATTTAAAATGCTGAGCAGGAGACTCTCAACACCCGGTGGAAATCTGCACTCTACCGAGTGCATCCTTCTAGTTTAAAGTCATGTTTCTGACCATCTCATGAATATATATCTTATATTCTTTGTCTATTCAGCTCTCATTTAGTCTCCACATCCTGAGAAAAATATCTGTTTCTTTTGCTGCCATGCTTGTCACTATTATTTGCCTGGTTCCTCGCAGCATGTTTGCTGAAAACGAGTGCCCACAGGGGGTTGATGAGAGTTGTGAGACTGAACCATAAATGTGCAGCAATGCCAAAGCTAAAAGAAGCTCAAAAGCTCCCAGGGTTCAAATGTGCAACTGTTACATTGATTAACTGTTAACATATGAATGGTTATTAATAGGGGGTAAAATCTGTCTTGTTTATACATTTCTGCATCAGTTCATTCAGTTTCAAAAGTTCTGCTTGGTGAGCATGTTGGGTTTGGCCCTATTTTTGCCATACATCCCATTGTGACCACAGAGGCATCATTACTGAGTGGAAAATTGACAGCACAAAAATAATGCCTGAATACTCAATGTGACAGCCAGACAGAATAATACAAGACAGAGAAAGAGAAAAAGATGTTGTGAGTGACGACGCTACTCAGTCTAACATCTCCTGAGCTTTGGTGCTGGATATAAAAGTATCTGCGCACGAATCATTTGTTCACTTATTTTCTCTCAGTTTCTGCTGTTTGTCTATCAAGCATAATTTTATCAGGGATCCACAGGAAAAAAAATCGCAGCAGAATGTCATGCAACAGCCATTGATAAAGATTATTTCTTCTCATGTGGCGCAGCTAAAATACCCTCTGTGTTTCTGCTGTTGTGAGGCTCAGTGATAAGGAGCAGACGCTGATAAGAGACCTCAGCGGAACCACAGGATGTCACTCCCATCGCTAACCTTGTGCTTTCCCAACAACTATAGTAATGCACCTTGCAGTTTGTGTGTCTGTGTGTGTGTGTGTGTGTGTGTGTGTGTGTGTGCTCAAATATGCATGTTTTGAGGTTATCATAGTAGAAGCACAAATGATACGTGTGATATGTTTGCAGCATTGTTGTGCCTGCTGTCACTGCGGTGCTCTATATCCAGTGGTCATGCATATGCATTATATTAAACGTTTTTTGTCATTTCATCTCTCATCCCCAACTCCATGGCATAACACATTACAAAAGAAAAATAAAAGAAAAAGATAACAGCACAAACTACGCCCTGGAAATTACCATAAAGAAGACACATCTCCGTGAAAGCCTTAACAACAAAAACAAAAACATTATGAGCTTCACAAAGTTAGTATTCAGGGGTATCTTATTATATGGACTTACATAAAAGTGTTAATGTTGCCTGTTGCTGCCTTTGAAACCCAAACACAAAGAGATAATGCAAAAAGAAGAGCACAAAGACATATGGATGTATTGAAAAGGACTTCCTTAAAGACCTGTAATGGATGACTAATGATATTGATTCAATCTAATTACAAATACAAGACTAATAGCTCCACTGGAGACCCACTAAATTAGAAAAAGTGATGGACAGCAACAGCTTGGTGTGTTTGCAGCAAACAAGCTTTTTTATCTACGTCTGCATTAACACGTACAACCCCTGCATTCAAACTTGGTCTGGATCTTGATCCGAAGGAGGAGTTTTGTGCAATTTAATCAATGAAATGTCGACCTATAAAATATATGCGGACTATGTATCATAGAGAGCTCAGCAAATTCCTTACAGGAACTGAAAAAGACCTTTGGCTTACAACAATCGCTCCTTTTCAAGTCGAAAAGTCCACAGTCAGGATATTCTAGACTAAGCCACATGGATCAGAAATGTATGAAATTCCCTGCTGTGTTGTTCTCCAATTACTACCACCAATGTTTACCTCTGAATTGGCCCAGACTCTCACAGCATGCCCTCTTGGTCTCAGTCTCACACAACTGCTGCCTGCAGCTCCTCTCCAAACGGGGGCGTGACTCAGCTACACAACTCCGGGGGAACTGCCACTCTCATGCTCCATTAGCCTCTGCGTCCCCAGTGGATGAAGAAAAATGTATTCACCACTGGGACGCCGCTGCCACAGACATCTAAATAGCAACCATTCGTCCTTTCTGCTGCGTCCTCGGCGCTTCGGATGACCTCATGACTGGAAGCGCACTCGTGGTTAAATCAGGCGAGGAGAGAGTAAGTTTATAATCACAGCATGTGAAGATCGGGAGGTTGACAGTGATTGTTTAACCCTGAAATTACGCTGAAAGATGAAGCATGGGTTACTTCATGCAAACATAAATGGTGCACCAATTCTACAAGCTGATTTTTTTACAACAAACAGTGCTGTGACTTTCAGGCAAGGTTTTGGAGGGTTTTGCTGCAGGAGGCTGGATGATGGCTTTAGGTATCAGTGACTATGTAGATGGAGAAGCGGCCACGTAAAGCAGGTGGATTTGCCATGGCTGAACCCAGAGGGAAATCATGGAGTTGTCTCTGTCAGACAGGCAACCCTGTAGCTCTAAATGGGATGAATCACAGAGCAAACGCTCAGGTCACTGCTGCAGTATTGATTACCAATGGAAGATGTCTGATTCTCTTTCTCAAGTCTCACTCTCTTATCCCACCACACACACTCAGACACACACAGGCACACAACTGCATTACACTTTGCTCTTAGTTCCAACTCATTTGCAGTCGGACTGCGCGTTGCAAAATGTTTATGCAAAAGCTGTAAAACTTACCCGGTCGACAGCGTGTACTCTACGTGGCGATCGCTTCAAAACCCATTTCCAATTTACAGTGGAAGTGTTTTGCGATGGGCGTTTGTTGAACATACAGTATCATTCATTGGGCGGACATTAAATTTGAAAGCTTGGTGGGGTGTTTATTGAAGTCCTGACCCCGTCCTCCACTCATTAAATTGATTCATGGATTCAATAAGTGGGGCACAGGCGGCAGGTGTGCATGTCGGTGTGCACACAAGGCTCACAGGCATCCATCACACTGATCAGGTATCTTCAGCTGCTTCTCCATGCAGCACTCTCACAAGACCCCTGCAGATGTTGCTGGCATACAGCCCAGCCTGACCTGAGGCGAGACTGTATGCAGGCACGTATACATGCACACACACACATGTATACACACGCTTGTACAGTAGTTATTCACACAAATATGCAAAATCTCACACAAACAGGCATTCACATCCTCATAAGCCCAAAGCTTTCATTTCATTATACTGTGTATCGTTCAGGCCAAATGCCAAATGAGGTTAAACTGTCTTCTGGAAAGAGATCATTCATGTTCCACTGGACATTTGGAGCCAGCTCTGAAGCCTCACAACTAAAAATAGAAACCAGGATTCAAAACATCTCCAGTCTTCAGTTTACCAGTGAGTTTTTGATGTTTGTCGAAGCTATCAAAGGTAAACACAGCCTGAGGTTAAATACCAACTGATGTCATCACAATATTCATGGCAAGTTTGCCTGAATTTGTAAGAGTGAACTTTTTATCTCAGAGTGATTGTAACCTTAAGTACCTTTGTATTACATAATGCTCGGCCCAGTGTTCATTAGAGAGGACATGGCCTGAGATTTCACACTGAAACATTCAGCGGTGGGGAATTAAATGACCTGCAGCACATCTACCTGAACCTGTAGCCTTTCCCTGCACTGACTCACTAATGAAAACATTCTATACTTGTTTTTGGCTCATTAGCTTTTCAAGATTAAAACTTTTTGCCAGTGTTTACCCAAGGTTCTGACTCATACCCAAGAAAATCAATCAAATCCTAAAGTTGATACGTGATTTATGTTATGCAATGGTACAGTGCAAAGTGGTGGTAAACAGGATGAGCCTTATTATTAGTCTGTTATAAAAGCCAGCCTCTGCAGAAAAGGATCATTTGTATAGACAGAAATTCACGATTTTCAGTTGTCACTAAGACGTTTCAGTGTCACAGACTCTGTGAGATTTGACAGTAGCAACTCAGTCACCCCAACGACACCATAATCATCCCACTCGTCATCTTTCTATTCAAACAGACTGAGGAAAAAGCCTCTAATAAATGCAAGTTGGAAGGTGTTAGATGCAACTACGTCAATTATTGATATTATATGTTACATTTTTGTACTTTCTTCCCCATTAAATTGAAGCTAGATAGAAAATACTGGTGAGTAGTTACAAGTAATCACCCTTCTCATCAATTTGCTTTCAAAAAAACACCCAAGGATGCCAGCCAAAGCCACTAATCACAGTGGCAGCTTTTTATTACCAAACAGCTAATTCCATTCACTACTGCTGATCTCCCTGATGGCTCAGATTATCTTTGGTTGGGCTGTGTTTGCTGTTTTTCTTATTCGATATGCTAGCTCCGTAGCATTCTGTAGCTCTGGTGGTGTTTACAGTTGAGCTTGTGCTGATGGCTTGTGGGATTGTCCAAAGAACAGCTACCGTGTCACCTAAGCTCCAGACCTCAAACATGAAGAATAAAAGATTCTCTAGATGCTTTTCATCTCTGCCGTCCTGAGTACAAAGACAGACTGAGTCAGTTTAAGGTCTCAGAAGTAAAGTTTATTTATAGCAGCAGGAACAATCATCAAAAGAGAAGAGAGGACTTAAGAGGAAAATCTCTCTCCTTAACCTCTAAAGGATGATGAAATGCAGGTTTGTGAGCCTCATCTACTGTATGTTGGACCACTGCTGTCACTGCAGGTCACAGTCAGCTCTTTGCCACAGGCTCTCTACGCTGCTTAGGAAGGCTGCAGACAGGAAAACCCACTGGTGTCCTCATCAGCGCCCCAAACACCTACTGGAACCGAAGCTTAAGGCATGAAACCTCAATTAAAGGGAAGTGCACTTTCCCTGGTGTCCTTTGAGCATTATGTGTCTCTCCCCCTCCTTGCTTGTTCATGCTGGTGCTCTATGGCAAAATTCTGGTATTCTGACTTCTGCTTAGAGCTGTGCGCGCTCAGCATAACTGGCTCTTTTTTACTCCTTGTTAGAGGTAAGGATCCATGTCATGCGCCTCACTGTCCCCCACATGCACCTTTAAAAAACGGACTCTTTACGCGGCCGAACAGCAAAGATGATGGAGCGTCTGTCAAGATTTTGTTGTTCTGCAGTATAAATGTCATTGAACAACCGGGTAAAGACAAATATGTTGTTTACTGAAGTGATGAAGTGAGATGGCATTCAATGTCAGCTGGAAAAGGGTGACTCAAAGGGGCCAACTACATGCTATGCAGAAATAATGACAAAGTAATTAAATAACATAATTTCAGCTTTAAGCAGAATGCTAATATCTAATTCCCATGTCCATATTTTAATCTCAAGCACTGTTTATTCAGCTTAATATTTAAGAAATGCTAAGATAGATGCTAAAATCACTTGATTTCTAAGTGTGGTGTTGATAGACACAATTGTCCTACGTAAAAGGAAACAGAACTCTAGTCTCTAAGATAAAGTAAAAAATATCTAAAGTTGGAACAATGGCTCAGAGAATATTAAAAAAAATTAATTATTATTATTATTGTTTTTCTTACTTTGTGTGAAAGCTATTAATTCAAATTTTGAGATAGTGTTTTTACCTGTGATTTATATTGGTGAAAAACATGTATGCAGAAGATTGTCAACATGCATGTGATGTATGTGTCCAATGAATCCATGAGTCCTGGGAAGAATGTCTGTAATGGAGCAGCAAGTCCAGGAAGGATACATGAAAATGGGAGAAATCATATCAACTTGATGCATGACTGACTTCTCTAAACACAAACTGATTCAAAGTACGTATCACTTTCCTAAATCAGGCTGAAGTACATTACGAGAAAGCAGCAGAAAATTAAGAAGCACTTTTGCTGCATTACAGAACTGACAGCTGTGATTAGGCTTCCAGGCAGCCTCGCAGCTAACAAGAGCTCATATCTGTTCGTGCAGGGTTGGTGTGGTCACAAAGAGGTGATGCCATTACTCTGCTGACAGACTGCTGCTATTTGACTGACAACCTCACTGCTGAAACACCTTCTATCTCAGCTAATACGTGAACGACACTCCCAGCGTGTAGAAAGCCCACAACAAAGGGTAAAAGAGAAATGCATACAAGCTCAACCTGTGTTTACACCCAGGGGTGGACAAAAGGTAAAAGAGACCTTTGAATGACAACCACTGTACTTTTGACTTCACTACATTTCTCTGAAGGTTCCAAAGTGCTTGTTACTTTGAAGCATGGCTTTGAGGATAGGCAATTTATTTTAACTTATTTTCTAAAATGTGATGGGCTTACAATATGTAGGAATTTGTGCAGGAATCCAGTATTGAATGCTCCTCAGGGCTAGATGTTTAAAGAATGTAGTCAGGGGGAGCGAGCTAAGCTCCACAGAGCTAAACCATAGACTATATAAATAATGGATTTAGTGACCGCGACGTCACCCATTGGCTTGTGGCCTGTTGGAAGCATCGAGTTCAGCGTTACACTCGTCTCCATCTTGTTTCCGATACGGGGAGCAGACCATATCTGGACTGTGGAGGAGGAGAGGGATCTGATCACTGACTACAGCCTCTCTACACCTCAACCTGACTGAGAGAAGCCGCTGCTAATTCATGTTAGCATTAACTGGAGCATTAACTGGGATGTTCATTTTGGCTAGCAAAAAACAAAATGTATGTTACTGACCTCAGAAAACTGAACAGCGACTCCTTGGAGTGTCTGTTAGTCCAACCAAACACTGAACAAGACATTTTTAATGAACAAAACGTTCAAATAAACTGTCATTAAGTGAAAATACAGTGAAAGGGTCAAAGTTATGAGAACAAACCGCTAAACGTCCTTTTTTATATCTGTAAAACGATATATATAACTTTATTGACACGTTGCCATGGATACACATTGCTCTGCTTCTCTTCTGATGACGGATTGCCTTGTTAGTGACCTGTCAATCAAAGGTAGCCATGCCCCAAATCATACGATTCTTTATCTTCTATTTTCCTCTAAATGGGGCCATTATTTGAACTATTAACATCAAATTGTCTTGAAAAAGATATTTTACTAGCGATTGAGACCATAGTGTTGTCCTAAAAACATTTCTGAGGTAATAAATCAAGTGAGAAGTTTCCTCATTTTGCATTAAAATGAATGGACAGATTTTCTTTGCAGCCAAACTCAGCGCCCCCTGCAGGAATTTTCCTGGCATTTGGCTCTTCGCTGCATTCTGACGAAATCATATTAATAAATGCTCATTATTACGTATTAGTAATGTTGGTAGGCTAGTTTAGACTTAGAAGACTGTTACATCTTCATTGTGAGGCTCAAAATAAGGTTTGCGGCTCCATTCCGACATTATTTCAATTTATTTGTCCAACAATGGCTCTTTTGTTAATAAAGGTTGCCGACCCATGGTCTAGAACGTTAATGTGAGTTGTATTTTGCTGCATGTTTAAATAACCTATTTTGACATTTTATGAAATATGTCACACTACATTGTGCAAGTAGTCCATAAAGCTGATAGATAGACAACAAGTTCATGTTAAACACAGTGTGTCTTTGCTGTATCTCAACTGAGCAGTTGCTCTACATTCTGCTCATCTTGTTGTAATCAGAGACTCACTCTGAACACCTTGGGCAGCAGGTCAAAACATTTAAGTGGAAAATATGAGAGACAACTGACCCACGGCTGACCTCATGCGTAGCTCTAACTCTTATACTTGGTGTTGAATGCTGAAACATTGTTCAAGACGAACAGAACCTTCTTTTAAACAGCACACCAAGAATTTTAAAAGCAAAACTGAATACTTCCGAGCAACTTGGTCCTAAAAACAATTGTAAAGTAATGCAAGATTTTGAAGGGGGGAGAAAAAACATTGGAGAAAAAAAAATATTCTAAAAATCTATTTCTATATTTGACAGGATAGTCACAAGAAACATGTTTTTTTTAAGAAATAATGAGAAACTGCACAGGGGTATTTAGAACAGCTTGGGCCTTTTCTTCTAATTTTGACATTTTAATTAACATTCAGCGCTTATGGTTGTGTCAACTGCACCTTGTTTTTTGACGAGCAGAAAATTATGTTTTCACCTCTGAGAGAGCAGTTTAACAGTTTCATTTTTGAATAAAGCTTATTTGGTGGCTGTCAGTGGAAAAGCTTAATGATCATGTCCATTTGAATACATTCAGAACTGATATACATTTTCATTAATTGTAGAATGTTGAGGAAAAAAACACACTTTGGTGGTTTAAATTGTTTTCTAATATTTCTTTTGAACAAAAATGATTGTAGAAATGTGAAACAACTAACATGTTAAACGGAAACAGAGTTTGATGCAAATAAATGATTTGCACTTAGTGATTAAACCTTTTTCATCCAGATATCATATAATTAATACCATGACTTATTAAGTAGGGTTCCTGAAGACTTATAGAGATGAGAATGTACATTTTAGTTTCTTTGGTTTATCTATATTCATGTACTGCTGCACGCTATGTTATTCACATCAATTATCTCACAGCCAGAAGAGAGAAATGCATCTTTGATGTAGGAACCTTACATTGACCTGCTGAAATGAATGAACTAAATGCAACAAATAATAATTGGCTAAACAAATGAGATACAAATTAATTTCAGAATGAGTATGATATAAAGTCCATGATTTTAAGGATATATTATGGATACAACTTTTTTTTTAAGTATGAAAGAATGAAATTTTAAAGTAGCATGTGATCTATATCTTTATAAATGCAAACTTTATGTGTATAAATATATGATCAAAATGGTCATCTTTAATTTATTTTACTGAGTAGGCTACAGTGGAAGTGGAAGCAAACCCTAGATACACAGTTTGGCTGTTTCAGTGTTTAAATTCAGAATTATTGCTTGATTAAAAAGTAATCTTTTGAGGTTTTCTTTACTGAAGAATGACTGAAATCTTTCCAATCAGGTTACTTTGGAGCATTGGAGCTGAAGAGCCTGGAGTCAGATGGTTTGAACTCAAAGCAGCTGCTACATTACTGCCTGTGAGGAATTTGTCTCTAAATTTACTCAATAAATGTCATTTTCACAAAATTGCTGTTATTTACAAAAGCTTATGAACATTATCTGTGCCCATCTTTTTGTGTTTCGTAACAAAATCATGAAAACTAAACGGGACCTTTTTAAAATCACTGTGTACAAAGGTTGCCCTCTGACTTAAATGCCTCATTCCTCATCCCAGTAACTGTAACATAAATGTCTGGGTGACCATTATGGTTATTGATGGCTTTGATGGGGGTCATTATACATGCTGTGGGCAGCATATGTTCCTCCCGTGCTCTTGAAAGTCCTCCGGGGTTTAAAGAACTCTTAGAAGGACGCGTGTCTAGACCTCGGTGTTTACACCAAACCAATTATGTGCCTCTATTTTCACAGCAATTGCAAGCATGTGCAATGAAGCGGATTCAAAGTCAATAAATCTAAATGGTGCTTTGCTCATTATGATGGTGTGAAATTTACTCTACTGAACTGTGCATGAAGAGGTGACAAAATATCAATAGAATGACCACAGTGAGGTGAAAGTGAATCAAAAAATGCATCACAGACAGTATTTAGTAAAATTGAACTGCACTCTAAGAAAAGATTCAGGAGGTTAGATAGTATGACTTATAAACATGAGCTTTTTCAGCTTAAAAATACAATTTGTTACATGTCCATTGTTTTATTAAGTTGATAACTTATTTCAAGAAGTTGATCAAAATTAAAAATGAAGAAAGATGTCTTAACTCAGAAATATATTGATTTTGGACAAGCATTTCTGCCTTCATTTAGCAAGGAAAAGTATTAAGGTAATGAAACTTAATATTGTATTACAATATGCCTGACTTAAGTGAAATAAGTTACTCATACGTTACAAAATTGAGGTAACAATTTGCACGGACTTTTCTGAGTAGAGAGAAAGTAAAATAAAGGAGTTATAGCAAACACTAAAACGTTGATATAAAAATTGAGTTGCTTCAACATAATGAAGCTTGTAGCAAAACAAATCATGTTGGTTGTACTTGACTAATTGAGTTAGTTCAGCTATAAAAGTCTCATGGGAAATACTCAATAATGTCTTAGAAAAAAGATTTTAAAATTGTTACAACATTTTTTTTAAGTTGAGCCAGTGTCATTTTTTAGAGTGTGTTTTATACTAATAGCATAAAGAGAATGTTTATTATGTATGTTCTTCAATCTGGAATTGAAACATGCGCCTTTGTTTCATGTCATCCATTAACAGTCATATCCTCTTGAGTAAACATTTACTTTAACAGATCTTGTACCTAATTAAGTAAAAGTAGCAATACCACAGTGAAGAATACTCTGTTACAAGTAAAAGTCTTGCAATTAAAGTTTTGCTTAAATTACAAGAACATACATTTTAGTATCAACATATACTTGTTCTGCACAAATAACATATACCGGTATTAGCTAAACAGACAGGTAACATCACTTTAATTTTGCAGCTGGTAAAAAAAAGAGCTAATTTTATAGACTTTAAACACTACTGGGCAGCTTTATACATAACAACACATCCTATTTTTTTTCAGATATTTTTCATTAATAACCTGAATCTGCAAAGTAACTGAAAGGTATAATATTGCCTTTCAAATTGCTGCATAACGTAAATAGTATAATCAATTCTACCTACACTGGTGGAGACGATCCTATTCGAAATGCCTACGAAACATCGGAAAGTGCGATATTGCGGATGTGACCGGATAGAAAAAAAATTACCAAACAGAGGCTGATCTCTTAAATAGTTACTATACATTTTAAATTATTATTTATTTTTTTAAATGCTATATTTGCACAAAAAAATGTATGTCATCAAAACATAACTTGACCCATGGCCCAACCAACCTCCACCTAAACATTAAAATCTGTTATTTTCAGGGGGAAAATATGCCTATGCTTAAAAAAAAAACATGACCTATATGACCTGGCATTTACATACTGGGAAAGAAAGCTGCGAAAAAAATGCCCTCTATACTCTGATTTTGTTGAAACATGGAAGCAACAATATGTCATAAAGCCTGTCAGTCATTACTGGATAATATGTCTGTGTCTACTTTCACGGTTGCTGATTTTCAAACACTTGTTCCATTGGGGGAAAGAAAGACATTGCAATTTCAAGCTACATTTATCGCCAGTGACTTAAAAAAGCTGTGATGTTGTTATGAGTGATCGCTGTTTAAGCAGGGATTTGCTGACGTGCCCCGAGCATCTGTTCCACTCCTCTTTCTGAGCAATATCTCCACTTTTGATTGAGATGTCAGAGGTAAGCAACCCACTGCAGACTAATGGATAGAGCTGGAGTGGGGATTTTGAGGAGTATTTCAATCTGAAGTCCTATTGGGAAAAGGAAAAGGCTATGCATGGTCCAAAAGTTTGGGGTAATGTGCTTTCCCCATTACATTGCGAGCCACATGCAGCTGTTGTTTTAGTATACATTTATTCATAGGCCTCCTCACAGAAACATACTAGCTTTATGAAAAAAACATTTTGAGGGGATTTAATTCACTTTTTCCTTCAACCTTAGAACAGCAACTTGACTTCCTTTGTCTTCCTTTCAATTTAAATTGTATCATACAATGCTGATCCTTCTTAGGAGTGCATCACTAGTCTAAATGTAAAATAAATTGCTTTTAATTCCCCACAAATGTGCAAGAATCGCATTGAATATTTTGCATTTAAGGCACTCATTTTTTAGCAGTTTTAGCTCCACAGACATGAACATTGAGGTTCATTTATTCATCCATGAACTCATGTCCCCCTCCACCAGCGGTTAAAAAAACAACATGTCGCACAATTAACAAACACAAAGGTCATGCTTTCCTTATATAGTCCTCATTATGCAGAAGGAGAGAACATGCAGACGATAACACTCACTGTTCATTAAGCCAAACAACATGGACAGCTGAAGTTCAGTGTAGTTGGATACAGGAATAGTTGAGCATTCCAGATGAGTTAAATCAACCAGTAGTTGTTTCTATACCCTGTTTCAGACTGCATTTCTACAAAAGTCCTGCTATATGCCCATAACGAGCTGTGCCGGCCTTTCACCCAAGGACATTCATACTTATTCCATGACGGCGTAATATTGGTGTGCATTCACATTGCAGTCCTACTTGGTGGGACAAAGTGCGAGGAGACTGTAGGAGCATGTAATAGTCCGTTTATTTACAAAAAGCAGACGACACTTTGTGTACAGAAAGCAACGATACGGCAGTTAATTCCAGGTGGCAACCTCCAGGTCTGAGCAAGGAGGCAAACCAGGAAGTGCCTTAAGCTGCATTCTACCGAAAATTCCAGCAGGGGGCACTAAGTTTGGCTGCAAAAAAATCTGTCCATTCATTTCAATGCAAAATTTGAAAACATCTCACTTGATTTATTACCTCAGAAAATGTTCTTAGGACATCACTATGGTCTCAATCGCTAGTAAAAAAAATCTTCTTCAAGACAATTTGATTAATAATTCAAATAATGACCCCATTTAGAAGAAAATAGAAGATAAAGAAATGGAAACAAGATGGCGATGCAAAATGGCGACGCAAGATGGCAACGAGTTTAACGATGAACTCGATGCTTCCAACGGGCCACAACGGGTGTCGTCATGGTGACTACATCCATTATTTATATACAGTCTATGGTTGAAACTGCAGTCTAAAAGGGGTCAATATATGTATCTCTTCATGACAAAGTTCGCTAACAAACACTTTGATATTGACTGTTGCTGTTTTGGCTGGTGTCATCTGCAAACTTGAGCAGTTTGATGATCTGTGATCATTTGTGTCTAGTAAATGGGAACAGGGACACAGCAGACCCTTCAATCCAATTCACTTCACAAGATAATATGGTTCTACAAATCCATGCAGTTCATCACATCCACCAGCAGATTAAAGAACCAGTGCAATACCTTTTAGAAGACGCTGCTATGGCAGTTCCGGGATTTTTTACATGCACACAAGCATGCAGGAAAGTCAACAGGCATTCCTGCTGATGTTTCCACACTATTTCACTTTCTACAGGTGGATGTAATGTGTCAAAAAATGCAGTAATGTACCAGCAAAGGTTAAAAAGACGACAGCGGGCAGTAAACATGGATGTTAACAATACACATTTACATTTTTTATGTCTAATCAACTTTGGAAATGTTGTATGTAGTAGTAAATGGAATTACTGCATGTTTCTGGACCATGAAGACGTGTAGGAGGCATCATAAGGACAACAGTGAGTTGTTTTAAGCATGTAAGGACTAACCAGGACTCCATGAATTATGGCACTGTGCTCAGATATCACACGAAGCCATTGGGCCCTGGAGCTTTCCTCACATGTGCTGCCAAAAAAGTCCACATACATTCTCGTCATAGGTGTCAAAACTAACACCCACACAGACCTGCTGCAAGGCCAGTCTTTCAACTCCTCAGCTGCCTCAAGTGTCTGGAAGGTGTGAGAGCCGTAGGGTGGGTTTGCATGAGCCATTGCATCAGCTCCATGAAACACTTTGTGCTCAAGACAGCATGCAAGTAGTTTACCATATATGATACATACTGGGTACAAATTAGCAACAGCATGTTTTTGAGACTGTCCTCCCAGCAAAAATGACCTCATAGGATGCTTTTACAGCATCTAAAATCGACCCATATTTGTAGTTAACGGTGCCCTTAAGTGGTTCTAATTATGATTATGATTTCACAATGTAAACAACAAAATTATACCTTTACATTTAGGTATGAGGACATGTTGAGCTCCCCCAAGCGGTAAGGGTAATACTTTGTATAATGCTCATGTGGATCCGAGGTAGGAATAAAAAACCTATTGCTGGGAAATAGTATTGAGGAATTTAAATTAAATTATCTGACTCCAACACAAAATCCTCTCACCTATTTCTCCGAGCCGATCGTTTGATGGGGAATGATGAGCAGGAGATGTCCGAGTTCTCAGTTTAACTTCACTTTATTAAAATATGTAAAGAAATGTGCAGTTACAGAGTCTCTGGGTTCAACCTACATTCCCCTGAGAACACATAGGCTGGTCAGTTCATGAAGGCTGGACACAGTCTTCTTTCCCTGAACCCTTTTTTATAACCTAACAGAGGTTTAATAAAAAATGTAGGTTGAACTCTCCTTTTGATCCGCGTTTTCTTCAGTTTATTCAATATGTGGACACATGTCACTAAGCAGAGATGTCAAGGAATCTCTCTGCTTAGCACATCATGACCTGCAACAAACTTTTAAATCACCAACTCCTGCCTTGATATAAACAACCTGCAGAGATATTACTGGAGACACAGATATTGCCACAAACATATCCACGTAAAATATATATTTTTGTGATAATAGAATCTTACTCTAAATAGGGGAGAGAAAATTTAAGCAGACGGAGTAAATGTATTTAGTTCAATCATAGTTTAAAAACAATATTAGCACATGATTATTGTAGCAAAGCAGCTTGCATAATCAATCTATCAATGCACAGACAGGGCACCTACACAGATAGTAAATTACACACGCTGTTAGAAATAATCTGTTATTCTGTCTCTGTTTTCTGTCTCTGTTGTCTGTCTCTGTGTATGGGGGTCACTATCTGTGTGACGAAGGCCACTATAAAAGGTCACTATCACATGCATGCGTAATTCACTATGTGTGCCCTCTCTCTTTAATTATGGATTAATCATGCAATATGCTTTTGATACAATGATTTTGATCATGTGTTAATATTGGTTTAGAAACTATGATTACTATAAATACATGTATCCCAACTGCTTAAAATTAGTAAGATTCTATAATCACAAAAATACATTGTATGTTTCATATTTTTGTATTTTAAGTGCACATTGCAACATCTGTGTCTCTAATTATATCTCTGTAAGTCATCGGACATGATGTTCTGGGCAGAGATTACTGCCTGGTGACATGACGTGTCCCTTTCTTAAAGGTATATGAATCATCTCAAAATCATTAACATACTTAATATGGAGTTAAAAATGTTAAAATGAGTGCAACTAAAACTATTAATAAACTATTAATTATAATGTAATTGTTTGTTAATAGTAAATTAACAATAAAATTATATTAATATACCATCGATTTGTCATTTATAAATTATGTAGTTAGTTAAACATTTATAAATTATGTATTTACCATTCTAAATGGCCTATATACGGTTTATAAATTACGATTAAACATTAAAAATCTGTTTACCATTTATAAATGATGGTTATTGTAAAGTGTTTCTCTAACAACACACATATAGTGACTTACATCCACAGACACACAGATTATTCTAACACTATATGCTTTGGATGACTTGTTGGTTTTTTAGTAGATTATAACCATATAAACATGTTTAACAATGCTAGCTGCATGGCTCTATCTCTGTCAGTCTACCACTTTGGTCCCAACTGAAATGTGATGGATTGCCATGAAATTTTGTACATTTAGACATCTCTTTTTGTGCCACCACAAGGTTCACGTCTGTGGTTGTCCCCCATGTTTCTATGTTTTGCACTTGTTTTCATCAAGTGCCATTGTCGGGTTAAAAAAAAAATCTTTCCTATATTGATGACTAAATACCTGCAAGTTATTGACCTTACTGTTAGTCTCAGTTTTACTTTGTTGTTCATGTTAATTGTCAAACTTAATATCTATTTAAACATTGTACCTGCTTAGCATCAGCACATTAGCTTTATCATTGTGAATATATTGGCATGTTGACTGCACCGCTGTGCCGAAGTACAGCCGAGCCGGCAGGACAGTTTGGCTGCAGTCATTAGTTTGAGATGCCTCATGAAGTGAAGTGCTGGACAGCTGGGAATTCTGACCGGTTGATCATGCTCAATAAAAAGTCAGAAGAATACCAACTTCATTAAGATTAATCCTCTGTGGACCATAAATATCTGTACTAAATTTTATGGCCACCCCTCCAGTAGTAAAGAGTTTTCTTCACTGGCACATAACAGCTAAAAAGTAAAATGTTGATGCAGTGGACCTGACAAAAGCTGAAATAAACACTTTTGACACAACACCAGCTCTCTCTAGAAGTGACCCTGTGCACCCTTTTTACATGGAAGACATTTTGACCTGCCAAACACACACGTAGGTGCACCTAATATCCTTAACAGCTGCATTTCACTTGGGTGTGCCAATGTCAGGGCCCTGCTGCTCTGCACGTTGGCTTACTGGGACCTCTAAATAGAAGAGAGAGTTAATTAAGGTCATTAGTTACACCTGTGCTCTCCCTGCTATGACAAGTGAAAATGTCTGCACTCGTTGATACTATGGGGACCATTCCAATGCTGATATTCTGTTCAAATCTCTAAACAGTGGCTGTATCCCAATGGCAAGGAAGGATCCTCAAACGGCTGAATTTGAAGGATACTACGATACTACATTACTGTCCCACTGTTGGAGGAATGTCCCAATGTCCAGGATCCTCCAGAGGACAGAGTGCCCAAATTCCAAGGATGCTTGTGTGTATCCTCCGTGGGCCTCGCATACCCATAATCCCTTGCACACACTGGTCTACTGGGAGATTTAAAAATGGCGAGAAACAGCGACACCGGCATGCAATATGCATTTAAATATTGCTTTTTCCTCATCTGGATCCTCGGTGCCTTGCCATGTCTCTACACTGTCAATCAATATGCTGTGTGTGTGTGTGTGTGTGTGTGTGCGTGCGTGTCTATGTGCGTGTGTGTGCATGTATGTGTATGTGTACATACAGATGGGGATGGGAGGGGTGGGTTTTGTCATTTTTATTGTCTGTTTTTATTCTTATTTTTTGTAAAGCACTTTGTGTTGCATTTACATGTATGAAAAGTGCTATTTAAATAAAGTTTGATTTGATTTGATTTGAAATATATAAGTATTTCCAGTTTACACTGAATGTTATCACATAACTTACAAAACTTTTGTTCAAAGTCAAGCAAAAACATATAGGTTACATAAACAAATGCCAGAATAATTAGCTAAAAGATAATAAATGTAATCTTGATACATTGCCGGTTAACTTAATTTATGCCGTCTCAGTCGATAAAGTTCCTTCCTTCTTCCTATCCCGTAACCCCTGAGGGTCGTTGGGGCACCACAGACGATCTGTTGACCAGCTCTCTCCATCCCTCTCTGTCTTCAGCAGTTCTCATTGCCTCATTGAGTCTCAAGTGAGTCCATTCTCTGATGTTATCTTCCCATCTTGTCTCCCTCGTTTCCTTCCACCTTGTACGGTTCTTTGTAAGATGGTCTTTGCAAGGCCTGAGGATCTTGTGACGTGTCCGTACCACCTCAGTTTCCGCTTTATGACAGTGGTGAGCAGGTCATCATGTGGGCCGATGGCTTGGGTGATCTTTTGCCGGATTTCCTCGTTTGTGACATGTTGAGTGTAGGAGATACCCATGAGTCTTCTGAAGCATCTCATCTCCATACTCTGTATTCTTTTCTGTAGCTCAGCTGTAAGGGTCCACGTTTCACAGGCATATAAAAGGATTGAAACCACAAGTGAGCGCAGCAGTCTCACCTTAGATTCTAGACTGATGTTTTTGTCTTTCCATATGGGCTTGAGTTTTGCCAGAGCCGCAGTTGTTTGTGCTATTCTGGCCAGGATTTCCTGTTTGGATCCTTCATTGGACACGATTTCTCCAAGGTATTTGAAGCTTTACACCATGCTGAGTGCCTGTCCGTTGACTTTGATGTCAGTGAGGATGCCCCTGTTGTTGTTGGTCATTATTTTAGTCTTTTCTGCGTGGATTTCCATTCCGTAGGCTCGGGAAGTGGTATCAAGCCTTTCAACTAGACTGGCAAGTTCTTTTTCTTCTCCAGCTAGCCCGTCAATGTCATCTGCAAAATGGAGATTGGTGATTGGTCTGCCTCCTATGCTGACAGTTCCTTCATGGTCTGCCATGGCATCCGTCATTATACGCTCCAGAAAAATGTTAAAGAGAATGGGGGAGAGAAGGCATCCTTGGCGCACTCCAGTTGTTGTCCTGAACCAGTCTCCGATGGTTCTGTTATAAAGAACTGCACTGGTAGCATTGTTGTACAAATTTTGGATAACCTTGACAAGGTTAGGGTTGATGTTGTATTTTCTCATGGTCGCCCACAGCGCAGCATGCCATACCCGGTCGAAGGCTTTCTTGAAGTCTACAAACACATGGTAGAGGTGTTGTTGATGCTGCAGGTATCTCTTGCAGATAATTCTTAGGTTGAATATCTGTTCTGTGGTGCCTCCACCCTGCCCTGAATCCGGCCTGTTCTTCAGCTATGAGCAGTTCAGCTTGAGGTTTTAACCGATTCAGTATTATTTTCAGAAGGACTTTGCTGGGATGGCTAATGAGACTGATGGTGCCATGGTTTTGGCACTGTTGGAGATTGCCTTTTTTTGGAAGTGTGATGATGAGTGATTGGGTCCATGGTGTGGGCCACTCACCACTTTGCCAAATTTTGTTGCACAGGATAGTGAGAATGTCTATCATGGCTCCGCCCCCTGCTTGTATGAGCTCTGCTGTGATGTTGTCCACTCCGGCTGTCTTTCCTTTTTTCAGTGTTCGGACAGCTGCCTCAACTTCTTCACGGAGGATGGGGAGCTTGTCCTCCTCCTCTATGGATTGAGGACATGTCAGGACTGTTGGGTCTCCACTTGCCGTGTGGTTGTAGAGTTTGGAGCAGTATTCTGTCCATCTGTTCAATATTTTGTGTTCATCCGTTAGGCATTCACCAGTCTTGCTCTGAATTGTAGAGACTCTGGTTTGTTTTGCTCTTGTTATCTCCTTAACAGTTTGGTATGCCGTTTTGGTGTTTCTGTTGGTATTCAGGCTGTTCTCTTTTTCTCTGCACTTTCCCTGATGATGATGAACTATGTGCAAAGTATATGTAGCTATGCCATTCAGAAAATGATACGTTTATTGTGTAAGTCCGACAGTCTGATATAATCCTTTATTGTTATTTATAAATAACTGTTATTGTACTGTACTGTAAAATACAATTTTAAAAAATCACAGAACACATTTTCATGGTGAGTTATGCGCCGCTCCTTTTATGAAACTAAAAAGCGGCCAAATTCAGCCAGGATCAGTGAAATATTCAGGTTTAATCCACTTTGAGGCTTTTCATTTGTTAAATCGTGGAGATTCAACCTTAAAGCATCTTCTTTTATTTTTTCCCAAATATGTGTCAGACTGCTGATGCCAAAATCGCATCCATGTCATGAACTGGTTTAGAAATTGCAGCACTGAATTTAAGCAGGACGTCCAATCACGCAATGACGCACAGCTGCACACTGAAGGCTGCTCCATTTGTGTGTTATGCTGCGTTCGATTGCACTGGGAACTCTGAAAGATCCGACCTACGAGTCGGAAAAGTGCAATAGAACGGCCGTTGAACTCGGGATTCCAAAATACGTAAATACGTGGAAAACGTCAAAGCAAAATGGCGCCACACACCGTTTAGTCTGTTATGTGTCGTTTAATTTAGTATTTGTGTTACGAAAAGTGTAGGATTACTTTGTAGTGGTATTTGCACTCCCACTCTGTTAATTAAAGAGTTTGTGTGAGCGTAGTAGGGATGAAAAAGCATAGTAAAAGTGTAAAAAAACATTACAGATTTTCCCATATTTAAACTGAACTAAAATTGGTAAGATTTAATTATATTTTTGTCTCTTAAGTATTTGCAGACCACAATTCCACCCTATATTTGGACCCAGAGAGGACACAAGCATTTCTCTTTCTCATCAGAATAATTTTTAAATGCTAGAAAGACATCCAAACAAACATGAACTTGCTGTGGCCGGCCATGTTTTCCAAGGTTGAGCAATGAAACGCATTTACCTTGGAAGTCGGAAATTCCAACTTGGATCTTTCAGAGTTCCGAGTGCAACCGAACGCAACATTACACCAGTGAAAGGAAGGACTCTGGCCTCGTCTCTGGAGGACCTGACTCTGAAGCAAGGATCCTACCAAGGAAGGATCCTTGACATTGGGATGCAGCCCGAATGTTTTTTTTAGTAAGCTAAAATAACAAGTTGTTACGAAATTAAATTAAAGTTTATTTCTCCATCAAATGCAAAATGGGAGGTGAAACTGATCTAACGATTGTTAGTTTCAAAAGAAAAAGAAAAATCTGAAAGAAAACAGCACGAGTACCAAGATGTGATGGATGTGACAGCTTGTGTTATTGAATTTGATGCTGTTTGTGTCGCCCATTATTGGTTTATACACATGCATTTGTTTCCTTAATTGCAATATTGAAATAGTGGGAGTCCAGCGTGATTAATTGTTTTCTAAAAAAAAAAAGGACCTGCACAGCTCGGGAGTGTGCATACTTTATCTACACTTTAAACCAGAGAGCCACTTTGATGCAGCACCACTGAACATGAGCTGTGTGAGGGCAAAATATTAAGAAATCCATTAAAACAACATATTAAACATTACGACTGCATGTTTTGAAAAACTGCATCATTTCAGCAGCACATCAGTCAATACAGAAATAGGGAAAATATTTTTAATTTCTGAACACTTTATCAGCCTTGACCCAATAACACTGCTTTATACTTAATATTTGTGAGCTGCTCGAGTCTGGAAAGTTTTTGTTTTTATTATATTTACAAAAGGCATGATTCATCTGTGTGTTCACAGTGTAGCAACACTCTACTCTGTTTTCCAAATCTGTCACTGCTGCGTTACAGTTCTGTGTGAAATATAATTCCAGAAAAGACTGAACCCATCTTAAAAGGTTTACTGGTGAAAATTAAATGTTGTTAAGATGAAAAAGTAATTTAACAACATCAAGAGCAGATAACAGAAAATGTAATTTGAGTATAACAAACATTCACGTAAAGCTACGCTGCAAAAAACATGAAGCTTACCAAGTATTTTCTTCTTATATCTAGCAATAGTATCTTAATTATATTGTTTTGAGTATAATTTACCTACTGACCATAGCTTTATGTGCTTATTTAATTATAAGTATTATTATTATGTGCTTATTTAATTATCTTATTGTTTAAAGACTTGTTTTTAGGGTTGACATTGTGAGCTTTTTCATGCTTTTCAAGCTATTCAGCTGTTGAATGTGGTGAGTTTTTACCTAAAATATTGGCTCCAATTGAGACTTTTAGTTGCATGTAGTTTTAATGCTATTTCAAAAACATTTTCTACCACTAAAACATGCTCATTTCAAGTATTTCTGGCTTATTTTAATGTCACTATAGTTGGGCTATTCAAGCCACAATTGCTCAAAATAAGTATATTTCGATTTATTTCAAGCTATCGTTGTTTTTTTCAGTGCCTAGATATTTTTTACTTATTTAAATAATTCTTACAAAGAAACATTTACTTACTGCACTTATGCACTTATTTATTTCTTATTTTTGTCAGTTGGCTTTTGCAGACTGACACGTTACTGTAGGAAATAATGTGAAAACATTGAATCTGAATGTAACTTAACCTTATTATGGCTCTTTGTGGCAAAGTCACAACCAATCATTCCAGATGGTCCCTGAGCATTGTAATAAAAAAGTGTACCAATCGTAACATTCATGTTGTTCTATTTGTAACATGCAGTTAATTTGAGCTTGTTTTCTTCTCTTTGTCTGCTCTTCCCATCTGTGGAGAGTAATTATAATTAATGATAAAGAAATGAAGGAAAATAAGTTGAAGGTCTTTTTTCAAAACAAAACATATACAAAGCGATGCTCTAGTTAATTCAGGTGGCAGCATTGGTTATTCAGCTGCTAATATTTGCGGTGTCCTATTTTATGTGATCTATTGACCAACTGCTGAGAGACATTTTATTGTTGCTACACAAATATTATGCCTCCTGTGAAAATGATAACAAAAAAGGTTCATTTTTGTCTGATTGGAGAGCATCTTTTGCATGTGTTTGCGCTGTGTTTGTGGCAATTTGGATGATGGAAAGTCAGAGGGCAAAACGTGTCCACTTGTGCTGTATTCAGGAAAATGTATCTTTTCATGTCTTTGTTTGGTTATGTAAAATCACCATGTTGTGTCTCCACTTGACTTTTCTTTAGAAGCTACAGAACACCATCCTGTTCCTTTGGCTTCCCTGCCCCCTCAGATTTTATTTTTTATCCTTTTACCATAAAATAAATGATTACTTTTGGCTCGGCGTGGCGTTTTATAAGTTGCTGACCTCCTGTTTGAGCCATAGTTTATAGAGGTTGTAACATATGCCTTATAGCCTCGATGCTTTGCACAGGCTCCACGTATTATTCTTGTGTTGACAACTCAATTTTGGCAGTCGGTTCACAAAATAGGCTCCTTTTCCTCTATTGTGGCATGAGCAAAAATAACTATGAACATAAGGTGAATATTATGACAGTTGTTCTTCCAGCAAAAAGCTCTTTCAAAGTAGTTATTAATCATAAAATGTTATTTTCATAAGTGCACGTGTGGTAACATTTGCAGTCCAATAGAGGTGTGATGGTTCCCAAGGAGTGGCAGATTTATCCTCCCCTGCCAACATAACTGAGGCCCTATTTTCTTGTTCAGTGAAGTGGAAGTGGGTGGTTCAGCACTGTTTGCCAATGTAATACCAAACAGATCTTATACTAACGCAATTAGAGCAGTGTTTGGTTCCGTTGTGCATAAAGTTGATTGACAATCGGAAAGAAGCATTAGTGAGATGCATTGTGCAATTCTCTGAGCTATTACTTTCTTCAGAGGAGAGAGGAGAGGCATGCCTACTGTGAAGGTGAAGACTTATCCTCAGAGCTGCAGGTTATTATGCTGAAAAATAATCTGCAAGGCCCCCTGGGGCTTTAGATTTACAGAGCCAGTTGGGCCAAACCAAATATCCAACTTTTGCTCAACTCCCACTGAATCCTCTCACCCTCAAAAAAGCACAAACAGGGAGGGAGGGAGAAAACATTTCTGCAGTCTCACATGCACTCTGTGCTAAAATATCCACATTCTTAGCGACACATAGAAACACATAGACATAAAATAGAGAATTTTCCAAGAAGTGTTCATTTCCAGCACTCCTCACTGCATGATTTGCATTGCGTGAGGCTTGAAGCCCCCTACAGTCGGCCTCTTTGATGTCAGCCAGCAGTTGGAAGTAGCCCACTGATATCTTTATTGATTGCTGTGAACCACAAGTATACCTCCTGCTGTTCTGTTCCTTTCTTTCTCTTCTGAGCTTAATCTCGATATTGATATATTAGATAAAAACAGTCTGGGCAACAAATTGTAAAGACATGCTTTTAACAGCTGAATGAAAAGCCAGTTTTTTGTTTGTGAATTTTGCTTTCTTGAAGAAAGTTCTTTGTTCCCCGACACATAAAGGGATGGAAGATTGAACGTGTTTTTCTGTGTGTATATAATTTGATATCATCAATTTACTGTCGACACGTGTTTGATGTCTCAGGCCGTGCTTGTTCCGCTGCGAAGGGCTTTTTTGTCTAGTTATTTTTCATGTCAAATTCATATTAATAAGTTATTAAGCCTTGTCAGAAGTTAAACTTCTCTTCCCTGAACAACCTTGGGCTTCATTAACATTTTGAACCCTGGCTATGTTTTCTTCACGCTTCGCTGACTCTCTCCTTCGGTGCCTGCTCAAACTTTTATTTTTGTCCCTTTTGAGCTTCACTGAGATGACTATCCACTGAGAGTTGGACTGAAGTTTTTGGTGTGCTCTTCCCCCAACAGGTCTAGTAAAAATAGTTCTGCTCTGATGATTATTTATGCGTCGTAATAACTTCGAGAATAAAACAAGAACTTGTCGCATATTATTGACACATCAGTTACACAGTCTGCACATGGTGTTCCCAAAGCAAGACGCGCTGTCGAGAGAATTCACATCCTGATATGGTGATGGTAATCATTAAAATATGAAAAATTAAATGAATCACTCAATCCACTACATCATGTCTTTGTACTTGAAAAAAAACGCCACCCAGTCCCCAATGTGTCATATACAACAAAAAAACCCAGATTTAAATCAGTGCCCATCAGTTTCGACAAGTAGGCGCCAGGACTTTCACCCAGGAGGCCGGGTTCATGTTCAAGTCAAAACACAAGTCGACGATGTTATTAAAAGTAACATCAGTGCATCAGATTATAAGCGAGCAACATAATTCCTGACCTACGTCACTTCGAATGCTTCTGTCATCATTCCGGCAATTATGTGCCTTTGTTAAACTTCTTAAAATTGTATTTCTTTTATAACCAGGACTTTCACTTTCACTTAGAGAAATTGTTTTGTGGCATAATAATAAGGCAACTGCTGCTTTTAATTAAAAGTAATCACTTTGTTTTCATCGAATGGACTAACAACCTTCTCAACCTGCCAGCAGGTGGAGTAGGCCAGTACTCACCCACTCTTGTGGGCTGATTACTTCTAATCACATACCGTCATGGAAAAAAAATATTAGACCACCCTGGTTTTCTTCATTTTCTTGTTCATTTTAATGCCTGGTACAACTAAAGGTACATTCGTTTGGACAAATATAATGATAACAACAAAAATAGCTTATAAGAGTTTAATTTAAGAGCTGATATCGAGACATTTTCCATGATTTTCTAGATAATAACCAAAGTCATTATCAAGAAAACCATGGAAAATGGCTAGTTATATCAATGATAACAGAAAATGAAGAAAACAAAGCTGGTCTAATATTTTTTTTCCATCACTGTACATTCAAATGTCTGATAAAATACAAAAACAGGTGACAAAACTACATTCTCAGTTATGTTTTCAGAAGAGCATACCGTGGCAGTTTCACACACGTGATTAACTTTTACCTCACAGTTTGGTTAGTTTTAAGCAAAACTGGTGGTTTTGTTTTAGCAATTTAGTCGTAGTTTGAGTTAAAAATAAGTTTATTTGGGTGAAAAATCCTGTGATAGTTTCACCCAACCTCCTCCCTGCCCTGACTTCTATATACGTTTTTTGTGATAGTCCAAAAAGAAAAGAAAAACTAAATCTTTTTCCTTCAAAATGTAATTAACAATTTAGTTTTGTCCAACGGAAACATAACTACCAGGAGACCAGGCTGAAAAATGTCACCACCCGATGTGCTACGATGGTTTTCATAGTCGTGATTAATGAAAACTGATAAGTAAAGTCACGTATCAGCATATGGTGAGTGCTTGGCCAGTGATGCTTGGCTGTTTCAGCTCAATTTCAGCTCCCAAATGAAGAACGTGGCCGTGCCATTTCCTCCAACAAATTTAGATCTCCTGGTAATGTGAAACTTATCTCAAGTCAAATATTTGCCCGTAGATGCTGTCAAGGAGAGTAAAGAGCCAGAGAATGATGAGAGACAGCTCTCTGCGGGCCACTCTGTTTGCTCGATACTCATGGGAAGTCCTGATACACACAAGTCAATAATGGAGGATGCACCAAGCAGATGTCTGCTCTGTGGACGAGGCCAGCCAGACCAAATGTCTTAGAGAGGCAGTGTTTATAATATTTTCCACTAGCACTGTGTCACACAAATGAAAATGTGTTCTAATTAGAGATAGCTCTATCTGAGATTTCAGCTTCCACCTTTGCATAAAGAATGTTGCAGGCCTTAAAAAATGATTTTCACTGATTTCGAGGATGAGTTTGAACACTATTGGTGTGTGTGTGTGTGTATGTAATGCACAATATATATATATATATATATATATATATATATATATATATATATATATATATATATATAGCATAGAGATCCACTAATATGATGATATTGATATTGGTATTGATATTGACAGGTTTTCTCTCACCAGAGAAGCTCAGTGTGCTGCTGAGGAAAGTGTTACCTCTTCTGATGAGCTGTCAATCAATCAGGCTCACATCCCTGCTGCACATGCAGGTTAACCCTTTCTGTGCCACTCTTCACAAACAACCCGACACAGCGGAGCTGGATGTAGTTTCACTGCAAAAAAGGTGTGTCTAAAAACAAAATAAAAACACTAAATCTTGCTGCATGGACAGATAATTTCAATTGATCTTGTTTTAAGAGTTATTCCTTATTGTAAGTGTTCAACATGCATATTTCTAGATTTAACAATCTTAATTTAAGAAATCTTGTCAAGTGAAATTATCTGTCCATGCAGCAAGATAATTTCCCTCAGATTTAGTGTTTTTATCTTGTTTTTAGACACCTTTGTTTTTGTGTTTTTGCAGTGTATACAGCATAACTTAGAGAGATGGACTGTAATATTAGCAGTTTTCATCTCAAACTGTAAATACCGTTAAAATAAAATAATTAAATAATTATTTTGGGCTAAAGTATTGAGATAGCATTACATTTCACTTTAGCAAAAACTATTGATATAATACAGTTAATTTCTGACCCACTTATGCTTATAAAAAATGGCAAAACCTTGTTACTGCCAACAGTATATTTTGAAGTCTTTGAATTGTCCAAGACAATGTTTGTTGTTTTTAAACATCTCTATTTTGCAGTGTTGATGTTTAGCACAATAACAATTAATTTGGCATAGATGTGTCAAAATCGTCATCAGTATTCTGTTTTTAGCATCATTTGTATGGAAAATATCAGTCTTTCACATTTAAGGTGTTCTTCAATATATGTGCTGTTGAAAACTGGGAAATCACAAGCGGTGCATAGGTAACAATGTGTTTTTCATCACTTAGGGTAAAATTAGCTAATGCAACAAACAAAGCAAAGTGTAAGGATTACAGGCAATTAAACTTCAAAAACAGGAGCAAACTGCCAGCTGACTGATGTCACACAGGCAACACTATTTGTATCTCTAATAAGTGAGATCCAATACTCGTGGTAATTACTGCTTATCGCCACAGGAGTCGCCAAACAGAACAAAACAGAGATCTTTGATATTGTGACTTTAAAATAAAACTACAGTTCCTAAAGGAAACGGCTTGTAATAAGGTTTGTGTATTATATTGAGTGATGATTTCTGGACAGAGACACTGCTATTGATTTTCAATTATGTTCTTTGGCGATTTGAGCATCACAGGCCAAGTGCCATATAGATCCATTATATTCAAGAGAAGGCAGACATCTCTACTGCTGATATCTCCAGTAGTAACACACTGAAACACTGATGAATGAACAGCACTGCAGGTAAGAGGAAAATATGTATTTTCTATAGCTGCTCTACAGAACATTTACACTAAAGATGTGTATGAAGTGACATAACTACGTAGCTCAGCTAGCTTTGTAGCTAAGTAACATAACTTCGACAGATGGACTGTAATATTAGCAGTTTCTCATCTCAAACTGTAAATACTGTAAAATTCAAATAATTATTTTAGACTAAAGTATTGAGATAGCATTACATTTCACTTTAATCAAGAGTTTTCTCCGTTTTGGGATTATTTGTTCAACATAGAGGCATGTGAGAAAAACAACATTTTCTTCAAGCATTGATATATTAATGGTCACTTTGGGGGTGAAGTATTCTTTAAATGCAGGGAACTCCAGGTGAAACAGTATAAGTAATAAATATGAACAGAAATATAATTCTTAGTCCACAAACACTGATGCAATATTGTCAACTAATTTACTAGTTTGGACATCTTTGCTAATCCTTTGTCACGTATATATTTAATTAAAAACTGTACAACAAAAACTATTGATATAATACAGGTAATTTCTGACCCACTTATGCTGATAAAAAATGGCAAAAACACAAACCTTATTACTGTCAACAGTATATTTTGAAGTCTTTGAATTGTCCAAGACAACCACCACAGGATTTCTTTTAAGTGCGTTTTTGTTGTTGCTGTTTTGATGAACACCATGAACAAAATGTATTTTTATTCAAGTTATTCAAGGTTATTGTAGAGGAAAGTGAGAACATGTTTTTTGGTAATTTAAGAGGGAACCAGCCCTATTTCTGTTAAGTAAAATACCTCAAAATCTTAATTACAGCTCCCCAGTGTTACATACAAACACTCTCATTTTCTCTCTGAAGTTGTCCCTCTAAATGAATATGTATATTACGCTGTATGAATAATGGCAGTCACAAGGTGTTGCAGACAGTGTATTTATTCAGCAATATGCTGTTGTAGAGAAGAGCACTGAGTGGGGATGGGATTAATGTTTTCCAGTCTTGGCTCGGGAGACACAACAGCTCTAAAATGAGCTACAAACCATTTGATAAATCATTCATGGAGTCAGACCAATGCATTTAGTGGTAGAGCACTCAGTCCTATAAGACCCCCCTGAGGGTGACTTCATTTGTTTAGTTTGCATTTGCTGAAAAGCCATGATATTGTACAGGAAGAGCTATTTAGGGAGCGGAATGGCTAACAGCTGCCCAGAGGTTAGGTTCAGGGATATCACTGTGTTAGTTCAGGGTGTTCCTCCATCATCTTTAAAATAAGACAGGACAAGAAGATGTGTATGGGAGTATCCACCTTAAAAGAGAGGAGGGAAGAGGAGATATTGATTTATGGCCTCCTGCAGCTTTCCTCCCTCATTCATCATGCTGTCCCTGCACACGCTGCCTTCACTCCCCGGTAGGGAGCTTCTCTTTCTCTCCATGCAGCCGGCCACTCATCCTCATGTCTGGGTAACAAGCTGTGTGCTCAGACCCCCAGCAACCCCCTCCAACCCTTCTCCTCCCTGCTTTGCTGTCACACTCCTACACCCAGAGACGCACCGTGACAGGATTACTCACAACACGCTATGCTCAGAAATATGGCAGAGCCAGATATGTGCGGACGAATACCTCCTGTCATAGCCCATCAAATAGCTTTTTAATTCCCAATTCATTAACAGAACGCTCTGTTTAACAGCTAATTTGTTTTACTCTATGTTTGTCTTTCATAGACGTAATTAACTGATTGCTTTCAAACAGAAATCTTGTCATTCCACCTGAAAATGTAGCTCTGTGAAGATTACACATGCGACTGATATTTGCACATGTGGCCTTTCAGGAAGCAGGTCTGACTTCCCTGCACAGAGCTCGCTACAAGAAGTAACAAGCCCTTGAAACAAGTGTCAGCTCCTTCATTATTCAACAAAACAAAGTGACAATTGCACCTGTGTGATACTGGCTCATCTCATCATGCTGAAGTAGTCTGATGCTAATTAGCGCCATTTCTCGCTGTGGGAGGTCTAAATAATTTAATTGCTCAACTTCAGCGCTATATTCAGAGAGCTATTCCTCTAAAAGGATTTATTATTCCCTCAAATTTTAATGACCTCCTCCAGAAAGTCATACACTTTTATTGCATTTTTACTGCTGCATTCATTTAAAAAAACATTTTGTGTTTTATTAATGCATTCAAACACAGAGGTCTACTGCACGAGCTGTTTTTGAATATTCAAATCAGGCTTTGCCCTTTAACAAAAAAAAAATGGCACAGCCTTTAGTGATATGCTGTCAAGGAAAGGAAGAAGAAAAGAAAATATCTCCAGGAATCTAATAACACCACGCTGTCCTCTTTTCTGCCTTCTTTTCATTTTCAAGTTGCATCTAGAAAAGTCAACAAGATGACATGAAGCAAGGTTCCGCAAACTTATTGTATTTTTCTCTCGGGTCACTGATGAAAATGGGAGTGTCAACTCAGTTTGACGCTGCCGTTTGAATAAGATCTTCTTCGTCTTTCACGGCGATGCCAGTGGCTGGGGTCATCCGCCCTTCACCCTTACAAAGGTTTCATGAAGCTTTGCCGCCTCCCTCACCTAACATTACCATTGCTTCTCATCTTCCATGAATATTATCCTGCAGCATAGCAACAGCACATTCTCATTCCATTCCCTTTCCCTTCCTTCAAGGCCCTCACAAAGTCAACCCCAATTTATTCGCCAGGGATGGACTCATCATCGCTCTGGCCCGCCGCTCTCCGAGCTCCACTCTGCATAGGGATAACAGAGCCCTGCTGCTCATTCACATGCAGCTGTTCATACTGTATTTCATATATCTTGACTCTGAGTCACAATGATCCTTGGTCAGTCAGAGTAAATTATAAACAGCAGCTGCATTCAAATGAATAGAGAATTAATACCAAAGAGTTAAATGCTTCTAATTCAGTGGAATATATATCTATAAATATATATATATAAAACATCTGGGCCTGGCTATACGCAGGGGCAAACAAATGCCTTGGAAAAGAAAGACACAAGATTTCTTACCAAAGAAGTAACTAAGTACCAAGGTTACTACTCACTCACTCTGTCAAAAAATGACAGAAAAACACCAGATTTTAAGATGTCCAAAAATGGAAGAAGAAAAAAAAAAGTCATACCATACCATGTCCATTTTTGTCAAAATGGTCAAGTATTAAAATCACTAAAATGCTTAAAATGGACCAATTATAGTCTTTTGTATCTAGTTACTTTGGGATTTCCAAAAAATGTATGACATACAATGGATAGTCAACGACTAAAAATGCTTCAAATGGGTCAATTATAGTCTGTTGATATATATTAAATCATAATATGGCCGGAAATGACGGGAAATCACCATATTATGGGATGACAAAAATGACCCCCTCAAAAAAAGTCATACTATAGTATGTTGATTTTGACTAAAAATGCTAAAAATGGACTAATAATACTTGATACAGGTGGTAGTATAGTTTGTTCACAAAAAAACCCCATCATATTATGGGATGTCCAAAAATGACCCCCTTGAAAAAATGTCATACTACAGCATGTCGATTTTTGTCAAAAATGACTAATAAATGCTAAAAATGGAGCAATTATACTCTGTTGATACGTTATAGTATGATCTTTCAAAAAATGACATTTATGGGTTGTCCAACAATTTTAAAAAGGTGATACAAAATAATACAAAATTTAAAATTTAAAAAAACTTGTTTCTTTGGTATTTTGTTACTCTGGTATTTAGTTACTCCGGTACTTTGTTACTTTGGTATTTATCACCCACCCCTAGCTGGAGCATAATGTGTACGTATTATGCCCCCTTCACATTTCTGTCTGCCCCTCAAATATGCTGCCTAGGACCGGCCCTGAAAACATTTCTTCCTTCTGTATCATTCTATATATCCAGTCACTTCATATTCCTGCTCAGGGTGGCAACATTGAAGAGTTGCGTCTGCCAATTTGAAAAAACAACGTGGCATTTTGTTTTTGGTTCTATTTTTAATTATGCTTTTCTTTTCTGTGAGCACTACAAATACAATTCAATTTAATGTACTCTGCGGAGGCAAGAATATCTAAGACAGGTGTTTTGAAACTTGGGTAAAAAACAAAAATCTGCTTGGCTACATATGTACTGCTAGAAGTAAGTGAGAAAATGTTTGTAATTTGCATGAAGCGACTGTTTAAATTGTTTGTTTTGGAGGGAAATCAAAGTGTGTCTGACTCAATCTCTACTTTCAGTGTGTAATTTGCAGCTGCAGCAGACTTGCCATGCAAAATATAACAACGTGTTTTGTGAAAACTGTTTGTGGATAAATTCATGTCTAACAACAGCATCATAGAAAACACCAAGGCTTTGCTCCTCTTGACTATGCCGAGAGACAACAAAGGAATGTCAAGCAGCCAATGGGCTGAGACCTTCCTCATCCTTTATTTACCTTTACAACACTAGTGGAGTTGTTTTCATCTGCGATGTGAATACATGAGCCATAGGGATGGAGAAGAAAGGCAATTTCTCCTCTGGATCAACCCCTGTGGTTAGCATAAAGCATGATTTTTTTATTTTATTTACGCCTTCGCCCCATGTTGAAACAAATCTTGCTATCTCCATGAATCTCCGTACTATCTGTACAATCTGCTCACAAACACCATCAGACAAGAGAAATAAACATGTCTAAAAATCTTTTTTCACGGAGGGGACATTTACTTTGTATTTGAAGACTGAATTCTCCCATTTTGTGCCAGCGTGGCTCTCACTGTGAGCATTGTCAGTCTTTGATATTTTAGTCTGAATAGCATCAACCTGGGCCAGCAGCTGCTGCTTCTGGATTTGCTGCGTTGGCTGACTGATTCCAAAGCACCCAGATCTTCCCCTAGATTTTACTGTACCCGCATCATGCCTGCCTCCCTTTTCAGCAAGTTTTATGTCCTTCAAGAACAATTCTAGTCTGACTAATGAAGCCAGGCTGATTCAGAGGCACCCAGGCTGCACAAATTGAGCACAGCATCCCTTTCATTCCATCTTCTCCCAGGGACAATGTTCCTGTTACAATTTATTTTGAGATTGTCTTTGTGCACTAATGTATGACGTCTTTGACAGGCTCCTGATGCCAAAATGAATAAAGTCTGCATTTTCAAAAAGAAACTCTTCATTACAGAAGGATAAAATACCAGATCCCCAAGACACATAAAAAATGAGAGAAAAACACCAGATTTTGAGATTTCCAAAAATGGAAGAAAAAAAAAAAAGTCATACGATATCATGTCCATTTTTGTCAAAATGGTCAAGTATTAAAATCACATACAAAAATTAGTTATGTAAGTTAATAATGGTAATAATAAGTGTATATACTACTTCTGGATTTGCTGCGTTGGCTGACTGATTCCAAAGCAGCCAGATCTTCCCCTAGATTTTACTGTTTTCACTGTTTTCAGTGAGTTTTATGTCCTTTAAGAACAATTCTAGTCTGACTAAGGAAGCCAGGCAAATTGAGCACAGCATCCCTTTCATTCTATTTTCTCCAGATCCCCAAGATACATAATCCGACGGTTCTGAGCGTGTTAAATCCAAACTATCTTGCAGCTAAATTGATCTTGTTGTGAGCACATCCATTTCAAAGGTGTGGTTCATCCTGTCCACGTCGCAGTTGTCTCCGGGTGATGGAGAGCATGTGTCTGTGGCCACGCGTGCTGTTGAGTGCTCCAGATCACCTGCTGCAGGCATGACCTTCCCTCTCCTGCTTCTTAACCTAATCAATTATGGTTCAGAACAGAAGCCAAGAGAGAAGGGAGACAGAGAGCCCACGACCTTGTCAGAGCCCTGAGGAGACTGTGAATAATTCCCTTTGAGCCCCATAAAGAAGGTTTCCATGGCAGGAGGAGAAGAGTAAAGGTAGCTTGTTGAGCAGAAGAGAAGGAAGCTGAACAATAACATGGAAGGTACAAAGGTAAGATCAGGAGCTGCTCCATCATCTGAGGAAACCACAAACCTGAATGTGGGTCTGATGTATATAGTGTCAGACAAACATTTAAACAATGTGAGACATTCTGCTTTGACTGCCAGCAGCCTGCTTCAAGAAGGTGAAAAAGAGACATGATAATAAATAGATTCAGCAGCGTTCTTCCCTGTTTCACAGTCATTACAATGTTCACAGGCACACAACAGGTTGCTGTGGAAAAAAAACACACAATGCGAGAAATAAAGGCATGGTGTCCGCTCAGGTGCACTTCCACTGGGTCCTAGAATGCACAAACGCAGTTGATGCTACAAAAAAAACAACTAATTTGCACATTATATGATTGTGCACTAGCTATAGAGAGTAAATGAAATTACATATTTTTTTGGGCCAACCTGGAAATAGATTTGCCATGGGGTCTATTGAGAATTGGCCTGTGGGATTTTTGCAGTAGATCATGGCAGAAAATAAGCTCTGATGCTTACTTTTATGGTGTGTGACGCATTAATGCAGGCGACAGAAGTAAAAAGCTAATGTTCAGATGGTCTCCAACAAGCTTACAATGCAGCGAATCCATAGCCAAATAAATTGCTTATTAACATAATTTACAATCTACAAGAGTTTGCAAGAGTACGGATATATATGGTATATATATATATGCTATATATATGGTATATATATATACATTATATATATATATGATATATATATATATATATATATATATATATATATATATATGGTATATATATATATATATATATATTCTATGTTTATACACAAATACACACACATAAGTGAAAATATTTTATGAAAGTATTTATGTCTGTTATATCAGTATATATATATATATATATATATATATATATATATACAGCCAATCACATTGTACTCCCATTCAAGTGTACAGCCAATCATATTGTGTGATGTAATCATATTGTGTGATGTAATCAACAGACGAAGGACCCTGAGCTGATCGGGTACCTAGACCGGCGTGATGACATTTAATGTCCCCGACAACCACTGTAGTCTCATTTAGCCACTGGTTAGCAACCGCCTTTTTAAGGATACATAAAAACTTCAAAATTCACAAGTGGGGGTATCGACAAGCGAATTTTATGTCGTACAACAAAACGTAAACATCTCTTCATCTTTTGTTAACCACAGACCTTATCTCAGGCATCAGCCATTCAAAATCCTCAATTTAAAAACTCATTCCTTTGGCACCCCTTACAAAGAAAAAAATACTTACTGCACTGGCAGATAATTTTACTTGTTTCGAGCATGTATTTGCTTAATTCTAGTTATTTATTTCTTATTTTTTGTCAGTTGTTTTTTGCAGTGCAGACTGTGCATATGTTGTACACCATGGCTTCTCTATTTTTGGAGAAAATAGAGGAAGTGATGTGATGTTGTATAAAGAGCAACAAAGTCCAAATAGGTAGGAGGTCGGAGTAGATGGAAAGGACAAACAGGATTTTAACTTTGAAAGCAGGTCATTGTTGACTTATTTGAGCTCACATACCTAAGTTAAGTTTTGCTTACCTTACATCATCTGCCAATCTTTTCATAAACCTAACCAAACTGTGACCGTTACATTTGAATGCTCAAATTTAGGAAATGCTCCTGTGGGTTGTATTTGAGTGAAGGAACAAACGATGTGGTGGAATGGGTTGGTTGATGTTGAAGGGAAATTAGTATACAATTTAAAAAACATATACTATCAATATGTTTTTTATGTTAAGTGTTTATTTATTTATTCCTTCCTTGTCTTCAAGATGTGACTGACATGTATAATTTAGCTTCACCCCAGCAGGTTCAAATGTGTTGAACCTGAATCTGAAGATCAGTTGGATCTCTGATCTAATTAGTTTTTACTCTGCTCTGTTCAGGAGGTGTGACTTCCTTATTTGTGACAATTAAAGGCCACCATAAGCAGTGCCAGAGATCGGTAGATAGAGGTATTTACTGAGGGGACATAATCACTCACTGGTTTCTATATGTAAAGAGTGTGTAAAATAAAAATAGTTAAATTAACACCTTTTTAGCTTTTGGCTGCGTTTGAGAATAAATTATTTGACACTCTTATAAACAGACAAACACCTTCAAGCAATGACAGCATCTTCAGCAGGTTGTTTATTTATCAATACAGTGAAGTGTTGATGTTGATGCAGCTTGAAGCTGGATCTCAGCAGCAGAGTGATGACTCTGGCCCTCAGTAAATAAACAGTCCACAGTGAGTTGCATTCGGTATTTTTATTCGTCTTAAAACTTGCCTGGAGGCGATAAATATTTATTTTTTCCTTGATACAGAAATCCAAATTGTGCACACTGCAAAAAAAAGGTGTGTCTAAAAACAAGATAAAAACACTAAATCTGAGGGAAATTATCTTGCTGCATGGACAGATAATTTCACTTGACAAGATTTCTTAAATTAAGATTATTAAATCTAGAAATAAGCATGTTGTACACTTAAAATAAGAAATTAACTGTTAAAACAAGATAAATTAAAGCTGCAAGCAGCGATGAACTGGCCCGAGCAGAGTGCACTGACAATTATTTGTTTCTTACCAAGAGATAGAGAGTTAGATAATTTATGTTGTTTTAAGAGTTCATTTCTTATTTTAGGCGTTCAACATGCTTAATTTAGTATAAAATGATAGAACTGGATGGAACCCTCTTATATGTTATATTTGCAACCTTTGTTCACATTTGCAACATTTAAAATTCTTTATTGAGCATGATAGCGTTTTGAAAGTAAAAAAAAAAAGATTAAAAATCCCATAAACAAAAAAGACACTAAATTACTAAAAAAAAGCCACAAAATGACCAAAAAAGACACAAAATGACAAAAAGACACAAAATAACTAAAAAAGACACAACAACAGACACACAAAAAGACACAGAAAAAGGCTTACAAAGACACGAAAAGACATGAAAAAGATTAAAAAATGGACAAAATAGCCAAAGACTCCATAGAGTTAACAATCTTAATTTAAGAAATCTTGTCAAGTGAAATTATCTGTCCTTGCAGCAAGATCATTTCCCTCAGATTTGGTGTTTTTATCTTGTTTTTAGACACGCCTTTTATACAGTGCAGCAATTGGGTAGACATTTGAAATTTGAAAAATAGCTGTTTTCGATTAAGATATTCAAGATTCCAGTTCAAGATAAACTTGTTAAAAATGTGTTTCAATACCCCCCAATAGTTTTAAATAAACCTTTACTCATCAGGATAAGGTTTTGTGAACATGCAAGCACTTTTTCTGCAATGCTTATTTCACACTCAACCAGCTCCACACACAGTTACATCTGGAGGCTGCCCGCTACAACCACAGTCTGTGCTGATATTAGCATTCATGGCTCAAGGGAACCATTTTAAAGGACACATCAGTGGTTTGTGTTAAAGGAATTTGTTTGGGGATTGCAACCAGCAACCTTTACAGTCCTTCTGTTCAGCCTACACCACCCAGGTTTAACATAATCATCTGTAACGACTGCAGTGTTCTCCTACACAACATTTCTGCATCCTTTTTATAAGGCACTTTAAAAAGCAGGGCAGAATTATATGAGTTTACGTTTTACACAGCAGTTATTCATTTGAAATTGTTTTGCTGAGGGGTTGGGTGGTAATGCAACTTAGAGCTATTTCAACAGCTTGTCTCTGCATGAATTCTTGTCTTTAGAGCTGCTTATTACCTTTCGCTGCTGTATTATAGCCCGGGGAGGGCAGGATGTTGAGTTTGCATTACTATCAGACATGTTTCTAGAAGGTTTGCAGATCCCCTACAGTCTAGTGGGTATTTTAAATCACCAAAGTGTCTTTTTAATAGACAAATGCAACAGCAAATCACGCACAGTGACACTGAATATAAAACATGTTTTCATATATGCACAAACATACTGACACAAGTATTGTGTCCTGATACTATCTCTCCTTCATTTCTGCTTTGTTTGACAGTTTGCAGCTCAGTGAGCCGGAGGCAAAACGATCCTGACCTAAGTCAGATCTAAACATAGGAGATTGGGGTGATAAAGTATGCATGTTCCCCTTACCACCGTGACCTGAAGAGCTGCAAACCTCTGAAAGTATTTCATCGGTAAAGGTTCCAGTGGACGGTTGAAGCCTCCCATCATCTAAGTGCTTTTTTGGACGCTTTTCCATGCTGCCAAAAATAAAGTTACAGGAAGAAAGCCCAGCTTGTATAACCAGTGCAGAATAACCTCCTGCCTTAACTGCTGATTAATCTAAGTAATGAAACACCTTTTTCTTTAGATTCTTAAGACAGCTGTAATCAGAGTGCTAAGCATAACAGCTGGTCAAGTGTTTTAAAATCCGAAACTCTCTGAGAAGGGACTTTGATTTCATTAGGTGACAGATCCCAAAAGTTGCACGCAAGAAAATCACTTTAAAGACCAGACGACATAGTCTGTCATCAGGAGGACAATGCACATATGGTGGAATTGAACGCCCCGTCTGCTTAATTCTGCCGTTGGTTTACCTGCAGTTTGTCCTGCCTCCACGCTGATTCTGGCAGCAGCCAATGGTAGCGTGTTTGTTTCTAAGACATCAATCATAGTCACCTCCTAATGACTTATTCATTAACTTCTCCAAAACACACATCTTGATGATGAGACTGGAAGGAGCATGTTTCAAGACACACAGTTGCCGAGTCTGCAGTCAGCATTCTGTGGAATTAAAGCCACTATTAATCAATTTTAGCCGAGCTGGAACGAATCCCAGACGCATGATGCTAAGAGCAAAAGACTGAGAAATGTGGGGGTGGAGGTAGGGCAAATTCAAATACTAATGATGCCTTGTAGACCACAAATAAACCATGATAACAGCAGATAGATCGATAGAAACTGTAGAACAATCTGATGGAAATTTGGCTCAGTGTTTGCATGGAAGACTCCCTGATGCTTGCGTTGCTTCATATCTGAAATAAATAATTTTGTACTGGCGATGAGAAGCTAATTCCACTGTTACATCCACTGGAAATCACTCTAGATGAAAGCATCACTGCTAAAATGTACGCTAAATGTGAAGTGATTGGCACCATAGGAAGCACCATGCCTTGTAATTTGTTTTTACAGCTCTGCAACGGAGCTAGAACTGTGATCAAGCATGGATTCAAAGCGTAGCTCTAGGATACAGAACGCCTTTCCTGGGCTTCCTGCAGGGAAAGGAGGACAACATGTGTCCAGCTGTCAGGCACAGCTGCTGGCCTCTGAAGTGCTACCCTGGGTGGGTGCTGCCTGCAGTGGGTGGCTGCAACACAACTCATGAGGTGGCCCCATCAATTGGGTTATGACAGGACTGCAACCCTGTTAAATATCAGTGTGTCCTTGGGTTTGTGCTGCTGTGCTGCTTTTATTGATCTTACATAATAGGAACATTAGGGGCTTCAGTATTTTTCCCTTTTGAAGGAATCCATGTCATTTGGTGTAAAATTGCATGCAGCTCCAGTAAAACTGAATGAATACATTTAAATGATGCAAAAACAGCTCCATTTGGGGAAGGAAAACTAGTTTCAAAGCAGCAATTATTGTTCTTGTTTGTGTTTTTTGTCACCCCAAGGGAGAAATTGGTCACTTTTCTCATTGGAAAGAGGAAAAGGAATCTTTTTTTTAATGTTTGTAGGGACACAATTTTCATTGTTAAGGCTCTCAGCAGAGAAGCAATTTTTGCATTGCAGACAGCTCTCAAAACGGAGCTCAGACAACTTGACTTATAATGTACCCCTCTCTGTGAAACACTGCCTGCCGATCACTCGACTGCGTCACATTTTCTTTGGTATATGCTCGGTTTATCATCCGTGATTTGGAATAGAGTCACAGGTGGAGTGAGCGGTGCCTCTCTCATTAAAGAGGCTCTTGGCTGTGCTGTGACACATGGATAATCCAACAAGGAATCAATCATTACATAGTTACTGAGGTAATAGGTGAGCAAATATGTTTCCTGGTGGCTGTCCTTATTATTCTGGTGCTATGGGGCCCCAGGAGACAGTGGCGCCAGATGGAATTGAGGTGTTGTCACTACTGAGTGAACAGGTAATGAATTACTGCAGGACAAATGGGCCGCCACATGGGAGATGAGGAATCCTCCCACCAAGAGTAGAGATAAAGGGTGAATGGCGGCATCCACCAGCACTCTTTTGCCCCAACTGGATTCTTGTTCTGTATAGATGTTGTTTTTTAAATTAACTAACTAACAATCATTGAATAGTAGGGGGTGTGAATTGCTTGGAGAATGAATGAGGCAAATACACAAAACAAATATCTTACAACGCACTTTTGAATTATAAACCCAATTTCAGATGCAACCAAAGGGATTCTGACACTTAGACAGTCTGCCGATCTGTGCTGGGTTTACCCAGGCGGCAACCTCCGGGTCTGAGCATTGAGGCAAACCCAGTGCCTTCAGCCTGCATTTTACCAAAAATTCCAACAGGGGGCGCTGACTATGGTTGCAGAAGAATTTTGGTCCTATCTCAACAAAAATGACTCAACTTCTCACTTGATTTAAACCTCAGAAGAAAATATCATGATAACACCATGGTCTCAATTGCTAATAAAAATCTCCTTTAAGTCAATAAGATGTTAATTGTGTAAATAATGGTCAAATTTAGACGAAAATAGAAGATAAAGAATCACCTACCTTTGATTGACAGGTTGTTAACAATCCTCCCACCAAGAGTATAAAAGATAAAGGGTGAATGGCGGCATCCACCAGCACTCTTTTGCCTCAACTGGATTCTTGTTCTTTATAGATGTTGTCTTTTAAATTAACTAACTAACAATCATTGAATGGTAGGGGGTGTGAATGGCTTTGAGAATGAATGAGGTAAATACACAAAACAAATATCTTTCAACGCACTTTTAAATTATAAACCCAATTTCAGATGCAACCAAAGGGATTCTGACACAGCTTTTTCTGAACTGCTTGAAATTACATGATACTGAACCTTTCCAATTATAGAGAGTCCAACCTCCCCTCCCTCTTCTTTTTCTGGCTCCTATTCTTGAAACCAGCTGATTTGTTATGACATTAGAGTAATGGTATTTCTCTGGTGACAGTCATTGCTGAGGGATATGATTACGCCGTGGTAATTATGATTGTTATTTCCAATCACAGCTGAATGGAGTCGGAGTGTGTTATTTCAGCAGCACAGACAGTACCAGAGTGACTATCTACACTAGATGATTCTGATGGGGGCGATTTGAGATACAAGCGTTCTGCTGGCACAAGCACTGACAAATGCATTCTGTATTTCTGCAGGGAGACGGCAGACAATCTCACATTCTCTGCAGGTGGATCTACTGGTCGCTGAGGCAGCTGGATGACTTTGACCACACTTCAGTGAGGAGAGAGAGACACACAGTGTGGAGTGACTCCTCATATAAACAGAAACATGATACTTTGAAAAGCATTCTTTGATTCTTTGTCTCAAATGCATTTATGAGATGTGACAATCTTTTAAAATATTTTCTTTCATGCTTAAAAATGTTGTAAATGCAATACATTTACCCTCAAAAAAATATCATCTATGGAATTACCAGGATGGTATTTAACATAGACATATTGCCTTTTAAGTTGATATGGTGAACACATTAGCTAACTAGCCTATTTACACATCTAGCAGACACAGAGCAACATAAGCATTCATTTGGAACCATGTCTCTAGCTACCTGGTTAATGTAAGTCCATTATTCACTCTCTTTAATCTCTTCTTCTTTAATGTTTTTATTCTCTACAATATCCTCGCTCTTCAGCTGCTAAATGCTCCATACTACTGGAAAGCAAACACTTGATTTTTAAAGCATTTTTTCTTCCTGCTGCAACTGAAAACAAGTGAGAGTGAACAGGAAACAAAAGTCAAGGGCTGTAAAAAAAAACAACAAAAAGAAAAATAACAAAGGGAAAGATGTCACAAAGCTCCAGAGAGCAGAGGGAGCAACAGAAAACACCCCTTTCATATGATCCATTGTTAATAAAAAAATTATGATTATAGGCGCTTTCGTGTCCCCCATTGCTGAACCAATAGAATTTGCAAATAAATCTAACTTTCTCTGTGCATTTTATATATTCATCATTAGAGTAATAACTTGAATAATTAAGTAATTAATGTATGCTATATGGGGGAAAAAACCTGTAAATATATTTTAATGCTTTTTAAAATCTTGTTGTAAGGGCCTGAGAATCATGTGTGCTAACCCAAGAATTATGTTAGAGTGAGGAATAGGAGAGAAGTTATATTAACCCATTTTTGTCCATAGCTGGAGTGTTTAATTTCCTTTGGTGGAAGTGTTTTTTGAGCTTGCAGAAGTACAAATCTGAAGACATCTGCCAAACCATTCCAACTGTTTGGCTGAAAAGTGAGTTTTTATTTTTAAACTATATTTAGTCTTTGGGCACATGGGACTGCTGCAATGGGCTGCATTATATTTGAGGAAAAGCAGAAGTCCCATGTGCCCAATTACTAAATATAGTATGATAAGAAACTACAAGGAGCACAATCAAGTATTTAGTATCCACTGTATGAACTCAGAACAAGTTGAATATCAAAGATATTGTAATGCAGTGTAAAAATAATAAGTCATATGGAAAAAAAGAATAAAAACAAAAACTGCACTGTTAGATACTTGCATCAGGTTTCAAGGCTTTAAACCAATCAGAACAAATGTAATGGCATTTTTCCTTATTATACTAAATGATTCCCGTGTTCCCAGCAGTTTAGGTTTGATTAGCCGTAGGTGCGAATGAGAGCGTGAGTGGTTGTTTGTCTCCATGTGTCTGCTCTTCGATAGTCTGCCGATCTGTGCAGGGTTTACCCAGGCGGCAACCTCCGGGTCTGAGCAGTGAGGCAAACCCGGAAGTGCATTCAGCCTGCATTTCACCAAAAATTCCAACAGGGGGCGCTGACGGTGGTTGCAGAAGCATTTGGTCCTATCTCAACAAAAATGACTCAACTTCTCACTTGATTTAAACCTCAGAAAAAAATATCATGACAACACCATGGTCTCAATTGCTAATAAAAATCCCCTTTAAGTCAATAAGATGTTAATTGTGTAAATAATGGTCCAATTTAGAATTTTGTTTTGTCTCATAACTTTGACCCTGTCACACTGTTTTTTACTTAATGTTTATTTCAACATTTGGTTTATTTAAAACATCTTGTTCAGCGTTTGGTTGGACTAATAGACACTCCGAGGAGTCGGCTGTTCATTTTTTTAACGTAAGTAACATACATTTTTGTTTTTGTTTTTTGCTAGCCAAAATGAACATCACACCCAGTTAATGTTCCAGTTAATGCTAACACGAATTAGCAGCGGCTTCGCTCAGTCAGGTTGAGGTGTAGAGAGGTGTCTAGTTCAGTGTTGTCAGATTCCTCTCACTTCCCCCAAGTCCAAATACGGTCTGCTCCCAGTTTCCCAAACCAAGATGGCGACAGACGAAAAGAAAGACGTCGACGAGTGTAACGATGAATTCGATGCTTTAAACAGGCAGTCCACAAACCAATAGGTGACGGTGACTACGTAAAGATAATGAATGAATATTCATAGGATTGATTGATATAACAGCTGTAATCAGGCTAATTATACCTTTTGGTTTTGCTCACATTTCCATCAGTCTTGTCTTTGTAGTTTTTGATTGGTTAGCACATGTGAGACAGACACAAGGTGGAGTATTGTTGTTGTTGTGAAGCTGATGAAGTGTGAGGAACAAGAAAAGCTGCTTAAGAATGTTATCCGTCTCGGCCCTGCTGTTTCCTCTCATTAGGAGTGATCCAGCCACCACAGTTTACATTACTAATAATGTTTTCCATCCTGCTGAGAGAAGACAGCATCGTTCCTGTTACCCCTTCATGGAAATAAACATACTGTATTATGTGACAGAATAATCTCAACTCAAGGTCCATTTCAGTTTTTCTTGAGCTTTCGGCCAATGGGCTCAACTGTCATTGTGACACTTAAGTAAGAGTGTCAGGAGAACATAACCCCTGTCTCTGTTCGAAAATGGTGTGAACATCGTCCTTGGTCTTCCCTCGGCCATCCACTGACTCCTCGTTGATGACCTTTGACCCTTCTCACTATCAGTGCTGGGAGCAATAAACCTTACACACGGCTGATGTTTTCCAGCTGAGGTTTGATTTGTCAGGATTTCTTAACGTTATATATTCGTGTCTGTATCAGTTTCATCATTTGTTTAGTCAGTTTAGTCATGTTCAGTTAATTTGAGGCTTTTGTTTTCTAGCTTTTAGATTCAGTGTTTCCTGTTTTAGTTTATCTATGCTCCTCTTGTATAATGTGTGACTTACTTCTGTAAGAGTAATTCTCACTGTTACGTACAAAGCTCTGCAGGATCTGGCCCCGGCATATGTGACTGAGCTACTTCACCCATATCCCTCTGCTCGCTCCCTCCGATCAAACACCTTAAATTTATTGTCTGTCCCACCACGCACCCGTCTTAACCCATTGACGCCGGGAAAGCATTACCACATTTCTACCATTAAAACCGGGGGCGCTGTTGTGTTATTCTACTATTAAAGCTGGGAAAGCGGTTACGTCGTTTTGTAGTATTTGTAGTTTTTTCCACCTATTTCCGGTCTCTTGGCCAATGAAATGCATCAGAATACATGTGGGAGTGTCGCAATGCAACATGGGACATTTCCAGAACTTTGAAATCAACTATAGACGACTATAGCGGATGGAGCTCAGGTATAAGCTCTCAAATACTTTTTGAATTTCATGTCTATCTGCTACAGAGGCTGAAAAATCTTCTATTTAGTAGGAAGCGTTGACACTTCTGTTGAATTTCCAGAAAAACTTCAGGTTTTAGGGGGTTATTTAAAATCTCTCATAGGTTTTACAGGCATTTTTTTCAGGCGTTTGAGGTCTAAATGGTTTAAGACTCGGGGTGATAATGCCTTTGAATCAATAGCTTCCAAACTCTGGAACGCTCCGCCTGCACCCTTATGGTCTGTAGATTCTTTTAAATGTCAACTTAAGACATATCTGTTTAAACAGGCATTTAGTTGACTATATACCTGGTCAACTAGACGTCCAGGCTTTGATTATGTTTTGTTGATGTATTGTGTTTTTCTGTGTTTGTCTGTATGTTGTTTCATAAAATTTACTTACTTACTTACTTCCTGTCCTTGTTCTGTTTTCCCTCCTTTTTTATTGTTTGCCCCACCCCCGATGGTTTCACCTGTGTATTTAGTCTGTGTGTTTCCTTTCCCTGTTGTTTGTCTTCACTTTCTTGTGTGTTGGATTATGGTTTTGCCTCTGTCATCGCTCCATGTTCCCAGCATGTTTTTTATTTTTTTATTTCCTTCTTTCTTCTGACCTGCCTTCCTGTGGACAACTATTGTAAGCCTCGTTTCATTAAATCCTGACCTTATCCTGCCTGTCTCCTCAAATTATTCTGCATTTGTGTTCAAACCAGTTTTTTTGGATTACATATGACAATGTTACGTATTGGTTTAAACACTGGCACAACATATATATCTATATATCTATATATATGTCTATCTATTCCAATAGTCTATGCTCAGTGGCACTGGAGTGAAACTGGCTTTCAAGACTTGGTTGTACCCTTCTAGAGAGTTTAATAATTAGAACATGACATCCTTTTCTTTTTAAGTTACTGCAAATATGCCTTCAGCGCCCTGACAGGTTTGGTTTCTTTAATTAATCCAAACTGTGCTCTGATTTATCTTCTGCTTCTTTTCTCCCACTTGCTTTAAAGGGGCCATAAACGACATTCAAAGCATTAATTCAGCAGTAAACAACTATTTACTATGAAAAGATGTAGCGGAGTAATGGTGTCCTGACCAGAGGATGAAGATGCACTATACCTCTGTGTGTGAATTATCTGGAGGGCTTCTCTATTCTTTTTTGACGACAAACAACAAATTGTTGTGGAGCCAGTGAATGTTAGTTCTCCCATTCCCCGCTGCTCTGCACTGCTCTCATACGGCAGTTATCCTTCCTGACCCGTGGCGTTGGTGCAGAAGTATAACAGCCCCCCCACCGGTTCCCAGTCAATTAAAACTGTCACATATGTTGGTGTTTTTTAGAATTTGTTGTGGTGGCGTTAGCACTGTTAGCTCCTAGCTGCTGGCTCAGCCACCACCATGTTGAGAGCTGTGTAAGGGTCATCTATATCAGTGATTCCCAACAGGGGGGGCCCGACCCTCCAAGGGGGGCGCCAAAGATCCATGGGGGGTCGCGAAGCCCTCTTGATTTTAAGGGATGTAATAAATCTAATGTGTTAAATATAGATGAGTCAGCATTGAATTAATTACTGGGACAAAACAACTAATTAAGGGCTACATTAGATGTTTATTCATTTAGAAAAATCACCATAGAAAAGTTTAAAAATAAAGGCTATATCGCGAGAATAAGGACATGTGTAACATCCCTCCTGCAGTATACACAGGTAACCTCACCTTGTGGTAACCTCACCTGGCGGTAACCTCACCCAGCAACAGAAACACAGAGCTAAAGGAAAAATGGCGAAGCCTCAGGGTGACGAAAATGTTGAATATCTCAAAAAGAAAAAGAGAGGGTACCATGAAAGTCACATTGAGTTCGGCTTCATAGAAGCAATGGACAATGTGTGTGCAATGGTAAAAATGTGGGTCCCTCAAGAAAAAGGTTGGGAACCACTGATCTATATGCTCTGAATTCCATGTAAAGCCATTAAATAGACGTTGAATGTTTCATCTCTCAGTGAAACTTCATACAGCCTCATGCACACATAAGCACCCTACCCAGCAGATGTTGGCGTTACCAATAATGAAAAGAATCAGTCTACCAACCAAATTGTAATTTACCACCTCCATCTAGTCAGCATCTGCTGAGCAATAAATATAAATTGCTTAAATTTGCTAAGCATGTTAATGCAACTCACCATCTGTACCAGTATACCTTTATGCTTTCCTGAATCCTGACGTTGATGTGGCTGGAGTCAGACTGATGCAAGACTTGCACTCAGGAAACAGCACACAGAACTATGATCAATATATTAATCCAAAATGTATAATACATAAACGTGCATTTCATTAAATGGCACCAAAAATATATGCTGTCCTCCATGTTTGATTCAGAAGTTGGTGCAGCAGCCTGTGCAGTAGAGAAGTGGGGGGCAGTGTAGCACAACACAGCTCTCAGGGTGTGTAATGAAGATAAATTAAGACGTTTTGTTCGTGGATAGTGCTGTGTTTGCTCAAATGCTGAGGATTGCCATCTCCTTAGCCTTTTCTTGGGAAATTAGGATTCAGTCAGCTGCAACATCACACACCACCTTGCAAACCGCAGATGTCAGATACTTGCGTCGTTAGAAGTGTGAAAGTGTTCATTCCCACACTGACAGAGAAAGAGACAGACTTGAGTGAAAGAAGATTATGTAAAGAACAGGTTCTGCCAAGCGATATGTCTGATCAGACAGGTGTTACAGCCATGCTGTTGATTCATATACGACAAGGCTACAGTTACTCATCGGACTGGCTGCTGTCTTAGTTTGAGTTTAATTGCATGTTAATTATAAAGGAAAACCATTTATGCCCACACAGTACCATTCAGGGATCTGCTAAAAAATAAACAATACAAGCCCACCATTCAGCCGGCTTCACAAGTTCTTTTTCCATCATGCCCACATAAAATTTAAATTATGGGTTGTGTCTGGGACAGGGAGGGAAATTGTTCCTGTTAGTTTGCTCCAATCTGCCAGCAGCTCACAGATTTTACCCAACAAATGTCATATAAAGTTTTCTAACAGTTCAGAAAGTCCTGCATCCTGCCATATAACTCATGTCGACACTTGTCATGTGTTGTCAGGCCATAATTTTTAATCCTTTTCTGACTGAGAAGCACCACCTCTCTAATTTCAGTGACTGCTGTGTTCTTGTGCATGCTGTCATTTTTTGCATCTCTGAGGACAGCTTTATTGAGCACCGATGGTAGATGTCACTACACTACAACAGTGAAAGTTGAAGCTTTCTGATTTACTGGCAGCCTTGGCCGTAATTGTGTTTCATGTGAAAATTATGTGTTAGCAGTTGTTTACAAGTCATAGATGTTCAAGAGTAACAAGGGAAGAGACTAAGGGTAAGGGGATAACATTGTGTAAAATCAGCACAGAGCTTTGTTAAACCTCTCAAGTCCAGGAGATTTTGGTTCAAATTTGTCAACTTCCTACGCATTCATTTCTGTCTCTGTTTAGCATCTTTCATTCTGTCCTTACATCACATGCATGGCTCCTTTTTCTCCACACAAACTTGGCTATCTGTCTGATTTTTCATTTTATTTTAAATAAAGTGTAAAGCTGCCAGGAACCCAAAATACAAACAAAAGAAACAGGTGTCTATGGAAATGTACCTTTTTTAATTTTTTTTTTTTTTTTTTACCATTTATACACAAAAAACAGCAGAAACTACAAAACAGAAACTACAAAACAGTTTATTTGCATGTAAATTAAAAATAGTAATAGTTTTCATTGTAGAAAGAAAATTCACATTTTAAAAATGGTCTAGAAACATAAATGTCACACTGTGGAAGCTCCTATGATTACACTTTCAACTGGCTTTCTCAGCTTGTCTACATATCATAGATAAATAAAGTTATTACTGTAAATTAAACATGTGTATTCCCAATAAATAGATGGACTCCAGAGGATTAAAGTTGTTATTTCGTCCAATTAGTAAACCCCAATTCCAAAAAAGTTGGGACACCATGTAAAACAGAATGCATCTTATTCAGAATCCAGTTTCCCAGTTTAAACATTAAATATTTTGTCTTTGTATTATATTGATTTGAATGTAGGTCATTTGGTCCTTTGACACCCATGTTCAGCAGCTGTCTAGTTCCTGCTTATTCCAAATGAGAAATATCAGCAAACTGAGAACAGTAATTTCAAATGCTGAACTTGAGATGCTTCTACATGCCTTCATCTCATCCCGTATTGACTACTGTATCTCACTTTTCTCCTCACTCAGTATGTCCGCTTTAAACCGTCTACAGTCAATTCAAAATGCTGCAGCAAGGCTACTCACTAGTACAAACAGATCTCACATCACCTCCGTACTGGTTCCCTGTTGCATACAGGATCCAGTTTAAGATTCTCACTCTGACCTACAGACCCCGGCATATGTGACTGAGCTTCTTCACCCATATCCCTCTGCTCGTTCCCTCCGATCAAACACCTTAAATTTACTGTCTGTCCCACGTCCGCCTTAAGACTCGGGGTGATTGAGCCTTTGAATCAATAGCTCCCAAACTCTGAACACTCTGTCTGCACCCTTACGGCCTGCTGTGTCTGTAGATTCTTTTATATGTAAAATTAAGACATATCTGTTTAGACAGGCATTAGTTGACTAAATGTACCTGGTCAACTAGACGTCCAGGATTTAATTATGTTTTCTTGATGTATTGTGTTTTTCTGTGTTTGCCTGTATGTTGTTTTATGCCCTTGTAAAGCACTTTGTGGTTTTTTTCCTTGTGAAAAGCGCTTTATAAATAAAATGTACTTACTTATTTACTTACTTACAAAGGACTTGCAAATAAATGCATTCTTTTTTTGTGTTTCACAGTGTCCCAACTTCTTTCGATTCAAGTTTTTACAATCATAAGTATGTCTGCCCGATAGCATAACATGTTTCAGGAGATAACCATATGTCATTAATTAAAGCAGCTTATTACGAAACCTGATATTTTCGGTTACGTTATACGTTTGTTTCTGGGCGACACCCTCTAGTGGCTTTGGTAATTAAGAACGACAAGATCAACTTAGGGCAGGCTGGAGCGTTGTTGGATGGGTCAAACAAACACAGGATTTCAGACCGTCCCCAGTGAAACCAAAAGTAACTGTTGTTGTTTTAAGTTGCATGTCATTTAACCTACTTGCAACATCACATTCAATGTCATGATCAGCTAGGTACAAACCATAACTACCTCACGTCCAGCAGAAGTTATTTAACTCAAAATCGTCATTTTCTAACCTTAACCCTCTGAAAGCTTGGGCTATTATGCCCGTTAAAAAATCTGTTAAATCTTCACCATGCCATGTTGGCATCAGTTTTTTCCGTGCAACCTATATGTCCTGATAATTCATTTTTAACTTTGACGTACTTGATCAAAATTTTGAACCCAAAAGAAACAAATAAAAACATAAAATCTGATCTTGAAAATTATGTTTTACACACTGAAATGTACATGTTGCAAATACGAACACAAGTTGCAAATATAACATATAACAGGTAAAATGAGGATAATATCTCGTTCTATATTTTTATACTTAATATATTTGACATTATCTCTGGGTTTACTTGGCTGAATATAATCCCAAAAAAATCTGGCATGGAGTTTCAAGCCAGAACTTTAGAGGGAAGCTGATGGCAAGACTCGACGCTTCATTTTTATGTCTTCACGTCATGAAGAAGTATTGTGCAGGTGCTTTCATGGACTCCAGAGGGTTAACATGTAGTTTTTGTAACCGTTTGAAAACATTAACCACACATAACTTCTACCTTTATGAAGACAAGATAATATCCTGCTACCAGTTTGGGTGCTATTTAAAAAAAAAACACTCCTGTGGGTTCTATTGTAGGAAGGAATCGGTTGAATTGTTTGGAGAACTTGTTGTATTTAAAGTAGTTTGTGTTTTGTTTTGTTTTTCATAAAAGAGCTGGTAGATATGATGTAAATCAAATATCACAGTGCTTTTGACAAAACTGAAACTAAAATTAGGATTCTTTTTCAGAAACAAATCTATCTATCCTATCAGTCAAGGAAAATTTGAACAAAACTAAACATGGTCTACGCTCTCAAATCATTGTACTGATGCTGGAGCCAAGAGTGAGAACTGAGTTAGGTAAGAAAGCTTTTAGTTATGTCCCTTTATCATGGAACATTCTGCAAAAAGATTTGAAAATATCTGAATTGATCACAATCTGTGAATTTACAAAGAAATAATTTCCCTTGGTCAGTGTGACTGTTCCTTATAAGTCTCTACTGAGGCTCCTTCTGTGTTGTTGTGATGCTGTGTTTGTATTTAATTTTTTATGAGGACTGTGTTTAAATGTTGTAACTTATCTCTTTTTATGCTGCTGATGCTTTCCTTGGCCAGGTCTCTCTTGGAAAAGAGATTTTTTCAATCTCAACGAGACTTTTACCTGGTTAAATAAAGGATATATATATATATATATATATATATATATATATATATATATATATATATATATATATATATATATATATATATATAGGTGGATATAATGACTATATCTGAAGTTAAGTAATAGAGCAGCGAGCACAGTCTGGTAGGTTCAGAAAAGGACATCACTTTAATGAAATGCAGCCTTTAAAATAAGGAAAAGACAACACTTTACGCCATATTACAATATAAAGAAATGCAAACTCTAAGATGAACTATTCAGATATCACAAAATCAATATATTTATGTTCTGCCCCGCCCTACTACAACAACTAACTGCAAATGAGCTGCAGCAACATCTACAGACCATCTAGATTTAGTTCCTCGTGATAAATGCTTTTGTTTCTGAAATGTAAAGCTTATTGTCTAAAACCTGCAGTATACTCCGAACAAAACCAAAGTTGGTGTGTTCTCACAGGCAATATGGCAGCTTTTCATCTAAAAGGAGACGCTGCAGTGGACTTTGAAGTGTGAGCAGGCTTGCCATCCTGTTCCTGTTGCCTGGCTTAACAAATTCATGTGATTAGTGGTGCTTTTAACATATGGCTTTAGGGGCCACATTTCTGGTTTATCTTTAGTTTAATTACACCTTCTTTATCTTAGGTAGGTGGACCAGCAAGTGGAATCAGCTGCAGAAAACTCAGAGAGAAATGCATCCACTGAATCTTCTTCCCTGAATGTGAAAGTGTTTTCCTTTTGTTTCTTTTCCTTTCAAATGAACGTACTACATCTAAAAACTATTGCTGTAGATTAAAACGTACATTAACAATGAATAGATTCATGATTGAAGTTGATAATTAGTATTTTGGCAGCTTCTGATTCCTGCCTTTTGACTTTTTTTTGTCATTTTTGCACATGCACTCAGGGGATTTCTCTGATGAATGGATTCCAGTGTGTTAGATATAATTGTACATTATATATTCACTGTGTTGAAACAATACCACTGAGCAGTTTGCTGCCATGTTTTTAAGTACATAACAAATTGAAAACACCATATCCTTAGAATCTAAAGCATTATTCAGCACTGTGAGGCTGACCCAAAAACTACTAAGCTTATTATCAGACATGAAAAATAATATTCCTGTCCTCTGGAATATATTTCACTGTGTATGCTACAAGCAAAACTCTCCAAACGATATCAATGCCATCAAGCAATGCTGTAAAAAGGACCCTTAAGATACTGCTTTTAAAAAGATGGCATCTAAGAGCTGATAAGAGCTACAAGCACTGGAATGGATCAATTGTGCAAAAGGAAGAGCACTCAGTCATGGGTGCTGTTTAATTAATGATGGGGGGTAGAGATAGGCTGTTAGCTCCATATTGTCAGTCAAACGCTCACAGCAGAGGGTGGCAATGTGAGCTATGTAACTGATACATGAAACAGAAGGAACTAATCTATACTCTCCAGTCCAGTACCATTAATGTTCTGTTAAGAGGGCTGCTGCATGACATACACTTTTTTAACTTCTTCTGAATGCAGAAGACCAACTGCAGTAAAAGAAACAATCACACACTGTAAATAATCGCTGTGAAATCTACAGTTATTCATTGTATTATTCACAGTTCATTCTCAGTGTTTGATTTTTACAGTATAGTGCTGTATAATTTATAATAAAATCGGTCCTAATGACAAAATTACAGTAGTCAAAGCATTACTGTGGAAAATAACAGTAGTTAAAACAGTACTGTACTGTGAAAAAACACAGTAGACAGTGTAGTACTTTGAAAAGTTTAGTAGACTACTGTATTTTTCCATTTTCATAATTTTGATCAGAATCAGTCCTATACAAATACTGCTTAAATAATTAACTTAAAGTAAAGTTTTTCATACAAAACACAGTATGGAAATCAATTGTAAAACAGTAAATGTATGAATATAATTCTCTTTAGTGTATAGAGTAATTACTTGCAATTACTTTTAGTTATTTCTATAAAAAGTGAGGAAATTATTATCAAATTAACAGCGTTGTTTACTGTGCCGCATTCCCATTTACAGTACCATTAAAAATCACAATGTTTAACTGTTTTTTTTATTCTTACAGTAAACAAATCAGTACTGTAAATAAACTAAAATCACAGTATTTAATTCTTTTTATTTTACAGTATAAAAAACAGTACTGTTAATAAGAATACAGTACTTCTACTGTAAATGTGTAGCTTTTTTTATTAACTTGTCCACCATTGTACAATAAAACCAATTGTTTATGTTTCTATATTCGTTGTCCATGTTTACATTTACCAGAATCTGCTTCATCTTTACATTCACCCTTTTTTTTTAAATAATAGTACTCATTATTTATATTATTCCTCTGTTATTCAGTCCTATCTTCATAAACAGAGCCTAAGAGCCCCTGAGAGAGCTGCTTTGAGACAAATAAAAGGGCTACATAGATTATACATCAACAAAAAACTCTTTGAAATCATCTCAAGCTTCAAACAAACGTTCCTTCCATCAAAGGACTCTCCCAATCTGATTTTGAAGCTCAATTAGGTAGTAAAGTGGCCAATTGATTAGTGAAGCCTGCATGGATCTACAGCCAATAGTGATCATCAATAGACACTTGTCCTGTCAAAAGAATCCTCACACAAGACATTAAAACCCCAACTGTCACCCCCATGATACAATTAAATTTGTGGAAAAGTATCAAGATAATTTGACAGAATTGAAGATATGGTAATTGGAGAAAAGTCATGTTTAGTGCCCTCCAGTGGTCACCATATGTAACTACACTTCTGTGTATTTAAGAAGTTTTATTTTGACAGCGTTTACTGTCACTATTACATTTTTGTACCATGGTTTCTATTGCAAGTATCATGCATACCTAAGTGCAGTGTTTCCCAACCTTTTTAAGTCACGACCCCCCAGAATTATCAGGTTGGCGTCTACAACTCCACAGCCAGCGCACACAGCTATGCGCCTCCCTGTGCTGATTATATTCAGTGATTATGAATGCTCATATTAATAAAATATGCTTTGTTTTGGATGACAGTTTTGTGTAGTTTTAACAGCTAGTGCCTGGATGTTGTCCAATGTGCTGCAGGCACTGTGGATTTTTTTTTATTGGTTCAGTTACTTCTCATCTCTCTGTCTGACACGACATGGACCTCCTGATTTAAAAATCAAGAACTCAATCTTACACCACCTGGCTCCCGGAAATTATCTTGTGACCCCCTTAAGGGTCCAAACCCCCAGATTGACAACCACTGTGTGAAGGAAAAAAATATAACCTTCTATAATATAATAATATAATAACTCACATATAACAGCCACATATTTTAATATTAACAACCTGGTAGTGGAACAACAAGTAGTCTACTAATTAATTCATCCAGCGTCAATTAATGAAAAAATGAATTGAAAAAATATCAAACTACACTTTCCGGTATAGACTTTCAAAATAAAGTAACCAAACTAAAACAATTGGAGGTGAACCACAATGAAGATGACGCCGTGTTCGTGTCTACATCGCCACTTTCATCTGTAAGAATAGCGCAAATACCAGCATTGATTATAAATATATTGTAGATAGTTTAAGTGAAAGTAGTATTGTGTTTATAATGTGCAATAATTGTCCTCAAACACTGTAAAGCAGACGTAGATAACCAAGCTAGCATGCAACAAGAGATAAGACTGTTTGGTGATTTTTATATATTTTATGGCATAGGGGAAAAGTGGCCACCGGGAAAGTCTCAGGCCACACCCTCTCAAAAGTCCGATCACTCTGCGTTTCTCCATTACAAGTTAGCCCCCAGAGGGATTTAAGAGACTCCGGAGGACTGTGACGTCACTAACGTGACGGGTTAAACACGGGAGACGCAACTGTGGCCGTTGTTGCTAACTGTGCACAACGTCAGCAGCTGATCATAAACATTGTGATCATGAATTAACCGGCATCGCTAACTGTGCTCATGTCCGGTGCTTGTTGTAAACAAACACGATCGCTAAGTGAGCACCTCCTGTAGCATATACACACTGTAGTGCTACAGAGCTAACTGTTAGCCTGTTAGCAATTTGCAGACTGGACGCTAAGGGGTTAACATTCCCTACGGCTCTGCAGCTGGGAGAGACTGCTGCAGGAGGACTGTGCCGATTCAACTCCTTCTTACTCTTCTTAATGATCCGTGGTTCGTTAAAAAGAGTCTCCAATAACACCAGAAAAAGTTGCTGGATTTGTCTCCAGATGCTTTCTTGAAAAATAGTCGCTAAGGGGGTCTGAAAAGTGACTAAATATAGCAGTTGCATAAGTTGCTAAGTTGGCAACACTGCTTCACCTGCTTCTACAAATGGCGCATGTCGTTGTCGTGTAGAATACTACGTCACATCCCGCTTAACGTTCTATCCAATCAACAACCAGGCTTTTTTCAGGGGAGAAAAACGTCCCTGCTCTTTGACAAGGACTAAAGTCCCGACAAAAGTCCGCTCCGGACGGCTCATATTCAAATTAGGGGCTTTTCGGCGAGTGAGACCAGCCTCATTCCGATTATTGGGCGGTAGTGGAAACACCCTTATGGCCTCATGTGGTAAAACTCCACTGCGAAAACTTTAAGGCAAACAAAACAATACTTACTGGTAAACGCCATTAGCTAGCTAAACACGCTAAGCTAACGTTTAACAAGTTACGGCCAGCTAGCTTAACAGGTAGCATTTTGCTCAGCTAACTGTCAGTTATTTAACATTAGCAAAGCAACTGTTAGATAAATATAACTAAAAATTGCTAAAATACAAAAAAACCTACAGAAGAAGCTCGAGTGAGGCAATTTATAAAAGTACACAGATGTTGTTTATCTTGCTAACCTGTTCATTAAAACTGGTGTTAAAATAACCAAAATGAGCTTTAATGTCTGCACCTGTTATTGGAAATGAGGGACAGTAATTTCTCTCTTTGTACACTGCATAGCTATCTGTTTTTTGGTGTTTTTTTGACAACTTTCATTCAACCTGCAAATAAACAGTCAAACAAATAGATTTTGAGCAGGATAACCTCTAACATAACGCAGTGGCAGAAACTGATGCGATGCCACTCCTTATAACTAACTGAGGGCCACCTTTTTTTTCTCCTCAGCACCAGTGAGACGGGATGCTGCGCTGCAGAGAGAGCCTCAGCCGGCTGCAGCGGTGGAGGCTGACTGAGAAGAGACCACAGCAGAGCTCCGTCCAGCACGACGCACAGCTCCGGCACAAAGCTCCCTGAAGTGGAAGAAAAGGTTTGGTTGCGTCCGTGGGGGGAAAAGCTGGACACCAGAAGAAATAATGTCTATTTATTGGTATTTTTCTACTTGAGGATGTACTGTTTACGCTGGCTAACCAGATAGAGCGACAGAGCCGAGGAACCAGACTTGATATTCTTAATACCGCTACCATTCCGCCGTTTGGGTCGGCAGGGAGAGACCCCACGGCGGTCACCACAGCCGGGATCACCTGGGAGAGAAAATAAAAAGAGAGACGAGAGGACGACTTTTTTTTATTTCCGTGAGTAAAGTCTTTTACTTTAGTGTTTCTATTTCTTTTTCATTCGTGTTGTTATTTCGCTACAGCTGTATGTGCGATCGCAGGTTGTTTAAAGAGAGACAAGTTCTGCTGACAGTGCTGCTGATAATAATCGCAGTAATATCACCTCAAAGGGAGCTGAATAGTTTTGGATGGTGTCATTTAACTAGATGTCAGACTAAGTTATGTGGATTTGACTGACAAGCTCCTGCTCTCCAGTCTGGGTGATTTCTCCCCATGTTGTTTCAGTAACTTCTGCCTTTTCATCAAGAGTGACTGGAGTCCAAATTAAGCATGTGGGCGATGGAGCTGTGGAGTGTCAAGATGTCCAAACACACCACAAGAGTGTAAAGATGAAATGCTTCTTATTATGCCTCGGGGTAAATAATCTTAGCAGGTTTGAGCTCAAATTAAAGGTGTCCTACACTGAACCCTCAACAGCCATGAAAGGAGAGACTTTGAGATGTATTTAGACTGATGTGAGGGTGAGGTCTAGCTGCTTTTGATTGGAGCTCAAAGGGATCCATGAAAAATATTTTGTGAAGGAAAGAGCTCTCCATGCAAGGGCAGAGGCAGGTCCTTTTTGTTTTTTTGGGAGTGCATCTTTAGGTTAGCAGAAGCAGGAGGCTTCTAACACACCACTTAGCACACAAGTAGACCCACAGGAATTATCTAATCAAAGATATGCAAATTTACTAAACTAATTTTGCAGATTCGCTGCATTTGGTTGTGTAGTATAATGTTGTCATCTGACTGTGCTGGTGACAGTCGGGTTGTGCATCGTGGCTTGAGGGCGCACAGACTCTTGTTTGATCTTATTGATTTGGCTTCTTCAGGGCTGCTTTTTGGAGGCTACACAGAGAGCAATGGGTATTATTAAGCCATTATTAAATTAGGAATATTATATCCATTTTTTTGTCTCGAAGTTTCTATGACTTTCTTTTCAATGACAGCAATTAGCCAAGTGGTGGCAGATAGGATCATCTGCCGGAGGAAAATACAGCCTTTAAAAGTGTGTCTGCTGTCTGTAATTCCCCTGCTGCTTTGGCGTCTCTTCATTTTTAATGCAGGTCCATTCAGAGACAGTAAGAAACAACATATTTGAAGGCCAGTTTCTAATTTAAAGTCACTAAGTATGCCACTACAATACTCAAGACTGCTGTAGATTTAAACCATGAACCTTTGGACCAGTTTCTGTTTCTAAAAATACAGAAACTAATTTGTGCACGCTTCAGTCACTCCAGAATTTGACACAAATTAAGCTCAAATATAGTGGTACTTTGGAAACACTGCTGATAGACGTAAACAGCATCTGAGAACATGACAGATGTACATTTCCAACATGTGGCTTAGAGGCGCAAATGTCACAAGAAAAAGGATAAAGGATAACAATAATAAGAAAAAAAGGGATCATTATTTTCTCTGCAGAAGAAAGGTGTTTTTTTTCCTGCTATTCTAAGAAATTCTCTTGTAATGCATGCAGCAGGCTCTGACCCCAGGTTGTAATCCATACTATGAGCTGTGTTACACATGTGTGGGATATGCACAGAGGAAAGTGGCCTACTCAGTCTGTTTTAGCCTCAAGCACTATTTCATTCACACTCTTTGAAGAATTGTGAGTTGAGCAGCTGTTTTGTCACATATACTGTACTGTAGTTGTACCATATCGTCTGCAACATGGACACAATCGATATTCAATTTTGCTACGATGTAAAGAAATTATAGCTGATTCAGCAAAATCATTACACTTCTTGTTTTCTTACACAAACTGCTCCCTTGAGTTGTTTTTTCTTTTTAGTTTTTGTGATACCAACTAGTAATTTTTTTTCACTGCAAAGCCAGGCACTATAATAAACCTGATTAACCTTATTGATTAATTGAAGTGCTTTACATATGCACCATGCAAAAAATACTAGACGTCAGTTTAAATTTACAGCAGAATCTTACTTGTCTGACTGTAAATTCCTTTTAAATCATGTAACCGATGTCACAGTCTAATGCTGCCATAGTTTCCTGTTAGTGTTACACAGTGCAGCAGCCATTAGGACTTAATGATGGAAACCTAACTTGAAGGCATGCTTGTGATTTCAAATGGGCTATAATTTGCCATAATGTTAATTTAGATATATATTTCATGAGACCTAATGTGCCTAAACGATTTTCATATCGGCCCAATCCACCGCTTAGTTGAATTTCCTGAGATCATGTGGAAACGGTTCATCTCACCAAGAGATGTATAGTTAAAGTCACAAGACACAGTCCTAATGAAAAGGAGCTTCACCTGCATATCAGGGGAATAGATGGAGGGAATGAACAGCTGTGCCTGCTTCACTTGGCATGAATTAGAGGTTACTCCTATCCTTGTCGGATGTAAATCAGTTATTTGCTTGCAATACAAGCTTTAAAATGTTTGCAAATCCGCTCGGGGGCAGGTGCGAGATGAAATGCAAATTAATAGATTGGCTAACCTTGATGGAAATTGAATATGTCTTGAAGTTACAGCTGTCCCATCTTCTTCAATGAAACGATTATTGACATGGGCCAACAGACATGGATTTGGAGTATGGCTAATTGAAAATGACAACTGTGGTGAAGGCAGGCCCTTCAGGGCCCCTGGGATACTTGAGAAAAAATGCATACGAGCGGTGACAAGAGAGAGGCTAAGGATAGAAACTGTCTCACCAAGACAATGGCACCCAAGGGAGTCCCACTTTTACTTACAAATCTGAGACTTATAAAGGGAAAATGGACAAAAAATGTCTTGCAGATCACACTTGGTACTCAACACGTCCCTGTGGTCTGTTTTTCATACAATGTTTGCAAATATATTCAAAGACAGTGATATGGTATCACACAGCACAGGGTGTATAAAAAGTAGAGATGCAGTACACACGACACTGTGTTTGTTGCTCTATAGTGACAAAAGTGAAGCTCGGAAGCTTGAAAATTGCTGGGCATCCTGAAATCTGTAAACAACATGTTTTTCACTGTCCAGAGAATACAAGGGTGTAATTTTCCTCTCAAAAACACAACAGTGACTAAGAATGTAGGTCCTGGGCATCTTTCCCTGGTAAGATTTGAAATGACATGCATTTGTTAGATTAAAGACATTCTTTTAAAGAAATGTTGTTAATCTTGACAGAGGCAAACCCTTCCTTGGCTGCCTTCCTATCTAGCACTTTGTTTTGTGAGGGAGGCCCACTGGTCTTGCAGAGCCTGGAAGACAAACGTCCCTCAGGACCCATCTGACAACTTAATTTATATAATTGCTGAGAAGCATCTGCGTAAGAAAGACTGACTTTCAGCACCCTCCTCCACTTGTCACTGTTATGAATGACTCGGATTTGATGTCCAATGAGTCAAACAGACACTCTCAAGTCACACCGACGTTGTCATACTCAAGCATGTGTGAACTACAAAAGAGGGACTGTTAATTTGATTACACTGTTGCATCCTTGTGATGGAAAACAATTTCAGTCTCATATCTTCATCTTGGTTTTGTTCGTGCTCTGATCCTGCTGTTGTGATGCGGCCAGCAGATTGTACAATAAACCCTTGCACCATAGCAAATGTGTACATATGTTAAGCAGTAATCTAATTAAAATGAGTGACATGACAGCATCAGTGTGTGGCCCCTTTCTCTGTTGATTTTTTGCAGCCTACAATTCCTTTGGTGGTGAGCAGCTGATCTAAATGGCTGAAATAACTTGTTTTGGTTGGCTAATAGTCCCACAGCCTCGGGTTGGTTAATTATGCAGTCCCTTTATCTGTTTGTCTTTGTGCTGTCCTCATTGTGTTAACTTTGAGCAAGTCATCTGTAGATACCTGCAGGCTTCCTCTGTGGTTGTGAAAATGTTAAAGGTTATTAATTGTATGTATGGGAAGAGTCAGGGTTATTTAAATTTATATTTGAAATAAGAAAACCTCTCACACTTCAGTTGAAATGTCTCTCCTTTGTTACAATGTCAGAATACTGGGAAAGCATAGCAAACCTTTTCTCTGTAATATTAAACTCTGCAGCCTCCTTTAAACAAAGGATTTCTACTTGACATTACTCATGAGTTGAAATAGGTGGTAGTAGGTTTGATTTGTCTTTGGAAATAGTTTGTCAGTGAAGTGAACACCAAGTATTTGTGTAGATGGTATGGAGAGAGTAGTGATGATGGTGATGGTGGGGAATAGCCCGGGGATGGAGTGTTTTTCAGTAGGCAGCTCCTGATTTTATGTGACAGTAAAGGGCCTTATCTTCCAGGGCCATGATGAAGCACAACACTCTTTGATTTTTTATCTTCCCAACGTCTAACAATCTCATGCTCTAGACAGATTAGTGAGATGAAGGTGTAAAAAAAACGTAAAATACAGTCAAATACAGGCACTAAGGCTATATCTGCATCATGCTGATAGTACAAAATGAAAGATTAGCTGAAATTACTGACGCACTTTTGACCTTCAGGTTCAAGAAAGTAAAAAAAATTGGATTTGTCTTATGGCAGGATTAGATTGTTTTTGTGTTGGTAAAGAATTCTATGTGTGGCAGACAGTAAATGAGAGAAAAAAAGGGGTGCAAAGGGAGAAAAATGGGTATTCATGCAGGGTTTGTCTTGAACTTGAGGCAGTACGGTCTTGTCCCCTAATCTCTGACCAGTCAGTCTGCTCAGAAATCTGTTTGTTTTTCAGTGCAGTAGCATGAGTGAGCATCTCTTTTGTACTCTACGTTTATTTCTGTTTCTCATTACCTCAGACAGGGCATTGATCCCCTAAAGAATTAGTTGTGGCTGTTTTTTCACCCCACTTAAAATTCATTGGAGCCCAAACCTTTCTTAACAAGTCTCTCTATTTCTGTGGTATCTTAATAAGCCAACCCTCCAAAGACATAAAGAGTAACTCTGAGCCGGCATCAGCAGTGTCGACTGAAATCAAAGGCACCTCCAGATATAAATTAATTTCCACGTAACATTTGTTATTATACCTGATTATGTGTGATTACCTTTTTTCATTTTGATCTTTAACCCTAATAAAAATGTCTTTAGGCCCTGTTGGTTAACAATCCTCTTTGCTGGCTCATTAAAGTGAAATTGCTTCTCGGCTTCTTGTAAAAGCATGTCCTAAAACAAAGAACATGCGACATCCTTGCAGATTATATTTTCAATAATTAATTACATCTTAAACCCTGTTGTAGCATCATTTATATGATTTTATTGGGATTTTTATTTTCACATGCATTAACAAAGCCTTTTTTTTGCATGCATGGATGCATAAGGTGAATTTTGTTTGTCTCATGAGGCGGGCTTTTAAAATGCTTTTCATAGCTTTTTTTTTCGCCATTTAGAATGTAATGTCAGGTATTTCTGAACAAAAGCAGTTTTAATCCATAAAAGTAAACCCCTGAGGTCTAAATGCCGTTCAGTACTTCCTCGGATGTATTTTAGTCAAGGCCATCTTAGTGTCCACTAACTCGTGGTGAAGATGCACAGTGGCGGCTTCTACAACCCAGTGGGCATTTTATAAAAGCAAGCAGGAGTGTTGTACATTAACAGGAGGAGAAGTGTTTTAGGGTCACCTTTCTTACAGTACTAAGTCATGCATCCTGCAGGCTCATGATGAGTTGCTACGTTCCACTCTCATGCCTCCTTTCTCCCGAGAGATGAAATGTGTATAGTGGTATCTGACAGAATACAACTAACAGGGCTGCTCTGCCTAGCTGTGCTTGTGCGGTACCTCCCTGTTCATCGTCTTGTGACAAACACTGGATTTATTCTACCAAAGTGAGGGGGATGTAGAATCATTTCTTCAATATTGTTCTGTTATGCTACGACATCACTGCACTCATGAATGGATAATGATTGATGTTTAGTGATTTCATGTGAGAATCTTCATCTCATATATTAACTATGCACAAAGTGAATGTGAATTTCATGTGAAACCAGAAAACTACAGCATATTCTACAGAAATACATCAGCATACAGAAGGTTACAGTTTACAAATGTAGGACTTAAAACCAGTAAAATGTCCTCCAGATATAGGGATGATATGAAGCTTCATTAGGCATTGAGATAAGACAGAAGCACTGATGCATTTTAGAGGAAATAAAGAAAAGAAAGCTGCTCTATGGAACAAGCTTCTATTGTGTGGGGAATGCTGATGTTTGGTTTTACACATTCTCTTTATCAGCTGTCAGCTGGCTGTGGGTGTCATCATGGCTGCAGTCATATTGGAAAAAAAAAAGAATGATGTTAGATATTACAAAAACATGGGTTTGTGATGTGATGTCGTCCTTATTTTAAATGATTGTTCTGCATTTCATTGTTGCTCTGCCATTATTTCAATAGGCATTTGTTTACATGTTTGACATTTTAATTCAGGAGTCAAAGTTCAACATTTGTTGTAACGTCTCTCAAAATGATTAGCTCTTAATAAAATGATAAGATAAGCAACCCGTGAGCAACGGGTGAGAGGCTACTGAATTGTCTCATTTTCCAGCAGTCCGGGAATCAATAAATGTAATAGTTAACATAATGGGAGATTAATGGGAGATATGACAGCAAGGGATGACGGAACAATATTGTTAGCAGATAATGTAAAATGAGATTGTGAAATGCAGCCGTACACTGACAAAATAACCAAGACACCATCGAGGACATAGCGTGTTGTAAAAAATGTTAACTTGCAGCAGCTACAAGGAGATTTTAAAGATTTTTTTTTTTTGGCATTTTTGTTGCTTTATTTATAGTGACAGAGTGAAAGGGGGTGATAGAGGGGAAGACATGCGGCAAAGGGAGCTCAGGCCGGATTCGAACCCGGCTCCGCCGCAGCACATGGCATACATGGCAAGCGCTCCACTGGTGTGAGCCACCGGGACGGCCAACAATGAGATTTTAAGGGGTCTTTTAAGGGGTCATGAACGTCTCAAATCAATACAGAGGCCTATGACTGAAGAACAAAGGGACAGGGACGGGGACAGGGATAGGGCACGGGCGAAAACACGAGCCAACCTTGGTCGGTCATTCAACAGAAGGAGAGAGTTATGGGATTTCAAAGGATATAAAACTGATCCCTGAATTGACAGGTGTTTGTTATGTCTATTTTATTTGAATTTATTCTGATTTTTATTTTCACATACATTCACACAGCCGTTTTTCTATGTGTGAAAGCTTTAGATTAATAGGTTTTTGTGTGTCTCATGAGACAGACTGTTAAAATGCTTTTCAAAGCTTTTTTTTTTTCATGTAGAGTGGAATGTCAGGTCTTTCCAAACAAGAGTATAGCATTTATTATGTCTATTTCATTTATGAAATACATTGCCAGATGGGGTATGCTTTGTTTCACCATCGTCATATTACTGTTATTTATCTTACAAAGCCAAAAACAAACAAACTTGCTCTTCAGACACTGCAGAAAGCTGTGTTTAAAAAGCAAAATAGTACTTTAGTAGTTTGAGCTTGCAGGATCAAGATAGACACAAGGTGGTGGTGCTCATGGAAAGACTACTGCTTTTGTCCACAGGGGACGCCAAACTCAACACAAAATCAAAGTTTGCTTTAAAAATATTGAGATGACTTGCTGTATTCTCGTCTGAGACTTTGATAAGCAGCTTCCAATTGGTCTGTGTCCCCCATATACTACAGGCTGAGCCCTTGTTGCAGTAGCATCTCTGTCCCGCCTTTTCTGTCCATCCATAGTTGTCCTAAAAAATAAAGGCAAAAGACAAATCTGCTGCACAGATGAGTCTGGTGCTCTGGAACAGAGACATATATCTGCAGTATCTAAAAAGTTGTCTTTTAGAGGAATAATATTTATGGACGTCACAAATGGTTTAAAAGACGTTCTCTTTTTTGCATTTCTTATTCTATTTACCAAAAAAAAATGTGCATAACTTGTTTTCAACCATTTTCTGGAGTATTTCTGTATCAGTAATTTGACTAAGCTGTACTTGCCACCTAGTTAAGCATTTATTTGTGTGAGGGTGAAATAAAAAATGTGATTTTTTCTTTTTCTTTTTTTAAACCAACAAAAGTTATGTTTACATTCAGGGTTACTGACTAAAACGCATTATGTGTATCCTTGACGTCTAACAAACCAAGTGCATTCTTTTCCTGATGAAAAATATAGTATACCACCGCTGTTTATTACAACAGGCAAGATGAACATAAAGGCACAGTACATCTGCAGTGCAGTTCATCATGTCGATTTTTCCATCTATTTTATATCTTCATGGACATAATGTTTTTAAAGTTAGCCATGCCCCACTGCACAACACTCACCAAAACATAATTAAAGTTTGGAAAAAGGAAGAATTTTAAGAGCCTTTTGTGTTTTGACATGTTCTTGTTCTGTTGGTGAGTTAAAGTTCCTGCTCAGTTGCTTCCAAAGAAGGAGAATGTTTATCATTATAATTATTATATTTCGATGGTTCCTTTACTGGTGTGAAATATAATTCATTTATTAATTCACACACTCAAACTGTATGCTTTGGCCTCATGCTGTACTGCTACTAGGTGATTTAAAGTGAGCTGCTGTGTTGTAAAACAGCCAGAAGAACGGTTCAATTAAAGCCACAGTGATTATGTTTTCTTTTCATCTAATGTAATCACCCTCATGTTATGGTTTTGATGCAGTTTGAATGAATAAATGCCCATTTTTTAATCTCTCAGTTTAGGATAAAGATTTCTATTTGCATTTATCACTTTTTTTTTTTATTATTGGTGCATGTCGACAAATACTTAATAATTTGTCCATTACAATTAATGATCATGGATTAAATAAATTATGTAAAATGGAAACCTTGAATACAGTTGCTAATGTTAACCAGCAAGTAGCATCACTGTATTCTCCATAGAAAAGATGAATGCACTTAATCACCTAGGGAGCCAGACAGTGGAGAACACATTCAAATAAATTGAGAATTAATTAGATCTATATATCATTGCCACAAATGTGCCATGGGACTGTACAGAGTAGCACTGGGGATGAGACTCACAGCTACATTTCAGTGCCTGTTGTGCTCCACTTTTCAACTGAGACTCTTAAAAAGTGGCCGCACGTTAACAATGTCAGTCTGTGTCACAACACTATCGCTTTTCTATGAAAGCATTTTGTCGAGGATGAAGGGATATCACAGGGTTTTTAAAAAGCACCTTTACTGCTTTAGTCACCATAGCAACTTGTGCCCTTTAATTTGAGCAGAAGGGAATCAGGTCACATTATTCGACCTTTACCTCACAATAAGTCCCATAGTTGGTTTCCTCTTTCCAACCTGCCACTCAGTGTGCATCTCTGCCTCTCACCTTAATTTTCTACATTCAGTCAGATTTCAGCCCAATTCAAAACATGGATTTTAATCAGGATTAAAAGCAACTTTGCCAATTTACTGAGATTGTACCATCAAAGCAAGGACTTTTAAAAAGACCATCTGTGCCTTCAATTTTTCTCTCTGCACTTCAGTATGTCATCAGGGGATTTCTCCATTTGTTCCTTTGCTATTTCATTGTTTAATGGATTTTGGAAAAGACTGAGAAGTGGGACTATATAGCATGTGAAGTGCAAAGCAACATGATACTTTAGGGGGGAAAAAGTAATGTTAGATACATTGTAGGATTCTGTAACAATCAGGAGAAACTACAACAGTCAGAGCTTGACATTTGCATGACTCAAGTGACTAGCTGAGTGTTGCAATTTGTTAGGTTTTAAGATACTTTTTTTAAAAATCGGTCTCAAAATATGAACTAGGGTAATATTCAAATCACAGGAAGGCGTTAAAATTGTTAAAGGCAAATGTTATTCTCCAGGCTGAAGAAAAAATGTTGGTGCAGATCCTTGCAAAACATCACACCATATTCATTTAAATATATCTTTTTTAGAAAATGAAAATTAGAATAATGATGCAAAAATGATCATTCCCTGCAATATTCTAGCCTGGTAAGAACATCCTACCAAGGGAGATCAACATCTCTGTTGGCTCTATGTGAAAATCTGGCCTTTCCAACATTCTGAGTGCTTTTAGTCTGTGCAGGGGAACTTGCCTTGATGGATAAACTCGTTCAGTCAGTCAGCGTACTGAAAGGTGACGCCATTGTGGGATAAACAATGTTGATAAACGCTATGGATAAACATTAGCATTGCTGATAGTTCAGACTTTTGCCGAATCCAATTGGTAGACCTGTGAATGTGCATACTTCTGTTACTTTTAATGATTGTTTTTGCATTGTTTATGAGTTAGCGCCAGTTCTAGTTGTCGACCGATAGGTTTTTTAGGGCAGATGCCGATTATTTTGTCATCAGTCTTAACCGTTCCCCGATATGTGCTGCCAATTTTCTTGGGCTGATTCTTGAAGCCGATATTGCCTTTTCTCCCTCCATTTACATGATAAAAATGACACAATGATAACAAATGTTACACAAGTCTCAATTTAAACAGTTGGTGTTGGCTCAGTTGGCTCAGTGAAATGGGCTAATTGATTGGCGAAAGCACGCATTTATCGGCCGATGCCGATACAAGTAAAAAACGCAAATATCTTCCCGATATATTGGCCGGCCGATGTTTTGGACGACCTTCTGCCCAGTACTGTTTGACAATTAGCGGCCTGTACATTATGTTTTCATCTTCAACACAGTCCCTGATTGGCCGGTTATGTCATTGACCATGTTGTGGTCCCTGACTGTCCTGGGTACATTTTAATTTCATGAAGTGAATGGAATGGGGGAAAGGCCAGACTATCATATAGAGCCAATATAAATGTTATGATAAGATGCTGTTACCAGGCTACCAATATTGTGACTCATATCACTGTTGAAATCAGTCAAAATAATCACAAGTAAATTTTTTTTCCTAATCATTCTTTATTTTTTATTCTAACCTGCTTTTACCAGAAAAGCAACACTGGGCATAACTACACTGATAGCTGTGATTTTCTTTACATTAGTCTGACATGACCATGACCTCAGCTAACCAATCTTTCATGATATGTTTGTTTGTTACATTTTTTTTCCTTGGTTTTGTAAATCCATCCTGATACACATTGTTGAAGAACATTATTAGTACCTCAGTTGTGTGGATTCAGGTCAATTCATTTCAAAAAGCCAGTCATGTTTGATGTTACAGTGTAACTTTCATGCACAAGTGGATGTATTAACTGTGCTAACCTGAGTTGTAGAAATACAACAAAGAGCCTTGAGACAGTCCCCTCATGTGCTGAATCACATACTCATTAAATCTCAATTTTCAGCACAGCTCACAATACCAGTGTGACACGGAGGACCTGTGTTGTGCCATTTCCTGTGAATAGGAACAAATTCAAGTGCTGAGCTTCAGATGCTCAAAAGTGTGATGTGTGTGCATCTGCTGAAGCAGCCTGGGATTGCTTATATTATGATTCGGCAAAACTGTACAGGGACTAAACAGATGTGAAGTAGAAGCTTGACATGTTCTTTATATACTGCATGTATGTAAATGTAGCCTTTAAGATGCTTAATATACAAAAAATATTTACGTGTGTGGGTTTCAAAACACAATCGTTTTGAACACAACAGCTGAAAGATGTTTTTGCCAACACAGATCAATATTACAGAGGGATATTTCTGTGTTGGTTGGTTTTGCCAGCCGCTGCCTGTAGCCCAGCAACATTTTGTCATTGTTTTAAAGTGAGAACAAATTAATTGATTCATATCTATTCTCCAAGGAAAGAAACTGTCCAAGACCCGAAAATAGATGAGAGGCTTTTAGGGGTTGTGCCCTTTGGCAGACTTGGGTGTCATACTGTAAATCTGTTTCATTTTAATTACAACAATTATACCGCTGCAACATGTTATTCATATCACACTGCATTGCATATACTCTACAAATTGGGCGTAGCAATTTATTGAGCATGGGCAGATGTAGTCCCGCAAGCCATTTTAGAGCCAGTAAATTCACCACATTGCATGACCTGTCTGCCCCCCTCATCTGATAGGAGAGCTGGAATAAAACAGAACCTTTACAGAAGGTTCACTCAGCTTTTTGAAGGATTAGGACCCCAACACACGAGCCAATTGTTGGTCACTAGATACAGTATCTAGTGGTGGTTTTTTAGTGAACACGCTTTTACCAGCTAACGCACTTATAAATAACTGAACTGACATGATTTTGTTCAAGACAGTTTTATTCTTTTTGATGCTTCTGTTGTGTGGGCTGATTCACTCCAGATAACTGTGCTGCCCTTTGATTGTCTACAGGTCTAAACAGCTGAGTTTGCTAGTTGGAGACATGTAATCTCTGATGTTTTGAACAGTTACTTCTCTATCGTCTCGAGACTATCTCTCCAGCTACGGCATACATATGAAATATGACATAGTCTCTTCACTCAGAGAACAAAGGTTACACTGTAACCACGTTCACTATCACATTGAAATTATCTCTCCACTTGGTTATATATCTTATATGTACGCGGTAGCACGATTACAATGGAACAGTTACTGGCTGGTTAAATATACACTATATTGACAAATGTATTCAGACACCTGACCATTATACCAACAGGCACTTTAATGACGCTGTATTCAAATATATGACCTTTAATATGGAGTTGGCCCCCCTTTTGCAGCTATGACAGCTTCCAGTCTTCTTAGAAGGCTTTCCACAAGATTTTGGCGTTTGTGTGGGAATTTGTGCCCATTCATTCTGTAGAGCATTTATGAGGTTGGGCACCAATGTTTGACAAGAAGGCCTGGCTCGCAATCTTCATTCTAGTTCATCCCAAAGGTGCTCGATGGGGTTGAGGTCAGGGCTCTGTGCAGCGCAGTCAATTTCTTCCACACCGAACTCATCAAACCATGTCTTTATGGACCTTGCTTTGTGCGTTTGGGCACAGTCATGTTGGAACAGAAAAGGGCCTTCTCAAAACTGTTGCCACAAAGTTGGAAGCATAGCATTGCACAAAATGTCTTGGTATGTCAAAGCATCAACATAGCCCTTCAATGGAGATAAGGGGCCTAGTCCAAACCATGAAAAACAGCCCCAGACCATTATATAACCATGACTTTTACACACCATGCGCCTTAGCAGCCGTTGACCCTGCTCTGTGATTTTACGTAGTCTGCCGCTTTGTGGTTGAGTTGCTTTTGTTCCTAAACGCTTACCTCTTCTAATAATATCACTTACAGTTTACCATGGAATATCCAGCATGAATGAAATTTCCCAAACGGTCTTATTGCAGAGTTAGCATCCTATCACACACTGTTTTACAAAAGATAAATGCAAAAATTACAGTGATGGCTTATGTATATACTCCAGTATATTTTTGTTACAAACACAGTGCCAGCCGTTTTTTTGTCCAAAAAACACCCATCCAGAATGAGATGTACCAGCACCTGATATTGAGAAGAACAAATAGCATAGCCATGCATTCATGTGGTGTTAGGAATGAGTCTGGCTTTTACTGTGAAGCAGGTGCAGGAAGTGTTAATGTTGTAGTTTCTATTAACAGCATACTAACATCACAGTGGGTCAGCCATTAACTCAGAGAGCCTTTATTTGCTGGTTCCTGCACACCTGCTTTTTGCTGCTCCTGTTTGGTAGCACTTTGCCCACACGATGGTGTGTGTCTGAGTGTGCTCATTGGCTGTCAAACTATCCCAAGATAGACACTGCTTGCATCAGTTGTTGTGGGTACTTGGCTGCTGCTTCTTTTTTTTCGGACTGTAATCAATCATATCGACAGCACACACCAAAATATCTACATGTACTGGATGGAGTGATTTTTGAGTTTACAAAAAATGTTGCAACAGACTTGAACTGTTTGATCTGTTATTTTTACACTGATGCAAGATTGTTATCAGAATATACTATTAGAGTTGAAACAGAAAGACAAACAAATAGAAGAGCAGTTTGTTTGTTTGTTCCTAAAAGCAGCAAATATCACATGTCCAAGGATCCCTCAGGAAGATGCAGCACTCTGAGCAGTGGAAGGCAGAGCTTGTATATGACAAACAATAGAAGATAGAGCGGTGCATCCTCCTCCGGGAACTTGTTCTTTAACTGAAATAGTTGAGTACACAGAAAGGGTGTAGATAGCTTAAATTGAAAAACATTTACCAAACTAAATGTTCTCATCTTTTAATAACTATAAGAAAGGGTTAAAATAAATTAAAGTTCTCATTAAATTGTTTACACATCTCTGATTGGGCTCCAATTTAGATTTATAGTGGAATAAAAAAGGTTGATTTAAACCCAGTGATTGATAAGGTTTATATGAAAGCTGATGAAATGCTGGTTTAATGAAACAGCCTAAATGTATCAAATTAATGGCATAAGATGAACGTGTTGATGAACCAAAAAAAATAATAATCACGAAAAAATATTCCTAAATTATCAAAGGTTATCATCAGTATAATTGAGAATTATTGAAATGGCTCCAACTTGAACTTGCAAAGTAAAATGTATCCCAACAAATTACCAGCTGCTCATTAGATCCGATGAACCGGAATAAAGTTGGCTCCTCAAGTAGCTCAGGTGTGTGTAATCAGGCTGTAGCTGGAGGTAAACACGCGCCATTCACAGCTCTGAAGGTCTTCCAGCACAGTTGGTCTCTCTGTAATCTGCTTTCACTGTGTCACAGATGGGAATCTTGTAAAAAATAATCTGCCTTCGACAAAAACGACATCTGAAAAGAAATCAGGCTTCTGTAGATGGACGTAGCTTATCACTTGCACATAAGAGCATTTGTGACATCTGTGACACCTTTTACTTTGGGCTGCATTCGTTCATATGGCTATCTGGTGTCAGCTTTTCTTTATCTTCCGTGACAGCTTTGTTGAATACAGGATTGATTATTTATCAGAATAAATGATGAGTGACCCATTAGATATCTGTATATTTTGAAAGCCTTTGCAAGTTTTTATGACCTTGTTTTTTTGTGCAGTAATAATACCACCAGTTATTTCTGTCCAGGTCTACAACAGCAGTTATCATTATCCTGTTCTGTAACAACGCGGCCTTTCCTCTTAGTATTCAAGTAGAATTGAAAGAGGTCCAATTACTAAAATATAAGTCATGATATCTAAATTGCATTCTATAGCTACACTCAAAAAAATAACACATGAGTAATGAGTAAATTTAAGTAGTATTTTCAAGTACGTCTGAGTGAATAGACTTGGATCAGTTGCCACAAAAAATGAGTAAATGTAACTGAAATATTATGTTAACCATATGGGAAACTGAGTAGAAATCACTAAACAAACTAAGTAAATATAAATTTTCTTATGATTTACTTAAAAAAAAGGGTTGTACTGACTGATTTTGCACTTATTGTACACTTATTATTACAAGTATTTAAAGCATGTAATCTGTGAGTGAAATATTCATTTATTTTGAAGAAGTAAACTTAATTTTTATATGGATATTTTACACAAAGATTCCTGTTGGAATTCTACTAATGAAATTTGATGTAGTCAACTCAAATACTCATCATGATGATATTCAGCATGTTTATTTAGTATGCATACCTTTATATTACTGTTACATTTACATGCTCCTTGAATCATTTCTTAGAGTGTACAGTAAAATCAAACAAACATCCATATCATTTCAACAATAGAGATGTTTTTTTAACATACAGACACATTTGTATGAACTATTTTTGTCATAAATAAAAAATGTCCTATATCACAATGAAGCAAAGGCCTACATTTCTATTAAAAAAAAGAAAAAGACAGTCTTCTAAATAAAATAGATAAAAGGTGCCTTTTCTTTTTTTTTAGAAAAATGTGCAAACAACCCAGCGAGCAGCCTCCTTTCTCTTCATTTTATTTATTTATTTTAAACATATTTCCCTTCCTAGTGAGATAAACGGGCCTGTGACTACCTTGCCAGTAGTTTGAGTCTTGGCTTGAATGGAGCTGTTATGCACGTGTGTAGGTGCTCGTTGGTGAGCCTGGAACGATACTCGATTTTAATAATTAAGGCAGAGATAGCTGACTCACAGCTGTAAGCCGATCCAAACACGGTCAAGGTGTGTAGTGCTATTTCGGTTCAACCAGGGAAATGAGTGTCAGACACAGACACAGTCTGTAGCAGGAAAGTAGCGGGGTCATTTGCTTCGTGCTCCACGCTGTCATCTCGCTCACATCTCTTTGTTCTCTCTAGTGAACTGTGTACGCATGGTAAACAATTGATTTGATTGGCTCAGTTGAGTGAAGCTACTGCCATATTAACTGGATTAGCTGCACTGTGAGAAAAAAACAACAACCCTCCTCAAAGATTATAATTTATACTCATTAATTTATCAGAAATTAGAGTCTTTAAGCACTATTGTTGGTAATTATGTAGAAAGTTCCCGGTTTGTTTAACGTTTCGCAGCGCCTGCACCGATTTAAATACTTATTTTTATCAACCGAAGCTAATTACCTCAAATTGTGCAAGATAAGAATCATGTCTGATGTCTGGTGTGTTCTCTGCAAGCTGGCGTCAATCCTATTTAGGCTTGACTAAAGAGAGTTTCTTAGTGATTGAAACACCAGAATTCCAGTAAAACTTGTTTGTGTACTTACAATCATGCACAACAGATGTAGTTTCCCTTCAGCTGTTTTTCCACGAGTGATAACCAGTCGGTTGAATTTTAAACCACAGCAGCAGAGATTTCAATTTCCTTTGATTACAAATCTCCGCAAAAACAGAGCCAACCCTGATATTTTCTGGGAATGCTGTTATCTCGTACTTACTTTTAAAGAGGAGACAACTGAGAAAACACATAATGTTGCCCTGCCACAACAAAATGGAGTGGGCTGGGTGTACCAGCATGACTCAGTCCAGACTCGGATCCGGAGAAACTTTGCATCTGAGGATTATTGATCAGCTTTAGGATTTATTTTCCCTTTTTTTTCTTTTGGTAATGCAGTTGGAGAGATAAAAAGGAGATCCACTTACTTGCTTATTTAAATATTACTTTCCATATCAATACTATAAAGTAAAAGTATGCTGGAAGGATGTAAATTGACAGAGAAACTTGTTTTTTTGTATTTTTAAATGACTTTATACTTATTACAGTGGCACAGAGTGCTATTACTTAGTGCTATCAGTTTCAGTAGAATGTTAGCATACTGCTGCCTGCTTTGGTGCTTTAAAACAAACCAGTGCTACTTTCATTATTACAGTCTTGACCTCAGCTGAATTTTTTAGGGCAGACTTTCACTGTGTATGCATTGTTAACACACAAACCTGTGGTGTAATGTGAGTGGCCTAATAGAGAGCAAACAGAATGACATATTTTTGTAGGCCAACCAAGAAGTTAGCATCACCATGGGGTCTATTGAAAATTGGCCTATGGGATTTTTGCATTGGATTTTGGATCATGGCAGAAAATAAGCTCTGTGGCAAACACTTATTTCTGGTGCTTACAGAACAGTTTGTTCAGCAGGATAATCTTCACAAATTTACAGCACTTTTATGATGTTTGAAGTGTTAATGCAGCCGACGAAAGTAAAAAGCTAATGTTATGCTTTCACAAACTGCACCACAGTCGAATGACTTGAACTCAACTCAACCCAAACTTTATTTATAAAGCACATTTAAAACAACCGGGGTTGACCAAAGTGCTGTACAGATATCACAGCTGCAGGAAATAAGGTAAAAAATAAAATAAAAAAATAAAAAAAAACTACTAAAATACTAAAATACATAAACACAATGCAATACAATAAAATAAAAATAAAATAAAATAAAATAAAATAAATTAAATTACAATTTGAATAAAGTTGTTTTACCAGATGTCCACTTAAACTTGATTAAAAGCCAGGGAGAAAAAGTGTGTTTTGAGGGAGGATTTAAAAACCTCTAAAGATCCTGCAGATGGGATGTGCCAGGGCAGGTTATTTCAGAGCCACAAAGTCACGGTCACCTTTGGTTTTGAGTCTAATTTTAGGGGTGGCCAGTAGCAGCTGATTGGAGGATCTCAGTGTTCTGGCAGGGCCGTGGATTTGAAGGAGCTCGGTCAAATACTGGGAGGCTAGGCCATAACGAGCTTTAAAAACGAACAATACAATTTTAAAATCTATTCTAAAAGCAACCGGGAGCCAGTGCAGCAAAGCTAGGACGGGTGATATGTGGTCACGTTGAAAGCACCTTCACATGACTTCTTCATGACGTGAAGACATAAAAATTAAGAAACGTCAAGCCTTGTCATCAGCTTCCCTCTAAAGTTTTGGATGGAAACTACATACCAGATTTTTCTTTGATGATATTCGGCCAAGTAAAACCGAAGATAATGTCAAATATATTTAGTATAAAAATATAGAAGTAGATATTATCCTCATTTTACCTGTTATATGTAATATTTGCAACCTGTTTTCATATTTGCAACATATAAAATTCTGTGTTTTGAAACATAATTTTCAAGATCAGATTTTATGTTTTCCTTTGTTTCTTTTGGGTTCAAAACTTTTATCAAGTAAATCAAAGTTAAGAATTAATTATCAGGACATATAGGTGAGGTTGTGCTGAAAAAAACTGATACCAACATGGCATGGTAAAGATTTTTTTAACAGATTTTTTAACGGACATAATAGCCCAAGATTTCAGAGGGTTAAGACTGTCACTGACAAGCTAACCAGCGGTTTTGACAAGCTAGCGAATCCGTAGCCTAATAAATTGTAATTAAGATAATCTACAATCTACAAAAGTTTGCAAGAGCATTGAAAGCACGACTAGAAGCTGTGAGGCGGACCGGTGAGAGAGTTTCTATCCGTGTCCGGCATGATGTGGCAGAATGGGAGAATTTCGGACACTGTAGCCTCAAATGTTCATAAACCTGAGCATGTACATGTGTGTTTACTGTGTAAAAAAAAAAAAAAACGGTTATCCTGCTTACCTTTCCTTGTATTTTGAAGACAACACTTGGATTTATGAACCGTGGTGCAATAGCTAGATACATCATTTTTATGCCACGTTTCAACCTTTAACAGGCTACATGATGGTGTGTGCTCCCCTGGCAACCATCTCTACCTCAGGTCTGTAGAAATCCCTAGGTGGCCTCTGCTGTGAATCCAACGTTAAAATGACTTGACATTCTAGTTATTTCAAGGAAATAATATCGAACGTTGTCTGGAAGAGAGTGGTGAGTGGATTTAAGATGAAAGTGAGGATGCTTTCTTTATCGGATGTTATTTCTTTGGGCAGTAATAAATTATTTTAGTGGTCTCAAAAGACTAAATGGAGAGACGACTGTATGAATGTACTGGTGTGAACACAGGTGACATTTTAAAATGTGTCTAACTCAGCAGGAATGCGTTTTTTTCCTTGATTCTGCTGTTGTTGTTTGCAATAAATCAGCTGTTTGATTGAGGACAACATTGTATTATGATGCCTTATGATATTATATCACAAAATTCCATTGTGTTAAGGTAATCTTTGCACAGTCTTAAATATATTTGAGCCTGGCAGATTATACATATATATATATATATATATATATATATATATATATATATATAGTTATATAGCACATTTCAGCTACAAGATAAGTGCTTCACATAAAGGGACATTTAGATATAATTAAAAACAATAAAGGGCCAAGAGAATGGAAATAAGAACAGGCTAAATTTTTAATAAATATGTATAAAAACAAGAATAAGAGTTACAGTGCAGTGTAGGTAATAATAAGGTGATTTTTTGATTTCATCAAAGGCAGCGATAAACAGAAAAGTCTTCATCTTTGATTTAAGAGAACTGAGTTGCAGCAGACCTGCAGTTTTCTGGTTCCAGATATATGGTGCATTAAAACTGAACGCTGTTTCCTTCTCCATAGTTTTGCCTCTGGGGACAGAAATCAGATCTATCCCAGATGATTTGAGATTATGGGGAATAGAAAAATTCTAATACTGATATATCAGTCAATAAAGTACAAATGTGACATTACTGTAACACCCCTAGTTTATTTTATAGCAGAGGCAGAATGGGCAAAGCAGTTTGTTAAGTTTTATGTTCCAAAATGCAAATGTTACTTTTCTTTGTACCAGCTGTATTTTGCTACAGTGACTGTAAGCTTTTGTCCCCTGTGTTGAATGACATTATAGAATTGACTCCACAGAGACCAAGTTTTTGTCTCTTATCCTGTGCTGCTAGGCACTGGATTATAAATCAGAGTGTGCTCTGCTGGATGAACTATCTGATGACATAAAGCATTTTTTTCTACATTATACACTCCAGTATTATTTACTGGATAATTTATATATATATATATATATATATATATATATATATATGTATATAGCGGGAGTGAGAGAGAGAGAGAGAGAGAGGGCTGCAACTAATGATTATTATTATCGATAAATCCGTCAATAATTTAAACGATTAATCGATTAGTTGTTTGGTCAATAAAATGTTGAAAAATATTGATCAGTGTTTCCCAAACCACAAGATGACGTCCTTAAATCTCTTGTTTTGTCCACAAACCAAAGAGATATTCAGTTTATTGACATAAAGGAACAAAGAAACCAGAAATATTCACATTGAAGAAGCTGAAATCAGAGAATTTGGACTTTTGTCTTTAAAAAAACTGCTCAAACCGATTAATCGATTATCAAATAGTTGACGATTAATTTAATAATCAATTATTGTTTGATGGATGGATGGATGGGACGGGACGGACGGACAGACAGATATCTAGTCATTTTCCATGGTTTTCTTGATAATGATTTTGGTTATTATCAATAAAACCATGGAAAATGTCTAGATATCAGCTCTTAAATGAAACTATTATGAGCTATTTTTGTTGTTATCATTATATTCCTCCAAACAAATGTACCAGGCATTAAATGAACAAGAAATTGAAGAAATTGAAGAAAACAATGGGCTAATCTTTTTTGTTGTTTTTTTTTTGGTGACATGGATTCATTCATCCTTTTTCTAAATAATATAGCAAAAAATAACAGTCATCCCTTACTATAATCCCCAACAACTGCAGAGATGATGAACACTGCTGTGACTTACTCCTCCCTCAGTCCAGGATATGAATGTCCTTTCACCAGCCTCAGTGCACTGTGCATCACTGCATTGATTTTTTTGAAACAATAATAGATTTTACCAACCTGCAAAAATGCATTTCATGATGATTTAGAATTATGGAATATGCCTCATTTTTACTGCAATGACAATCTGCACAATCAATAATTGGTGGACTGCAAGGTAATGTCCTGAGCATTTCCAAACCCTGAGAATATTAGTTTCAGTTACTTAATAGGAGAGTGAAAAAGTCTGTATCTTCGCAGTCCCTCTTAACCTATTTTCCAACTCATCTCTGCTTGCCCTGAATTCTTTCACATAACTTCATGTATGTGTGCCACTTCAAACAGTAGCACCTTGCTCATTGGGCTTTGAAGTGCCGTGGTCTCCTCTGAGGACATATAAGCATTTCAGGCACATACTTCATGCTCCCTTCATCGCGACAGCCATCACAGGCTGCACATGTAATTTTACCACTGTGAAAGGTGCTGGCTCCATTCAGGTGTGGTCTATCTCGTGTTGAACACAATAATTGCCTGTGCTGCTCTTCTCTTTGGTAATTGTCTTTTGATTGAGGTCATCAGGACAATTAAAACCATTGAGGGGTGAAAAGTGGTAGCAAGAGACTTGAGACAGCCATACTAGGCAGCAGAAAGGATGAACAAAACGTACAGACGAGATAATTGTGCGTCGGGAGACCCTCTCGAGTCACATAGGGCACTGTATGGCTTTGTCTGCGTGGCTTTATCACAGTGTATTAATCATAGTCTTATTTAAATCTATTGAAAGGAGCATGAGGGGTGTTGTCAGTGATCATGAGAGCTTAATTCTCCCTTTTTAAGAAGTTGTATGTCATGAATTCACTTAGACCTCAGCTCAAATGGTGCAGTGGCATTGCACTTTTCATGAACTTGAACACTTTGGTGCCAAACGTCTTAGTTATCACGTGAATCTGTGACGTCCCTGTAACATAGTAATAGGGAGCTGTGTTTTGAACAGCTTTGTTTTGAAAAACAAACTAAAAAATGCTGTCAACCCGCAATAATGGCGCAATCCACTCTGTTTCTTAAATCTGGAAAAACACAATTGGTTGTGTCAGCGTTGGGGGACATTTCTCATGATGATTTGCATCTCCACAGAAATTCATGGTGGTTTGTCAAACAAGACAGGAGATATGATTTCCCTTATTTGCTGTGGGGCCCTTTAGGCAAATCATTGTAATTTTGTGAAATGCTGGTTCTCAAGAATAAGACACATCACTCAGGCAAGTTTTGTCAAAATCGGGTCAGTAGTTTCTGGGATGTCGCTTGTGACGAAGGAGATAGAGACGGATAAACTGTTCAAATAATGAATAGGAAAGTGTTTCTGAACATTCACACATCGTTTGCCTCGACTGTAGCAGTCAGCTGAATGTCAGGTATGAGGCCAGAGTTAGAGAATATGCACTCATCTCCAGGAATTCCTCCTGTTTTGCGTGACAATCACATTTCATTTTATTTATTTTTTTTATCCACACTAGCCATTCTCTGTGAATGTGCTCCAGTGAAGCGTGGGCAGAACAAAGTTGTCTCGTCTGTCTCTGTGTGGGAGATGGCGCTGGATCTGTACAGAACACACTAAAAAGTCAGAGGGTGTATGAGACACATTTTCCAGGCCTGAAGTTTTGTGTTTTTCTTGTTGTGATGACTTATTGCAAAGCTACCAAAAAACAGCTCTAATTGTCTCTCTTACAGGGGCGACAATCATCCAGTTTACACTTCAAAGCAGATATACGAAGTTTTGGGCATGATTTGACACAAACTTCTAGACATCCTTTCCAGCTGAACGGACGGTTAAGCATCAAAAGCAGCAGAGAGCAGATACATGAATAAACCAATTGAAAGCCGCTCACGGAGGCTTTAGGACATAGCACTGATGGTTATTACAAAGCATATTTACCCCAATTAGATGTTCATTACCCATTTAGATAACCATCAATGACCCTGTTTTAATAGACATTTCATCCCTGCAGTTGGATTGGATATTGTCATAAGGTGCACAGTCTGTCTTCACATACAATGGTGAATTGTTATAAAGGCTTCAAATGGGACGATGTCATCTCTCGTGGGAAGGCTGATAGCCACTATTGTTCCATTCAAAGATTCTATGCAAAGCTTATCAACAGAGACAATAACACACTGATAAGGAACATACATGTTGCTCTCGTTAGACAAGATGCAGGATATAACTTTCTCATCAATGTCAGCCTGCAAATGAGACTGAATAGAGCGTAAGTGATTGTTGAAAAGCAGCTACCACTTATAAAGAATACTTGTGAACGTCTGGAGACCTTACTTAAAACACCCTTGAAGGGAAATTCCACTCTGAACAGAATTTAACTTATGCTACTCCGAATGTTTTGAACAGCAAAACACAGCGTCTCTCTGAGCTGTAAAGCTGAGCATCAAGACTTGAATCGTGATGTCATCAGGTGACCTTTTTGGAGCTAATCCAGTGAGACTGAATTAATGAATGATGCTGTGGGCTCAGAGGATTTTCCTTTTTTAAATATTGCATCCAAATGAGATTCATTTGAATGTAGGGCTTTCAGCTGTGATTCAGAGAATGTCCCCGTGTCCCATTAAAATCACCACGGGTGCTGTCGTACTGTCCCAGGAGTTGTGTCGTTATTCACTGTCTACGAAGCAGCTCCAGGATTCGTCGGTGAATGACATCATCAAGACAGTCTGCTTTTCAAGGACAGACTGTTCATATTCAGTTTATTAAGCTGTGGAGCGCAGTGTTACAGAAACAACATGTGTGAAAGCTCTCTGTGAGTGGTCAGGCAATGGAATGTACATAATGCTGCTCAATAATCATAAATAAAATATCATACATTTAACCATCCATGTTTAAACATCTCTTTTGGATGTTAAATGCCAACATAGGTATTTTTAGCTAGTACTTCATGTCTCCTGTGGAGCTCTAAAAAGTCAAATAGGTGTGTTTTATTCTTTTATGTCATGAAGAGATTTTTATTTGACAATGCAGGTTTTTTCCTGGTTATTCTTTATTACACACTCACTACAGGCAGAGATGTTCAGTTAGTCCTGTTTTGCTTTATTTGATAATAACTAGAGCAGGGATGGGCAACTTAAATGCTGGAGGGGGGCCACAATTTTTCATCAACACTACTGCAGGGCCACATATAGGACCGTGCACTTAACCAGATATGATGAAACTGCAATTTAATTTTTAATAATTTTAAATTTTTAATAGATATGTTAACAGTGCGGTAACTTAACATATTTCATGCTCAAATGCATGGTTAACAGTATAAATAGGAATACAAAAGGTTTAAAGCAAATAAAAAATAACCACTTACTGTGATTTCTTTTTTTTTCCAGTGCAAGAACAGCAGACCAACATTAATTGCAAGAAGTAATTTTGTGCATTTTTACACTGCACTTTTAAGATTTCATGCTCAAATGCATGTAGTTGTACTGAGGGCCACTTCAAGTGAGGGTGCGGGCCGTATGCGGCCCCCGGGCCTCCAGTTGCCCATCCCAGAACTAGAGCATCAAGTGTTGAAGACGAGATGTCTTATAGGATCGTCCAGAAGCCGGTACATTGCAGTACTGCATATCCAAGATGTTTACTGTGCTAATGAAATAACCTAAAAACTTTTCTCAGTTTATTTTTCTGTTTCTTAAACAAGTGCACGATGCATCCACTGGATTTCCTCAGACAAAATGGAGATTTTCTGCTTGTGTATGTGTGGGGTAGATGCAGACATCCACAGGCATGTCATTATGCATATCAGAGCCATATCGGAGGCAGCAGGAGAATAAGTGCATGAATTTTCTTCACGTTTTTGGCGCCTTGCTTTGATGGTTCCAAGTTTTCACCATTTGAGACTTAAACCTGACCTAATCCTAACCCCTGAACCAAGCCCTAATAATCCTGAACAGTACAAACACAAACCACTTTGGCTATTAATGTGTATGTTTTTGTAATTTATTTTGTCTGAAATATTTTAAAAACCAGTAAAAAGTAATAGTCTTTAAGGATGTTTGTTTATTCTCAATGTCTTTAGGAGTGACACTTGATTAATTATTGAAAAGACAAACCATATTTGTCAGAAAACGGCAGCTAGGGCTGCAGCGGTTCCTGTATTCACACCAAACTATCACATCCAGCCACATACTACATGGTCTGAAGATTGATGCACATAATGCTGGACTGAAGTTCTTAAGCAGAGGAAACTTTTCGCTTTATGCAGGGAGCAACATATCCTGAGGTTCGCACAACAAGCAGATGGTGTGCAAGCCAAAGTCACACTAAGACGAGTGCAAATGAAATACTGGAGCTGGTGTATGTTGCTGTACAACTTCACCACAATCTGGTTTCCACCTTTTCTTTCTTTCACTAAACAGAAGCAGTTTCCTTTATTCCTTACTCACACAAAGAACTCGTTTTCAGAATAGCAACATGTTGCTTGACATCAAATGTTTAATGCATCATTCCTGTTATGCTACTTGGTGTACTGTACAAGACAGTTGCAGGCAAGTCTCTTTAGAAATTCCTTTTAAAGTGTATCCATCTATAGCAGATGTCTGGTTTAATGCAGGACTTCTGGTCCAAAATGCAATTTGAGTGGCTCGGTTATGTTAAATTAGCTGCGGGCAATGACGTTGGAATGCTTTGGGCGTATTGAAAAAATAATGAATGTAGTTGACGTGGAGATTGCAGGATATTTAATTGATAAGCTGGACCCAAGTCAGACATAATCAGAGTGATGGAAAGAACAAACCTTGTTAATCTATGAAATACTGTGTTAAAAATCTTACCAAATAATTTTTGCAACAATTTAATTTCATCTTTCAAATTGGCTTCTCATTGATTTTAGCTGCGTTTAATTTCCCGGTGGTGTGTTTCTGGTACGGACACTGTCAAGTAGTGTTTTGGCCCCGAGCTTAGAGAACAATGTTAAAAAGACACAACAGAGCAGAACGTACATGCGGCTGACAGGAGCCGCTCTGAAACAATATGAACATTGACATTGCTCGCAGATTGGCTGCTTTCACCACCTGCTTCTGCAACACCTTTGATAGCTGTATGCCATTTCTAAACAGACAGTTTATCAAGATGAGTGACAAGTGAAGGAGTGGGAAGTTGACCAGCTGAGGAGGTTGACAGTGGGACAAATGATACACAACCTGCCTCAAAGGATTTAAGATAAAGACGTTTCACACCACAGATTGTCTCTTTAACCCTTGTTTAATCTAATACAGATACTCTAGCTTTACTGCTGGCCACTGTGTATTTCCACTGGTGTTTGCTGAGGGAGAAAATGGCTCAATTTAGCATTCACCATTATCCCCTCTTGCACCTGGTCCCTCCTATTAGTTGTTTTTAAGAGTTTGCTGTGGCTTTAACATGACTTAGCTGAAGGCTAATCTAGAAAATATGTCCATTTAACAAAGGGCTTGTTTTGGTCAAAGGAGTGAAACTGTGGTGAGAGTAATCCCCGTATTATCACGTTTTAACTTCATCCCCTTGCGCTCGGATTAAAACCTCCAGTGTGTGTAACGAGACTCATTCTAAAGAGCTTAGTAGCTCGTATAGGCTGAAATACAAAAATGTCTCCAAGCAATGTTTGCTGTCTTACTACACATTTGAAAAAGTTTATTTTGTTTGCAAATTCATATTTGTCTCACAAATACTTCGATAGGTAGTGCATGTGAAAGAGTTAATTTAGTTGTGCAGCTTAAATGCTGCTATTAGGAAATATAATTTTCTCTAAATGTTGTTTGTTTATTCAAGGTCAAACTAGTTTAAGGCATTTAAGAAACCAAATCCATACACCCACACAAAAAATACATCTTAATCCCTGTTAATTACTTCTAATTACAAAGACACTTGATATTTACCTGCCATAAGAACCAAGCGGCACCTTGCCTTTCAGCATCCAGGCTTTATTCGGACGCAAAACAAAACAAAACAACCAACACAATAAATGCAAATTAAAAGTTCTGGGTTGAGTTTTTGAAGACACAGTGAAAGTATTGATATGAAACTAGAAGTTGATGGACTCCATTGGTGCCATTATGTCGGGAGGGGGGGAAAATAACACTTCTTTGCTGTAGAAAAACTAGCAAAGGCATACTTTAAGGGGTTCCTTGACCTCTGACCTCAATATATCTGTATGAGAATAGGTTCCATGGGGAACCACGAGTCTCCTCTTTGCAGACAAATATCCAGCATTTCAAGCTTCGGTCTCAAGGTGAAAGAATAAGGTGATTCATTGAGATTAGTCACAGCAAATTGTGCATTTAATTAGTTTGTTGTCATTGATTGACAGCGCTAAGAGTTTTGTAGAGTTTTTAACATCACAACAATACAGTGGCCCTGAGAGCTAACAGTGCTGCAACTTAAGAAAACATGCAAATTCACAAAACACAAGCAAATTGAGAAACATTTTCATCAATTTGACAACACAAGCGCAGCATTTAGAAAACGCTGCAAATAGACCACAACACAACAAAAGTTTTTCCAGAGGACAGTTAAAAGTGATGCACATGCTTCTGATATTATCACGTTATTTCAAATCAACTAAAATGTGCTTCATCCGTTTATTTCATATTTTTAACTGCAATGTGATTAATACGGGCTAGCAGGCTGAAATAACGTGATGATTTCACATTATAACATGAAACTATAATTATCTTGAAATAATGTGATAATATTAGAAGCGTATCCAAACGTGGCCATCACTTCTGTGATGTTGTGGTCTATTTACAGCGCCTTTTCTTATTGTGTTGTGTTGTGTTGTTTGCAGCGCCTTTTCTTATTGTGTTGTGTTGTGGTGTTTGCAGCGCCTTTTCTAAATGCTGTGCTTGTGTAGCGTTTTCTCAATTTGCTTGTGTTTTGTGTATTTGCATGTGTTTTCTTAAGTTGCAGCGCTGTGCAACAAGCTCCCTATCAGGAAGCAGTTGCAGTATGACAAAGATCATAACTTCTTAGCTTTCACTTAAAATGTTGCTGCTTTTGACCCAAATCTACTCAGGTCTGCAGTTGGCAAAGTAACTTGAAGGGAAAATCCACTCCAGCTCTTGTTTGTTCACATTGACATGTACAATTGCCTCAGCATTTAGAGATGAAAGTGTATATGTGGAAGGTGGATGGAGAGACGCAGTATTGTCCAGAGCCAAGTGTCACTGTAAAATGAAGCTTTTGAAGTGGGTCAAGGTATGCTCGCGGGTGGCTCTTCAAATGAACTCTGCTACAGTGGCATGTGGTGCTTCTTCTGTGTCTGGTTTGTTCCAGGTCTGTGTCCAACCTGGAATATAAGCACATTTATCTTATTTTACACTATTGTAGAGCAAGTTGGCTATGCAATTTTTAATGATTTACTGCATCAAAATGTATTAGACATACACAGAGTCTGGGATCAAAGCAAAAAGGAAAGCTAATAGGGATTTGAACAACATATCTGTAATATACAGGCATGTCTTCAAGGGTTAATGCCATAATATCCATAAATCACTGAGCAAGCACAGCAGAGATAAGTATCATAGAAAGCAGTGAAGTGTCATTCACTCACTGCCTCTTTCACATATTTCCAGGAAGGTTTTATTCAAATGGTTACTGAGGAGAAAGCAGATGTTTGCTTCTGTGCCTGTTAAGTACTTTTGCTGCTGCTATTGGTACCATTACAGATGCTTCTAGAACTGCTATTACTATCATTACCACCACTGTAATCACTACCACCTCTATCTCTTATTATTGCTATTAGCACAAATTACATGGTGACTGTAAGCACTTTACTTAGGATTCGGAAGAATGCCTACTTCACGTTACTCCTTGTTTAAATATGTTATTTACTTTATGTATTTCATATAACTATATTAAATTAAGAAAAAGAAATATTAACCCATAAGAACCCATGGTGACACCTGTGTAACAAACACTTTAAATCTTCTATAATCTCCCATATTCAGCTTTATGCTTCACTTTAATTCATTAAATCCCTAAGCGACGTATACTCAACACCCTGGTGTGGTGGTCATGTGACTTTGACAAGAAGTGACTCCAAAATATGGGTGTGACTGGAAACAGAAATGTGGAAAAAGTAGCTAATTTCAAAAAGCTTATTTTTTGGTACGAGGCTAAGTTTAAACCCATTTTATAATTCTGATCTGTTAATAGGCTGTCCTGTATTGCATTTAACTTGTACTGACCATATTTCCTGAACAAATTAATGTCACACTTTTGATAAATGTTGTGGAGATGCAAAGAAAAAGGCAAATTTGTGTTTCTATAAGCAGAAAATGTGTCTATTTTTTTTTATTTTGAAATAAGAAATATTTTAAACATAAATACCATAAATGCCCAATGTAACGTTTACGTCACATTTCAGATCTTTGACATCCCCCATAATTTTCTTTCAAGGATAAATGGGTCTGGGTTCTTGGGTTCTTATGGGTTAAAAAAAGCTCATGAGAAAGTAACAGCAAATTGCACGAATCACACTTCTTTTTGTGCACTCGATTTCTGTCTTATAATGTATAACATAGTGTGTGTATGTGTGTGTGTGTGTGTGTGTGTGCTGTACACTTCTGCAGTACAATGGCACTGATTACATTTCTGGTCTCAGATACACCTTACCTTCCTCGATGCACAAGATGTATGCTAATTGCAATCGGTGACAAGGTGAGATGAGGGGGTGTGAAAACGATAATTACAATCAGGATGTGGGTATACCTGTGTATTACATTTGACATCCTGGCCTCCGCTTGCCTTAATGACTCAACCTTTGCTGCTCTGATACGGTTAGTAAAAATAAAAAGGTTAGATCCATCATATCATTGTTCTTCAGCATGAATAAAACAGAAACAAGCTTGTTATTGAATATTACATGACAAGTTGCTGAATTTCCCCAGTGGCACATGAAATGTCGGTGCTGACAAACATGGTACATATTATATTGATATTTTTTTAATAAATACATGCAGGTGCTCTTAAGGATTGGTGGGAAATTTGTCTTACTAGAGTCACTAATTCATGACTCATGGTGGAGCTTATCAAATATGTGATAAAAAAAAGAAGAGGTGGGAAGTGGCGGAAAGCAAATCAGAGAGGCGGGTTTTATTTTCATTTTTGCAAATTTTATTTATACTCATTGATAACATTTTGGCAAGGCATACTTACATATTTTCTTTAAATATTTTATGGACAAGTTGCAGTGCTCTGTGTGTGTGTGTGTGTGTGTGTGTGTGTTAAAGAGGCACGAACTAGGACTCTTTGTCAAATTCTATGCAACTGACACTACAATGCAGTTAATAAATACACATTTTTCTGCCTTTTAAGAGGTATTGTGATTAGGATTGCAAAGGGGTGGAAACTTTCCAGAAACTTTCCATGGGAAGTTAAGCTAGGGAATTTTGGAAATATTCCAAATAATACATTTCCATGGGAATTAATGGGACTTAACTGGAAATTGGGAGTCATTTAAACAAACTATCATATCTAAACACAAATATAAACATTTTCTTTTGTCATATTCAGACATTCATGCAAAATAATACAATTTAAAAAAGATGACATTTTTACAGATTTATTTGTAAGTAGGACTTTATCAAGTTTTTATTATTTTGTTCAACAATTAATTCTTTCACTGAACAACAAAAACATGAATGTTGAGTTAAGGTCATGTTAATCGAACATTTTTGATAAAATTCTGAAGCCAGTAATGTTCCAATTAGAAAATTAAAATGAAATCTTATTCAATTTGTCTTCTCATCAATAAATTAAAATGACAGATAATAATAGATTTTTACAGAATTTTTACGACCCTGTCCCCTAACATATAAAACATCACTTCACACTGCAGTCAAAATATCATTCTTACAGTTTTTTTTAACAAGAAGCACATTACCTTGTCGCCATCTCATATTATCTTGAAAATACACACTCTGTGGCTATCAGGTGATGTTTGTGACTTGGATTGTCAAAGCTCAGCGTGCAGAGCGTGTCTGCATTTGTTTCATGTGTAACAAGCCGTGTGGACACACAGGCATGAGACTAACTAGTGGCATCGTATCACAACTGTCGTGGCACCTTGTTGCACCCTGCACACTCGCTCATTAATAACCATCTGGCTGGGCTGTGATTGCTTGGACACAAGTGCGGCAGAATCCAGCTCCACAGCCCCTTAATGTATATAGCACACACCTGGAGAAGAAGCAGGGCACTAATGTATAGCGTGCTGCTTTTAAAGACTAAACTCAGGTGTCTGTGCATTAGTTAACCCTCTGGAGTCAATTCATTTATTGAAAATACACTGAGCATGTTTTATTTACAGTGATAACTTTATTTATATATCATATGTAGACAAGCTGAGAAAGCCAGTTGAAAGTGCAATCATAGGGGCAAAATGTGAATCTTTGTACTAAACTATTGCTATTTTTTAATTTACATGCAAATAGACATGTTGATGTTTTTACAGTTATTTATTTATTTCATTACTTTCTGCTGTTTTTCTGTGAATAAATAGTGACAAAAATGGGTACATTTCCATAAAAACCTATGTCCTTTGTTTGTATTTCGGGTTCCTCGCAGCTTTACTTGTAATTTAAAAACAATGAAAAAATCTGCCTGCTAGCCAAACTTGTGTTGAGAAAAAGGAGCTTTGCATGTGATGTAAGAACGGACTGAAAAATGCTAAACAGAGACAGAAATGAATGCATAGGAAGGACAAATTTGAACCAAAATCTCCTGGACTTCAGAGGTTTAAAAGGGTATAATCTTGGATACATTGCAATTTTTAAAGGATATTCAATTCAGAATATTTTCTCTCTAACTGATGGATTTAAATTTATATTTTGTTTGACATTCACTTCATGTTTGATTGGCAGGTATACTTTTTAATTGAGCCCACCTTTTCATGCCGTTATGCTCTAAGCCATATGCTTTCCATAGTTTCGTCTCTTGTGAATAGAAAAAACACTACCAATTTTTTTCCTGCCGTATAAAGTATATGGTTGACTGGAAAGTGAAAGCTGAGACCACAAAGGACATGTCTGCCAGAGTTCTGTGAGACACTGAGCAGTCAAGGAGGGTGAACTTTACGTTGTCTGAGTGCAGACCAACTTTATTTGATATACACAGGGGAGCCACGCTCCCTGATAAATACCTGACAGTAGATGAGAGAGAGTCACATCCCATACCTCAGTTACTGTAAGTCACAGGTAACTAAAGAAGTAGTTTTCAAGATGATGCATCTTCTTTAAACATTTACTGTAATCATGATTTATACTGATGTGCAGTTACAATGCACTGTATTTTTTACTTTTGCAACTTTAAATATTAGAGATGATTTGATACATTTTTCATTTTTGATACTGCTACCATAACAATGACTTAATGTTCATATTAATCTAAAACATTCTGATGCACCTCGCCTGAGTGTGAGCCATGAAACATTTACGCTTGATGTGCTGCACTGTCAGACTGACAGCTAAGTAGTGTAACTAATCAAATTGTAAATCAGCTGTGCATGACAGACATTGTTGATATATTCTGTCGGCCAATGAAACATGAGGACGTGTTTGGCAGCTGCCAGAGAACTGCACTCTACTGAAATTAAAGAAGAACACGACTAAATTGTACAAATGTCAAAATAAAGACTTCAATTTCTTTGAATTCTTAAAAAAAAAATCTCCCAAAAATTCTACTTGTAAACACAATTTGCAAGGTTCCAGATGGAAAGCTGGTGACGGTTCGTCGTGTCCTTGCTGCAGCATTAGCATCTCAGTTAACAGAAACAGAAATGCAGCTATTTTAAATTGGAAGAAAAGGGTAAAAACACAACTTTTGCATGTCAAAAAGTTCCACTTTTATGTATCTGGGACCCATATGAGCACATATGTAAAAATAAGCTTTCACCAATGAATACATGATTAAATGACTTGACTTGACTAAAAAAACAGCACCGGTCACGCACTCCATTTTGTTATGTCAGCTTTTTTTCTGTATGCCTGTCTTTCTACATTGATTTTCCTCCTACACAATTTTTGAATTACAGTCTCTCTTGAAAAAGACAATTTTTTTTAGATGACGTGTGTTTTTTGTACACAGTACCTGCGGTTGAACAGTTTTGGCTTGTTTTCTAAAATGAACCACGCCAGACGTGCAGCATTTGCAGTTTCATGACAATACTCCAAACAGGTTTTATATGAAGATGTTTTTGGAAGAACTTTGCCTTGTGTTCTGCAGAAAAGAAACACTGCAGGCCAAAGATGATAAAACAGAGGAGCTGTTGGTGGATTTCTGTAGAAAGCTGTGCTTCTGACTCCTGTTTCCAACCGAGGGCTGCTGTGGAAGTTGTTGAGTCCAACATGTACCCAGGGGTTTCTTTGACAACAGGCTGCCCCCGTGCAGCCAAGAACAACGTGCTAAAGGGAAGGGACAGAAAAGGCTTCTGTTCCTAAGGTGACATGTTTTAATGTATGCAATAGGCCTCTGCTCATCTTCTACCATTCTGCTATGATATGTGTTATTTTTATGCAAGTGAGATGCAAAGAAAGGTCACAGTGAGGTGAAGGATGGTGAGAAACTTTTCCGAAAAAGAGAACAGTTTTCAGCAGTGCGAGCAGAAGGCTGTCTAGACAGCAGACTTTTAGTTTTATAATTCTTTGCATCGATGAGCAAAGAGAGTGAAAATAATAAGTTTGTTAAATTATGTTCAGCTGTAAAGCAAAGGCTTAAACTTACAGAGAAGAGTAGCAGATTACATAAGGCGATCAACCTTCAGAAAGACACCAAAAACAGCTCATAATACAAGGATGGAAATTGATAATTATCTTTGTTTATCTCTCTCTGTCTCTCTTTCGTTTTTGAATAACAGCCTAATTGCGAAGTCACTAATTGTTTAACCCACTAATACCACTGCTGGTGCATTTTGGGAGGATAGGGAGCAAACGAGGTAAGACAAGGAGGCATAAATGATGAATGTGAGACGACTCCTGCTGGATGCGGACACGCTTCCCTCAAACCACAGAGCTGTCTGTGCCACTGCATTAATGATCTAAATGACAGACAAGTTAAATGAAGATGAGAGAGCCTGTTAGTGAAATACAGTAAGAGGAAGAGAGACATTCAAACATGTTTACTGTGAGATTGATAATTTTAGATAAAGGGAGAAGCACTGCTCTTTGCTTGGAGGTGAATGGCACTGAAGGAGAATAACAAGGTCAGCAGATCTTACTCTCTTTATACACATCAGCAGTATCCCATTAGCATTGTTGGCAAATAAAACTGCATCCCTGAGTACATATGCAGTGTTTTACACATACCTTTTGCCTGAGTACCATTGTTTGTTATTGTGGTCAGGCTGATGCTGAATTTATAAAGCTGCTATTGAAGATTATAGCAGTGAATATCATGAAAGCCGCAACTTTGTTTGAATTTTGCTTGAAATTAATTTAATTCATAGTTAAATTCAGTACTGTTGAAATGTTTATTTTTGGAGCCAAGAGTAGACAACAGGAATGTGATTATGGGATTGTTATCATAGACTGTATAAGTTAATGGACATAGTCACCGTGACTCCACTGATGTCTGATGACAGCTCGCCTTGTTAGTGACCTGTCAATCAAAGGTAATAAATATATAAAGCAATAAACAAAAACAGTATGTATGTTACTTACCTAAGAAAAATGAACAGTGACTCCTTGTGTCTATTAGTCCAACCAAACGCTAAACAAGATATTTTTAATGAACAGTATGTAATTTCATTGTCATTAAATTAAAATACAGTGTAAAAGGGTCAAAGCTCTAACGGAAACACGGACAACAAGTTCACGGCTGGATACATAGACGTATTAAATATAATTATCTTTATTATGTCTATGCTGGATATGCATTGCTTTTCTTCTCTCCTGATGACGGCTCTCCTTGTTAGTGACCTGTCAATCAAAGGTAGCAACGCTCCCAATCATATGATTGAGACCATAGTGTTGTCCTAAAAAAAAAATTCTGAGGTAATAAGTCAAGTGAGAAGTTTTCTCATTTTGTATTGAAATGAATGGACGCAAATGCTTTTGCAACCTTTTGTCTGCACCCCCCTGTTTTGTTTATTTTTGGTAGAATGTAGCTTAAAGCACTTCCTGGTTCGCCTCCCTGCTCAGACCAGGAGGTTGCCGCTTGGTAGTGATACATGGGCAATAAGGCAGGGGTCAGTATATAGGTCAGGTTAAGTGAGCGTCAACATATATTAAGTAAGAGATAACATCCTTGTTGCTGCACAAGCAACTCCTGTTGTCAGAGTGTGTGTATGGAGCTTGTGTGTGACCTCATGTGTGTCAATCCCTCCCAGTTAAAGGCCGAGGCAAAAAAGGCTTAACCAGTATTCTAATTCAGAATGCAAGGTTCATTTAAATGCAGCTAAACAAGAGGAACAATAACAATGTTTCAAGTCTCTGGTGAAACGATTCCAAGCATGCATTGAACTACACATTATACAACTTTTAAAAAATTCATGGTTTGAAGTTTTGTTTGTACGGTATGAGCATGAGAATATTCTCAGAAGTGTCCTAGTACAGAAAGCAACAAGGCTCACAACAAGGCTCGAAGCTATTCAGCTATGCAGAAGCTCCACCTTCATCCATCATCCAGTATTTTTGGGATTCCTTGTTGTGTTAAATATGTAGATGGCTGTAGTGATTTAGGGACTATCTAGTTTGAAGGTAAAGGTGCATGTAATGTTTGTTTAGAGAGTCATTTATTCCCTGCAGCAGCCAGGAACCCATTCCTCAGACTGCAAGCCAACGGACAATGTTGCTATTCCCAAACTATTCACACTGTTTGCTTGGAGCACACATGTGCCAGTTTGATACTTTGAACACAAGAAAAATTGGAAATTGCTGCTGAGTGTAAATATCTTCCAATATCTACCTTTTACACTTTATTTGCTTTGAAGGTTGAAAACAAGTTTGACTTTCTGCAAATACAAAATACAAAATCTCAACACTTGCTCTAGTTTTTTTGCATGTGAAGTATATAAATACATAGGGATTTGGTGACACTTAGTGATAACAAATTTGTGATAACACCTTTCAGAGTCTAGTAGTTGCTGCTATCGGTGTCACAATGTGATTGATTCTATGCAATGTGTGATTTTTCTCTGTACAGGATTTGGGGAACTTCTAAGAGCTGTGTTAGACTGCAGGTAATTAGAGTGTTTGGAGACCCAGAAATAGATAAGAACTGGCAACACACATTCAGAACTCCACAGCCTATGTTAAATATTTAGAAATCATGTTTTTACTAGTTATAATGCTTTTGTACCATATACAGTTCTATAAATAACAAGGGATACAAAGGCTCTGACTTCAAAAGCTTCTTTTTTTTTACATCAATTACTGCAGGGGTAACAAAAACCGCTGTTCCATGTAAAACTATGCTTTTCACCGTGAGGTCACAAGAGAAAATTTCCCCTGTTTTATTATTTTACATGGAATAGTGGAGAGTGGGTATCCTTTATGACCTATTCTTTATTATCCAAAATGCAAAGATGTCATTTAGTGAGATAAGCACAGTGATTTAGGGGTTCAACAGTGTGTTTCTGCATGTATATGTGACATCCAGATGCATTTTTTATCTCTGTTTGCAGGCACAGCTTTAATGAAGAAGCAGACCTGCTAACATTCTGGCAGAAGGGACCCTTTTCAACAAGTATGGGGTCACCATGGAAACCATTTCTCCTCCTGTCTGTCATCAGTGGCCTTTCCGGTAAGAAATTCAAATGGCAGTGAAGAGAGTTGATCGTGAGAAATACTTGTACAGAATCATCTTTTTAAGCACTGATATTAGAGGAAGAAATGGTACAGTACACACTGAAATCTTACTGTAATGACACGGCAATTGCAAATGTGACACAGCCGGGAGATCATCATTTATGGATGTGAGAGGTGTCTAGTGTCTTGTCACACTTGGAGTGGAGGAATCCACATCTTGAAAAGATGAATTTTGCATTTAAATCGGAATAGAAGTGAAAAAGCCACGGCTCATTGAGCATTCCTATTCTGTCAGGCTTTTGACTGTCCGATATCTGACAGGGGCTTCCACACCTCTTCAGTAAAGGTCTTCGGTGGCTGTAAACAGCAGGTGCTCCAGAACAAGCATGAGTCAGTGACGAGGTCAGTCTCTTTTGTTTGTGCCTTGGTGGCCCAGCAGCAATCAAACCTCAACATGACAGCTCTCTGCTCCATCCACTGAGTTGAGTTTTGAGTAAAAACTTTACTGGTGGGATTAGCAGTAAATGCACAATTTTAAGTCCAAGATCAAGTGCCTCCCTTGGTCAGTCCAGAGCATGTGTTTGCTGGCCTAATGGATTCTGCCCTTTTAATGGTTCTTTCAACCCACCAGAGGAGGGTTCATGCACTCTGTGGCTCTTTCCGGGCTACTTCTCTGGGAGTCAAACACACAGCGCTGACCTCACTCTTCTGCTCGTTAAACCATACTATTAAATGGAAACTGTTTCTTAACTGTTGAGCCTGGCCTCTGGGGACTGTTAGATTCTGAATAAATTGTGGACATTTTTATAGGAAAAGACTGTTTTCTTGATCTGTATGTTGGGTATGACGCTCTGGATACGCAAACTGCTGTAATGAGCACAATAAATACGAGGAAGTTAACAAGGTCCTACCTTCGTGTAGCGAACATGGAAGGTGACATTTTGCATGTTTCAGGTTTATAGTCTGCTTGTAAAGTCATTTAAAGGGCAATGCCAGTATTAATAATAACTACGGTTATTCTTTGTAACCCTAGTTCTAGGGATTCTCGAAGATTCCCACACTGCTGAGCTTTAAGTCAGGTTGGCCTTGGTCAAGACAATAATTGGTTTTCATAGGATTTCTTTAGGCAATATTATGTATATTGCAATGATTAATTTCCATCTAAGTCTTCTGAATTTCATCACCATTTCAAAACGGTAAAGATGATTAACTCAAGAATGTTTTAAAAGAGAAATATTTTATAGCTTTGATTTATGTCCGAGGCCATAAATACTGTTGTTTCACATTCAGACAGTGAAAATACTATACATTTTTTGTGCACTGTTACAGCTTGAAAACCACTGGGTTGCAATCAACTCACGATTTGACACGATGTCTGATACAGGGTTAACGATACGATTTTCTCACAATTTATTTATCGATTTATTTTAACAGAATGAGCTTGCGGATAAATTATGAACCGTCACACAGTTTTAACTGTCTCACGGTGCATCGTTACATCCCTACTGGGAAATAGTAATTGAGTATGTTCTCTCATATGCAGGATTGCAGCAATGCACCGTGCAAAAAGCAACAATCCAGTACAAACAACACAAAGCTGTTTCAGAGTGAGACATCTCGCTCCAAGATAAGGAGCAGTGTAACACTTCTATAGTAAGAGACACTTGAATGAAGGCTGTCAGTGTGAAAGCCAATTCAGCACTATAATGCTGAGCATTTTTTACTGTGTGTATATTTTTTTCTAAATGTACACTAAAGAAAACACAAGCCTGTGGTTTTGTGTGCGTAAGAAATCAGAGTGTTGTTGTAGTCTAATAATGAGCATTAAACAGTTGTGAATCTCGCCTCCCAGTGGAGTTTGTGAAATTGATTCAAGAGGCATGAGGATGTGTAGGAAAAGTGGTGAGGCTACATGAGGTTATCTTTTAAAGATATTTAAACCAGCAATGGACCTCACTGACAAAACAAGACACTTTAATAACTGAAGAAATAAGCTTTATCCTCATACTGTTGTAGTCCATCTCTACCTTGTTTATTTTGGTTATAAATTGTTAATGTCACCCCTACTTGTGAAACTCATGTGGCTTTAGAGATACAGCAGAGAATAAAATAGCGTGGATATTATCACACTTAAGTAAATTGCAGTACTGACAATTCAACTTCTGTGTCCTTTGCGGTTCTTGAAGCAGATGAAGGCATGATAGAGTAAAATTAACTTTCTCAAGGGAAAACGAAATACGCCTCCATTATCAAGTTGTCACATGTGCACACCGCACAGCCACCCTCTCCAAGTTCCAAGAGTAAAGAAATGTAAGAAAAACTTTTTTTCATCATCATTTGATCAGCTTTTATGATTTTAGAAGAAGATTAAATGGTTAAGACTCCATTATGTGCAGAAATATTCAGTTAATCCAAGTCAATCAGATAGAAGAATGACACACTGTCACGACAATGAAAAGAAACATTTTAACTGCAGTGTAACTGCAAAGTGTAATAACTATTGAAAGCTTTTCAGACCAACACAAGCACTTAAGAAAACGAACTCTCAGAAGTCTGCCGTGGGTGTAAAGCAAAGGCCATGGCTGCTGCCGTACAGTAGGTGCTGTTGTTGCAAACCCCATGAACAAAGAAATGTCCATCACCGATTGCTTTTAGAGATGGTCAATAGTAACCTTTGACCTCTTTAAAACAGTGTACTGTAGAAACACACAGAACACATACTGTAATCTCTATAAACAGACGCTTCAGCAGGCTTTGTTCGCAGGTAAACAGTCTGTGTGGATAGCAAAGGTGTTGATTGCATTGGCCAAGATGCTTTCTTTGATCTTTTAAAGGTTTATCTTCATTCATACACTCACCAGTCAGTTTATTTGCTAGCAAGGTGTACCTAATAAAGTGGCAGTGTGCATACATTGGTTCGAACCATAGACTGTTTAAAAATAATGGACGTAGTTACGGTGACGTCACCTGTTGGTTTGTCGACTGCCCGTTTGAAGTATAGAATTCAGCGTTACACTCGTCACCATCTTTCTTTTCGTATGTTGATGAAAAACACGACAAACAAGTTCACGGCTATTTAAAAATACATGTTACCTTTTTTTTCTCGTTAAAGTCATTGGGAAAAAAAACTTTATTTACGCAGTGCCATTGATACGCATTGTTCTGCTTCTCTCCTAATGACGGCTCGCCTTTTAGGCCACCTATCAATCAAAGGTAGCCACGCCCCAAATCATACAATTCTCTATCTTCTATTTTCTTCTAAATGGGGCCATTATTTACACAACATCATATTGTCTTGAAGAAGAATTTATAGTAGCAAATGAGACCATAGCGTTGTCCTAAAAAAAATTCTGAGGTAGTAAATCAAGTGAGAAGTTGACTCATTTTGTATTGGACAGGTAGGACCAAAATGGGAGTTTGCCTCCCTGCTCAGACGGGGAGGTTGCCGCCTGGTTGTAACGAGGGGTTATTTGAGTAAGTGGTGCCTTTCTATCATCTCGAAGCAGTCCGGCTGTTTCCCTCTGACCTCTGACATCAACAAGGCAACAGAGAACTGCCGCTCACTGGGTATTTTCTCTTTTTCTGACCATTCTCTGTAAACCCTAGAGATGGTTGTGTGTGAAAATCGCATTAGATCAGCAGTTTGTGAAATACTCAGACCAGCCCAACCATGCTACGTTCAAAGCCACTTAAATTACCTTTCTTCCCTATTCTGATGCTCACTTTGAACTTCAGCTGCTCGTCTTCACCATGTCGACATCCCTAAATGCATTGAGTTGCTGCCATGTGATTGGCTGACTAGATTGACAGGTGGCATCATTAGGAGAGAAGCAGACCAATGCCTATCAATGGCACTGCGTAAATAAAGTTGTTTTTTTCCAATGACTTTAACGAGAAAAAAAAGTTAACATGTATTTTTAAATAGCCGTGAACTTGTTTGTTGTGTTAATCATCCAGTTTTGTCTCATAACTGACCCTTTCACTGTATTTTCACTAAATGACAGTATATATATATGCGTTAACGAGCAGTTAAACTGGTTAACCTAATAAAGGGGCTAGTGAGTGTATATCCATCATACACTGGCTACTTCTGAAATAATCCACTCTCAACTCCAATTTAAGTCTTGCGTTTCAAGTTACTAATTAGACTGTTAACTATGAACGAAGCACGGAAGACGAAGTCTTTGCTCGGATATCACCAGAAACCAGTAAGCCCTGCAATATTAGTCATCACCCCTAGACTTTCAATCAATCAGTCAGACTTTATTTGTATAGCACTTTTCATACAAGAGAGATGCTACACAAAGCACTTTACATAAAAAAGGAGAAAATAACAATAATAATTATAAAAAAATAACGAAACATAGAAACAAGCAAACTCCCACCTTCATCCCACACATCCTATTAAAAACAAAGCACAAACTGAGGAACTGAGGAAGCGCCATCTCAACATGGAGCAGTGAGGAAACAATGGAGAAAGGTTAGAAATAAACTAGATAAAAAATAAAGTAAGATAAGATGAAATAAAATAAAATAAAATGAGATAAAAACATATGTACAATAATAAAAAGTAAAAGTCAATAATAACAATGACAATGGAAAGTTAAAAAAAAAAAAAAAAAACTTTAGCTATTGTCGGACCGAGACTGAGAGATTCCAGAATTGCATGCACATAAACTCAACATAACATTACAAAAGAAACCATTTCAGAAAAAAACAGAGGTTTATCTAGTTTATCAAGTTTACAAACAGGGACTTGGCGGTGTCTGCAGTTAATTTGTTTCAGTTGAGTCAATTCTGTCCATTGATTTTTGATCTCAGGCTTTCGTTGTGTGGTACCTTGGGTGCATAAAGTTGACAGAATTTGCTCCCCTTGTTCATTATAGGTATCTCAGCCCTCTGTTGTTACATTGACTCCTGTTGTCTTACTGCTTAGCAAAATAATTGCCTCTCAGAAAAATGGGTAGGCTCTCTCTTAAAGGCCTTATAAGGCTTTATTATGGGATTGATTTTCCCACTGTTACTTTCGAGGCTCCGGTGGAAAGAAACAATGTATGTGACCATATTTACTTTTGTCTCAGAAATGATCATTTCAGCCATCAGATATATATAAAAAAATATATCTAGACTTTATGGAGCCCAAATTCCAAAATATTAGATTTTTTGTTTTGACAAGATTACGAAATCAGCTTCCAATGTAGCACACTGTGTATTTAAATGGCATTCGAGGAAAAGAAAGCTGTTTGTGTTTTACATGTTAAACATCCAGTCAAATGCAAATGATTTAACTGCAAGTCATTAACCTTTCGCAATGATGGTGTCGAAAAATAATGAATCCTCAAATACAGCCACACTTTTTTCACATCCACAAACTGTATTTGCATGTCAAAGATTAACCAGCTGTATATGGTGGCCCAGTTTGTCTGCTGTTTCCATAGATACACGCATACAGCCTTGTCTTATAAGCACACAGACCATACATGTGCAAGTTTCATGTGTGTTTATGAAACTTCCTGTTTAGATTAAGAATGAAACCAGACTCAATTCCAAGAGTTCAAGGTCTACATTTTTCCTGCACAGGTGGAACAGTGTGTATGATTGAGCTTGCCTGGCCATGTATGTATCAGGGTTGATATTTTAATGAAACCATTTTAGGTCCTGAACATTTGTTACTAAAAACAAACAATTCCAGTGCAAGACATCCATTTTAATTTGATGGTAAATTGAAATACACATACAGAGAAATGCATTGCAATGCTGCCTAGTGCCTATGTCTAATGATCTCAATATGTGTCATACATACTGCATTTTATCATTTTCTACAGTTTTGCCAATCTGGTCTGCATTTCTTCCTCTGTAAAGTCTGAATGAGAGAGCTCGGCTATATATCAGTTTAGACAAATAAAAACATTATGGGCATAGCATAAAATCCCAAAAAGAAGATACAGCAGTGTTGTCCTCAGGCATATTGTTGTCTTATAACAAGCAAGCAATGACTGTTTTCTATCTTTTTTTTTTTTGGGGGGGGGGGGGGGGGGGTGTTGCACAAATAATATTTGTGCAACACTCATTTGACTGATGTGATGACACCATCATGGTATTGTTTTTAACTTGTGTACTAAAAAAAAGTAGACGTAGATTCTGTTGTTGAGGGAGAGTTATTCATTTCACCAATGACTTGACTCATGTTCGATCATGGGTATCAAAGAAAATCTATTAAAAAAAAGTGGTTTTCAGCCCTTGTGCATTGCAAAAGGGGTGTCTTAAAACAAGATAAAAACATTAAGTCTGAGGGAAAATTTTTTTAACAAGATTTCTTAAATTAAGATTATAAAATCTAGAAATAAGCATGTTGTACGCTTAAAATAAGAAATTAACTCTTAAAACAAGATAAATTATCTGAGGCCAGTTCATCGCTGCTTGCAGCTTTAATTTATCGTGTTTTAAGAGTTCATTTCTTATTTTAAGCGTACAACATGCTTATTTCTAGAATTTATAATCTTCTATATCTGTCCAGGCATGCAGCAAGATAATTTCCCTCAGATTTAGTGTTTTTATCTTGTTTTCAGACACACCTTTTTTGCAGTGTATGTATTATTTTCGAGCTCACAGCTGTCAGAAATATGTCCCAGTATGTTTCAGTAAGTCTCTCACTTCAAACTGTTTTTCAATATTATCAGCAGCAGGAGCCATGTGCAGCCACTCCCAGGGGTGTGATGCAGTCTTTGTCTACTATGATACTTTTGACATGGGAGCTTGTGTAATAGATTACTGGCCTACTGTTCTCTCTGAATAGTCTTAAAATGCTCACTTTGAAGACTATAGTTCCTGTGATCTGTTTTATTTTCCTCTTTGCCTGTCTCCACTTCGCAGTCTGTATTCATTCCATAGATATTTACAGCAGGCAGCAGCAGAGAGGGCAGCACAATTAGATTTCTCTCATGTTTAAAAGTGAGCTGGGCAGGCATAATGTCTGAGGCCATTTTTTCCTCCCCCCAGTCTGCCTTTGATTGAAATGTAATGTTGCTTGGAGTGTTAAGTGTGGAATGGTAATTCAACTGTTCCTCGGCTAACTGTGAGGTATCTCAATATTAAAAGCGGGTTGTAGGGAATATAGATGTGTAGTGCCGTATAAGTGATGCATGAAGTCATTTTCACCAAGGGCAAAAGAGTCGTGCACTAGAAATATGGTTGCGTATGGATAAATGGGTGAATATTTGCATGCACTTCACAGAGCTAGACCATGCTATGAATATTTCAGTGATTGTATAGCTTGAAAAATAAACATCAAAATGTAGAGATTTGTCTAAAGTCGGTCCTAAGCAGTAGAGGATAACTGTCCCAATGCATTCACCTCCGACCTAATCACAAAACATAATCAGTGTCAGAAACACAAAACAATAATGAGTAGTTGCAACTGTGTAGTTCTGTATTTTTTGTGTGTGCAAATACACAAAGTTTGGGATCTATTTTTGCGCCCCACCATCAGGGACTAATGGACTTTCTCCAACTGGCAGGAAAACCGGAGTTGTGACAGCCTCTCTAACACTCAAAACTTGAGCCAAGGAAATGAAATGAAAAAGAAAAAGAAAAAAAATCATTGTTGATTTCTGTAAGCATGAGAAGTTGGGCTCAACATTCAAGCCTTGGCAGTGAAACGTCTTTGGTGTGTACAGTGATCAACACTATAATCAGTACCCGGGGATTTTGAATTTTGGCATTTCAGAGTACACGAGTACATACAATGAGCCTGTGTGATGACGCCAGAGTTTGTGAAATGGAGTCTTGCTATCATGTGCCACATAGCCTGAAGCCAATCACAAAAGTTTGTAGTTATTTGCTTAATATTATAGATACACACTGCAATAAAGGGGTGTCTAAAAACAAGATAAAAGCACAATATGTAAGGGAAATTATCTTGCTGCATGGACAGATAATTTCACTTGACACGATTTCTTAAATTTAGATGATTAAATCTAGAAATAAGCATGTTGTACACTTAAAATAAGAAATTAACTCTTAAAACAAGATGAATTAAAGCTGCAAGCAGCGATGAACTGGCTCGAGAAGAGTGCACTACAAATGATTTGTTTCTTACCAAGATAAAAACAACTTTAGATTTAGAAGCGTTGAATCATTTATCTTTTAAGAGTTCATTTCTTTTTTTAAGCGTTCAGCATGCTTATTTCTAGATTTAACAATCTTAATTTAAGAAATCTTGTCAAGTGAAATTATCTGTCCATGCAGCAAGATCATTTCCCTCAGATTTAGTGTTTTTATCTTACCTTTTTTTGCAGAGCAGGGAAACGTGTGACATTTGATTTTGCACTGGCAGGGTGCAAATCCTTGAAAATGCTTGAATTTAAATGTTGTATTTTCAAGGTTTACTTGGATTTTGGATAAAGTGCTTGTAAATGCTTGAAATTCTTACCATATTTCTCTTGCAATCTGACTATATCCATCTATAGACTATAGATAATCACATGTTCAATGTAAAAAATAATGAGTAGCCTATCTGAAATGAAGACCGTTTCTCCTAAAAGTGTAACACCATCACTGTTGGTATGGTTAAGTGAAATCTCCCTCTTTTAGTATGTAAGTACTCATTTAAAACATGCAATTTATGCATGCAGGTGTAAGATACTGGAAAAGCTTGAAAACGGACCTTGAAAGTCCTTGAAAAAATGCTTGAATTTGACCACTGCTAAAGTGTACGAACCCTGATCGTGTTACTGGACAATAAGTTGTACCTCCAATATGGACATTAAGAAAAAGAAAAAAAGACATCAGCAGCAGAGCATGTTGGGTAGAGACTTCCCCATTAAGAGGCATGAAAACATAATACCATACATCATGCAACATGAAACCGCTGCGGTTTGATCATTATTCTGGCAAGGTTGAACCAACTCATACATTCCTCATAGTAAACCCAGGATCAGGAAAAAAAGACGGGATTTTAGTGAGTAGTCTGCTGTGATAGGAGGTGAGGTGAGGTTGCATATGATGTATGGATTGTTCTATCTGTAATGATATTCTGCTGAATAAATGGTCTCAAGCATAATCAGCTTCAGTCAATATAATCTCCCTGTGAAGGTCTTCATTAATCTCACAGGCGATGGCTAATCATGTCCATCTACTTGAGTCCCCACGAGCGTCTCACCTACTTACTGTATGTTATTCTAATTTATTTTTTTTACGCCACAGTCGTCCAGAGGCTGCAGACGAGCCCAGGCACACATATTCTCCTGTCCTGTGCTGTGCTGTGCCAACCCAATGACCTACAAGTAGATCTAATGCAAGTAGATGAGTTTCTCACTGTTTCCCCAGGTCTCTCCTCCTTTCCCTTAAAACATGTCATCTCTCCTTAGCCTCACCTTCACCTCTTTTCTTATTTACTTTGCATGTCCCATGTCTCAAGGACATGTAAGTCTCCTTAGTTGGGCTATACTTCACAATAACTTTGACTGGATTTAAAGCTGAATTTCTTTTTTTTTTTTTACAATTTATTTATTGAAATTTTCAAACAAAGTAACACATTTCAGAATCAGTACAATTAAAACCCTTTATCAGGCCAAGAACTATATTTGTTATATATTTGGTAACTTCTGTGGATATCAAAATGGGGTCCCCATGTCTCTCTGTGAGGTAGTAGAACCACATGGACTTGTAGGAGGCATATTAAGCCCAAGTATGAATGAAAATAAAAATACAGACCGGTGGGGGGCGGTGGTGTTGTTGCAAATTTACTACAAAAATGGCAAATCTGCTCGAAAAAAGTTGCAGATTTACGAGACAAAAGTGGGGGAAAAAACAACTTTTTGCTCGCAGATTCACCACTTTAAATCTCATAAATCTGCAAATTTTTTTCTCGTAGATTTGACACCTTAATCTCATAATCTTTTTTCTCAAAATATTACCCCCCTCCCCCGGGTCCGTATGTTTTTTTTTTACACATTCTGGCTGTTTGTAAACCCTCCAATATTCTCTAGGGTTGAAATTCGGAATTTGGAAAGTATTTCAATGAGGGCCCTATTAAGGGTTAACATTAGGTATTAAGAAAAAAAAAGCCTTTAGAGTTATGCTTGTCTTGAATCATACTGTCTATTTCAAAATCCTCTAAGGGGATTGAGTTTCCCACCTTGCTGTACCCTTATGAAATCTCTGAATTGCAAATATTAAAAAAAAAGGCTCAAAGGATCTCAGATTATTGTGCTCATATAAATGTCCAAAAGTGCATATACCTCTGTTATATCAGTCTCTAGTAATGCCATCTCGCAGTGCCTCAGGTAAAACCGGATTAAAATAGAATGGAGTGGAACTGTACAACGTGCGGACACAGTGAAACTTTGCTCTAATTTCATCCCAGATTTTTGATGTAAGTTTTATCATTGGATTTGGAGTTACATTTTTTTGCTTGTGATAAGAGTAAATAAATGGAATGCTAGACAACGATAACGCTGTATGGGACTGTTTCATCTGTTTCCAAACTGGAGGGTGCTCCAGGTCTTTAATCCAGATCCAGATAGCTCTGGATTGGGATGGTTTATAAACCAGTTATTAACCATTTACAAAGTGCTATACATATTTAATCTTTAAATGTTTTCAACCAATTTCTTAAAGGTATATTAATAATTTCCAAATAATTAATATACATAATATGGTGTTAAAAATGTTATAATGAGTGCAGCTAAAACCATTAATAAACTATTAATTATAATGTAATTGTTTGGTAATGGTAAATTAACTATAAACTGACATTAATATACCATCTATCTAATAATTTCTAAATGATTTAGTTAGTTAAACATTAATAAATTATGTATTTACCATTCTAAATGGCATATATACGGTATATATACGGTTTATAAATGATGATTAAACATTAATCTGTTTACCATTTATAAATGACGGTCATTGTAAAGTGTTACCGGTAAATTTAGCCCTCCCTGTTCATTGGGCCGACAGAGGGTTTTGAGCTTAACTCTGGGAATTTTACCGTTCCACAGAATTCTAGATATCAGTTTGTATATCAAGTTTTTAAAGAAAGTTTTTGGAATTGGTTAAAGCTGAATTTCTATAGCACAAGGTTGTCTCCTTTTTAGTGAACCCAGGGTCGAACATCCGCATCATAATAAGGACAAGGTAACAGGAACGTTTGGCTTTTTGTTCTTTGTTCAACTATAGAATGGCCCTTGTCTCCTTGGGTGATGTTATCATGAAGGTGGTGTTAAGACCTGAAACGATCACCGTTGGCATTGCTCTAGAGCTCCCTAAAATGCAGCAGGTGCAGCCCTTTCAACAACAATGAGCGTTTCTGATTTTGCTGCCTCTGAAAGATAGGGATCAGTGGGATCTGCAAGGGTCATTGCTTTTATCAGATGAAGGTGACAGCTGACGAGAGCAAGTGCCTGTCGGCTTCAGTAGTCAAACAAACAAAAGAGTCTGTTTTTTTTAGTGTGCTGTATTTGTCAGGGTTTAGCCCCAGTCTGGAGTGTTTTATCTTCCTGTGAGAAGGAAATGGACCTTCATTTAATAGCACTTTACAGAACAATATAGGGAACATGTATATGATATTCCTGTATGATGCACAAGCAAACACTCAGAAACGAGAGACCAAGAGAGTGTCATTTTATTGATCATTTATCCACAAAGAGAAATAACAAGCCATTTCCTCTGAAGCTACAGAATATATTTTTTATTGAAGATTCCTTATTTAATTAAATTTACACATGGGTACACACTGAAAAGCTTTTTAATTTGAATGTTTTCATTGACAAAGCCATACACAAGTGGCATATATGTCATTTTTCTCTGCTAATTAATAAGTCAAGGACTGAATGAGGGGGGAAAAAATCAATCAATCCAAATATTCCTAGTTACCAGTTTCTTTAGTTGGGTTCAACCTTGTAGTCAAAATGTGTTATTATAATTGGTTTATTACGGTAGGGACACCTTCACCTTCCCACCACATCAACTGGCATTGAGGTGTGATGTCATGTTTATATCTCCCATATAGCAGTGAGAAAAATGAGCCTTTTGTCCAGACAGTATTTCAGACCTTCACTAAATGAAGTCAGTGCAGCTGTCATGTTTTAAGAGGATCAATTTATGTCATAACAAGCTGTTTCCTTTTCATCACTCACTGCTTTTCTCAGCCACACTGTAGTTGTCAGAAAGATGCTGGGCTGGGCAGCCATATAGTTAACACAGCCTGAGTCCAGACTGCTACTGACAGCTGTAGATTATCTTATGGTTTCTGCTTTAATTTACATTAATGCACCTTATAAACGAATTTGGTGACCACTCAGGATATAAATTAAATGTAAATAAGACACAGATTCTGACCTTTAACTATGTCCCATCCCAACAAATTAAGAAAACCTACCAATTAAAATGGCACGCAAAAACTAAAAAAATATCTTGGTGTAACTCTTAACAAAACGGCTCTCTGACCTATACAAAACAAATTGTGATCAGATCCATTTCCAGATAAGTAGAGATACAGAGAGATGGTCAACCTTGCCATTAGATTTCAATTCAAGAATCAAAGTAATTAAAATAAACATTTTCCCGAGACTACTTTACTACTTTCTCTCTCTTCCCATGAAGATTCCACAGGAAAAGTTCAAAATCTGGGATAAAATGATCTCCAGATTCATATGGAATGGTAAAAGACCACGGATAAAATACTGTACACTTCAATTAGGAAAAGAAAAGGGAGGTATGGGACTCCCAAACTTAAAAAATGTGGAGGACAATGAATATTTACAATTTCATATTATTTCACCATGATTTCCTCGATGATGCACATAGCCAAAGCTTCGTCTCACGAGAGTCCCCTGCGACCTTCTGTTAAATGGACAGACAGTAATTGAACTAAACAAGATAAAGCTTGCATCACTTTTATTATTGTCAAACTTGTTACTTCCCCAATTTCTTGCAAACTCTGACTTCACCGCAGTGATGGAGTTGGCAGCTGACACTGTGGCTGAATTTCGATGTATTGTGTGTCAGTGCAGAATTGTTTGAAAGGGAATAGTGATTTTTTTCAGAATTTGTCATTTTCCTCACCGTACACTGTAAAAAATGTTTGTAAAAATTAGAGTAAAACACTGTCAAATTGCATCAGAATTAGGACGTAAAATTAAAAATTGTATATCACCCTTGTAGACACTTTTAATGACCGTAAATCAAAGATTAGCACAAAACTTTTACTGTCATGAACTGTAGAAAACACACAGTTTAGCTGTAAAAATATAAACTTTTAATGTAAAATTAATGGAAATACCATGATGTCACAATGACACCATTACCGTAAAAATATCGGGATTATTCAGTCTAAATTATAGTTTATTCAGTCTAAATTACAGTTTTTGCAGTAGAAAACCAACTCAATGTATTTTTTATGGTGAAGTTCTGGCAACCACAGTATTTTACCGTACATTATACTTTCTTTTTTTTTACAGTGTAGTGTTGCTGTAGTTAAATCCTCAAATAATGGAAATTAATGATATGGGAGGGACAGAAAGTGACACTGAAGTGCTTAAATGATGAAAAACTGTGTAAAATCAGACACTAGATCCACATTCTAGTGGGAATAAGGGAGCCTTCAAATTGCAAAAAACATTAAAAAACATAAATATTGTGACATTGAAATAAAATGAAATCAAACATCAGTGTTTGTGATGTTGACAAAGCAACAAAACACATCCAAAAAGAGATCGATAGCTTCAATAAAGGCACGTTTAACTAAACCCTGTAATTGCTGCTAAATCATACTCTGTTGAGAAATGTCATACATTGCTGAAGACAAGGACACATTAGATATTGGGAAACCAATTGTTCAGCAAAAGCCATTGTTCAGCATCCTTAAACCTGAGATAATTGGTATGACATGTTAAATAAATATAGACCTATAAAGAAGTGCTGATAGAGCTACATTTAAGGATTAAGGTGGCTTTCACCTATCAGGCTAAAACAAAGAAGTCGTACTGTAACATTTTATCTAACTAAATAAGGTGAATATGGATTTGAACTCAACAGAAAAAGTGGAAGGTTCTGCATTGTTTAGCCAACCGTGGGCATCAGTGGTGGATTGAGCTGATTCTCAGCAAGATAAATGCTTTTACTGACTACCAACCAACTGCTAATTGCCTTGCTTATCAATTCTCAAACTCACAATACCTTTAATTTCAAATGGAGTTCCATATTCTGCTTCTCCCCATAATATGTAATACAGTAATTGCCCGCTCTCTATTCAAGATAGGAGTATTTTTGCAGCTGACAAGTCCCCAAGGGCACATAATTATTTCTCAGTTTTGTTCAGTTCTGTTATAGCACTTTATCATGTAGTGCAAAACACTCCCACCCTCCCTTTGCAGAACTCTGATTAGACTCTCGCTGAGCTTCAAGCTTCTAGTATTTTGCATTTTTCTTAAACCATTATATCCGAGCAAAAACGGTCCCATATCATCAGTAATTTTGGCTATTTGTTTCTGCTGTATTGTACAGTTGCTTTGGAGAATGTGTATTGATGATCAGCTGTCATGGGGGAGCTAATTGTGTGTGTAATCTTGAGTTGTTGCATTTATAGTATCATAAAAGACGACACATTGGCACATTACCCTACACAAAGTGGATTGGATTCCTCAAAAGTAAGTAGTAGAAGAATACGGTGACAGCAATGACTAGTGACAGCCTGAAGTGTAGTTTACATTTCAGAGAAGATATTATTCTAAATCTCCATGGACTCTTAAAAGGGAGCTGTTTCTCTGCTGTTCTGTTACACTTACCATTTTATTCAATTTGAGACTTTGATGACAGTGAATCTTAGAAAATGCAGGGTATCTGTTGTACCTTGTAAGAAGTGCGTGTTTTCACCCAAGGCGTTGTAAACCTCTTTACGCTGCATCTCTAATGGCTACTATGGCTACAGTAGATTACTAAAATGCCAAAGGGGAAAGAAATTTTGCTCTGAGAATGAAAATGGAAGTTGGGGTATTTATTGGTAATTTCAGTTACTTTTAACAGGTATCTCGGTGGTGATTTGAAAAGGGATTGTTCATTTCATTTATAAGGTTTAGAGAGGAAAAGAGATAGGCTCACATGGCTTTAAAGCACCAAAAGTACACTTTGTAGCCTGGATGTGAGTTTTTCTTCAAAGATCTATTACATCACAGATACTATGCACATGTTTTTTCAACAGTACATGTATTTTCTGCAGACTGTAGGAAATGCATTCCAGGGTTTTTCCAACTATTCTGCTCTGAGCTGTCTCTGAATCATGACACCTTCTTATCCTCCCGTCTCTTCTCGTTTCTTCTTTGTGGTTCTGTTCAGCAAGATTCCTGCCTAGAAGAGCACTAGTTTGTTGCAAATGATTGCTCATACAGTAGCACTGGAAGCAGTTTCAAGTTGGTTTTATTGTGGGGTCGGATAGTGCAGAGCAAAGGGCTATAGATTACAGAGGCATAATTCTTTCTCCCCATGTGGAAATTGATTGAAGTTACTTTTCTAAATTTTTATCTAAAACTTAACTACAACTATAACTTATCTTTTTTAGGTCAACCTCTCAAACTTAACCCATGGCACTTACTCTTGCTATATTTCTTGACTAAGCGTCTGCTAAATGTCATTGTAGAATTGTAGAATTGTAGTAGACCAATTTTACTTTTTTTCATTTATATTTTTTTTATTGATTTTAGCATTTAACATACACACAACAATACACATACCCATACTTGTACGAACCAAACAACGGTAATAGTAAAATAAGTAAGTAAATGAGAATAAAATAGGAAATTGAATATGAAAATAATAATAATTCAGCTATGTTCACAGTGCATATATCTCCTTTTCATCTGGTGGGATCTCATTCAGTACAAAGGGTTAAGTTACAGTGTTCTCAGAAATATGTCCAACTTATTTCTTAGAATATAAGTATGTTCATGTATGTATCATGGCGTTTCCTCCAGAATGTGTTTAAACAGACTAAGTGTTGGAGTCCTTTGGTTATTCCAATTCAACACGACGCATTTCTTTGTAATTTTACTCAATTTAAGTCATGACTTTAGTCAACTCTAGTTTATTTATAGAGCCAAATAACACAAATCATACACTGTAAAGCATTTACTGTGATTTTTACAGTAACTTATTGGCAGCAATTAACAGGTAACTTACTGTAATTATTATTTAGAGTAGAATTCCTGCATTTTTATTTACAGTATTGTTTTTTATACTGTAAAATAAAAAACAAACACTGTGATTTTAGTTTTATTTAAAGTACTGGTTTCTTTACAGTAAAATAAAAAAACAATTAAACACAGATTTTTTTAGTTGTGTTTACAGTACTAATTTGTTTACTGTAAGAATAATGGTACTGTATATGGCAATATGGCACAGTAAACAGTGCTGTTAATTAAATAACTAGTAATTGCAAGTAATTACTCTATACACTAAAGAGAATAATATTAATACATTTACTGTTTTACAGTTGATTTCCATTCTGTGTTTTGTGTGAAATACTTTAATATAAGTTAATTATTTAAACAGCATTTGTATAGGACTGATTCTGATCAAAATTATGATAAAGATGGAAAAATACAATAGTGTACTTTACTTTTCATACTGTCTACTGTATTTTTTCTACAGTAATGTTATAACCACTGTGATTTTCCACAGTAATGCTTTAACTACTGTAATTGTCACAGTTTACAGCACTATACTGTAAAAATCAAACACAGTGATGAACTGTGAATAATACAGTAAATAACTGTAGATTTCACAGCAATTATTTCCAGTGTACATTTAATACAAATCACAACACCCACTGTTCTTACATATACCTTTGAGTTGGATACTTTTATATGATGTAAAGGTGTTCTGAATGCACAGATGTATATGTTTGGATGTCTATAAGTCCATTACAGCGTTCATCTAAAGTGGACTGCATTAGAGCCACACCCCCTAATTCAGCCAGCATGGCTGACCGAGAGGCAGGAAGCAGGTGCAAGGCACATATTAATCTTTTAATCATATTGTTAAAGTACTTTAATTTGTGTAGGCATTAATATTTATTAATAGGATTTTATTTATTTATTCATGCTGTATTAATACTTGAAATTTGCTGTTAAACTGTGTTTAAAATAAACATGAGCTGCTATACTACTTGTACATGTTAAAATAACATATGAAATATTTATAGTGTTTACTCAGGATTTAAATAAATAAATAAGGAGCCCACTATTGGAATGGACGTGGGATCTGGATGTCACCAGAAGGGAAATGTGGAAATGAATTGAGAAATACAGTTTTGATTCATTCTGACTGATGATAAAATCAGCTTATAATGCATCCTATAAATTATTCACACAGAATATACTACTCAGGAGACTTTGAACATACTCTTCCTGGAGATCATTTAATTATTTTTTTATTTTTTTTGTTAAAGTAAAACAAAATATTGATGCAGTGTGTTTTTAAAGCATCAATTTATTCATAATCATTCACAAAAACATGGATAAAAACTGTTCAGAAAAAGGTCTCTAAAGACACTTTTAGGTGGTTTCTTGCATTAAGATTCTCTGTCCGTTGGAATGAATAAAAAAAACATATAATTACATAATTTAATGATTATAAATTATTTATGAGTGCATTTAGAGTGGAGAACCACTGCTGTTTGGAACATAATTGGGTTCTGAATGAGTTAATAGGGGAAAAAAATCGAAGAAACCTGAGCAGCTGAGCACGGATCATTTTCCCAGTGCCAACAGATATGCAACAGATAAGTGTACAAAAAAACAACATAATACAATTTGAGTATATATATGATGTAACCGTGTTTCTCCTTTTTTTCCCCCAGACTTTGCCAGAGCTGTTGCAGCGCGGCCTATATCATATGCAGCAGTATTACGAATGAAACCAGACAGCTCGTCAGTGCTCAACTCGCGCAGCCGACCTCGACAACACCACAGTGGTGGGCTGGTGACTCCTGACTGGCCTGCTTTCTCCAGTCATCCTCTGTCAGCCCTGAGTCTGCTCAGCTCTCAGGAGGACTACAGGAGTGAAGGTAAAACTAATGGTGCGATCAAACCTACAGTTTGTTTGCTCTTGTCTGAACCAAATGGAAAAGTTTTTGCTTTTCTACTTTGTTAAAGTTCACGATGACACTTCGAGACGGTGCATAAAAGTCAAATATCCTCACAAATAGCTCACTAATAGTAGAATGTAGAAGCTTCCTGGATATACTTAATTTGCAGCTTTAGCCAAGGCTAATGAACACTTGTGTATACTTTGGCATAATTTGCCTGTTGTAGTGTTCATTAGTTAAGAAAACGGGGAAGAGGAGGCTGAATATGATTATCTGTAAAGAGCTTTTGTGAAGCGTCACTGCGAGCTGATAAATGTCACCATGTCCTCCTTCTGAACAAGAGAGCTTCACATGTTTGTGTCTCTTCCTGATATTAATCCTGGATTGTTTTTTCACTTCTGACCGACTGCCTTATTGTCACATTGGCCGGACTTGAATTTTCAGGTCGTGCAAGTGTCACTCTACTTCGGATGACATTGTTCACACCTGCCAAAATGAACCAAACGAAAAGAGTTTCCATTCCAGAGTCGTAGAAAAAAAACACTACAAACATGATTGGTGTGAATGGACTCTGCTATCTCTGCTCTCTGCCAACACTCTGCCATCTCTGGTCCCACTTTATGTGTGCAGGCTTCCTGCCTGCTTAGATTTGCTCTGGAAATGAATCTCACCTATCCATCATCAGTGTGCATGGGCTGCAGCGACCAGGGTCATGCCCTTTGTGAAATTGAAGTGGGATCATGGCAATATCCAGCTCTCTCTGTGTTCCTGTCAGTATAGAAACTATAGATATGACGGATATCTTTGTCAAAAGGGAAGATTTAATATCCTAAACACAGCGCGGAAACACACTGTCATAAATCTACATGGGTCACTTGCTTACATCCTGAGAATATAATGACACAGTGATGCTTTAATATATGATTAATCACATCATGTCTGTTGCATCTGGAGTGCTTAATTAATGCAAATCTGAAGTAGCTGCTGAATTAGCAGGAAGGTTCTTACCACATGTTGAGAGTAATGAGTTAGTCAAATTAAAACGGCAGAAAGTAGGAATAACAGTATATATATATTTTTTTACTTTTCTTTTACTTTTCTTTTTCTCTGTTTCTGCCTTTCCCTTTTTCTTTCTTTGTGCCTCTCCGCCAGTCTTTCTGTCTTTCTTACTTTTTGACAGCATTATCACTATGTAGCCGTAAAATGACTTACATCTCTATAACCAAGGTGAGAGTAATGTCTCTCCATTGTCAGTGGTGACAAGAGCATTATACCATAGCACTGGATTGATGTTCAGTGGATGGAATGGATGCCAAAAAGTAATACACCTTTGGTGGCTTAAAGGGGATATTGCTTTTTTGGCTCTGTGACTGACAGATGGCCATGGCACTTGAAGTTGAGTGATTTCAACTACTTCAATGGTTGTGTGTGTGTGTGTGTGTGTGTGTGTGTGTGTTTTATATACACATATTCGCACCGACCATATGTCCTCATCACTGCCTTTTTTATCCAACTCTTTAATGTTTCCAAATGATCATAAACTACAGTAGGTATCCTTAAAAAAGGAAATTAAAATTAACATTGTTGCTTTTTTTTTATTATTATTATTTTTTACGTGTTGGAACACAACAGATTGCACTGTTAAGCTTATACAACAGTAACTTACCTATAAAAAATATGTCTGTGCTTCAGTTGTCTATTTCTTAATTATTTTTATGTCAGTCTAATCCATGGTTAGTTTCAACCTTCATCTGAAGCAAAGAAAAGCCCTTTTCTGCATTTTATTGACAGATATTCATCAACAGAAAAAAAAAATGATGTTGAATGTTCAATTTGAGGGTGTTTCCATTCACATTAGATAAACATTGTGGGAATTGTTGCCCTTTTTATAAGAAATTAATTGGAAAATGTAGCATAAAGTGGAAGTGGAACTCATCATACATAATAGTATATAATTATTTTGAAGTTAATGGCTGTGGTCTATGACCCACAAACACTTTCTTCTCTAGTGATTCGCTGCTGGGCATTCCTTGTTTAAATTGAAATCATATTTTTTTCCCTTTAGAATAGAACTAATGTCATCATACGTCATGGCCTGCTGCTGAAGCTAAAGGGGCCAGGTTGGCCATACTGGTATTGTTGGATGTATCTACTGTATGTATGGAATGGCAGATACATATAGAGATCTGTTGCTAATCTTTAGCACTGGAAACACTTCAAGCTGAATTGTTTTGCTTTACATGCACAGCCAGGTTTGCAACTTAATATCGGTTCATTTTCCTCCACTGATTGGGGTATTATTTCAAAAGCTTTTTATTTCCCTGTAGAGCTGTAAATTGCTGACAAAGGGTTGGTGAGATTATACATACCCTGAGAAAAAAGCCATGATTCTGTTTTTCATTTCTAAATAGTGAGAAGTACTCAAGACTGGTGCCTTGCATTGCTTTATTATTTATTTACCAAATATAATGCCACCCAAAACCGTACGGCTGAATATAACGACGACTCTTTAAAAAAAAAGCATGAATATCTACATACTGTGAGAATTTGGGCTGGTGTATTATGCTGTCACAAACAAAAAGCACATCATTACCTGTCTGTTTACTGGGCTTGTATTCTTCACACATTCATTATCTCTTAGAGAAACAACTCTTCAGAGGAACAAGAGATTCAGCTGTCTTTTGTAGAGGCTGAAATTCTGAGATGCAATATACCTAGGAAACCTTCTAAGTGCATCACTTCTGTGTTAACAGAAGGCTAGATCAAAGAGTAGAGCACTCAGAAGGAACAGAAGAGGATTGCAACAAGGACTGTCAAGCAGAAAATACTAGACCAGTAAGCATATCGATATGTGGGTGCATCTGTGCCGCAGAGAGTTCAAATCTTACATGAAAACCACTTTAAATCACAGACAAGAGCACTTTAGATCAGGGAACTGCATGACTTGTGTGTAGTCATACTTGTTCTGTAGGTATTAAGTAGCATTTCACAAATTGTAACTTTTATAAGCAGGCCTTTAATGAACCCCTTATTCCACAAACATAAAAGACATTCCAGTATTACTTTCAACAGTAATTTTATTGCAGCATCCTGTAACACAGCAGCTGGCTGCATGCCATACGCTACTTAAATCATTTCTTGACAGGCAGTAAAGAAATCTTTTATACCTTAAATAAATCTATTCTAAGTTATTTATATGCTTGTTTAATCATGCTTCGGACCTACTTCCCCTCTTTAATCTGAACTGTGGTACCTTGAAATCTTCCCATTGTCCTTAATGATATTGCAAAACAGCTTTCAATTTTATATTTACACTTCTGACAATGACGTTTCAGTGTAACAATGGATTGATGTTGTCTGTGGTTGATGTAGATCTCCCTGTCCGTTCATATGGGTATTTGTGTGATTTACTATGAAGTCTTGGGCTATTTTGTCCATTTTTGAATCCTTTTCATCCTGCCTGTATACACCACTTAAAAAATGTTTAAATGCCATGTTGGTATATATTTTTCCATGCCTATATGACCTAATAATAATTTTTTTTTTTTTATTCTGACTTACTTGATCAACATTTTGAACCAAAAGAAACAAAGAAAATCCAGCATAAATGTGATCTTGTGATTGTGTGTGATCCTGTCATCCAACTCTGGTTTTTATTCTAGTGGGACTGGGTTTTATTTGTGTCTTGTGTGTTAAGCGTAACAATGTTGGTCATTTTGTGTCTTTTTTTAGTCATTTTGTGTTTTTTTGGGGTCATTTTGTGTCTTTTTGTGTCTATTTTTAGTCATTTTGTGTCTTTTTTTGTGTGGTCATTTTGTGTATTTTTTTAGTCCTTTAGTCATTTTAGCCATTAAAGCACATTTTATAATGGTGCTCTGATTCCAGTCTTGTATGTACCTCTCCACTTTTCATGGCTGCATGGTTATTGCTAACTCCTGATAATACATCACACCTTATTTCCATCTGTGGGCCAGAGTGTACCACACCCTTCCAGCCACAAATAAATGTGGCAACACTCCCTTTGCACTCTAAATTGATGTTGGATTGCATCCTGTGCCTTGAATGACAGGTCATCATTGCTCCAAATGTCAAATTTCTATACTTTTGGGACACCTGCACATTGCATTACGCTATGAGTAATAAAATATTAATACCATAAGATAAGAGCTACTTACAGTATCTGCCCGGAATTTTCCCATGTCTTGGTTCAAGATGGGGGCATTTTTTTAACCACAGGCATGTTTTATTTCCTGTAATTTTTCTTGCAGACCTTGTTATAAAACCTAAAATAAAAAAAGGCCCGCCGCAGACTATTAGGAGGATAGTAAACAACGCTGGAGGACAGACAAAAAACAGGAAAGATTGTGTTGTTGTAGCATTTCCTCCCCGACAATAAAGACTGTCTGGATTCAGAGGTAGGATGGTAAAATGATTCTGTAATAGGACTGAAATAGATGATGATAAATGGTATGTTGGTACCAAATGCACTAACAGGATGACTACTTTTATTACTCATCTAATATGATTGTATAAGGCTGGATGCCATTGTTTGAACATATGTGCTTTTATGTGAATTAGGGTCATTGTGAGAAACAAGCCGCAGGGACGTCAGAATCTGTGTTCACACCCAAACACAGCCAAGAAATATTACTGCTGCTCGGACACAGCGTGTTAAGACTTGTGTTAACACACTGTTGGCCAGTCACTTGGGCCTTAAGGAAAACAACATTGAGTCCAAAAGACGTAAAAGTAATTTAATGATAGCTTTAAGGTTGAGCTTAACCTTTTGTGCATCCCTTAAAAAACTGTTGTCTGCAACAATATTGTTGACTCTTTTTTTGTGTGGAAAAAAATGCAGTAAAATAATAATGCTTTCAAAAATAGAAATGTAAATAGCGTATTAGCATTTATAATCTTCTGGGCATTTTTTGCACACTACTGTACATTTTAACCAACTACAGTCGAGGTCATCACTATAGGGCTGGGTGACATATCGATATATTTTTAAATGTGATATGGAATTAGACCATATCGCATATATTGATATAGTTCAATTTAGCACTGTGATCCTTTCTCCAGGCAAGCTGCGGCTTTTATTTACATACTTTGTTATTTAAATGTGCACTTTATGGAGCTTAAATTTAAAAAAAGGTTCTCCTGTTGTTATACAGTATTTATGTTCACTTAAATAAACAGTTTCAATAAAACTACTTGTCATATGACATGTCATATTAGGCTTTGACTGAACATTTTCTCTCACTTTGCGATAAAATTATCAGGATATATATATCGTATATCGATATTCAGCCTAAATATGTCGGGATATGACTTTTGGTCCATATCACCCAGCCCTAGTCATCACTATGAAATCATTCATTTTCACCATTTTACCCCTTTTAAATACCAGTTTGCTGTAATAACTTTCATTACTGTTGTTTTGAATGCTGGGGGTGATTTTTGTTTTTAATTTTCAACACTCTGGGATATGTCAGTCAATGATCAGCAACAACTTGATTTCACTGCAGTGCTCCATAATACAGCAGCAGTAATCTTAGTGGCAACCAGCATGTATTTGCCGCATAGGGGGAAAAAAATGACCCAATGTGGTGGAAAATAATAAAAACTACAATTTTGTGTTTTGACAGGCTGTTAAAATATAATTCAATGCTGTAATATCTGTGGAATAAAAAAATATGTTTTTAGTTTTGAGATTTGAGTCCTTCAGGGTTAAAGTGTCTATATTTTGGCTACACAGTTTATTATAGCTTTAGTTTATGAGCCGAGGAATTTCAAGGAAAAAACCTTCTTGCCAGAATGTATAAAAAAGCCAAATATGTCCTGAAGGATGCACGACGGTTAAAGGTATTACATTTCTGAATTATATCCATCCAGGTTAGCTGTATCATCACAAAGGATCGCTTTGAACATAACAAGTTCTTACTGCTCCTTTAGAAGTACAACATCCTTCAAACTGTGTCAGTGAAAACACATTTCGACTCTGGTTTGAGGATAAATAAACAACCAGATCAGTTATACACAGTGGTGTATACGGGTGCTTGAAATCCTTGAAAATGCTTGAATCTTAATGTTGAATTTCAAGGTTTGAAAAGTGCTTGAATCTTAATGTTGAATTTCAAGGTTTGAAAAGTGCTTGAATCTTAATGTTGAATTTCAAGGTTTGAAAAGTGCTTGAATCTTAATGTTGAATTTCAAGGTTTGAAAAGTGCTTGAATTTTGGATTAAGTGCTTTTAAATGCTTGAAATTCTTACTGTATTTAAATCTCGCCTGCGTCTTCTTGTTTCTGAGATGTTTCTTGTTGCTCTACCCTGTATCTTCTTACTGAAGGGAGGTTTTCAAATTCCTAGTGGATGTGAGGGCTCGGTTGCCGGTTGATGATTTTTGTGAGCTTACTTTTGCTCCTCGCCCCTAGATTCCCACACCAGTATGTTTTATGAGATTAGCAAACTACTTTTAGTTGTTAAAAGTGTAATACCATTGCTGGTGGTATGGTTAAGTGAAATTACCCCTTTTAGTATTGAAGTACTAATCTAAAACATGCCATTTACAACTTTTGGAAGGTACTGGAAAAGCTTGAAAATTGACCTTGAAAGTCCTTGAAAAGTGCTTGAATTTGACCACTGAAAAAGTGTACGAACCCTGTATACAGTATATAACACCATAGTCATATAAATATATTGTGTCTGCTGCATATTGCCATGCTAGTTATTGTTGCAGTGGTACACTTTGTTGTTTACAGTCCCATCTCACCATGGAGTTGTGCATGCCTTTTCTCCTGCTTCCTATAATGGAGGATGGGAGGAAATATGCACTTGCACTAACCAAACAGGGGAATAATAGAAAAGTAATTGGATGTTAAAACTGAGTGGCACTCATGTCGTTATAATTGCAATCATCCTTCTCTTTATCTATTTGTTCCTCATAGAAAGTGAAGAGTTTGGGCCTGTTTTTATCCACGAGCCGGGAGATGTTATTTTTCCTCTGGATTCTGATGAAAAGAAAGTGGTGATGCACTGTGAAGCACGGGGGAATCCACCACCCACATACAGGTGTGACATATATTTGTCTCCTAACTCAAGTCCTACTTTCACAGCTCATTAGTGTGTTATTCATCATAAATATATTAAAATGTCCTGTTCTTCTTATGCCTTTCAGTTGGTACATCAATGGGAGTGAAGTGGATGCAGAGGCAGACTATCGCTACAGCTTCATTGATGGAAATTTAATTATAACCAATGCAAGTGAGATCACTGACTACGGGAAGTACCAGTGTAAAGCAGAGAACAGCTTTGGGACCGTCCTAAGTCGAGACGCTCTTTTGCAGTTTGCATGTGAGTAGACTTTTTATTTGTAATTGTGTAATTCTGCATACACAAGCTATAATATTATATTTGATATGCTCTTATATACAGTCATGGAAAAAAAGATTGGACCAACTTTTTCTTCATTTTTTTGTTTATTCTAATGCCTGGTACAACTAAAGGTACAATTGTTTGGACAAATATAATGATAAGAACAAAAGTAGCTGATAAGAGTTTAATTTAAGAGCTGATTTTTAGCCATTTTCCATGTTTTTCTTGATAATGAGCAAAATAATTATCAAGCAATCCATGGAAAATGGCTCTTAAATTAAACTCTTATGAGCTATTTTTGTTGTTATCATTTAATTTGCCCAAACAAATGTACATTTAGTTGTACCAGGCATTAAAATGAACAATCCATTGAAGAAAACAAGGGTGCTCTAATCTTTTTTTCCATGTCTGTATATACATTACTGTGCAAAAGTTTTAGGCAGGTGTGAAAAATCTTTTAAAATACGAATGCTTTCAAAAATAGAAATGCTAACAGTTTATTTATATCATTTACAAAATGAAAAAAGAAAAATCTAAATAAAATAAATATTTGCCGTGGATACCCTTTTTCCTTCAAACCAGCACCAATTCTTCTCGGCATTTTTTCACACCTGACTAAGACTTTTGCACAGTACTATATATACAAAATGTATATATACAATAGCATATAGCAGACATAGGGGAGCTGAAGAACGTGGCTCTCTTATGAAGCAAGTAATTAGCTCCAAGCTCTTTGTCTCTCCAAGTTAAAATAAACCTGCTTGGTTGCAGGGGTAAATAAACACTACACTGTCTACAGTGAGGTTTTGTTGCTGAGTTTAGCTCCCACTGGCTCCATCTGATACTGTTGAGTTGCACTGCTAACAGGGTATGTGCCCTCAAATGCCATGTCTCAATGGTAAATGAGAGCAAAAAGCACATTTCTTCCCCCAGAAATCCCCTGGCCTAACTCCAAAACATCATCACAGGCTCAGGCAGCACACACAGAAAGACCAGGGGCACTGTGCTCAGAGGAAAATGCATTGTTGGTTTTCTCTACAGTTTCCTCAGGAGCAATGACCATAATTGCCTTATTGGCATGTCTACAGGGAGCTTACCGTTCACACTCTGAAATGTTGCTAGAAAGTAGAGTACATGTTCTCCTGTGTTCTTATGTGTACTTAGGAAATAAATGGCTCGATTTGCCTGAAACTATGTAAAAAAAATATGAATTGAGTTCAGTTTTATAAAAGCCCTTTTTTCTCTCCAGGCCAAAAGAACCAAAAAGGTTTTTATACTATTTTTTGCCCTCTTTTGTTTTTGTTTTTCCTCACAAAGTTTCATATATATCAGCGTGATGAAAAAAACATCAAAAATCAGAAGAAGACTTAAATTAAATATAAGCCAGACTGAGTTGGCAGGCAGAAATGCCCAGATGGTAAAGAACAAACACGCTTCAAAAAAAAAAGTGCTGCTGGTTTCTGAGGGACAGAAACTGCACCTCAACATGTACTTATCTGTCCTCTCAACTCTCCGTCCAGATCTTCCTCCCCCTCTCTCAACTCAAAGTGTCAAATGTGAATGTAAAAAAAAAAAAAAAAAGAGAGAGTTGCTATGAAAAATTGAAAACTTTGCCTGGAAATGAGCAATGTAACATGTAGGTGCTCATTTATCAGTCTAAGCCTCAAGCTGAGACATCGGCAGCTATTTTTAGTTTTGCATAAATACTGTGCATTTCCCTCGTACTATATTATCCATCAGATGTCTAGTGGCGATGTGCAGCATTCTAGGGAAGAATTTACCAGCATTTGTGTTTGAATCAGTGTGATGTTTATTACTTAACTTTTTCTTTAATTTCTGTTTCACCTTTCACTTTTTTATCTGTTAGTCTAAGATGACTGTTGCTCATTCTGTCCCACTGAGAAACTCTTAGTGAATCACAGATGTGTCATAACGTGCAGGTGGTTGCTGTAGAAATATTACATTTGTTTCTGTTTTCATCCATTTAAATGATTAAAGTTCAAACCTAATGCTTATAAGGAATCACATTAGAGAGTGTTGCCTTTCTGAAGAAAGCAACGTGACTGCTTGAATAAGATGCATCACCTGCAAGTAACTATCTCTTCAAATACAAACCATTTCTCTCTTTCACAGTCCAAGCAGATATTTGCATCAAGTTAATTTAATCTCCATAGCAAATTGCTATTCCTTTAATCTACCCTGGCAGAATTTGAGCTTTAAAGCATATTAAGAGAGGGTATGTTTGGGGTCATGTTTGGTTGATTGGCAGGTGTGTTAGCTGAGCCGATGGCCACTTGTTTGTCACACATCAGCTTCACCCGAGCCACCTTTGCACAAAATTGGATTTTCTAGCTCTAATAACAGAGCGGCCAGTCAGTATCCTGTTGTCGGGGGCGTGACAGGGCGTAATGTGGGAAGATGGAGCACAGACGGGCTGCGCCAAGTTCAAGGTATTACAGCAAATATAGCCTATAATCGGCTATAAAATTATATCATTAATATTCCGCTCCGTTGCCAAATCACATCATTTCCTTGCAGTAGCAGATTTTCTATGGCCTGGGGGGTTTGGAGCCACAGCCCTAAAATATCACTCACTGAATAAACATGTGTGGTTATCGCAGTTTTGCTATTGAGTCAGCAACAAATCCAACAACTCACCAACTGTTGTTGTGTTGAGATATAAAGAACCAGTAGGAAATGTCCATGTGGTGGAAAATGAATGATTTTTTTGTGTGATAGCAGCAGCACATAGTAACATCATACTGTTCACACTCGTTGTATTTCTGGATATGGTTTAAATTGCTGTTTGTGCTAGAGATTTTAATATAAAAAACATGAACTGTATGTGCAGGAAATATAATAATTACTATAAACAGCAGGTCAGCAAATCTGTATATAGTGATTTAAGACTGGTCTTAGGGCTGGGCAATATGGACCAAAAGTCATATCCCGATATATTTAGGCTCAATATCGATATATGATATATATCCTGATATTTATATATATATAAATAATGGAACAAAATGGCAATCTTAAACGTTAAATCAACAGTCTTTTTACCGTAATATTAAAAAAAATCTTCTATCGTATTTATTATGGTAAAGTTCTGGCAACTACAGCTGCCGGTTTTTTACCATAAAAACAACATTTTTTTTTTTTTTTTTTTTTTTTTTTTAACAGTGTATGTATAATGACACTTATATGGGTCATTTTGACAAATGTTCATTATGTGTCATTATGGATGGATCTAGGCTGGACCTAGGCTGAAAGTACTACACAGTTTCTTTATTATTAATATAAGCTTAACTTTACATGAGAGCTCAATAGCTCTTTCTGCCTGCTGAACTTCACTAAGCTGTAGTCAGATAACCTGTCTAGTCATTTCATCCCATGACTAAATTTCCTTTTCCTTTATTTTCTCCCTGGCTATTTAGCATAAGAAGTGACACATTTGAATGACTGTTTCTTCAGCTTTGTGCAGTTCAAATATTCAACAGCATCAGTGTGTAATAGCCTCATACTCTGTCTAGGTTTCTTTAAAATGTGACCCTTCAAAAGGCTAGCCACAGAAACAAAGAGAGGTGCCCTGCAGCACACATTTGGATGCAGAGCCTTCCCTCTCTCTTTCAGCATAACAAATGGCGGGTATTTATCACTCAGCGTGGAGCTCAACTTTTTCCTCCCATTTCATGTTGCCACTGCACATTTTCGTGCACTGACACAGTTGTCTGCTGCTTTAACTCCAGATACACATGAGCAATCCTTTTCCTCATAAACAGAGTGTTATATAGAAGTAATTACATGCTTTTATATGCTGTTAACACTTGAAATAGAATGGTCAATATATATGACTTGTGTTTTATGCACATTGAGACATCACATACGGTCAGCAAGTTCCTTGCAGCTCTGTTTTTAGTTGGGGAACATTATCCTCCCAGTTACAAACTGTACCTTCTATCACTTCAAACTGAGGTGTGTTGTTTCATAGAGACCTGCAACTCTGCCAGTTTTCAAATACAGTCTGCAGATTTCAGGATTTGGGCTTAAAATAATACATCTGAACCTGTGGTCTGATTTTAGTCAACTGCCCGGGTTTGGTACTGTAAGGAACACATGAAGACAATGTGACATGTTAAGCAGTTACTGGCTGGTTTGGTTTGATGATTGTTTAAAAGTATTTTACCTGTTAATTAGTGGAGAGGTTTGAAGTTTTTTTGCAAGGCTCAACGTTAACTTTAAAAGTGGTTTCCATGCTGGCTTTGTTGTCTTTTCTTGTCATTTTTAGTCACCTTATATTTTGAATAATTAAGATGGCTTCAATGCAGCTATACGTCAGCGTAATTATGACAATGTGACAGAAAACAATTAAAGTTTTAATTATAGCAATTATTGCAGTGTGTTACCTTGAACTATTGAACTTGATTTGACACTTATGTTCTACGTGCTTTGTAGAATAGTTATTTTCCAGCTCAAAATCCTGGACACTTTGTCACCCAAGACTTCACAAATGTTCAGTTTTTTTTCCAGGTTCATATGGTTCCCTGTTAGTTAAATCAATTTGCACATTTGTTTGTAAAGGTGACAGGTTCAATCCATCTCAATCTCTATAACAGATGTCTGTTACACACAAGTAAACGCAGCACATGCATCTGGTTCCATGTCTGACTGCAACAGCAATATTTAAATATCACTAATGCAACAACTATTACCTATTTATTTATTTTGGGGTGCATGTTTCTTTTTGCCATGTCTGTTTTTATATGTTTAAAATGGTTGCTAATGATGGTAACCAAAGGCAAATAAATGGTTGCTATAGTTGGGAGCCTGGCAACTGCTGCTGTTCCTTGCTTACAATATTTTGTCATACTAAATTTCATCATTTCAGAATTATAGCTTTGGTAGAGCTAATCTAAGAATATCTTTCAATTGTTAAGTCAGGGCATAGTTACATTTGCTGATCACCAATTAAAAAAACTATATTTTTGCTCCTTGACACCTCTGTGATTCAGCTTTATATAATATATATAAAGCTTAAAGAATATTGTAGTGTGTGTGTGAGAGAGAGAGAGAGAGAGAGAGAGAGAGAGAGAGAGAAAGAGAGAGAGAGAGAGAGGGAGAGAGAGAGGAGAGAGAGTGACACACACTGTAAAAAAAAAACCTGTTGTTTTTACGATAAAAAACCTGCAGCTGTGGTTGCCAGAACTTTACTGTAATAAATACGGTAGAACTTTTTTTAATATTACGGTAAAAAGATATTTGCGCTGTTGATTTCACATTTAAGATTGCCATTTTATTCCATTTTTTACCGTATAAACAAAACCTTTTTCCATCAAAAGAAACGCTGTTCTGCCAAATAATTGACAAGAAAATTCTTTAAAAATGCAACATAAATTAATTAAATATTACATTATATTTTTGTTAGAGATATGGTGCTTAGTACATTTAACAGTGAGAAAAAGTATTTTTTACAAAAGATAAATAAAAAAATTACAGTGATTGCTTGTATATATATTACAGTATATTTTTGTTAGACACATGGTGCCAGTGTAGTTTACAGTGGAGTAATTAATAATAAAAAAAATAAAAAAAAAAAGTAAAAATGCTGTTATGGCTGATAAATACATGTATGGTGTTTCATTGTTACTAAAACTGAATTAACCCATTTATCATTTTACGGTCTTTTACTATCATGGTTTAGCAGTTTTTCACTTTAAAATCTACAGACATTTTTTTTACAGTGCAGTGGGTGTGGACGAGTGAGCAGCAGAGCAGAAAAGAGTTTTTAAGTTTAGCAGCATCTGTGTCGGTGCCGTTGTACTGAGACTGAGACGATATTCTTCATGGTTGTGAATGAAGCTTTCAGGTCTATTTCAATAACCCCCACTGGAGCAATCCACAAAAAGAAGCAAAACGACATCACCGTTTGTGGCCATCAGCTGTTTCTACGTGCCCCCCGCTGCTGATTAAGACAGAGAATTGTTCATAAATTTAAAAAAAGCACCCTGCTAATGCTTGCTACGTTCTTGTGGGAGCTCTGATTAATAAATGTATTCCTTGATTTAGTAAAATCAGACACACAATATATCCTGAATGGAAGGAACCACATTTTACTCACTGCTATAATTCCACCGTGCGATTTGCACTCGATTGATAATATTCAACTCTTCTGAATAGGGAGGGGTACCTTTCACATTTGAACCGATACGGTACCGATACTCGGTACCTGGGAATCGGTACCGGTACTCAACGGTACCAATTTTCGGTACTTTTGCGTTTGTTTATGTGGTCATAAATGTTAATTTGTTTAATAATAAATCAAATTTTTTCAATTCAACATATTTATTTCTCAAAATATAAACTTTAAAAAATATATCAAAACAATATAAAATCCAGGATGAGCAGTGCTTTATTGTTGAGTGAACGTGCATTTTGTAACATGAAGGTTGGAGTGTTATCAAAGAATGCAGAGGAGCGCTCTCAGGTGGCAAGTGCACGGAGGAGAAAAAAAAAAAAAAAGGTTGCAAGTGCACGTGTGATTTGTTGTGATGACGTCGTAGCTGTGCGGCGCAGCACCGATCAGACAGTATTGTGGTCATAGCATGGTTGGAATAAACAAAGTTGAGTCGGGCTGCTCTGTGCACATATCGAGGATGACGCAGGAGTCTGAGGGATTTAATTTCAGCGAGGCAGTTTGGAGTAAATTGGCAGGTAATATTCCTGAGTTGAAGAGCGGAGTATTAGCGGAGGACCAGAGCTAGCTGCTAGCTGTTAATGACTGGTCTACAGAAGAGTGGAGAGAGCAAACGGAGTAAGGAAGGTCCAATCTGGAGGCAGACGAAGGCCAAGCCCGGGTAGAGACATTGGAGAGATAGCAGCTTGCGGCTAGCAGGCCTAGAGCCGGCTGTTCGTCTCTGCGCCGGGTTGGAAGACGGCAGCAGCTAGTGGCTAGTGGCCGCGGTGAGCAGACAGGACCAGACGAGGAGGTACATAAAAAAATAAAAAATAGTGCGATCGTCAGCACGCTTGTTAATCAAAGACTTTAAATGAAAACAGGTTGAAATCAATGATCAGTTTAAAGTTAACGCCGTTTAGGTACTGAAACATGGTACTGTTTGATTTTACATGAATCGGTACTCGGTACCTATAAAAGTACCGAATTCGGTACCCATCCCTACTTCTGAATCTAATTAATATTGGGTACTGGTTGGTGTTATGTCGGAGTTGCAGCACTCCTCTAAAGCTACTGTCTAGTCCAGAGGGTTGTTCAGTCAAGCTGTCGAACTGAACACAGCCGTGTTTCATGCAGGGAATCAGGGGAGAAGTAGAGGGGACCAGCTAGAGTGCACGAGTAAAGGTTCAGTCAAGACTCTCTATATTCCATCCACCGGTCGTGTGCTCTGCTCCAAAGATATTTCAGTAGGATGCTGTTTTTCTCCCTTTGTTTTGAAATTCTGAGCTGCTGAACTCACACTTGGGCTGTTTTTTTCAGCCGTGACTTTGAAGGCAGCAGGCAGAAAGAAGACCTGTGATCTCTCTCCCCAAAGAGTTCTCTCTCTCTGCAGACGTGAGTGTGGCTGAGGCTCAGGTATCGAGCCACTCCGAGCAGTACAGTAGTAATGAAATTAATGGGAGACTTTGACTTGAACATTGGAAGACCCACCCACACCCACACACACATACACACACATCACTGAAATGTACTACAAATCTGATATGATCACTAGTTAATGCCCATTGATAAAATTCATACTGATCTTGAAATAACTAATTTGCATTGAGCACCTGCTCCTGTGCTTGCTGCAAATTTCATCACTACATATCTGGATTTTAAACATTTATGCAGACATAGGATGGCTTTAATGACTATGCTGTTTTTTTTACAAGATTAAAAAGTCATTAATATTGATTCACTTACATAACTTTACTTTGCAAAGGGAAACGATAGGTCAGGAAGAGTTTCGCACTGTAGTCTTTTCTTCTTTTTTGTTACAGTGGCTGTTGCTGCTCATGCTAACCATGACTTATTTATTCCAAACAACCAGTGTTACTGCCTGAAATGTAAAATGTATAATTTCCCATGTGCCTGGAGATGTTTCCCAGGAAAGACCTCCCCTATTACTGGGTGTTTTTCAACACAAGTGTAATGGGTCTCTGGATATACTGTACTGTGGGTTGAATATCTATTGGTTATATAGAGCAACAAAATGGAAATACATAATGATGAAACTACATTCAGTATTTATTAAATCAGGCAAGACTTCTAAGAAGACTCATGTTTCCACAATATGTAGCCTGCATGGCTGAATAATTGAAGGGGAAGGAATATGTACTGCAACACACACACAGACACACACACACACGCACACACACACACACACACACACACACACACTTACATCTGGTTTCTGCCAAGTACAACATTCGTGTTGTAGGTCAGTAATCACTGTTGTTGTTCTCCAGCAGCTGGATGTAAAAACACTTGGTCAATAGTTCTTAAGCAGATGGTGTTTGTGTCTTTATCCACTCGTTCATTTCCGCCCTTTCGCTCTTTATCAACAGATGAAAAATCTATGTAGCCTAGCTTCCTTGTCTTTGCTAATTAAAGCTACAGTAGAGACTGTTGTTCTGCAAATTAAAGGAAAACGAGCTTGAAGGTAGCTATGCTGACAGAAAGACAGGGTGACAGCTGCTGGGGAACATTACAATAAATGTTCAAATGTTAAATGGAGGCACCGAACATTGAATTGACAGTCCAATCTGTGGGAAATCAATTTAAGGTGAAAGGTTCAATCAATCATAGTTAATTTTAAACCACTTGAGAGCCAAGATAAGGTATCAGACATCTGCATTTCAGGATTTTTACCTTTGGTTATTGTTTTCTAACATTGCACAATGTCTGGAGCAGATAAACCGTCTCTTCAGTGTAGGATCTGCCTTGTTTTAAGCGCAGGAAGTGGTTTGCATGGCAGATTGATCTGTGGTGCGGAATGACTGCTTTCAAATCCAGGTTGTAGGCATCCTACTCTACCTGGTTCATTTTGAAGTTCAGTGAGCCACATGAAATATTTCAATGGTTGAGCATTTTCTTTGCAATTTTTCAATGTTCCAAATTAACCTTTTGTTTTGTAAAATTTTTGTAATTATCTGTTATGCTCTTTGATCTTCCAAACTAGAGGGTTTCTTTAAAAAAAAAGTTACGTGACCAGCATAGAAATAGACCACACTGATGTTTTGAAAAATAAAGAAATAAACTTTGACAGGGAATTGACTGTGTGCTACATTTTAAGATGAAGGCTATAAACTATGATCATTATTAAATGTGCCAGAAATTTAGGAGAAATGCAGGTTTCGCAAGTCGCTCAGGGGCATAATTATCCAACAGTTCCAGGGTAATGGTAAACACTGCCTTTCAAAGTGATGAAATGAAAGTGGTGGAGACACAGAGACCCGCCCTGGGTCAGCAGCCTGTCGCTTTATTTCCACACTTTGGCATTGCTTCAACTAGAAATTAAGCAGGCGGTATCAAAGTCTAGAAGGCTGCAGTACTGGGATTTCAGATTAAACCTGCTTTGTTCTATTTCCACAGAAAAACAACAAGGTGAAAACAAAAACTACTACATTAGTAGATTCAAAATAATGTCAGTAAAGGAGTTCGTTTAGGAAATAGTAACTTCATATATTGGATGAATTGATCGAATAATTATTTCTATTCTAGAGCATAAGTTAACCTCTTCAGCTCAGCATCTGTTTCACAGCGTGCAGGCTTTTGAAAGCTACAGTTCAGAAACTGGTATCATGTGAAACTAAAAAACCAAAGTATTCCATTGCCACCAACCACATTATGATATTTTGTTTGGAAGGAGGCTTAATATGATCCAAAGTTGGACTAAATTTTGGCGAGGGAAAGACTGGCAAGCTTATTTCCACAGGGCTCCCTTGAGCTCTGACCTCAAGAAATCTAAAATGGGTTTTACTGTATACGTATCCAGGAGTCTCTCCTTTTAGAAATGCCTGCTCTATGCTTATCACATGAAGTTGGTTGGCAAAAAGCATGCATGTTTTCTCATGCAGTACAGATGTGTTATTTGCGTCTGAATATTTCTGCATACTGGGGTCCCTAAACAGTGTTGCAGTTGCATAAATTGGAAAGCTGAGACTCTTGTAGTGTAGTTGGACCCTTTTTTAATTTATCATTTTTACCTGACTGTATAAAATACCTCTTGCTGGGATAAACGCAGCCCCACCAAACTTGATAACCACAGACTAGAGACTGAGGGCATGTGGCTTTCCTAGGTGTATGGACAGTTAGGGGGTTTCTGAGCAATTGCCAGAACAGAAGTGCTCTCCATCAAATCACCAAACAAAGCAAATCTTGCAGCTGTCCAAAACTTCAAAGGTTTTGGACACCAACTCACAGCATGGATTTTTCGAGGATGTTCCTCAAGGTCCTGATTTATTAATGTTGGATTTTAGAGGGATTCTTGACCATTTTTATCAGCTGTCAAGTGTTCAAAAATTGAACTGAACACACAGTGGACCATTCTATACTTGCATCATAATGTGCAGAACCCTTATATACTCTAAACGTTTAACATTTGAATAGGCGTTTAACCAGAACTGAATTGCACCTTAAATCAATCTTCAGGTTCCCAGCTTCCATATGATGTACACCCCTTCCATGTATGATAAACTGTTGACCTGCTATCTCCCCCTTAACAGAGAAAGATTAAAATATAATACATTTTTCAAACAGCTCCACAAATGTTCATTAAGAAAACACCTGAATTTTATTCAGTGACCAATTATTGTCTGCTTAACCGTACTCTGAGTTACCAGTTCAAAGGACTGTTGTTACATAATCACATTTGACAACTTCTTTTCTTCTTCCATCTTCTGGGCGTTCTGAAGTTCTTAAGCAATTTTGATGTAAATTATATACTGTATGTCAAGAACATTTAGTGCCACTGCAGAAGAAGGTGCCATGTAAAGGTGTGTAATTTGGAGTGGTTAATAGCCATGTACGCCATTTGCTTTTTATAACCGTGATGATGATCAGAAGGAGTGGATAAGAGTGAGAAACCCCAAAATAACATTGATTTGAATAACAAAGATTGACCAGCACATGACCAACCAAGTTGTGAAATAAGCTGCCTTTGCACATCAGACAAGCCTCATCACTGTCCATTTTTAAAACTCATCTTAAAACCTATTTATATTCCTTGGCTTTCAACGGCGCATAAGACTCTGCTCTTGTTTTAGTGTTTTATGGCTTGCTTTTATTTATTGTTTTTTAATTTATTTATTTTTTAAAAGCAATGCAACTATTTATGTTAGTGTGTATTCCTGTTTTATTTACTTTATTGTTTCTTGTTTACTTGTTTATGTACAGCACTTTGTTGTGGCTGTGGTTGTTTTTAAAGTGCTTTACAAATGAAGTTGAGTTGAGTTGAGTTGAGTTGAGTTGAGTTGAGAACCCAAGGTGCTACTATCACGAATCAGCCGGTGGATGAAAACTTTATCCTACTTTTCTCCTGTGTCCTATGTCTTCTTTCTGAATAGTGGTAAGAAAACATCCAAAACAAACATTTAGAATCAGAATCAGGATCAGAATCAGAAGCCTTTATTGTCATTGCACAGAGTAACAAGTACTAGTACAACGAGATTTGCCATCCACCCGTCCGAAACGTATAAAACACACATACAATACGATAGAGGTGGACAGGACAGGAAGACAGAGATGAAAGAAAAGAAATACAGCACAACGTGAGGAGAAGAAAGGAGGAAGGGTGGGTGGGTGACATACGCATATCTGTGTGTATATATGTATATATATATATATATATATGTATATATATATGTGTGTATTTTACTGTATTTGATCCCTTTGTACCTGTAGATTTCTCCTAAATTCACTAAAAGTTAGCAGTCTTGCAGCGTGTTGCACCACAAACTAGTCTAAACATCGTAATCACACCTTCAAATAGTCATTTTCTTAAAGAATGTATGAAATATTTCACACCCATTTCTCAATGAGTTTCAATCTTATGCTTTGAGCCATAAGTCCCAACCTCAGCTATACTTACATACACCTAATTTCCCAGTTTTATTCTGAAGGTTTTTACAGAGAGTTTTGTCTTTGTCCTTACTTATATACATTGTGTTCCTAAAAAGATGGCGAAAACATTTTTTTGACAGTATTTTCTAATTTATTAATGCTAAAAAGAGATTTTCCAATTTCCTTCTGTAAAAAAACGTTGAAACTTATAAATGGGCGGCTGTGGCTCAGTTGGTGGAGCGGTCCCCCACTGATCGGAAGGTTGGTGGTTCGATCCCGACCATGGTAGTCTACATGTCGAAATATCCTTGAGCAAGATACTGAACCCCAAATTGCTCCCGATGATGCGTTCATCAGTGTGTGAATGAATTCCCAATGGTGGCAGGTGGCACCAATGTGCCCTGGTAGCCTGGGACACCAGTATGAATGTGTGTGTGAATGGGTAAATGAGCGTAGTGTGTAGTGTAAAGCGCTTTGGGTAAAAGCGCTATATAAGTACACTCCATTTACCATTTCCATATATGTGAAATAACAACTTTGAAATTTGCCTTATCCATTGGTCAGATTTCTGTCCTGGAAATATATGCAAATTTGTGCATATTTAATGAGTCCACAACTAATTTGCATATCTAAACATACAATTTCTGAAAACTTGCAATGGAAAAAATTATTTTCTTAATGTGAATATCAGACTAGGGAAGTTTCATGGTGATGTCTATAAGGTAAAAAAAATCACTTGTAGTGTCTCTATGTATCACAGATGTGTTTTATTTTCCTGTATGGCTGAGAGAGATTGTCTTTGTGTGCTGTTCCAGATCTCGGTGCTTTCAGTGGGAAGACCAGAGGTGGCGTCTCTGTGCGTGAAGGCCAAGGCGTTGTTCTCATGTGCACCCCTCCTCCGCATTCACCAGGTAAGAGGTTAGACCCTCAGTCACAGCCAGAAGACAAATATTCTCTTCTCTTCACTGCCTTCGGGATTGTTAATAAACTCATCATCACAATTCCTATGACAACAAGTAATGCTGTTATTACTGTGCAAAGGTGAATGATTGTTTTCATCATTTTTATTTATTTATTGCATTGTATTTTGATGGTTTCATGTTTGTATCCATCCTTTCTCCTCTCCATCCATCCATGTTATGGAAATGATGAGTCTGATAAGTTATGGCGACAACAGAGCCAGAGCACAGATTCTCAGAGATCACATTTGCTGGATCATTAGAAATGAAAAGAAATGTTACACAGCCAATTATTCCATATAGACAGAGCATAGGCAGTGCTATTTAATGGCATATCTTGAATATCCCTCCCTGCAGTTGTCCTCTAATGTAAGCTCTTATGTGAGCCATGAATCATCCAGGCTTTCTGTTTGCATCAGCTCTGTCGTACCGCTGCACTGCACCCGTGGGAATGTTTGCCAAGTGCTCTTCAGCTCCCATTTATGGATGCCATTTTGAATGACATGATAGCAAGCAGATGCTAAATGATTGACAGATTAAAGTGTAGTGCAGATGATTCTCATTTTTAAAGTTCTCCATCAATCACAGCACAGGTGTTGTTTTTCTCTCCAGGTGTATGTTGTTTTTCACAGTCAAACCGCAGTGCATGCATGCTTTTAGTCTTCCACTTTAATCAATGTTCTGTCTGTCTGACATAACATTAGATTCAAACACTGGAGATGATATTAAGGAGTGGGATCAGTATAATGGAAATAGTGATTTTCTGTCATTTAAGGTTTGTTACGGTCTCGCTGCTGTATGCTGTAAAATTGACCCATGTTTCAGTCACGATGACATACTGTAAGACCCTCATGTTGCATTGCATATATTAGATTGATCAATCAATACAGAGCATGTAGTATAAATAATCAGCCAACCGTTAAAGGTGCAATTTAGAACAATGAGATTTTACAGAGTTTTAAGGGATTTATTGGAGTAGACAGTAAGGAATTACAGTAATCTAACCTTGAAGTAACAAGAGCATGAACAAATTTTTCTGCATCCTTTCGAGACAGGATTTGTCTAATTTTTGTAATATTACATAGGTGAAAAAATGCAGTCCTTGAAGTTTGTTTTATATGGGAGTTAAATGACAGATCCTGATCAAAGATAACTCCAAGATTCCTTACGGTGGTATTGGAGGCCAGGATAATGCCATCAATGCTAATTAAGTCTTTAGATAATGAGTTTCGGAGGTGTTCGGGTCCCAGCACAATCATTTCTGTTTTACCTGGGTTTAACATTAGGAAGTTGTGGACCATCCAGGTTTTTATGTCCTTAAAGCATGCATTACATTTGGCTAGCTGATCAGGTTCACTTAGCTTGATTGATATATATAGCTGAGTGTCATTAGCATAACAATGAAAGTTAATTGAATGTTTTCTAATTATATTACGTAGAGGGAGCATATAAAGGGTGAATAAAATTGGTCCAAGCACAGAACCCTGTGGAACACCGTGGTTAGCATTAGTGTGCACGGAGGATTCTTTGTTCACACATGTTTTTCTCTCCAAGTGTATGTGGTTTTTCACAGTCAAACCACAGTGCATGCATGCTTTTAGTCTTCCACTTTAACCAATGTTCTGTCTGACATAACATTAGATTCAAACACTAGAGATGATATTAAGGAGTGGGATCAGTATAATGGAAATAGTGATTTTCTGTCATTTAAAGTTTGTTACAGTCTTGCTACTGTATGCTGTAAAATTTACTCATGTTCCAGTCATGATGACATACTGTAAGACCCTCATGTTGCATTGCATGTATTAGATTGATCAATCAATACAGAGCATTTTATTTAAATAATCAGCCAACCGCTAAAGGTACAATTTAGAACAATGAGATTTTACATCAGATATCATCACATAACATCAAAATGAAAAGTCTAGTGTGATGAAACTCTGAAGTGAATCATTTTAATGCTTTAATCTTTGCGTTCTTGTTTTTATTGTCTGAGTCAAGTGGCTAAATTAACTGTGACAGAGGTTGTCAAATCAGCAGCAATTATGAACCAAAGGCGGGTAAACAAATAAAAGATGTAAAAGATCAGGATCTTCAAAGTGACATTTATGACACTTAAAGCCCAGAATATCTGAAGCACGTTGAAGATTACTGCCATGTAACAGCATCGTGACTAAATTGCTATCAAGGTTTTCTGTCCCCTTCTACTGTATTTTTGTGATAAAAGTGCATTTAAAGTGTAACTGCAGTGCCCAGTGCAATATATTATTCCTATTTTTCAAGCGTAAATGGTCCCTCAACTAAAACTATAAAGAAATGTTAGTTAAAAGGCTAAATTAATCGACACAAACAGCGGTCTGATGATAATCACACTACACTCAGAAAGTCATTTAGGCAAGCTTTGCCATAGATTATTACATTGTTTAATTTAAATATTTATTTAAATTGGTAAATGGCAGGCCACCCCAATCTGTCAATCAAATCAATCAATCAAATTTTATTTATATAGCACCTTTCAAACAAATCCAACAGTTAAAAGCTAACAAATTAAAACAAGTATAAACCATAAAATTGTAATAATAATAATATAATAAGATGGCAGGCAGGCCAGGCAGGCAGGCTGTTCCAGCGTTTTGGAGCATAGTGCTTATTTTTAATGCTTATAAATTATGACCATATACACAATACAGGTAAGATTATAAATTATTTTTTCAACATTTCTGACGTGAAATGATAAATGATCTCCAAAATAATTTTTATGCCACGACCATAAAATTTGCCGTAGTGATGAATGGCTCGGTGAGTCGGACCGTGTCACAATTGAAATTCACATTGTACAGGGAGTGTTAAACAATGTTTGGGTTAAATTGGTTGTGGGAGGATTCAAAAACATTAAAGTGCCACTTAAATTAGATAGGTCTCATGATGAGTGAAAATAATTTGGAATCACTGAGATGTGAAAAGTTTATTATTTTCCATTTCATGGCTTTGAGCGCTTGAGATCAGTTTTTATGTGTGTCTTTGGTAAATAGTGTTTTACTTTTTATGATGCTAAAGTAGTTTGACTGAAACCTATTGTAGCTTTTATTGTCTTTGATAATATTTATTATTCTATTTTCTGTATGTTATCATATTTTATAGAGTGCAGTTGGTAAAGTTTGTGCTGCGGCTGACAATTAAAATTACAACAGTGTCTCCATCCCTGCTGCCCTTTCATTAGCAAAGCAAGCAAAGGATGCTGATTATTTTAAATGAATCTCTTGAAATATTTAAAAAGTGTCCTATATTTGATTCAGTTTCGTGCCTCGCTGCAGCCACTGAGTTTGAGCTCACATTAAGTGTCACATTGAGTTCAAATCTTTCAGATCTTGGCGTCTCTTTGAAACAGCAGCTATTCATTATTTACCAAGAGGTCACTGAAAGTCTAAAGAAGATATTGCCATCTGTTTGTTCTCCACAACTGACAGATTATGAATACAGAATAAAAGACTTGTGAAATATTGTTAGGCGATATTGAATAGATTAATTTGTCCCTGAGTTTGACAGTCGTCTTTTTTTATTTTAATGATGGATGTAGCTGTAGAACTATGTATAATAGACACAAAGCAAACAGCATGCTGTCAGAGTCTGCTCTGTGTTCATCACAGTCATATCCATCCATCCATTTTATTACCCACTTATTCCCATCCAGGGTCACTTTGCCAACTATTGCTGGCTCTTTTTTCTTTTCCTCGTTCTTTTTGGCTTTTTTTAATGCAAACCCACACTTTGTTCTAAGCAACTGTGTAATCTTTCTACTTTTACAACTTAATTTGTGTATCAGCGTGCATTGTAAAGAATACTAAATACCGAAGCACATCTGTGCTGCCAGATCTTCCCGGAGTTTATATCACACACTGTCATTCATGAATAAAATATAAAAGATTGGACCAGGATGCTAATACCTTTATAATAAATCAAATATTATCAGAAAAGTCAGAAAAGGCCTTTGAACAAAGACTGCTCCCATCAGTGATGACACACAAGCACACACACAACCAAGCTCACTTAAATCAATCTACCCTGGAGTCTGTTATCATAAACCAGTTTCACTTTCTGATTGTATCAAAGATTAATTAAAATAACCTCATTGCTCATTAACGCCCGTATAATTGTTATTTCTTTCACCTTAAGGGGCCTCTGTATTATTTTTCTGGGCTTTGTATAGACTGGTAGTCATTTTATGCTGATGAGCAAGCTGATCCTTTGTTGCTCTACAAATCCCATTCTCATTACTTCTTTAAATTATTATTCATACGTTTTGAGCAGTGACTACCAATGCTGCGCTCAATTATGAATGGTTAATCATTTTCTTAGAGTGTGTTTATTGATGGTATAAACGGTATATTCAGTATAAATGTATGTGACAAGCCCTATCTTTATTTCAGAGCAGAGCATCAGATTCACCTTTTTATGCCTCTGCGCTAACAACTGGCGGCATTATGTAGTCTGTGCCTCCATCCCATTCTTGTGAATGTGATATCTCAGGAATGCCTGGAGGAAATTTCTACAAATATGGCTCAGATGTTCACTTAAACTCAAGGATGAACTTATTAGACTTTGGTCATCAGAGATCACTGTGACTTCACAACCGTTCTATTCTCGTGAATATATACCTCAGGAATGCCTTGAAGGAATTTCTCCAAATATGGGACAAACCCATGACTTGTATTTAAGGAAGAACTGATTCGGTTTTGGAGGTCACATATCAAACAGGATAAAATGATGACATTATCAAAATTGTATATGCAAGATGTCAAAGGTCAACTTCACTGTGACATCATACTGTTCTGCAGCAACACTTTTCTTGCCAATATTTGATGCCATAACTCAGGAACTGAAAGGGAGATTTTGATCATATTTCACATTTGTCTGGGTGCTGATTTGCTGAATCTGATCTTGGGTGTCCACCTTGAAACTGTAGCGATTGTAAAGATCAGACCTATTCTCAGAGTCAGAGTCAGATTTTCCTTTATTGTCACTGCACAGAATAACAAGTACTAGGACAACAAAATTGATCAACCTGTCCAAACGTATTGTGTTTTAATGCACTTTTAATGTGACCGATATAGGGCTGAACGATTATAAGATTATTATCATCTGTATTTTTATTGCACTACTTTTAAACAAACAATAGGAACAGTTTTTAGTGTCCAGTGCTTGTTGTAAACAGAGTGAGTGAACACCTCCTGCAGCAGCACATACACACTGTACTGCTACAGAGCTAGCTGTTAGCCTATTAGCAATTTGCAGACTGGACACTAAGGGGTTAACATCCCCTCCGGCTCTGCAGGAGGACTGTGCCGCTTCAACTCGTTCCCACTCTTCTTAAGTAAATATCGCAACAAAGTTGCTAAGTTGGCAACACTGCCTCCAATCAGCAACCAGGCTTTTTTCAGGGGAGAAAAACGGCCCCGCCCCCTGGTGGTTGGTGCACTACTGGTGTAGAAAGTGCTTGATTAGACATGGAAAAATCGTGATCACGATTAAAATTCGATTAATTGTGCAGCCCTAGACCAATATGTTTATTTGTATTGTCTCAAATGTTAATAAAGTATTGCATTTATTGTTTTTTTTTTCATTACATTCATTGGTGTTGGTTTAAAATGTGTCATTACCTGCTGCTTACTGGCCACTTTAAATGTCTGACCAAGCTACATTTCTTGGTTTTAAAATCTGGTCCAATTAAATGTACAATTGAATAGCCCTGCTATAGATCTTCTGTGCTGCCAGGTTGAAGATATGGGTGAGGCATCCACATTTTAGAATTTGTTCCTTTTTTTCCATTGCTAAATCACTAAGATCATCAGATATGATGTTTTTTATTTTCATAGACTATTACAAACATAAAGACTAAGTCCAAATAACCACAAGGATAAATGCAGCATATTTCTCATCTGTATGTTCTCGACTTGCCTTTTTTAGAGATCATCTACAGCTGGGTGTTTAATGAGTTCCCCTCATTTGTTGCCGAGGACAGTCGGCGCTTCATCTCCCAGGACACAGGAAACCTGTACATCTCAAAGGTGCAACCCTCTGACGTAGGAAGCTACATCTGTCTGGTGAAGAACACGGTGACGAATGCGAGGATTCTGAGCCCTCCGACACCTCTAACACTGAAAACCGACGGTGAGGCTCTCAGATTTATAGCACCTCTCAAGCATGATAGGTCCTGATTTGTATAAATGCCCTAGGCGGACAAATCTAATGGATTTCATTGGATAAACCACACAGAAAATATCACAGCCCTCTCTCTGTTCATTTCAAAGGATAAAATGTATTTATTTATTTATTTATTTTAGATCTATCACAGAGCTTCCTGCCTCTGAACTTGTTTAGCACAGATGAAAATCTAAAAGCATATTTCATATTCTGCTAGTGCATTTTATTGTATTAAAATGTGTTTGGATGAATTTTTTTAGATCAGATAGGTTAATAAAAGTGTGCCGGTCTTCTGCTTTCCACTGAGCCTCATGTTACTGGAAGGTATTATGAATTCCATACACACATAAATAGATAGTGAGCAATGCTTTAACATTAGTGTGGGGAGCCTTCTTTGCTCACAATGTGCTTTAGTGAAACTGGCCGTCAGGGAAATCATTTTCCAGCATAAAATTAACTGAATCAATGGCCCTTGCTGTGGATGGGATTTCGCTCTTTTATACTAGCCTCTCAGGAGCCATGCTGTGGAGCTGTTTGTTGGATTCAGGTGTGGATTTCACCTACAGGCTTTTTACATCTGACTACACAGAGAAACGTCCATCACTTCACACAGGTGCCTGTCATTGTCAAGGTTTCAAAGAGCCACTGAGATTACATCCCCAGTGAAGCTGTGAAAGGGCCTCTGTGCCTTGGAACCAGGTTTGTTCCAAATGTTGCAACATGAATTTACCTCTTAAGAATTACATCCCTTCAAGCAAGATCCCTACTCTCAATTTGCATAACCTTGTATGAAAATGGCCCTCAGAGACGTACATAATACTTAGCACATGACCGCTCGAAATTTGTTTGTGCCTCAAATTAACTGAGATGCTAAATACAATCAGCAGGGCATGTGGTCAGTCTATTGGTGTTTTAATGAGGTTCATGGTTGAATAAAGAGAGATTTTTCCTGTTAATTTTTCGTTAATGACTGAATATAGTGATGTGCATCCTTAAAGTGGCTGCAGCATGATACTGGTGCTGAAGGACAGCACTCTCACCTGCAGCACAACACGGCCAAATCAAATCTCTACAGCTGTAGGTCCATTATGCCAACAAATGCCTTGGCACCGCTTGCCCTGCAAATCTCATGATGTTCAGCAGGCTTCTATGTTGTGAATTTGGGTCTAAAATTCTGAAAATTGCATTGGCACACCTCACAGCAGACACCCAAATGTTCCCGTGCTGTATGCACCCCTCAGTCATTGGAGTCTGACCAATCAGACACTGCAATCTGTGCCTCAGTAAAAGTGAGTGATTATTACACAGTAGACAGTTCAAGCTGGATCTGTGTGCGGCTCACCACTGTCAGCTCCAACCCCGGCTCTCTTAATCAAAACAAGCATCTGGGCTCCATTATACCCTGCTGGAAGCCATTGATCGTCAATTCGCAATCCACCTTGAGCAGAGCGGGGCTAAGCACTGAACTCTGCACTAATGCACTGTTTTTAAACAGATATACAGTTCATCGCAGAAACACGATGCCTTTGATTTATCTGCTTGGTGTAAACAGAAGCAAGTGCATAATATTATTGTGGATGGATAGCAGTAACTTTGACATGGCATTGAATCAGAACAAACAGTAATAATACAGGAAAAATAAATTGCTGGAAAGACGAAATTTTAGCAGGGTTGACCCAAATGCTTCCTAGCATTGACTGTTACCATGGTAATAATGACAATAATAATAATAATTATAATAATATTACATTTTATTTATAGAGCCCTTTTGAGGGCTTCTCAACATGCTGATCAAGTAAGTGAGTTTTTAGTAGAAATGAATGTCTAAACCAGTATTTGCATGTTGCTTTTTGTTTTGTGTTTTGTCTGAATGTAAGTGACTGTCACAGCCAGGAAGAGACTGGAGGACTTTTTAAAAGCAGGTCAAAAAGGCTGGGCAGTCATTTCAATACAATAATTTATTACATATTTCTTCGAAAAACTGATGGATTTATTTATTTATTTCACTATTTCTTAATGTCGAGTATTTAATTCACACAAGGGTATACGATAAGAGCTGCACGATTTGGAAAAAAATATCTCATTACGATTATTTTGTCTGATATTGCGATTGCAACATAATTCATTATATTGGAAGTAATTATTATTTCATTCCTTCATTTTTCTAATGTTGAAATGAAAAATATATTAACATGATTATGGTGTGATTTTTTTTAGGATCTCTTTTAAACAAAGATTTTTTTCTGCAGTTTTTAGTAAACCTTTTGTAGGCTGGGACCACAAAACTTAATTCGGAAGGTATTTTGACACAGATGTTGCCATAAACAAATATTTTGTATTCCTGCGATTTAGATATTGCACTAGTCCATATTGCAATTGCGGTTTGATTAATTGTGCAGCCCTGATCGTGAAATATATATTGATATCTAGATATGAAGACAACTATCTAGACAGATTACAGTTAACAAATTTCCAACCCTAGTAAAAAACTGATCCTGGTCGTTTTTAGTTGTGAGAACAAATTATGGAATATGATTCCACCAGGTGCAGCTAGTTTTTGATATAGTGACCATTTTTACTTTAATTGCACACAGTGTTGCTTGTAGTGACGTGGCTAACTTTTACTGAGCTATTTTGTAAATGCCAGAGTCATTGTGTCACTATTTCTGACTTCAAGAAGAGGTATCGCTTTTTTAGGCAGCTTTATTTATTTATTTATTTATTTTTTAGGAACATATTTTAATGGAAGTTTTTAATGATAACAAGCTGCTGACATTATCTAGCTGATTGACAGGTCATTTAATACATGTAAAAACACTAATAGGTATATAAATCTGATATTTTTTTTATTTTTAAATTTGTTTACTGAGGTAAACTGTGATTTTTCTATCTAACTAAAACCTTCCAATTACTGGGCCTGTGAATATACCAAAAACTGCTCCCATTGTTTTTACATACAGAGTGCTTCCAGAGATAAGCTTCCAGTTGGACGGCTGTACTGATGGTGTTATTATTGTCACAAGACATTTTCTCTCTCCACACCAACAGTGATATCAGTAAAACATAATGCTTTCAGGCACATGTCATCTCCATATGGGCATGTTTTCTTTACCACACTGTACATCATTATTCAAGACCGAAGGCCCACAGCCAGATTGGATGTCAGCATTTGTCAGTATTTACTAACCAACATGTTTATTGTGGAGTAGTCGAAACAGCTCATTGTCCTTTACCATGAATGTACACATTCTGCTATCAAGAAAGCGCCACTATACATATAGACAGCTGTTATGGTAAAGAACAATTGAAATCTGTCTGGAGTGACGTGTTTTGAATATATTGTGTGTTTATGAAGAACACAAAGCAATTGTAAACATGATATTTCCCTATTTACTAACTTAACCACAGGAAGTGCTTATTTATTAGGGCCCGAGCAGGTAAAGACCTGCGAGGTCCCTATTGTTTTTCTAATGATTATTTATGATTATTATTATTTTTTTATTATTACTTTTCTTCGTCCCAAATGATCGCATTTTTCACTGCCTGAATGTCCCCCAAAACTCAACAAATTTTGAATATAAGTCACACATGGCAAAAAAAAATTATGATCTATAATCTGGCGCTATAATAAAGGAAAGTGCATTTTGGCTAATAACTCCCATATACTTTATCACACATTCAAAAACCTTATATCCACGCATGAATTGTGCTGAATCGCGTGATATAGGCCACGCCCATTTCCGCCTACCGTTTTTTTTCCCCACAAATTTGCGAAAAGTCGCAAACCTATTTTTTCGAACTCCTAGGCAATTTCATCATTTTGCAAATCTATTGACCCTCCTAACAAAAAGTTAATAAATTAATTTTGATATTCTAAAGAATACTCAAGTTATTAAAGAACAACTTCCTGCAGATTTTGTTCAAAACAGGAAGTATTGCATATCTCCACATTGGTGTGTCTGAATGACATGAAACTCAGGTTACTACTTTCCCATGAACCCCTGAGGGTCGCTGCAAAATTTTTGTTTGTTTTTTTGAAGTATTTTATATCTCCACATTGGTTGGTCGGATTGACACAAAACTTGGCACAAATATTGTCAATGCCCTCCTGAGGATAACGCTCGAAGGTTTTATTGATCCGCCCCCAGGTGGCGCCCTGGTGGCAGTCTAATTTAATGTTTGGCACCGTGCCCACACCATAACACTCACAGGGTTCATACGGATGCTTGAAATCCGTGAAAATGCTTACATTTTAATGTTGTATTTTCAAGGTTTAAAAGTGCTTGGATTTTGGATAAAGTGCTTGAAAATGCTTGAAATTCTTACTGTATTTCCCGTGCAATTTGACTATAGATAATCACATGTTCAATGAAAAAAGTATTAAATTGAATATTGAGATTAGCAAACTGTACTTTGGTTGTTAAAAGTGTAAAACCATCAACTGTATGATTGAGTGAAATTACCCCTTTTAGCATGTAAGCACTCATCTAAAACATGCAACTTACAACCGTTGTAAGGTACTAGAAAAGCTTGAAAATGGACCTTGAAAATCCTTAAAAAGTGCTTGAATTTGACTTGAATTTTTGTGTGGTGTTCCTTATATAAAAACATGGCTGCATTGCTGTTACAGTATCGCTTCAGTATTGCTATTACTTCCTTAATAAGTAGTACAGTAGACCGTGACAATTTAATTACATTAGAGAGACTTAGCAAGGCTGGACCAACACAAGTGTACGGAGAGGAGAAAGTAAGAGAGAGTTGTTATTGAACTATTGCATTGGGAAATCTGATTATATTAGTTTTTTTAATTTTTAATAGCAGATCTAAATGTGTAAAAAAAAAATCCAAGCCTACTGTTTTGAAGTTATTCATTATGTTTTATCTTCTTAACAAAGTTTCAAAAGTTATCCTGTGTTAGTGTTCCTGAGACAAAAACGCCTGTGTATTACTGGATCAGAGAGGCAATAAAATACTTACTTTTCCCACTTCTATGAGCTTGGAGTCCCAGTAAATATCAGGATAGGCATTTTACTTTGAAATTGGTTCACAGAAGAACAAAGCACAACAGAAAAATATAATTTTCATGTGATTAATAAATAAAACTGGATCATAAAATATAAAGCTATACTACAAATGAGGGCTGTAAATGTTTTAGCACACCAGCCCAGGACATTATTTCTTTCAATTCTACCAGGTCCAGCCACTGAGACCGAATATGATATTGAATATACTATGGCATGAGCTAGTGAAATATTGCAAATTCATTACATGTGAAGGGCTGCTTTGGAGCTATAAATGTTGAGAATGAGATTGAAATTGAAAAGTTCTTTGGAACAAATATCATAAAACTCTTTTTTCCATACATAGCGTGCCACAATTCAATAACCCCACTCCTTCTTTGCAGCATTCATTTCATCACATAAAAAGTGTCAGGTACATGTAGGAGGTGTAATTATGGTTTCTCAAATGTCATGCCGGTCATTTGTCTTACTGATCATGTGCGTTACAGTGCTTGTGGCCTAGCGCTGCGTATGCTCTGCTGTGTTTTGTTGTGAATTCAGAAAAGTGCTAGGGTTAGCAGTGTTACCATCAGCGCTGCTCACATGCACTGCTTGTGTATACATTTAACGTATTTCTGTAAATAGCAAAAGGCTCATGTAATATTCATATCGCAATCTCCCATTTAATAAGGCAAATAATAGTAATTAGATCCCAGATGAAGGTGTTTTCCTTTTGTTTCTCCAAATTTGCTTAATGCCATGTGACATGTCGTTGTGGGTAATGGATATAAATGGCCCGCCTCAACATACAGATGAATAAACAGAAAACGTGTCCTCTGGCTACAGCGGAGGTGTTAGTCATGGTGGCTCTCAGCAAGACTGATAACACGTTATCACTTGTGTCCTTCACAATGTGTTGGGGAATTGTCGAGTGGCTTACTGAATCTTGAGGACAATGCGCTGCTTTTCCCTTTTGTCACTGGAGAATATATGTCACTACATCATCTTAATGCTTTGTTTCTGTGAGACCATCAAGTTTTTCTATCACTTCTTATGAAGCAGACTTTGTGGTGTCTTTCATTTTGAGTGATATTATAACAGGATAATACACAGTCATCCTCCCTTAATTGTGGTTTCATTTTCATTGTGATGTTTGGAAGAGATTGATTAATACAGTTTTGAGGAGAAAGACACTTTATCTATCAAGAATAAATCACATTATCACAATCATTTCATGGAAATAAGTAAAAAAAACTTTTTTTATGGGTGGCCGTGTGTAAAATTAAGTTGTATCACAATACGATGTTATATAAATTGTTTGATTAACATGATTATGATATTTTCTGATATCACAAAGTCTCTTTAGTTACGATTTATATTTAGGGACTTACAATGGATATGGCATGACATCAAATGCCCATTTCAGTTATATCAACTCTCAAAAAGCCACTAAATTATGATTTAAAAATTGTATTACTGAGTTCTTTAACAACAAACAATAACAACAAAAACACTTTGGTGATGCACCCAAGTACCCAAGTGGTTGGTAAACCCTGCTGTTTTTATAGCATCATGTTGGATAAAATGTTGGTGACATTCTTTTTCACAAGAAATCGTGAACATGTAAACACAGCGGGCGATATCGTACACTATACGGACATGACCATGCTAACTTTTGCTGAACATGACATACTTTTCAGAGGCCAACATTTTCATATTAGACATGCTTTTTAAAATTGGTCTTTTGTAATATTATACATTTTTTTGAGACACTGAATTTTAGGTCTTCCTTAAATGTAAGCCATAATCATTATAATTAGAAGAAATTAAATAAATTAAGACATGAAATGTTTCATTCTGAGTGTAATGAATCTATATAATAATGTGTTATTTCCACTCTTTGAATTTAATTACTGACATAAATAAACTTTTCTATGATATTCTAATTTTTTGAGATGCACCTGTATATGACATGATAAAAAAGTTAAAATTTTAGTCAACTAAAATGCTTACGAAAGTCTACGTTATAATAATCTAACTATTGCCAACTTCAAGTCCAGTTTTGAGTTGCTGCATTCTGACAAAATCATATTAAGAAATGCTCATTATGACCTATTAGTGATGCTGGTAGGCTAATTTAGACTAAGTAGGCCGTTTTATCTTCATTGTAAGGCTGAAAATAAGGTTTGTGGCTCCAGTATGGTATTTTTTCTCTAATTTTGGCCAACAGTGGCTCTTTTCCCCATAAAGGTTGCCGACCCCTGACCTATACCAACAACCTGACTGCACCTGCTTCTGGGTGAAGTTGCTGCCCACAAAGTTATCTACCATAACCAAAATAAGGTTCATACAATCCAACTTAATTTTGTAACCAGTCGCCCCCTGCTGGCCATCAGAAAGGCTAACATCTCCAATTCGTTTCATATCGTTTATGTTTGAATAATGTGCAGTCTTACACTAGTCTACACGATGTGATTCAGTGTACCATATGTATTATGAGAGCCCTTTACATCAGGAAATCTCAGGAAATTTAGAGTTGCGGCTTCATCTATTATTTTCCATCACCATGCCCAGTCTCTGTGTAACACACTGCAAGAAAAGACGGAGATGATGGGAAATGGGGGGTAAGTAGCGGTTTCAATCTCCTTGGTTCTAATGTCTGCAATTCCTCTTTCTTAACCTTTTCCAGGTGTCATGGGTGAATATGAGCCCAAAATTGAAGTGCATTTCCCTACATCTGTTCTGGCTGCCAAAGGAGTCACTGTCAGGCTGGAGTGCTTCGCTCTGGGGAAGTAAGTCAACAAGGACATATTGCACAAATATGGATAGTTGTTTATTACAGCAGGATGATATTAATCACCAGGAACAGTAAACTACCGTCTATCACTGCTATGTTGCTCAGAGATCCTTAAGATAATACTCCTTGTGTTTTCCCCCCATCTTTAAATTACATTATTCCATTACCTGAAAGGGGACCAGGCATATCTTGTCTTCAGGCGGGATGTTAAGTGAGTGTAGAGAAGTGCAGCACGTAGCTCTGCTGTTAGATGGCATGTTAGTGCATGGGGGAAAACTGAATAGGGAATTCAGCCCTAGGGACCCATGTGTTCTCATAATTGAGAGCCCTGATGTATCTGTGTTTCCTGGGTGCTTTCAAGGTCTGTTATGAATGTAGAAAGCCAAGGTTATGTCTATGGAAAAAAAAGAAATTGGTAATAGTTGTCTGCCAGGAGGGAAAACATACTTTTGTCCACAGAGACTTGAATCCAAACCACTTACCACAGTTACTAAACTTAGCATTGCTGCCTCTGCGGTTTCACAACACCATTACCTTTTTAAAACAAAAAATATATATTGTATATGTATTTTTTCCCATTTAAATTAATTTCATTTTAAAAAATGCAGAACATTTTTAATCTATTTTTTTTCCAAAAAAGTGTTTGACATTACAAGAAATAATTATCATTGTACAACATAATCTTTTATCATCCCTACTCCATTTTGTTTATACTTATTCAGCATGAATTATTCATAACTGACTCCTATCTTAAGTGCAAACAGTCTCTAATCTACAGATGACTAAGGACCTCATAATTGTTTTCTTTGATTTCAATTAATTATCCACATTATGGCAAGTCATTTCCTAAATATATAGACACTGCATTATAATCTCACTCCTATCAAGATAAGCAGGAGTTTTGGGGCTGCTTGTGGAACAGCCCAGCAGCGTGAAGTCCTTGCTCCGTGCTTCCCTCAATGAAGTCATTTGTGCCTGATGGCTTTCAGTCAGACAGTGGTGCCACTGACTTACCCTTTTACATAGAGATGAATGATTTATCAATGCACCCTATTAAGAAATGCCAGTCTTTATATAGCCCTGAAAATGAAGTTAAAATGGGTTTTGTTCGCCTGTTGATCAATATTTATGATGGCACCACTGGCTAAGACTGTGGAAAAAGGCTCTTTGTGTGTGAATGCCAAAGCTCTTGATATGATTGTCTGTTGTGATATTTACCACTGACAGTACTTGGTAGGTCACAGTCAAGGGCAACGAGAACAAAGAGACGATACAGATGAAAGAGAAAACAATAAAAGGAGTTTTGCATCCCAGACATCTTATAATAATGTATTTTTTTAGTTATGTATGTCAGACTGATTAGTAATCATCATTTTATCATTTATATGGTTGTGAAAGTGGGTTTTTCTGTAGATTAATACCCATTTTATACTATCATGGAGCATCACTGTGCTGCGGGTGTTTCAACTTACTTCATATAAAATATCTTTTTTTTAAAACTAATGAACGAGGGACTTTCACCCAGGAGAACGGGGTTCATGTCCCGTGTGAAAACACAAGTGAAAAACCACCCAAATGGTGGAACGAGCCTATACATGTTCTGCTGCAGGCTGAAGACCTACCTCTTCCAACAATACCTTGGTTAAGTCATGGTTGCTAATAAAAATATATATATATATTCTTCTTTCTCTTCTTCTTTAGCACATGTGTTACACTTATATAGCACTCCTGTAGCGGTTACAGTTGGCTCTTAAAAGTTATGCACTTACTTGATTCCTGTGGTCTGAGGCTTGTACCTTCAGGGTTGAATGCACTTAAATTCGCTTTGGACAAAAGCGTCCGCTAAATGACATGTAGTGTGATGTACATTTTTTATGTAACTTACGGTAGTCACATCACCCTAGTAACTACTTCACTTCCGGCATTAAAGCATTAAGTGCTTTCGGTGAATTTAGGCTACAAAACCGCTGACCTAGGTTTAGGGGAACTACACCATGGACGCATGACCAAAACACCATAAGCCATTATCCTTTAGACACTCTCGGACAAGCTAACCAGCGGTTTGACAAGCTAGCAAAGCTGTGGCCTACATTGTTTATAAACATAATTTACAATCTACATCAGTTTGCAAGAGCGCTGAAAACAGACTAGACTTTGAGGGGATGTGATGACGTTTAATGTCCCCGACAACCTCTGTAGTATCATTTAGCCACTTGCAACCGCCTTTTTAAGGACACATAAAAAGTCAAAAATTCACAAGTGGGGGTATCGACGTTTATCAAAGTGATGTATTTTCCTCTACATGAGAGCTGTAAGATGTTAATTCACAAAGTTATTTTATTTAAAAAATTGCTAATTCTTAATATAATCTTAATCTTAATAAAACAGACAACAAACAGTTACAAACCAAATATAGTCCTCATTTCAAAATAAAATATGTCACTGTTGTCATCATCTGAACTCGTTTTTCTGGTTTCAAGCTTCCAGCAAATGTTTCCTGGATGGAAATCTGTAGGAAAAAGTTTTCATCAGAGATTCATGTTTGCTTCAGTTTGGCTTAACTGAAAATGAAAAAAATATAGTTTGTTGATTAAAGTACAATGTCTTGTTCTGATACATTTTGATTCTGCTTTTTATTGCCAGTTGATGCAAAACAGCAGGTATTCAGCCAGCGTTTCTTTTCTGTTTGTTTTTTTAAATGAAATATTATCAGGACAGTTGCCATGAAAAATGATAGCTATCTTTTGATGATGATACGTGATATATACAGGGTGTCCACAATGTCTCTTTACAACTTAAAACATTTATTACAAAAGCAAATAAACAGACAAATATGTGGAAATTATTACAAAATTAGGAGTAGATATTGAAGCTTTTTTTCCTCATTTAATACACCTCTACATGGGCACCCTTTGTTGCATGGAGCACATCAAGACAGTGCTCGATTGGAGATGGAGAGAAACCGTTCCCCGCTATTTTGTTTCAATAAACTATTGTGCCTTCACTTGAGGAGTAGCTATTTTTATAGGAGTTAATTTATTACAACCTGCTTCATCAACAGGGTACCTGAAATATACAAACGCAATGCGACTTAAAACTGAGTACTGAGTAAGTAAGATTTATGACTTTATAGACACCCTGTAGATTAGATTAAATTTAAAACTCTGGCTTTATAGTCCGTTTTACAAGAAGCTGTGAAAAGTGCAGTGCTGCTAGCTGCATTCATTCTAAGGCATATTGGAGTATGTAGTTCAGAAGGCCTTGTACATTTGATGGGTTACGCATTCTCCCACTCATTTCCACTTAAAATACAATATGTGACATGTGGTGCATGCTTTCAACCAAATTGCCTTAGAGTAGCGGAGATACTTTTAGTTTCAGTGACCCCAGAGGGAATCAAACTCTTGAAACCCTTGCAGTTAGGTTCCTCGTTGAGCTATACATGAACACAAGGACCACACTGTGAGCAGCAACAGAAAGTGCCTCTTAATGACAACACATTTTATACTCTTAAACCCATGCGTTTGAAAGACTAAGATCACAGATAAAACGTGGCTTTGTGTTTCAGGTAGATTCTTCCTAAAATAGCATAGAATATCCTAGAGGGACCAAAAAACATTAAGAGCTTAGTGAGTGAGCTAAGTGGCGGAATAATATCTAGATTTTAATGATCTGAAGCAAACCAATTCTCCACTATATTTTGATTTAATTTTCAATCTTTATTATGGAGCAAGTCCAGATGAGAGCACCGCAATTGTGTGAAATGCTAATTAAGATGTAATCTACAGAGCTGGCCTATGGGCACATTCTTAAATTGAAAACTGTAATACCTTACATAAACTCTAGTGAGTAACACATTCATGATGTAAGGGGGTTTAAAATACACTTTGATAAAGTTGACATGACCTTATCTTCAGAGTTCAGGAATTAATGGCAACAGTTCCATACGGGAGACTCTAACAGGCAGAGTTTCCTGTTTCTAGACTGATTGACTCTCTTCCCTCCCTGTCTGCCCCCAGTCCTTTGGACACGTACTGGCCTGGTGCTCATTATTCAGCCTCCAAAGAGAAATCCTGCCACGGACTCCGGAAGATTCACCCTCATTTTCCAGCCCTCTGAGGTCTCTATAGATTTGCTCTGTTCTCCAGCTAGTCAAGAGTTTATTTGGAGCAAAGGTCTCTTGCAAAATTGTCCATCAATAACATATAAGGAAGGGCTTCATAACAACCGCATGCCATATTCATGAGTCCTGATTGAATCTCTGTTGTTAGCATTTGTTTATGTTGTTCTTACACCCCACAGGGGCATTGAAATGAAAATGCCAAGTGCTAACAAATGGACCCACATTAGAGCACAGATATTTGATTTTACCTCAGGCCACAGTTTGCCTCCAGTCACCATATTGTATGGGACAATATTTGTTGTGAATTCAACACACTATGAAAATATGTAGCTGTCTGAACTGCAGATGGGGAGATACTAGTGATGACAGTGACTAACATCATTATGTAACTAGATTAATGTATGACTAACTGAGCATGCTTTGTCAGGGAATGATGCAATACACGTCATATAAACATCAATTAAAGTGACACTATTGTGACTATCATGTCGTATAAATTGTATTAAAAACCACACTGCAAAAAAGGTGTGTCTAAAAACAAGAAAAAAAACACATAATCTGAGGGAAATCATCTTGCTGTATGGACAGATAATTTCATTTGACAAGATTTCTTAAATTAAGATTATTAAATCTAGAAATAAGTATGTTGTACACTTAAAATAAGAAAGTACCTCTTTAAACAAGATCAATTAAAGCTGCAAGCAGCAATGAACTGACCCAGGCAGAGTGCACTGCAAATGATTTGTTTCTTACCAAGATTAAAAAAACAACTTTAGATTTAGAAGTGTTAGATAATTTATCTTGTTCGAAGAGTTAATTTCTTATTTTAAGGATACAACATGGTTATTTCTAGATTCAACAATCTTAATTTAAGAAATCTTGTCAAGTGAAATTATCTGTCAATGCAGCAAGATATTTTCCCTCAGACTTAGTGTTTTTATCTGGTTTTTAGACACACCTTTTTTGTAGTGTACCATGCTTTTTCACAGTTTGCATGGAAATCAAAGCCACTGTGAAATACATATTTGTTTGGGAGACAAAGACATTCAGTGCTAGAACTTTGTCCTCAAATCCATGTGCAGAAATGTGAGGCTCCAATAACTGAAGTCCATTTGAAACTACTGACTTATTCAGTGTCTTGCTTCACAGTCTCAGTGATGTGTGGAAACCTAAATGCATGCTGTAAGGTAATGAGATTCAAAAATACAAGGACTCTACATAAGTTTTTATATATATAAATATATATATGTGTGTGACATAAAATGCCTGTCCAAAATAAAAGAAACTGCTTTGTTTAATACAAAAACATGCTCTGAATCCTAATTCGAGTCCATTGCTGCCAAGAGCACTTCAATGTCCTTGTGAATTTAGAGCAGATAAAAAAGCTCAGGGATGTAACATTTCCATCTTGGCTAAATGATTGATGGGTTCACTGGAGGTTTGTATGGTGTCACATTTCCATCTTTCAGACACCTGTCAACTCTAGTTGTCATACAAGAGCACCACTGATACTGGCAGACAGTCTCTCTCTCTCTGCATGTACGAGCCATCTATCATACGGATCTATAGGACAATCTATGAATAAACAGGGATAGATGACATTGCGAGAACACTAATCATAAAAGTATTTTCAGCTCCTAACAGCCTGATTTGAATCTTGTCCCCATTCCTCTGAAACCCGGGCTCTAATGTGCAGCTCGTTTGCTACAGTAAATATATAATGAGTGGTCAAAAGGTCAGTGATTCACATGTAGAGCAGAACCAGCATTAACCCTCTGGAGTCTCCAAAAGCGCCAAAGCATGACTTCTTCATGACATCCAGACGTAAAAACAAAGCAGCGCCGAGCCCTACCATTAATTTACCTCTAAAGAACTGGCTGTAAACTCCATGAGGCCAGTTTCAGTTTGATGATGATATACCAAGTAAAACTGGAGACAAGCTCAAATATATTTAGTATAAAATGATAGAACTGGATGTAACCCTCTAATATGTTAGATTTGCAACCTTTGTTCACATTTGCAACATTTAGAATTCTTTATTGAGCATGATAGTGTTTTGAAAGTAAAAAAAAGATTAAAATCACATTTTATGTTGGACTAAAGGACTAAAAATACACAAAATGACCAAAAACAAAAAACACAGAAGAAGACACAAAATGACCGAAAACCCCCCACAAAATAACAAAAAAAGACACAACAAAAGACAGAAAATGACTAAAAAATACACAAAATGGCCAAAATTGTTGTGCGAAACACATAAGACACAAATAAAAGAGAGTCCCACTAGAATAAAAACCAGAGTTGGATGACAGGATCACACACAATCACAAGATCACATTTATGTTGTTTTTTCTTTGTTTCTTTTTGGTTCAAAATGTTGATCCAGTAAATCAGAATTAAAAAAATCAATTATTATTAGGTCATATAGGTGAGGTTGTGCTGAAAAAAAAAATACCAACATGTCATTTAAACATTTTTAAGTGGTGTATACAGGCAGGATGAAAAGGATTCATTCATTCAGTTTTTCATTATTGATGAATCTGCTAATTCTTTTTTTTTTATTATTCATTTTGTCGTCAAGTCAAATTATTTGTTTTTTCTAACTAAATGTCCAAAACTCAGCTCACCTTGATTAATGAGTAAATTGATGGAGCATTAAGCATGAGTGGGACCAGTTTACATTGTGATATAAGAAAGAGATTAAACATTGTAAAAGGTGTTAAATGTTCTTCCAAAGATGCAGACGAGAGAGTCTTTAAAGTGAGATCAATAAAGATAAAGTAAGTTAGTGAAGTTAATTTATAGAGCACTTTTCACTGATAACAACACAACATTTTTTACAGAAAAAGGAGAACATAATAAATTATTAAAAACACAATATGTTTTAAAATTGCAACAAGTGAAGGTGCTTGAACATATCGCTGTTTGAATTATTATTACAAGGTCCTTGTCAGATGACTGCTTCATATTGAGTATAATACGTTTATTATCCTCAGTAATAATCTTCTAGTTTTAAGAAGACTAGAAAAGGCACCTGAAAAATGAAGATCTAAACAAAGACCTATTATGCAGTATAAACACTCTTACTTGTGTGGTTTACATGAATTGTCAGTGTCGGGAACTAATTTTTTTGCGATCATCATGTTAGGGAAAACGTCTGTATTTTTATTGCACTACTTTTAAACAAACAATAGAAACAGTTTTTAGTGTCTGGTGCTTGTTGTAAACAAACAGAGTTCGCTAAGTGAACACCTCCTGCAACAGCAGTAGCACATACACACTGTACAGCTACAGAGAAAACTGTTAGCCTATTAGCAATTTGCAGACTGGAAATTAAGGGGTAAACATCCCCTCTGGCTCTGCAGCTCGGAGAGACTGCTGCAGGAGGATTGTGCTGCTTCGACTCGTTCTTACGAACGAGGAGTCTCCAATAACACCAGAAAAAGTCGCTGGATTTGTTGCCAGTTGCTTTTTTGAAAAATAGTTACTAAGGGGGTCTGAAAAGTCGCTAAATATAGCAACAAAGTTCCTAAGTTGGCAACACTGCTTCGCCAGCTTTAACAAATGGCGCGTGTTGTTGTTGTGGCGTGGAATACTACGTCACATCCTGCTTAGCGTTCTATCCAATCAGCAACCAGGCTTTTTTCAGGGGAGAAAAACGGCCTCGCCCCCTGGTGGTTGGTGGACTACTGGTGTAGAAGGTGCTTGATTAGATATGCAGGAGAGCCGCATTTTAAAATGGAAATATCGCAGACGATCAGGTTAATTTAATCGTATAGTTTTTCTGTTATCCTGCTGACAAACAGACAAACCACACTGTTGAGGTCAATGAATGATTATCATCAGTAAAGTGCATCATTGAAGCTCACATCCTATACTGTGTGTCAATACTGCTTATTCCTATATTCCCCTGTACTGTTGAGTGTATAATCCTACTCCTCTCTCCTCGCAGTCCAGTGCCAACAATCACGTGGAGGAAGATAAATGGCAACATCCCCAAAAAAGCCAGACTTCGGAAGTCCCAGGCCGTGCTGGAGATTCCCAACATTCAGCTGGAGGACTCAGGGACTTATGAATGCAAAGCTGAGAATCCAAGAGGAGGCACTGCTTTTAAGGGACATCTGCAGGTCTACAGTGAGTCTGAGCACACTCTTCTTCTCTGTTGATTTACTCATCTTGTTCGTTTGTCCAGCCATCAAATTTTATATAAGAGCACACATGTTGTTGTGTTGTATTCCAGGAATATCAGTCTGAACATACCAGTCTAAACAACAGTTTCCAAGGATTTCTCTTGATGTAATCCTTGCTGGTACAGTTTCCTCAAACTCAAGGTTTTGGACCGGAGCTGGTCCCTGTGAATGTGCTGCAGAGTCCAAGGACTAATAACACATCCGTGTTAGAAAATCCAAGAACAAGTGTTCATCTCCTTAACAAATGAGCTGTGGCTTTTACTGTGGGTCTCTTAAACAATTTTTTTTTTTAAAGCTATCTTGTGTGTTTTATTACAAAATATTCTTCTCTGATAGTTGTTTTAAGAGACTATTGTGACTTTTTGAAGATTTGAATTGTTTATTCTACTATAGAATATATAACTATAACTGCAGTAGTTACATCCATTTATTTGTTTGCTGCTTTCTATGAGCACACCTGTTTATAATTATTAGTGTCACCACAAATAAATAAATCAGTTAACAGATTGGGATAATCTGTTTAAATAGATAACACATGATTTATAGAATTATCAGTTATTGCACTGCAAAAAAGGGGTGTCTAAAAACAAGATAAAAAAACTAAATCTGAGGGAAATGATCTTGCTGCATGGACAGATAATTTTACTCGACAAGGTTTTAAATCTAGAAACAAGCATGTTGAACCCAAGCAGAGTGCACTGCAAATTAATTATTTCTTACCAAGATTTGAAAAAAACTTTAGATTTAGAAGTGTTACATAATTCATCTTGTTTAAAGAGTTAATTTCTTATTTTAACCATTCAACATGCTTATTTCTCGATTTAACAATCTCAATTTAAGAAATCTTGTCAAGTGAAATTATCTGTCCATGCAGCAAGATCCTCTCAGTCAGATTTAGTTTTTTATCTTGTTTCTAGACACACTTTTTTTGCAGTGTGGGAATACAAATAAGTAGGACAGCAACTTCTTGATTAATCTTAACACACATTGTAATATTCTCAGCTCAAGTCTAATGCAGGTATTCACTAGTATAGTATTTATTTTACAGAATCTTGGCTAAACTAAAAACATTGAGTGATTAAATATCAGTTTTAGAACGGACCTCTCTTAAAAAACAGTTTTTAGTTTTCTAACAGCTGTGCGTTGGTAGAAGGTGGGCTGAATTGCTACCTTTGCCCATTACCATAAGCTTATCTATGGGGGTACATGTCCTCCATTCCTCTCTCTCTCTGTGTGTCCCGTGTGCAAAGGACTAAGATAATAGACTGCCTCAGCCTTGGTAGGACACATTTCCAAGGCTCTGCACTTCTTGGCAACCTCCATTCTGTTGACATCACAAGGAGAAAAGGGAGCTAATTTGTAGCAGCCTCACGCTAAATGTAATTTACAGAGGTCAGTCTGAAGTTTGAACTTGCATTGTGAGGGAGACCTTCCTGACCATAATCATTCAATCAAACCACACACAAAAAAAGTATTCTACTGAAGGTGCCATATGCAAAGAACAGGGAAGAACGTGCTTAGCATGTTACTGTAGGAGGAGCAGCAGCTCAATGGCTAAACCAGTTTCTTCTTTTCTTCACACACTGTACAAAGAATACATCAACATGCAATGCACTCCACTGGGTCTGGAATAGTGTGCAATGCTATAATTGAGTTATTGTTATTTTTGTAATTAGAAAACAAAGATAAAGCAAACAAATGTCAGAAATCTGTGTGAAAGCTTTGTCTGAATAAAGAGAAATGAGCTCTTTGCATTTAAAGCTACTGAAGTCTACACAAATTGGCCATTAAGTTCTGGATGCACATGTTATTTTAATATTTTATACACACCTTTTAAAATCTTTTTTATTCAAGTGCTCAGTATTACAGCTTTATCACAACACACAACAATTGATGGCACCATATCTATGTATAAATGTGTCTCATTTAAGCAAAGAGATTAAAACAAAAGGGGGGGAAAGGCTTGGATTAATGACTAACTGATTAACATTCCTTCCCCTACACAAGGCTGGCAGAGTGATCCAGCCCCAGTAAAAGGTCCTTGTAAATTTTATATTCTTGTAAATGTACAGGGATTTAAAAAACATGTGCAGTGTGAGAGCCGGTAGATAGAAAGAAACTACAAGAAAGAAGGTGCATGCAGCCCATACAGTGCTCAGATCCTGAATTGTGACAGAGATTGTGTGCAGGATGTGGAGTTGGACAGGAGCTGTGGTTGCAGCCTTGGAAACACAAGCAAGTCGGCTACGGAGAGAAAAAGACAGACAAAAAAAACGGAGCTTCATGGTTAAGGGCCCCCGGGAAAGGCTGTTGCCTAGTTTGCCTATGCTATGGGCCAACCATGCAGTGGAAGGAGAAAAAAAGAAGAAAAAGCATGATCCCCCACACTTCCTCATCACTACACTGCAAAAAAGGTGTGTCCAAAAACAAGATAAAAACGCGAAATCTGAGGGAAACTATCATGCTGCATGGACAGATCATTTCACTTGACAAGATTTCTTAAATTAAGATTTTTAAATCTTGAAATAAGAATGTTGAACGCTTAAAATAAGAAATTAACTCTTAAAACAAGATAAATTACACTATAAAAAATATTTGTAGAAATTACAGTAAAACTGTCAAATTGCATGAGAATTAGGGTGTAAAATAAAAAATTGCATATTACCATAATAGACACTTTTAATTACCGTAAATCAAGGAAGAGTAGAAAACATTTGAAAAACGTTTGAAAACACACAGTTTTACTGTAAAAATATAAAAATGTCCATGTAAAATTAATGTAGATATACTATATTGTCACAATTAAGATTGTTAAATCTTGAAATAATGCATGTTGAACGCTTAAGATAAGAAATAACTCTTAAAACAAGATTAATTATCTAACACTTCTAAAAGTTTTTTTAAGAGTTAATTTCTTATTTTAAGCGTTCAACATGCTTATTTCTAGATTTGATAATCTTGATTTAAGAAAACTTGTCAAGAAATTATCTGTCCATGCAGCAAGTTCATTTCCCTCAGATTTAGTGTTTTTATCTTGTTTTTAGACACGCCTTTTTTGCAGTGTATAAACCCCCCCTGTATTTTCTCATATATATTAAAAAGGTTTAGTTTTTCTTGTAGGTCTTGATTATAGGTGTTACAGGTTTCACTACTATATATTCCTTAATCCTGGTCTCAGAGACGAGCCCTGGATGTTTCCAGCTGTGGATTATTTTACACCTCCTGTCTTCTCTCTGTCTGTGAGCCAGCACCTCATTAGAATAGGTGTTCATTTTCCTTCAGTTCTTTAGGGTTAAAGAGCATAACAGGAGGATCGGGAAAAAGAAGATATTATTACTGGAGACACTGTGTGATTTTTGAATTATCTCTGCTAAGTGCAGTGCAAAAGTAAAGGATCAATGACAGCAAGTGTGTCAAGGATGCATTCAAGGACTCTTCTGTAAAGTGTCAAGCATCGAAAGGCTGTAAAGAACAATGAAAACAAACTGTGCAGTGTTAAAAGGGAGCGTACAAGAAAAGTTTTTCATTGACTTAAAAAAAAAACACATTTCCTACAGTATGTAAGTACTTCCTAAACTATAGTTTTGCTTCTTTTGGGATTGTAACATTAAGGGAAAATGTGCCACGCTTTATCTGGCTGTCCAATCAGTGTTGATGGTCCTTTGGGGTTGGCGAAGGGGACAATATCCAACAAGAACTGCCCACGCCGACATTCATGATTCCATTTCTGTTTGCATCGGAGAGCAATTTGAGCAAAGGCACCAGCAGTCGCTGTTTGGGATCTGGAGGGTTCCCCATTGGCCACATCCTCTCCGTTGCAGCCGCAGCCCCGGGCTCTTTCTGCTGCATACCTTCGGCTGTATACTCGAATAAATACAGCTGAATAGCCGAGTCAGGCAAAACACTTTAAAACATATCCTCGTCCACAACATCATATTCTGGGGTGTCATTTACGCTGTTGTAAGCGTAACTAGTTCACAGTACCAGACCAAAGAAGTTGTGTTTTTGAGTGGCACCTAGAGCCCGCCCCCTGAATACCCAGAGAAACCCGAGCCTGTAGGTCGTCTTTTTCTCCAACTATGTCACTGTCATTTCAAATGAATGCAGAAAAAACAACAGATTTTGCAGCAGGAGAACTCAGCTTTCTCGGTTGATATGGCACGCACGGAGGAATTTATTGCTTCAATCAGCTACATTAACCATCAACACTGACAGGGCAATCACACAAAAGGTTGCATTCCTCTTTCAAATACTATTGGCAGTTAGTTGTCAGTGAATTTGTATTTTTTCTCCTCTAAGTACAGGTGGCCATACTTGTGTCTTGTGTGTGTTTCAAGGATATATTACGTATTCTAAATCTTTTTTTCCTCTCTTTCTTCAAAGCCCTCCCTCAGTGGGTCAGAATGATTAATGATACTCAGATGGATAGTGGAGAGAAGCTCCAATGGGAGTGCAAGGCCATGGGGAGGCCCCGGCCCACCTATCACTGGCTCCGTAATGGTTTGCCCTTGACATCCCAGGTACTTACCTTACTACACAGTGCCCTCTCCTTTTGTTGACTGTGCCATGAAATATCTGAATTATTTCTATGAAACCACTATATGCATCATTATCATGTATAGTCTATTTATACTTAGACACAATGTATCTTTTCTTGTGACAGGGTCGAGTTGAAATAGTGAATGGAGAACTCACCATTCACAAAGTGCAGCAGACGGACTCAGGAATGTACCAGTGTGTTGCTGGAAATAAATACGGGGCCATTTACTCGAATGCTGAACTCAAGATTTTAGGTAGGTACGCCTTTGGTTTTACAGGGATTCCTCCAGGATTTTTTTAAACCGTGGGGGAGGTCTGCCCGAGTGGAAGAGGGGGGTGACGACGACAGCATTTTGAAATGTGAAATTATGACTATTTCAAACTAAATGTTTTTCTAAATACATTATTTACTACAGGTTTTCCGGTACATGAATTGAAAATAATAATTGAAAATAGGATCTTGCAGTATCACTGTCCAGACTTTTACTAATCTATCTCCTATAGTTTAATAAACTCCCCTCTGGAAGGGTTATCGGGACAGGTAGGGTGGATACAACTCCAGTCACTTTTATGATTTTTATTAAGTCCACATACACAACAAGCAGCCACACACTGGGTAGCTGCTACACTACGATAGCCTACCGCTAGTTAGCTTATTAGTGACGTTAATTAGAAAATTATGCAGTGACGTTGATTAGGTTGTAAACCTGTAATGCAAACATAAACACAAAAACCCCAGAATTATTGAATTAAATTATACACTCATTCATATGATATTTAAACACCAACCATGCTAGTCTGCAGCTACTCACCGGCAAGGCGTACCAGTCCTGACTAACAAGTAAATGAAACAAAACCAAAAGGTGAGACACCTGCTGGAAAGTTCTACAATCACTAGGCCAAAACAACAAACACAACAACAACAAATTAAAGATATAAGTTAAATAGCTAAACTAGTCTATATTGAATACAGTCAAGTAAACATCTCTTCCTGCATAGAATGTGTACAAAAGAAAAGGGCAGTCCATCCATTTGAAGAAAATAGCTACAATGTAAAAATACAAGGCTGTAGCACAACTACACACACAACTGTGCCCTCATGTCTCCTGTGAGATATGACATTTTTTAACATTTGAAATAATGACTACAAACTGAATGTTGGTACTGTAGCAAGTATACACAACTGCCTAATCTAATGTCACAGTTTGCAGCCTGGCTGAGAGCACTTCATTTCTCTTGTTATTTTTATCAACCTAGCTTAGGTACCTTTCTTTCACCCCTTTCTCTCCCTCCACGCCCGGACTGTTGTCTCTACTGTCTTCGTCTTTTCGCAGCCAGACAGGCAGGTGGTGACTCCGGTGTTGGTTTTTCAAAATAAGGATTTGCAGCGTGGCGTCACATTTCATGAAAAACACCATGTTTTGTGCCAAAATCACATTTCATACAATAATTTACAATAATATAAACATAAAATAACATAAAAACAAGGTAAAAAAAAACCCTAACATTATTCTGAAGGTGTGGCTGCTTTTATTTTGCCGTGGCGGCGCGCCATAATCAATAACATGTGGAGGAAACCCTGGGTTTTATAATAAAAAGAAGACAAAAACATGAAATTAAAAGAAAAAATTGTTTTCTTTTTTATGAGGCAACTAATTCCCCATCTCGCAATGTAAATAAAAGTCAATTTTTATTAGTCTATCGGCCCTGTGTTTGGATCCAATCCAAAATCCAATGCTTGGCCGATGTTACAGCCTACTACCAAGTTTTATAAAAATCAGGGCAGTACACTGCAAAAAAGGGGTGTCTAAAAACAAGATAAAAACATTAAATCTGAGGGAAATTATCTTGCTGCATGGACAGATAATTTCACTTGACAAGATTTCTTAAATTAAGAATGTTAAATCTAGAAATAATCGTGTTGTACGCTTCAAATAAGAAATTAACTCTTAAAACAAGAGTGTAGCGTCACATTTCATGAAAAGCACCATGTTTTGTGCCAAAATCACATTTCATACAATAATTTACAATAATAATATGCTGCCGTGGGGGTGCGCCACAATCAATTATATGTAGAGGAAACCCTGGATTTTATAATAAAAAGAAGACAAAAACATGAAATTAAAAGAAAAAAAATGTTTTTTTCTTTTTTACGAGGCAACTAATAATTTCCGCCAAGCACATTTCTTGACACTCTGCACAGAGCAGAAGTGCAGAGTGAGTATTGGCAGCTGAGTAAGGTACTGGATGATAGGTAGAGGAGATTGAAATGCGAGTGGGGAACACTGAACTGTGAGATGTGCTGATTGCCAATCAATGGTCCCTGATTTAACCCAGGCAGTGGACGGCATGAATAAAAGAAGGGCCCTTATGGTTATATTCAATGAGATGTCTGCACGCATCAAGCAGAGGAGAGTCTGGAACATTTCTTCGTTATTTCCGAGGAGAATGAAAAGCAGTGACTTGTAGGTATAGATTTATACTAATGGGAGCAAACACCAGAGGAGAAACATCAATGGTTTCTTTGATGGGGTTTAATGACTCCATTAGTGTGTTATCTCCTCTCTATCGTTTGTCATCAAAGCAAAGTCTACATCACAATGCTCATTACTTAGGAAAACAAAGCCTCACCTCGGACATGACTTTCATCTTTCAGGTGGGGTTTGCTGTTATCATTTGATAATCAACTATTATTATTATTAACTCATACATTAAACAATGTGTATTTACGTAAACTTTTTAATAACTGTTGCTAATAAATGATCAAATAATAGCTCATTAAACCTTATTTCAGTTGTTTTGTTGTTAACAAACAACACAATTATAATTAAGCTAAAAGAAGTATTACTAATGCTCTAATGCGTATGTTTTTCAACTGTTTATTGTTGCAAACAGTATAACATTTTATACACTATATAAAGTAGTAATAGACAATTTAACAAGGTGTTATAATCATCAGTTGCAACCTTATAATAAAATCAAAAAATGTTTGTACATTGTTTACAAAACAATTATTAACTGTAAACAAAGTGTTACAAATATATGATAAATCTATAGTATGCATGTAATGTTAATAGATATTTTATAAACTATTTCTTAGCAGTTTACATGTTATATGTTAATGACCAACAAAAACTTAACGTGCTGTACATGACATTCAGAATACAAATATAGCAATAGGGCTGCACGATTATGGCCAAAATGATAATCACGATTATTTTAATTAATATTGTAATCACAATTATTAATCACGATTATTCATCATGTTCGGGAAAACATCTGTATTTTTTTGCACTACTTTTAAACAAACAATAGGAACAGTTTTTAGTGTCCGGTGCTTGTTGTAAACAAACAGAGATCGCTAAGTGAACACCTCCTGCAGCAGCAGCACATACACACTGTACTGCTACAGAGCTAACTGTTAGCCTATTAGCAATTTGCAGACTGGACACTAAGGGGTTAACATCCCCTCCGGCTCTGCAGCTGGGAGAGACTGCTGCGGGAGGACTATGCTGCTTCGACTCGTTTTTACTCTTCTTAACTTAATAAGAATAAGAATGAGTCTCCAAACGTCTCTAATAACACCAGAAAAGTCGCTGGATTTGTCGCTAGTCGCTTGTTTGAAAAATAGTCGCTAAGGGGGTCTGAAAAGTGGCTAAATATGTAAGTATAATTTGGCAACACTGCTTCGCCGGTTTTGAAATATTGCCAACGATCAGGTTAATTTAATCGTGGCAGCCAAAATTAAAATTCGATTAATTGTGCAGCCCTATATAGCAATAAATACATTTTTGCGTTATAGTGGAGTAACATCGCCCTGACCAGAGAAAGCCACACTCTCTCTCTCTCTCTGTGATTTGTTCTGGCATGTCTGTGTATGTGAGTACCAAGTGCATTAAAAAGTGATGCCAAGGGGCGTCTGCAAGCATCTATATGTGACAAGCTGGGGATGAGAACGAGTGTGGAGACAGTCCCTGCTGAACCATAGATCTGCTCTAAACGTTGTGTACATCAACTTTAATATCCCATATAAAATGTTATGTGTGCAATAATAAACTACTAAAATTACATTGCTATTCATTAATAAACATTTTAATTATCATTCCATTGTTTGTTAACAGCAAAATTACTAGAGTTTAATGCATTATCAAGTAATCATTTTATTACTGAGCTTTATTATGACGTGTTACAGAGTACTTGCATCCTTTCTTGCAGACAACTAAACAGGAGTCACATTTACTTTAAAATTTCACAACACTAAAAGCCAAGGAAACCGTGCTCTTCAAACATACATGTGAGGCTTCAGGCTAAAAACATAACAGTCGCTCTGAATGGCTGTCCACTGTTCTGTGTTGATGCACTATTTTCTCCTTGTCATCTTCTATACTGGGATACATCTGGTGATACCCGTTCCCCTTTTGTGTTTCCCAGAGGGACAGTTTGATTTACTGTCTGTGTGGCATGCCCTTTTTTGAAGGGGAATCTGTGGCATTTTAAAAATCTCACTGCAAGTGGACGACATTTTTGGTGGTAGATCTATAAACTGTTTATCCCTAAACCATCATTTTACAACCTGTGTAAAACAGCCACCTTTTATTTGATTTAAATCCACAGTGTTATGTCTGCAAAAAGTGAGAAGATCTAGATTTTAATAAGCTTTATGTGAGCTGACGAGGAAGTGCTTTCGCCTTCCTTAGAGTCACAGTCACAATGATGCTATTTGGAAGCCTGTGATGAATGTTTTCATAACTATACCCCCCAGGCACGTCTTCCCAGTGACCTGTGCTCTGTGGAGATGTCCACAAGCAAACACTATCAGGACAGATTACATGGCTAATAACAGCCTGCAGATGAGCGATCACTGGAGGCTACATGGGGGCAGTTGCTGCCCTCATGCCTGTGATCTTGTCCCAGATCCAGCTCTTCTGGGAGGGTGGCGGGTGAAGCAATAAGGGTACTGCTGCCACCAGCTGCAGGCCTGCTCTTATTTTGATTAAAACAAATACACACTGCAACTGCTCTGTTTTCTGCTGCTTTCCGTGTCTAGAGGGACCTCTGCCACTCAGGCAACTACTCAGCCTCAAAGACACAAGTGTTACAGGGAGAGGGGTCAGCCTGTAGCTACAGATGGGATTGAATTGTCATTGTGTGTAATGTCACCTTTAAAGCATCATTCAGGATTTGAATAATGCCACTTGACAGAGCCTTGCAGCCTGCACATGGCCTTGATGTGTAATACAACAGTATACCAGTACTAACTTTAAGCCCGAAGCCTTATTTAGACCATTAGTGTCTAATTCTTTCTCTTCAGCGAGCCATAATTAAAAAGAAATGTATTTATTATTCGCTCAAGCAGCATGGCTAAATATGGGTTAAAAACAATTTTCATACGAGCAGTTCAAATCATCCAACCGTGTCATTAACAAGATGACAGCTATTAAGTAATTAGGCTACACAACACAATGTATATTTATAGAAGTGTAGGGTCTACTGAATTAGCACATTAAGACAAAGCATAGTACATTATACAGTATATAAAAGCATGTTTGATTTGAAGCATGCTTTGTTATACTTGATGTGGAAAATCTAGTTAAAAATTAGCATTTTTATCAAGCAGCATTTTGAGTCATGATGTGTCAGTCTAAACCCTCTAGCATTTTTTAAATAATTACTTTGAAATGTCACAGTTGAAGACGTGTTAGGAGTACTATTTTTACAAATCTTTTACATTTTAGCAACCACACAATTAATTAAAACTACAGTGACAAAGTTTGTTATACCACGTGGAGGCAGAAAGAGAAACAAGGCAGTATTGTTTTAGTTTGGTGTAAGAAAAAGTGTATACATTTCACTAAAAACCCTTTAACTGTGCCAGCAGTAAGTGTATGAGTTAAAGGTAGATCTATGATTTGACATGTCTTAAATACAAATACTAAATTAAATTTTACAAATCTAAACTGATTCGGAAAGGAATTTAATGTGCAACAGTACATCACATATGTTATCAGGGTTGGTACAGATGCTTGAAATCCTTGAAAATGCTTGAATATAAATGTTGTATTTTCAAGGTTTAAAAAGTGCTTGGATTTAGGATAAAGTGCTTGTAAATGCTTGAAATTCTTCCTGTATTTCTCTGACAATCTGACTATATCCATCTATAGACTATAGATAATCACATGTTCAATGTAAAGAATAAGGAGTAGCCTGAAATGAAGACCGTTCCTCCTAAAAGTGTAACACCATCGCTGTTGGTATGGTTCAGTGAAATCTCCCCCTTTTAGTATGTAAGTACTCATCTAAAACATGCAATTTACAACCGGTGTAAGATACTGGAAAAGCTTGAAAATGGACCTTGAAAGTTGAAAAATGCTTGAATTTGACCACTGAAAAAGTGTACGAACCCTGTGTTATGAATATTGGAATATTTAACTCAATGCCACATTATTTTGTCTTTTTTTAATATTAAAATCTTGTGTGTCTGTCCTACACAGCATCAGCTCCTGTCTTTGTCAACAATCCCGTTCGGGTCATTGCAACACTTGGGAAAGACGTGTCACTGGAGTGCAAACCCAGAGCTTCGCCCAAACCACGGATAACGTGGAAGAGAGGAGACCGAAGGATACAGCAAAGTAGAAGGTACAGAAACATTTTTCGAAGCTTGTGTCACTCTGAAATGAAAGGAGCTAGAATGCATTGTTGTATGACATAATAAAAAATAAATTCAAGTATTGATCTGTGTGGGTTACCAGCGCCGAAAGCTGAAGGCAATCCAGTGTTCTGCACAAGGACACTTCAGTAGCACAGCTGTTTACAGTAACCAAACACTGTACTCAAGTAAATCTAGTTACTTTGCAAAAACAAGTACTCAAGTTGAAGTAAAAGTAATCATCAAAACATCTACTACTAAGTAAGAGTGCATATGTTTTTTACTGAAAAAAATGATTGAGTAGGGAGTAACTTAAGATATTGTTTTCATTTATTTTGTCCGAATATTATTGATGTCCAAATATTAATGAAGCTTCATGGACTGAAGTTGTATTTATTGCTCATGGTTTATAGAAAATGACTTGACGAATGGCAGTTCAGTGTGCTTTCTTTGTTGAACAGAAAGCCTCATCTAGTGGTCTCAGAAAATAAAGGAAACATTCAAGAAGCATCATTTGGCCATCACTAAGCAGATATGACTGGAACCACAGATGACTTTTTTCTAATTATAATTTATATACACCAGACAGTATTCACTGTCTGTATCTCTAGTGTGATCACAAGATATTACATTAATATTATACTTTATTAAGTACACTAATAAGTTAAGACTTTTTCTTTCTTTTTTCGTTTATTACAGTCTGTGCTTGTTGTCACCTTTATTAAATTATTATTAGGCAAATACATCAGCAAATCATATGCAAGTTCTTAATAGACAGTAACCTTATGTCAGATATCAAGTTAATTTTTCATAATTCAGGTGTGAGCCCCCACCTCCAGGTCTGTCCAATCACATGAAGCAATTAGATGAGAGAAGTGGCAAAATTAGTCTCTTATCTTTAAGAAAATGTCTCATATCAGATGACTCGTTTAGGCTAATTAGGAGATAAGGCCGTGATGCTTTATCATTAATTGCCTATTAAATAGGTGTGTTCATTTCATTTGACCTAATGAGGACCATATATGGAAATTCATGTCAACATGAACTTTTTTTCTCTTTCACATGCATAATTTAGTCTCTACTTTTTTGACTCTCTCCATCAATGAGCATTAAGTGGGTTAAATGCACAGTCACAAAAGCAAGAAAAACAGTAATTTTAAAGCATTATATACTGTGTGTATATGCTATTAAATAAATTAGCATTAACGCCAACAGACACACTTACTGTGTCAGCTCAGTGTCAGCACGGTTCTCTGGGCCGCTGCACTGTGTGCTGTTAAATCGTCTGTAAATATTAGCTGCAACTACTATTTGAAAGCTATAATTTAAACCTAACTCGTGCTGCAGCTTTGAGACATGCTGCTTTGATCACAGTCATATGGAGGCTTGGTTGTGGTTGGATAACAGGGCGCCAGCAGACCACCTGCCTCTTAATCAATGCTTGGAATAATAAATGAAAAAAAGAAGCGCAATGAATGCATCTAAATGTAATATTAGTAATGTAATAGTGATAGTAGTAATGTTAAGGATTTTTCTAGAGGAAAAAGTTACTCAGAAAAGTAATATGTAATGGAGACATAATCATAGAACCCATAGCACAGCCTGAAGGACAGTATTTATGTTCATCTAACCCTTTGATGCACAACATATAAACACCTTCTAATGCACAACATGGGTCAAAAATGACCCGCATTCATTTCCCATGTTATTTCATGCTGGCTGTGTGTTTGAATATCTTTTTTTATTATTACAACAGATCATTATATAAATTTTTCCTTTCATACTTTATGAAGAAAATACATTTTGTATTATTACATCAAGTTTACACACATGGGTCAAAAATGACCTTGTGCATTAGAAGCGTAGTGATACAAAAAGTGATACACTAAATGAACAATTTGAGTATACGAGTAACTATGTTTATCTTATTTCGAAGGTTTAACGTTAAAATAGTTGTTAGAACCACTGGATTACATTGGAATATAACATATTTTAACATTTGAGACTTATTAGAGCCACCAAATAATATTTTCCATTGGAAAAAAAACAACAATTTGACAAAATAGGATAGTTAATATTTGTGTCTTCTTTGTTAGGTTTTAAATTGGTGCCAATATATAAACACCTTCTAATGCATAACATGGGTGTATGATGATCAAAAACAATTTTTTTGAGGAAAACCTACAATACTGAATGATGAAATTAATTTATTGCAAAGACATAGAATATAAAAACTTAGTCGGGTCACTTTATACCCATGTTGTGCATCAAAGGGTTAAATAAACGGTTACACTAAAACTACTTGTGACATGTCATATTTGACTTTGACTGAACATTACAACATTGCAACAGAATGCACAATGTTATATATTTCAGAAAAATTGTCCAGCATGGAAAAGCCAATTTTGGACTAAACTAATGAATTCAATATCTGACCTGCTTCATCTCAATGTTGCCATAAAGCCTTCCAGGTCATTGATTTGCAACATTGTCTGCAATTGTCTAATATAACCAGAGATATTAAAGCGATAGATACCTCAGTAGAAATGGTATAGTCTTTATAATTTCACAGTATATCATCATAAGATCCAAGCTACTGTACTGGTACAATATGTGGTGTTGGAAAGTGAGAGAAATGTGTAAAACTAATTTAATGCCAAGACTTATCACTTAAATAATAATCTGCCTTGTGCATCCAAAATAGCAATATGTTAGAAGAGGTGTTTCAGTCTCTGAAGTGACACCCTTAAACTATTTTAGACTTAGGGAGAATTAATATTACTGTTATCAATGGGATGGATCATGCACATTATCTTTTTTAGACAGATTTACTGGGGTCTGTTATAAATAGCATCAGATTTTTTTTTCTTCCGCACAGTTTACAGAATGGAATATTATGAGAGAGAGTTAATTGCCCTGTAAAATATGTATGAAGTCATGAAAAGTTTGTCTCCTTCAATATCTTTATATTGTTTTTCATCATAGTTTCATGGCAGAACTTCAGCTGTTATCATTGAGGCACAGGCCCTTCAGGAATGGTATACATGTCTTGTTGTAACACATCACAGTTTCATTACTGTAACTGAAATTAAGTGTCACCGCTGGAATAAAACACCTTAGGTACTGGAGAAGCTCTGGAGACACATCCTCAGCCCCACCTCCTTCTCGGGGATGCTGACAATTTAGACTGTACAATTGCATTTGGAATTCACATTCAGTTTGATGCATCATCTTTTATGAGAAACATCTCTCTGCTGCACCTAGAGGGGGGCTGGGGAAGGCGAGGGGTCCATCAATCAAACTGAGCGACACCACTGAAATTATCAGTCACTGCTGAGCATCCCAAGTTTTGAGTGAGAGAACGGGACCTTTGTTTATCAGCCAAGATTCAGCTGTCTGTTCAACAGCCTTGCAGCAAGGGCAGCCAGTTGATAATCAGATCCTCAGTGTGTTGCTCCTTCAAACAGGCAGCAACAAATCTTCATCCCTCTAACAGGTGAATGCAAAGTGGAGTAATGGAGTATGCAGGAATTGGTTTAACATGGTAATTTCGGAGGTTGGTTCAAATATTTAATTTTCCATTGAAAGAAAAATGATCCTCAGAGCTAATTTTGGATGTCTATTTTCTATAAAAGAGCTGGCTTCATAGGGCTGATGGATGGGGATAAGTTAGTGAGTGTGTTGCCCTAAAATGGTGATTAATGACCCTGACTGGTCTGGATCTGATAAAGCCTTTGAGGTATTTGTCAAACCCTCACAAATCTATTTTTCAGAGTTGTTGGCGTACACCGTGGGGAGATTCATACCTGTCCGAAAAAAACCTTGATCTTGTTTTTATCCGACTTCAGATAAAGTCATGTCTTAAAAGAGCAGAAAATTTGTTCGCAAACTGTATTGGCAAGGCAGTTCATTTCCCAACTCAGAGTAATTTATCATTCACTATTAAAGGAGCTATGTGGGAGGATTTTTGGTACATAGTAGTGAGGTTGCAGAATGGAACCAACTGAATATCTCTCTGCTTAGAGAAGAGGACCTGCTCCCACAGACTGTTAACAAATAATGGACGTAGTCACCACAGTGTCATCCAATGGTTGTGGACTCCGGTTTTAAACGATTTAAGATTGGCATTTCTTAGTTTTTTGTGTCAAACATGTGCAGAATGAATCAGGAGCCAGACGGATGGTGTGTTATCAGCTAACACTATTAATAGCTAGCTAGCTTGGTTAGTAAGAGGTACCGTCACTCAAAATAAAAATCTGACTCCTTAAAAAGAGTTTTAATCCAAATGAATACTGAACAAGACATTTTAAAGTGACCAAAGTGGTACAACTATCTTGTGTGGAAAAAACACAAAACTATTAAAAAAAGACACAAAATGACCAAAAAAAGACAAAAATCACACAAAAAAGACACAAAATTACCAAATATACACTAATAAAAACATGCTTATGAATATTATAATACATTTCTGTTGATAGATCCTAAACCCTACACCCTGAACCTTTAAGTGTTATCCTGTATATGTATAGGATGGGGTCCTTTTTCTTCATAATCTCACAGAATTTCTGCATTCAGTAGCTTTTCTCACAGATTAGTTTTAAGATGCATACACTACATTGTGCTTTAATAAAACACAAATCCAATTAAGAGTTTGATTCAAGTTAACTGCATTACTGTATGGTGAGTTAATGAACTGGATAACAGTGTTTAGGGTCACCGCTCAACTGGAGTTCAACCTTGTGGAAGGGTGATTTCTATCTGGAGAAGGTGAAATAAACAAGAGGAGCCATGCGTTTTCAGGTCTTGACCAGGGTGACTCCTGCAAGGATTTTCTGCCATTACCTATAGTAAAGGAAAGAGTTTATGGATGGAGAGATGTTGTATTCTTGGATGAACGGGGGGGGATCGAAACAGCTTCACGTTTATCTGCCATTGACAGCTGTGCTGACTTAATGAAGGTTTGTAATTAACATGGATTTCCGCTAATGTTCAGGGCTTTTGTCTCTTAAACAGAAAGTATTAATCCCATTAGTTTGAAAGTATGTGGCAGACAACCCACAAACTCTTTGTTCAACAGTGAGACAGTGCATAATTTGTCGATTTTTATTTAAAAAAAAAAAAAAGTAAAATATTTAAAAATGTATTAGAGCTTTTGTATGTAAATAATGAATATTATGTTGCGGCCTATTTGGCTTCACCTCAAAAATCACCTTGGATTGAAACAAATATATTTTCAAATGCTGCAGTGGGTGTGGGCTTGCTGTGATCTTTTAATGTTTCCCTTAAATGTCCTAAGGTTGAATTTATTTGCATATTCTGTATACCCAACAGTCCCCATCTTGTCCTTTCTGCTTCTGTGTCCTTGTCGGATGTGAATTTCCTCCCTAATTTGAAAAATGTCTCCTGGCTGCAGATTGCTTCTGAATTGTGTGGCTAGATTTTTGTCACGCCTTCAGGAGTTTCTCTTTGCCAATTTCAATCACCTTGTCCGTGATGAAAGAGCTTAGTGCTATAAATATAAACGCCAAACAACATGAATTAGATTAAAGATGAGAAAACCTCACACCCCCTGTGATTCAGATTGTTTTATTTTGTATAAAATTGATTTTCTCATTAAAAAAAAAATAACTTTGAAAATGTTCATCCTCCCCCCTCTGGAGGCCAGTGGTTCTCAACCTTAAGACTTGGGACCACAAAGGGGTCGCAAGATCATTTCTAGGGGTCTTTCAGTTCAGAGGCACATCATTATTCAACAAGGCAGTTGGAGGTTGTTCCACTTTACCAAGATCCATGACTATGATTCAACTTACAGTTATATATAAATATATATATTATATATAGAGCAATGCAACAGTGGAACTCACTCCTTTATCATATTACTCAATTAAATCTATATATCTTTAAAAAAAACAACTTACAAGTCATTGTCTAAATATCAACTTTAATTGATGCAGTCGTCTTTTTTGTGTTGTTTTGTTTTTTATTTTGTGATGTCAACCATGTTTTATGTGAAATGTAATTACGTATTGTCTCTGTGTTATTTTTGTTTCATGTTATGTATTCATATGTCATGTCTGTTATCATACGGTTTATTCCTACATTGTATTTGTCGCACTGAAATATGATGATAGACCCCAGAAAGAATAGCTGCTGCTTTGCAAAAGCTAATGGGGATCTAAATAAAAACAAACAAACAAGCAAACAAACCAGATGGTTGCATAGAATTATTTTAAACTGGGAAATGGTTTTTAAAATCCTTTGTGAGATTGGTAGCTTCAATGTGTAATATGCAGTGTTTATTTTGTAAATCAGGGCCTGAAACACAGACACACACATGTCAAAATTCCACATTGCCTAGAGCACATTGGACAATGCCTTGCTATGAAAACTTAATCCAGGCAATGCTATAATCAAATATGATATAAATATTTAGATTGTGAAGTGAAGGAGGGTTGCAGCGGACACTGAGGGGAGAGCAGTGGCTCAACATAATTCATAATATACTATACTTTTATATGACTTCTGCTCTGAGGCCATCTGCTCACACACCTGCTTCCAGTGCTGTTGCATCCTATACTATCTATATGTCGAGCACTTCATTTTCCGGCTGTTATTTACAAGTTAGAGCGAAATGTTAAAACCATATTGCGCGTGTCCTTCAGCTGGATAAGGGGCTACTTATGAATGCAGGCGAGGTGTTGTTTTTTCTCTCTATTACACTTGTGTTTCCTGGGAGGACAGCTCGCTGATATGCACATCTTAGTTTTTACAGCTTTTGCTTTAGATACATTGAAAGCAGCAATATTTAGTGTTTGTCAGGTGGATTCAGGAGCAGTGTGCATGATAAGTGCACCCTTCATTTAGATTGCTGGAAATATTGACGTAAAAGGACAGAGAGAGTCATAACATCTATTTAATTTCATGTTATATAGTGTTCTCCACAAAAAAAATTGTTTTGAATTATACTGTAATTACTCGAATGGCAGTCTGAGATCAGATATAGTGCATCATTATACCCAAATTGAAAGTCAGGAATATAGTGTTTCTTTGTTCTTGACATCAAGACTTTGATGTCACTTTTTTTTCTTCCTTTGACTGAACTGTGTCCTCGTTACGTTCATCTATATCTGAATGAGCATCTGTGTTGTAATCCTGTTCAAGGTAGAGCTACCTAGCAGTATCTGCTAATCAGAATCATTAAAACACGTTTTAATTGTTGATTGATCGTCACTGAACGCGGTTTATTTTAATGTTCTCTTGTTGAAGGTTACACAACAAATACAGACACTGTTCTTGACTTGGCATCCCTCAGTCCTCAGAGCTTTTTCACAACACAAACAACTTACAATGATACTTTTTTTGTCCTTCAGTTCAGTGATGATAATTTACTCGCTGTAAACACAATTTAATTTTATTATTATTTTCCACTGGTATCTCGAGTGGATGATTATTTCAAGAATATCTGAGCAGTTCGTTTTATCTCGTCCCAAGTGAGCAAGTGCTATTCTTGTAACCCGACACAACCACAAACATATAACCCCACGCCTCAACTTGTACAGCAACTGTTCGTACGTGAATTTGTTTCTCATACCAGTATTGATTTTTGTGTCCCTTCTCACAGGATTATGTTGTTACGGAACAATACTCTGAGAATTGTTAACTCCAGCCGAGCGGATGAGGGAAACTATGTGTGCCGGGCAGAGAATCAGTTGGGCTCGGCAGAGATGACTGCCATACTGTGGGTAAAAGGTAAGTGATGCCCTGGGGGCCTTTATTTTCTGCCAAATTAGCACAAGTCGGCCACCAGTAAACAGTCCCCAATGTCATTTTTCCCCCCACCTTTGCTCCGGTGCCAGGAAATTTATTGTGCTTGCTCAACCGTGAACCAAGGTCCCTCACATTCAAGAATCATATTACAAGGACACATTTTTTACAGCGTAAAGGCCTCAGTCTTATAGATGCTCTGCACTGCACACAGTCTAGATCAGAGCCCAGCAGGATATTTATCTGACAATGTGTTTGAGACTTGTATGCCCAAGTTAGGGTCAGGTTCTCGTGATTGCTCTGCCAGTGATGTCACAGTCAAATGCAGCTGCTTGACGCTAGCTTTTGGTTAGCCTGAGGTGACAGTGTAGCAGCTTTGTGCTTCCAGAGGCCATGCGTGTGGAGCTTAGCCCGAGCAGAGTGGAAGTGACCGTGGGGGAGAGCGTGGTGCTGAGCTGCAAGGCAACACATGACACGTCGCTGGATGTGGCGTTTCAGTGGTTCTTCAACCAGAAACCGATCAACTTCCAACAGGATGGCGGTCACTTTGAATACATCCAAACAGTAAGAGCAAGAGTAAGAGCAAAAGTAAGACTAAAAGTCAATTTATCACATTAGTTCTGGTTCTATCTATCTGTTGATCTACGTTTCTGTCTCTGTCTGTCCATCCGTCATCCATTGCCACTCTTACTGTCTGAATAATTGTTAAGTTTAAATAAATGGCTGTTATTTCAGTGTTTTCATTTACAATGTTTATGTAATTATTTTAGGCTCATTGCAGCAATCTGTTATATCTGCAAAATGAATCTGTTCAGCTAAAGGTCAGACTACCTCGGTATCATCAAAGACCTGCACTGAATCATATAATCATGTTTATCAAAGTCTGGTCTATTGTTTTGGTTTGCACCTGTGAAATTGTTTGTTTTCGTTAAAAATGAAAGCATGAATAGAGACTGACTCATACTGGCTTTGAAACTCAGCGGAGATTTTGAATAAGAAATTGTAGGGAAATGAATGACAAAGACAATTATGCAAAGATTGAAACTTTATTATGGTGAATATTCATGTTGTAATGTGAGATTTAATGACATCTTCCTTTCTCAACAACTATAACAATTCTCCTGAATTGTAAAAGTCCAGCATGCTCATTTTCCTGTTGGTTGTCTCTCCGTTTGACTCGAGGGATACAGGGGTCAAGGATCCTCTGAGGAAGATGTCGTTAAATTTCTCCCAGCAAAACATAGCCAAACAAAGAAGCATTTAACCTTTGACTCCCTAAAACATCATGGCTGCATTGTTAACCTTCCCATTTCACCTTCACTTTTTACCCTCATTTCTTTTTACCGGACCTATGGTGACCTCAATGTTTTAGTTGTTCCCTTTTCCCTTGTTACAATATTTACTAGGAGAGTCTGAGTGATGAGAGTCAAACACAGATTCCGTCACTACACACTAACATTATTATGCCAAAGCGGACACAAATCATTTTCTGTTAAAGCAAATTGAAATGACTGGTTTAATCTTTTTGATTTGTCCCTTTTTTAGATGCATTATTTTGAAACAGGAGAAGTAAATTTCAAATAAGTTCCATCAAGCTTGATTTAGTTTTTATATTTTTACAAAGCAACATCTCACACTCCCCCTAAGCATAATAGAGAAAAAATCATTAGTGATTAAACCATGAAATGAAGTTGAGTACAAATTTGCAAGAGAGTGGGGAGTCCTCTTTATGTCACTATTCCTTTATAAACAGCGGATGTTAAAATCACATCTGTCCTGATGTGTCCTCTGCTGCTAGCCGTGCTCTGGAGAGAAAGTATTTGCAGTGACAATCCTTTACAGCCACAACAGATTCCTTGCTGATGCATGGTGTGTAATTTTAATCAGGTTTCGTGCTAAACAGCTGCCTGTAGACCTTGAATTATTCCCAGCCTTGCCTTAGGCGTTTCTCATTTCAACAGAGAGAGAAAATACGGGGAGCTGAAGAATGTAGCAGCAAGCAAGCACCTGAATTAAACAGAAATCTCTCAAGCCACATGAGCTTCTACAAGATGTAAAGGAATCACACTTTTCCGTGTCAAGCACATTTAGGCTTGCTTAATACCTAACTTTTTTTTATTCTTTCCCAATTGCAGCAGTCCTCGACAGTGGATCTGATGATTAGGAGCATTTTGTTGAAGCATGCTGGGAAGTATGGGTGTCGGGCCCAGACCAGCGCTGATACTGTATTTGCAGAGGCAGAACTTCTTGTTCGAGGTGAGCTTGTTACGTGTCACTGAGACATCTTGTACAGAGTCTCACTGTCTACCCTGAACAGAATCCTGTTATTCTCATATGAATTATTCTTGGCAAGCATAGTTCAGTGGTAATGCACAAAAGGACAGAACTGTGTAAGAATGTGATCATTTTCTGTGAATCTAGGAAATATGCTCCCATTTGTTATAAGTGCAGCAGCTTTGGGAACTTGGTTAATCACATCAGACATTAGAAATTTGCTCCTAGTGGACAATGATTATTTCCACTACTTTGACCTTTTGATCTTGACTAATTTTTTATTGTCACTGCGAGTATGGCTGGACAGACGGTCTGTCTGCATGAACAAGTTTAATACGAGCTGTAAAACTGATCGGCTGAAATGTCGAGCGATCAGATTCTGTGGCTGTTTCTGATTGTTGCTGCTAATGTAATTACCCACACAGCTCCTGGTCAAGTTTTAAGAATGTCACCTCATATACTTTCTTTTAGGATGACAAGACAGAAAACTTTGTAAAGGCCACTTTTGTTTATCTTAACTGTAGGGATGCACAATATCAGATTTTTTGCTGATATCCGATATGCCGATGTTTTGTAAGTCATTTACCAGATTACAGATACCGATATTTTTTCCCACACAACTAATTGCAGAGATCTTCATCTCTCTTCTGTAGTGGAATTAGCATACAGTATTGTGGAGCATACTCTTATCACATTTGTTATGTAATATTCATTCCTTGTGCAAAATAAGAAAAATACTTGATGCTTAAAACTGTATACTTATTTTTGACAACTGCTTTCAAATTAACTACAAAAACATGCATCCTACTTAAAACTTGGATGATGCTCTCCCTGAGATAATCAATAATAATACCCACAATCAGGGCAAATTTGGCTAATTTCACAGTTGACATAATAAGTAAACACGTGCTTAAGGCTTTTTATTGTGCAAACAATAAAAAATTCCGAACATATGACAGACAAAGGCACCGAGGTTGTGCATTTAATCAAGTAAGCAGCACCACATTATTTAATCGGTTTATTATATTGGCGGATATCGGCGGATATCAGCGTGTTGGCCGATGTTCTTTTTTTAAGCCAATATCGGCCAATACGGATAACGTGCCGATAATACCGTGCATCCCTACTTACAGGGATGCACAGGTATAGGATATAAGGATATAGTCTGTGTTAATTAGTATCCATATTATAGAATATTTTTATATTTAATATTTATTTTATGGGACATAATACATACAACATCATTCATAAAATATACAGAGCATAAATGCATATGAGACACACTGGGAATAACATGTGAGTATGGATATGATATAACATGCCATGACCATAATAATAATTCCCCAAAACAAAAACCCAAACATTATGCACATTAACAGTACATCAACACAGCCACATACAGCCACATATATCCACACAGATAATGTAATACACAAACACAAACATGTTAGATTTTAACATTATATATCTATATGTGTTTGTCGTCTGTAGTATTTTGATGTATTCAATGTTTGTAATTTACCATTAAGTGGTATTAGAGGGGAGGATATGTGCCTTGGTGTTGGGCACACTAAAAAGAGGGTACTGTTCTACAGTGACACAAAATGCATCTTAATGTCCCGAAATGCAAATGCACCTTTCAGAGCAACCTTCTAATGGGCACTTTTTGGGGACACAGTACATTGGTTTTCATTGAGTGCACCAGCTGCCAGCTTTTCATTTCCAGCTGTTCCCCCTAGAGTCCTTAGACATTTGCTGCTCTTGCAGATTACATTTACTTCTGAAGGCTGAGGTAAACATATGTTCAGCTGTATTACAACACAGGAAGGTCTACAGCACAGACATGCTCAGCAGAACTGCTAAAGTGCCTCTGAAACCCCCCAAAAAGGAGGCATCAATATCCCTGAAACGGCCTGAAATCCTTGGCAGCAGATCAGTGCCAGCCTGAATCCTGGTTCAGAAGATGTGTCGCGTTCTTGTCTGTTGTTTGTTTATACAAAGATTACAACACAGAATTAATGTAGTCGCCATATGCACACAGCTGCACATCCTTCTTAACGCTTGCATGGTTGCATCCATTAGTGTATCTAATAGCAACAATGCTTGATGAAGACATCTCAACACGGAGCAGCTTAGAATCGATTCAAACAGCGGCTCAGATTGTTTTTGTACTTCCTTTATGTCTTGACATTCCTGAAGCATTGGTGGTTTAAACCTGTAATTTCATCCGTCTCCTCAGGTCCTCCCGGCCCCCCTGGAGTGGTGATAGTGGAAGAGATCACGGACACCACGGCCACCCTGTCCTGGTCTCGTGGCCTGGACAACCACAGCCCTATCAGCACCTATAATTTACAGGCCCGCAGCCCATTTTCATTAGGCTGGCAAACTGTCAAAACAGGTAATCAATAAGGAGCAAATTGCAGCCTCTAGATCTGTGAGGTTAATGTGGGGCCGTATACAAAGGCCTTAATCCTGCCCAAAGTCATGAACGGAGATGGTGAATCAGCCCAACAAGAGCAAGGTTACTGCTTTCAAGAGACGTAATTAAAGATTCAAGTGGTGAGGTGCTTTTATATATTTACACAACCAGGCTTTTTAAATCCAGAAAGTACTGGATCAAATGTCTTACACCAAACTGTGACCAGGACTTTGAAAAGAAATGCAGCTCTCTCTCCAGCTGTCGTTTTATGTTTGAACTTGGCTGTTGTTCAGAAGAGCTCAGCAGAAAGTCATTTGAGCTGGTATCAAATGCCGTTCCTTTGAATTGTACTCAGTGTCATATCAGCGGTTAGTGGGAGAATTAACCTTTTGGGCTCGAATTATAACACTTATCCATGTTCACTTAGTACAGATGCACTTTCACTGCTTAAAAATGAATTAGCTTCTTTTTTTTCTGTACCTTGACAGAAAAACCATCAATTACTATCACTTAGCATTACAGGATGAAGGCTTGCTAAGCATTGTGTGTAATCCATCTTAATATGCCGTGTGATAATAATAGTGGAGTTTAAGGTGTGATAATGATTCATCCCCACAGATATATAAATCATACTTTGTATACACTCCTCTCACATCATGCCTGTTCAACCACATTTAATTCGATAAAGCACAATTAGGACTCTGTGATGTATTGTCAGTGTTGAACTTGTTAAGATTAGCATAAAGGGGATTGGGCTTTTAGCTTCCACTCCTTGCAAACAGAGTTATCAGCTCATGTTTGAAGAGCCGCTTGCTTGACAGAGTGGTCTCATCGTGAGCTGCTTTGGATGATAAGAGTGTAAGCTCCTCAGCTTCGCCGAATGTTGCCTCAGTTAGCACAGAGAGACCTCTGGTTCATTTGTGACACGGATATGCCTTCGGTACATGTTTGTTTGTTGTTGCAGGATCAATATTGACAAACCTTGATTATGGCAGCCCTGAAGAAGCTAGATTAGTTGTGTTACCTGCTTGTAATTCTGTTCAAAAATACGTTCATAAATCTTGACTTTTTTCAGTCTGGGGATGTGGGTTATAATTACATCGCTCTCTAAGTCCTCTGTAGATACTGTGAAAATTGATTGAAATCAGCTTCTCTCTATGTAATGAGTTATACTTCCTAATGTGCTCTAAAGCTGCGAGTAAGCTGTTGTTTAAACATCAAAACAACATTATGCAGCAGGTTTCAACTCGATTGTGTGTCATCACCACCTGGTGTAAAAATATGCCAAGTCACAGTAAATCTGGAGGGAAGGTGTAATACTGTGCACTCCTTCAGAACTAAGACAATGGTATATTTTGTGCTTTCTGGCTCCGAACTGGATCTGAAATGAAACAATAGCTGTGAGGTTTAAGTGTCAACTCACAGCTTTTGCACACATTTCTAAACATTGTAGGGATTATCCTCAAGTTTTAGGGAAAATAAAATAATTGGAGACATCGTCAAGTAACGTCATATTTAATCCTTTGCAGTAAACGACTGCCTCTAGGCTGCAGCCCGCAGACATCAGCACACACTTCTGCAGACCATGTTCACTTATTGCTTGTTCCAGTCTGGCCTGAAGCAGTGAAACACCTGTTTCTGTTAGTTAATTGAGGTCATGTGACTGATTTGGCCAGCACAGAACTTTTAAATATTCAGCCATTTAAACAAACTGTGATTGCTTTGTGACCTCATGTGTGAGTTGAGCATCATTGTCCCGCAGCAGACTTCGTATTTAAAGGTCTATGATTCCTCTTCACTTAATATGGATCTCTTAGAGTTGTAGGTTGGCACTTAAGGCAGTGTATGTTTTACATATTGAACATAATGTTAACAAAAGTGCATGAACTGTTAAGTGGAGCTTGACCTGATGAAATAAACATGAGGGCCTGACCGATTTTTGAGGCTGATACCAATTGTAGAGGGGAAAATTGACAAATATAGCAGCTGATATAATGAACTTTTGACCTGGAATGTGGATCTTGCACAAATTTTTTACCAATTTGACTTCACAAAGGTACTCAGAAGGTGGCTTTCTTCAACATATAACTTTCTTAAAGCATATTTAACATTGTTATACATTATTATACATTATACATACAATATTAAATCCGTAGGTGATACAGGATTTAAATTTTGTCCAGCACTTTGCTGAAAAAACTAAGTGTAACACTTTATATTAAGGTGCATGTTTTCAGCATTAATCTGTTGCTTATTTGCATGCAAATTAGTAACATAGTGACTCTTAATTAGTCATTGTTAAGTAGTTATTGATGCCTTATTCTGCATGGCCTTATTATACAACCAGCAAGCGATTAACTAAGAGTTTTCTCTCAATAACCACTGAATTATTGCTTATTAGTAGTAAGTAAGGAAGTTGTTGTATATGAGTTATGATCTTATTATGCTTTACTTTGTATGGACTTTATAAGGTGCTAGTACCACAAGAATAGTTATTCTCCCTTAATAACACTAAATGAATATGGTCTGTTCCTACATAACTACCACCTTATAAAGTCCATATTATAAAGCATATTAAAATCATAACTCATATACAACAACTTCCTTACTTACCACTAATAAGCAATAACTCTTAGTTAATGGCTTACTGGTTGTATAATAAGGCCATGCAGAATAAGGCATTAATAACTACTTAATAATGACTAATTAAGAGCCAATACGGTACTAATTTGCATGCTATTAAGCAACTAATTAATGTTGAATATGTGTACGTTAATATAAAGTGTTACCAAACTAAGTGATGGTGACACCTTTTCTAAATCACCAAGCATTGTTTTCTGCATTATATGTTCTATTATATCTCATTGCATATCAGCGATGCACAAGCCGATACCAATATATATCGGCCGATATTTGCCAACTGATATATTGCTCTAATAAATACATAATCAACACTCTTGTCTGCAGACCCAGACCCAGTGACAGGGGACATGGAGTCAGCCATGGCTGTGGAGCTCAACCCCTGGGTGGAGTATGAGTTCAGGGTGGTGGCCAGTAATGCCATTGGTACCGGAGATCCCAGTGCTCCTTCAAGAGGAGTTAGGACTAAAGAAGCAGGTAAATCCTCTACGCTGTCAGTGATGCATATATGTTACATTCTAGTCATATTATGATAGACATAAGCAATCACCCAGAGTCCAGTAAATCATAAATATCACTGAGTGATGATGATTTATTGTGTTCACAGTAGTTTGCGCCCTCACATGCCTCATCACAACCACATTACATTCCCATTGTTAATATATTCAATTTTAATTGGGTAAAGAGGTTGAAAATAAGCCGCTTGCATGGATTTCTAGTGTTTCTGCTAAAGCAGCCTGTCCTTTATGGCCTGAGGCAAAGACACAGCAGAATACACTATTTATGGTGAGCAGAAATTGACTAAGACAGTCTGGATCAAGCGTGCTGCTTCACTAACTGCTCTTTCCTCTTCTATAAAATGTAATAATCACAAAGGTCAGTGGTCATTTGGAAGTGGCTTATTTAATCTGTCCTATCTCTTCAGCGTAATTAACAGACTAATTACTGTATCAACTCGGTCGTGGTGATTCATCCTTTAAGTTATCATTTGTAATCCAAATGTCAACAAAAGAGTGCAAAATTCAAAACACAGCACTGGAACCTATTATCACTCTCAGGATGATTGACAGGAATTTTAATAAAAGCACAAACTCCAAACGATAACTCAGTTTTTAAAGTTGTCTGATGCTGATTTGTTTACTTATTATTATTAAAGCAGTCTTTTATTTTCAGTTAAGCTGTTTTGACTCACAAAATGCATTTTTTTTTCATCATTATGAAACATTCTTTGGATCATAAATTAACGATTTGGCCCCAATAACATGCATTTTTTTTCAGTTTTTTCAACTTTTCTTTCTTTCAAAAACATGTTGAAGTGAATTTGCAGTGTTGGGTCAGTGATGCATCGTTAACCTTTCTGTTTCACACAGTCCCGTCAGTGGCACCAGCAAACGTTAGCGGAGGAAATGGCCGCAGGCACGAACTGGTCATCTCTTGGGAGGTAGGGTCCTCTGCCGAACCTCCTCTGTAGCACAGCGTGACAACGTATGTGCAAAAAAACGCAAATGTCACAGTGGTTCTGCTGTTTCAGTTAAGCAAACATGAGATGATGGAAATGTATATTTAGTCTACTTAAAAATAATCTTTGCTGTTATCTGGAATGTCAACAGCATGACATCTAAAATGTTGAATGTTTTGAAAACTCCTTGTGGAGGCCATAATAATTATATGTATCTACATGCTGTATCAGAGAGGGCTTTAAGGTCCTTGATATTCAAGATGCTTCCTTTACAGAATATTCTCTCAGTTTCTAAAGAAACGGAGGCAGGAACTGCCACAGGTCATGCATTAATTATGCTGGTATTCAAATTCCAATTATAATTATTAGTTCACTAAAGTTTCCAGTATAATTTGAAGTCTTTGGTGGTGAAACTTTACCATCTGTACCCTAATTAAAATGCAGAAATCAATGTCATCCCAGTCAATAGATGAGATCAACATTATGAGTGCTAAAGATGCTTGTTTATACTAAACCTGCCTTGAATGTTAATGTCTCATAATATGTAAACAGAACTGTGGCGACACAGCGACAATTTTCTGACCCCAACTAAATATTTTTTCTACAGTAGTTCTCAGGTGATGCTCAAGGATCTGCTGCTTTAACGAACCCACAAAGTAATAAACAGAGAAGAAATAGAAGAGGTTCAATTTCATGGCAGAAAATAACTAATGTTTTTTAGCAAACTGTTGTAACTCATATACAACAACTTCCCTACTTACTTCTAATAAGCAATAATTCTGAGGTTATTGAGGGAAAACTCTTAATGGCTTACTGGTTGTATAATAAGGCGATGCAGACGTATTTGCATTCTAATAAGAAACTAATTAATGTTGAATATGTGTTCCCTAATATAAAGTGTTACCACATTTATTTACTGTTTAAACTGTCTTCTATAACATCTAACCAGGATTTTTTTTGCCCTAAACCTAGGTCAGTGGTTTTGTAGCACAGAAACTGCAGCCTTTTTGTATAATGACGTGTGTGCTATTTGCAGAACGATCCACTTTGTACCGACAAACGATCACATGTGTCGTTATGGGTGGAATTGACAAACGGTCTATTCTGTCATTTAGGTTGGAGATCTTGTTGGTTTTGTGACGGTCCCTGTAAGCAGTCTTTACTTGATCTCCATACTTGGAACACGCAGATGTTTAATGTTAACAGGATGCCTCCTCCTGCTCTGTATTTACAACTTCACTCTGTCCCACTGAAGTTACCCCCAGGCAGCTGGATTTACAAGAGACCGTGCCAGAATTAAGAGACAAGATTACACATGTGATTTTCACATTGCTACCATCGAACGGTATTTACAGTGATACCACTCAGCCACTTCCTGTGGTGCAGGATAGTTCCACACAGTCCCACAGCCCTGAAACAAAAGAACTCATAGGCCTGAAGTCCTGCAGGGCAGACTGAAGTTGGAACAAGTTAAGATAATATATAGCGGACATAATAAACATGAATGCTGATTTTTTTTATGATGTGATTTATGAGTTTGTTTTTATGAGGCTTCCTGTCAGCCTGTGTTTCTCAACCTTTCCTGTTTGTGACCCTCAGAAAAAGAGCGGTGCCTGCAGTATTGAAAACCTCAGGCATAAATGCACAGAGGGATAATTTTTTAAAGGATTTTTTACATGATTAAATATAGGGTAAACCCTATAGGGTGTAAATATTCATCATTTACTGTAACTTAAGAAAGTATTACTCAACAAGATTAAAAATGGGATAATAAATGTGTATGTTAAGGGAATTTATCATCACCACCCGCTGCTGAGAACATTTCTGAAACAAGCCACTGAAACAAGGTTTCCTTTAAGCATCCATGCTGGAACAGCTCTCCCATTGTTCCCTCAGGAATTTAGCTGTCACTAAGTAATAAATCCTGCATGTGAATGTGACTTAATAATCATGTAGAAGTTGCTATTGCATGTGCCATTCATTAAAAAACCTTCAGTTTTTGGTGCGTGGGAATACTTGTCAGACATTATTAAAGGGGATAAAGCATGGTTGATGGATGACGCTAGTCCTTGTGGTTCTAAGCTTGAAGGAAACGGTTTAATGATTTTTGGATATACAGATGATTGCATTAGTTTACAGTCAGTTGCATTCACTTGAGGTGAGATATGACGAGTAGCTGCAGTGTGGCTCAGTGCGTGCTGGGGACCTGTGTTTGCTTGCAGTGCTATTCCCAGAACCATCAAAGTGGGATCTAATTAAAACATAGAGGCAAGTTTCAGACACTCGAGTGAGAAAGTGAAGTGATGAGAAGAGTCTGGAGATGTTCTTAAAGTTAGGAAGACAGCTGTATTGAGGGATTCGCTGGAGTATTTAAAGAACAGAGTTAAGCATAGGAGGCTGGCATTATCTGAGCTCAGACTCTGTTGATAGAATCTTACATTCCTTTTCTAAACACTCACAAGCCATTTCCAAAAAATGATTGCATAGCTTTTATGGCTACAGCTAAAACAAAAAGAAATGGTGTCATTCTGAAAGCAGACAAAAGGGGTGAAACACATCCAAAACTGCACAGCCTTGCAAGCAGCATCTTGGTGCTCCTGTGCTATTTGCAGCTAGTTAAATTAGGCAATATGCATACATTTGGTGCAAAACTGCTCCCTTTCTATGCAAATGAGTCTCATTGCCAAACCAGTCCAATTCGCAAAGATCAGCCCTTATCGCCACACGCAGTTACTGTGAAATTATTAGCGTCTTCAGAGAGCTGGTGGTAACTGAAGCTTCAAATCGTGCCATCTTCTTTTACAGGCTGAAGTTGTGTGTTTGAAAACAGAAACAGCACTGACAGACTGAGATATTAAATCCCAAATATGTTTTCTCTCTGTCAGGCTGCCTTAAGTTTTCAGGAATGCTTCTGAACCTCATCGGTCAGGACTTTAGTTTGAAAATGTCATTTTTCTTTTTCTCTCTGCCATTGTTCTGCCTACTGTGTGTTTTTGGCACAAAGGCAATCTTTTCAGTATAGTTTACCATGTGGATAACTACAATCAGATGCAAAAAAGCCTATTGCACTAAACTGCTAAACTTTATAGACATGTTTGCTCTCTAATATATTTATTGCGATATCTTTGGTGAATCGTACCTTGAGACAGGGCAGGTAGCTGTCTGTGGCTGCTATGCATTCTTTGTGAAGTCTGGGTGAAAAAGAAGACTTGAAGCTTAAAATTCTTAAGAAACTTTATTGATTTTTAGATTTTAATGTAAAACATATCAATCAATTATTATTATAATAAGTTTTTTTTTTGACTGACAGATTATTTACATCAAAGTTTTCAAATAGACATTGGGTCTTAACTTTTTCTAACTTAATCATTTATAACTTTTTGTGAAATTTCAAATCAAAAACGATTTCTAAGTGAAATTAAATATACAATCCACTAATGAAAGACATGTCTGGGCCATTTAGAAGTTGTTTGGTGCCAAAGAGAAACTTCAAAACGGAAGGTTCTCCTAAATCACTTCAATAGAAGCCACATAAGAACAATTGTATACGTTCTAGTGCTAGTTAAATATGAGGCCCATTGATCAGTGTTCTTGACAGTGTGGTTCTGTTCTCATTTGTTGATTATTTCTGTCAGGCCGGGCTTGAAGCAGGACTCAGACGCAGAGATATATCAGAGTATGTCAAAAGCACTTTATTTAGATACTTGGTCAGCAAGAGGAACTCCCCGAACAGAGGAAACAAAAAGGCTATGAACATTAACAGTCTAAAGGACCTAACAATAATAATCCCTACAAAGAGGGAAAAAACACTAAACTCCTGACTATCCTGATCTTAGGGCAAACTATCCTATGGGGTAAAGAACAAATAACTAGACAAGGGAAAGGAGAATAAAAGGGACAAACTAAAATACTAATAAACAAAAGGCGCTCCAAAAGGGAGGAAAATCTAAACAGGGAAAAAGACTAAACTAAAAATTACTCCGTAAAATGGAGGAACAATCTATGGGCAAAAACTAAATAACACAAAATCACTCTTAAGGAGGAAATACAAAAAGGCAATCTAAACAACCAACAAACTAAGGGAGCAGCTAAGCTGTGAAAATTTACAAAAGAAAATCACTCTTACGAGGAGAACCAAACTTGAAAACGAAGCAAGGCAGATGACTGTGGCGATGACAAGAACTGTGGAAATGCTGGCAAGATGAAAAACGACACACTGGCACAGGACAAGGGAGACACAGACTATTTAACACATGAGGGAGGGAGCACCAGGTGAACACAATTGGTAATTAGGGGAGACACTCAGGCAGGTGACACACACAGGGAGGGGCAGGTGATCTGAAACGAGAGGAGAGTTACTTTTCAAAATAAAAGCAGTGACGAGACCAAACATAAAAAACCCAAGACCTCACCACGGTGTGACAATTTCAGCTCAAAAATATATTTTTTTCAATGTCTCAACGCTAAGCAAAACAACAACAACCAACAACAAGCACAACAACCTTGAGCAACTCCCAAACAAAAACATTAGTATGGAGTCTTTAAATAATAGCCCATAAACATTATGTTTGGTCAGAGTCGAGGCAGTGATGTTCCGAAGCAAATTTAAAACTATCAGCTGTCCAATTTGATGCGCTGAGCAGCACTCGACAGTGAGATACGAGCTTCAGTCTAATTAAAGTAGTTACTGTATGCTGTGATTGAATTTGGCTTAAGTCAGCGTTCCCTTGTCTTAATGTCTTAATGTGTTGCTGAATGATTGGTCTAAAGTTGGAAAAGCATACGCTCAGCTAATAAAGAGAGCACTCACACACAGTGGTTTCATGCTGTATGGTCACTACAGTCGCAGTCCTTTCCAGCAGACAAACAGGTCAGCAGCACAGCTGTCAAAACAGCGGTAAAATAACCCAGGTGTGCATGCTCTGAACTCCCAGGAAGCTGTGACCCTTCTGATAGAAAAGGGCAAGAGAGACGCACATTATAAGCAGTGGGATAACACAAAGGTGGAGGTTGTAGTCTTCACAGCTATCTAATACACAGAGAGGGAGAGAGACAGGGTCCTGTGAGCTCTGAGGGGGCTCAGGTGAGTGCCCATCATTAGTGCAAAGTGACCTTTTTTTTCCTTTTGAGAGGGAAGACGTGGTGGACCCATCTGCTGCGGTACTCTACATGATTTTCTCCTACTTGCTTTTTGAGCATGTTGCCTGGAAGTAAAACTTCAACTGGTGAAAGCACAAGGGAAAGTGCTTCACTCCACTGGAGCAGGCTGCTTTCCCCAAGATCAGAGGTTGAAGTGGTTATTGTAAAAAGGAGGCACCTGTATGAGATAAAGATTTAACTATATTGGCCCAGAGGGAAATGAAGGCATGGCAGCAGCAAAGAATACAATGCGAGAATCAGTGTAACCGATCGAGCCGAGTTAAGCAAATTCGACCGAACAATGTGTTGATTATTTCAGACAAAACGTCAGATTGACTTGAAATAATGACTACTGACTAAAATATAGATCTGAGGATTCAGTTTATAGCACATGCGGGTTTCTCACTGCAAAAAAGAGGGATGTCTAAAAACAAGATAAAAACACAAAATCTGAGTGAAATTATCTTGTTGCATGGACAGATAATTTCACTTGACAAGATTTCTTAAATTAAGATTGTTAAACCTAGAAATAAGCATGTTGTACGCTTAAAATAAGAAATTAACTCTTAAAACAAGATAAATTAAAGCTGCAAGCTGCGATGAACTGGCCCGAGCAGAGTGCACTGCAAATGACTTGTTTCTTACCAAGATTTAAAAAAAACTTTAGATTTAGAAGTGTTAGATAATTTATCTTGTTTTAAGAGATAATTTCTTATTTTAAGCGTTCAACATGCTTATTTCTACACTGAAAAAAATTTTTTTTTTTGGCCCTGTAATTATTATTTCAATCATCTATATAAATTGTACAAAGAAATAGGAATTCAGTGCTTTTACTTTAAAAAAGCAGTTTTTCATGTAGTGCATTATTTAGTGATTGTTTGTTATTATGTGTCCTCAGTTTTGTATGTAAATTGAATTATTCGTTCCAAGTAATATTCACTAAACCAGTTCATTGGCTTAATTAGTTGATATTTCCAAGTAAAATGTAATTGAGGGACATCAGTGAATCTGCAATTTAACTTGTGTATTTTTTTTTTTTTTTTTTTAAGTGGTTCCATTAAATAAATATTACTGAGTAAAGATTACAAACACTTTCTGTGTGGAAAAACTTGCCTAGCTTTTTTTAAGTAAATGTCACTCCAATTTTGTTCAGTGTAGATTTAACTTATCTTATCTTATCTTAATTTAAGAAATCTTGTCAAGTGAAATTATCTGTCCATGCAGCAAGGTCATTTCCCTCAGATCTATTGTTTTTATCTTGTTTTTAGAAACCCCTTTTTTGCAGTGCACTCCTAAATGTAAGGTTTAAAGAGCTTCTGTCCGAGAGCTGTTAGTTTTACAGATTGTCATTACAAGCAGGGCAAAAACTCCTGCTTTATCATTAATAATAGCACAACCCCGGGATCACAGCTCATTGCATTTTAAACAGGGTCCCACTTTATTCTGTTGGAAATTTGTTTAACCATCCAGGGTCTCAGAGTTTAAGGGCACAACTTGGTCACAATTGCAGAAAATGCTGACAAAGCTCAAGGAAGGCCAGCTGGGCCGTGTACTACACAGAGCTGCATCAGCCGGGACAGTGATTAAGATGTTGTGAATTTTAAATTTGGTCCCACTAGAGAGGCGCAATGATTATTAACCTTGAATCTCGGAGTCGTTCCCGATAAATCCAGGGATGCTTATGAATATCCGTTTGTAATTTCAGTCTTGACAATGGCTGTGAGAAACGTACTACCTCTCACACCAAGTAAAGAGGATATTAGTGTGAACTGTTTCCAAGTGGACAGCTTGGCTCCCAGCCAGGTTCAGGGCACAGCATGTACAGAATTGCTATGAGCAACGCTGAGAATTTGCAATTGAGATCAGTTGAAGGATATATTAACAGGGGAGTAGTGAACAGATGTGGAAGCAACTGACAGTTATTCTTGTAGTTATTAAGTATGGGAGCCCAACTGCCACTGGGAAGATAACCTTCACATGAGGAGAAGTGCCCCTCAGTGGCACATTATGGGGGATAATGTCCATTCCAGATGGGATGGTGTTCGCTGGTAGACCATTTCCTGTTTATAAATGAGCGTTATACTACATAAAGAGTGTCATTAGAGTCGCGAGTATAACACAACGACGACCTCCTTATAAATAAATGTAGGAATCCATGTTGGAAGAACAATCAAGGGATACTTAAAGCTACACAGACCCATGATTGGTGCTTGGTTGGACATAAAGCCCTAACAAAGAGTCCTCTCAAGCATGGATTTTAATCATTAGGAAAAGTGTTTTTAAGTGGAAACTATTTCTTTCCTAAGGATTTTCTTGATGAAACTCAATAAACTAAGTATAGTGCAGCTTTTCAGATACAAACAGCCCTGATTGGAACACTTTGTTTCCTTCAACAAGTGCCTCATAGAACTGTGTGAGCATTATTTAGCCTGCTCATTTGTCTTTATTGAGACATTTTTCGCAGATCAGATCAAATCACATCTGAGGTCCAGAGTGCACAATTTGTGACGAATTAAAGCACTTTGTTTCCTCTCTGCTCATTGTGTGGTAGAATCATTTGACACCCATCAGTAAGTCTGTCAGTTTTTATAGAGCGTCACAAGACAATGCAGAGACATACTGTAGAGTCCGTGTCCTCCTTTTGCTACTCGCCATAATAAGTCGTTTCAGCTCTGCCCTATTTCTTCTCGATTCTGCTAAATGCTCCTGGAAATAAATCAGGACTTCGTCAGTGATCAATGGAGATGGATATTAAAGGAGACGGAGCAGGAACGTTGGCCCTTTTTGGCAGTCGAGGCATGTGAGCGCATGGCAGTTCTGCCTCTCCAATCATCTGTGGAGAGTTGTCAGAGCCTGGACGGCCATGGTGGGCAGGGTTATTAAGCAGGATGAATGACTAAACAGTCTCCGCAGCTTCATTCAGCCGTCTCATTAGAGTCGACGGTGAGAGACTGCTTTTTCTCGGGGAGCCATTGGGAGGACCATTAGTGATGCCCCCACAGTCATCGTCACTGAGCCCAGCAGGCCCCACAATTTCATCCACAAGACTTACCTCAGTTATAGCAGCCATCTCACACTGTGTCCACACTTATCTGTGACTATCTCAATTCCCAAACCCGCAAGTGTTTTAGACTTAACAAGCTAATTTGTTCATGCTGTTTTTGAAAGCCCTATATTCCTTGGCATGTCTTTAAAAGTATTGCCAGCTCTGATAATGACTTTGATGGAAGCTAATTCATTTCCACTGATCTTCCCTGTAATTAGGTAGTCATGGTGATTGGTCCTTATTGAATGAAATGTGAACTATATCCACCACCTCAACCAATCCCTCTGTAGACTAGATGGCTAATTTGGGGGATGCCTTAGGGGAACAATATTACCTTGAAGCCCATGCAAATCAACACATTACATCCTGCATAGTTTTGTTGCCAAAAGCAGGTGTACAGGTGTTTGTCATTTATTAAATTTAGCCAAAGATTTAATCCCTCCAGCTCACATTTTAATTAAATTCTCGCTCACTTTAATGAATTGGCATTTGATTTGATTAAGCATGGAGCAGCTGTGGAAGACAGCTCCCAGTTTAACCACTTCAGAAATACCACAGATAAGCATTGAAGCCAGCACACAAAACCTGTGTCCTAAAAATCCTCCTGTCAGACATGGAAAGATAAATGGCTACATAATGGGAACAACTGAGCCAGATATGATTTGTTTCCATTACTCAAGACTGACTGCATCTTTATTAACACTGGCAGACAGTCGCAGTAAATGGGAAGGAAATTTAAAGCTGGTTATACGGGGCGATCATAGAGGGAAAAGTCATGTTTTGTTCAATGAGAGCCTTGTTTGCACAGAAGCTGATATTTAAATGAGACAATGCACAGAGCTGTACAGTACTGCACTGCAAAAGGTGTGTCTAAAAACAAGATAAAAACACTAAATCTGAGGGATATTATCTTGCTGCATGGACAGATCATTTCACTTGACAAGATTTCTTAAATTAAGATTGTTAAATCTAGAAATAAGCATGTAATAAGCACTTAAAATAAGAAATTAACTCTTAAAACAAGATATGTTAAAGCTGCAAGCAGCGATGAACTGGCCCGAGCAGAGTGCACTGCAAATGATTTGTTTCTTACGAAGATTAAAAAAAAACCTTTAGATTTAGAAGTGTTCGATAATTTATCGTGTTTTAAGAATTAATTTCTTATTTTAAGCGTTCAACATGCTTATTTCTAGATTTAACTATCTTAAGTTCAGCATGTTGAACACTTAAAATAAGAAATGAACTCTTAAAACAAGATACATTTTCTAACACTTCTAAATCTAAAGTTTTTTTTATCTTGGTAAGAAACAAATAATTGTCAGGTCACTCTGCTCGGGCCAGTTCATCGCTGCTTGCAGCTTTAATTAACTTGTTTTAAGAGTTAATTTCTTATTTTGAGCGAACAACATGCTTACTTTTAGATTTCATAATCTTAATTGAAGAAATCTTGTCAAGTTAAATTATCTGTCCATGCAGCAAGATCATTTCCCTCAAATTTGGTGTTTTTATCTTGTTTTTAGACACACCTTTTTTGCAGTGTGCACACTTTTTGTGGATTTAGAGTTTTATAAGATCACTTATTTTTTAACTAATTTCAAAGTGTTAATTAATGTAATGTAACAAACAGGCACAGTTATAAAGTCTATTTTTATTTTTAGACACACCTTTTTTGCAGTGTGGTGCTGTTACAGTAAGCCAGGCAAGCATATCATCTCAGTAAAAGACACTTTTTCTCTGTTTTTTTTTTCAGCCTGTATCTGAGGAGTTCCAAAACGGTGAAGGCTTTGGGTATATCGTTGCATTTCGTGCCAACGGAACCAGAGGCTGGAAGGAGAAGATGGTGACTTCAGCGGACTCTACAACGTACAAATACAGAGACGAGACCTTCCCTCCGCTCACCCCGTTCGAAGTGAAGGTGGGAGTGTACAACAATAAAGGAGATGGGCCATTCAGCAAAGTTGTCATCATCCACTCTGCTGAGGGGGGTGAGTTAATATTTGTGGCTGTATTGATTTTTAAAGTACAGAGGAAATAGTTTTCAGCATTTTACGATTGTCACCATTTGAACTTGTTTCACAGAGCCGAGGGAAGCGCCCACTGATGTGAAAGCTTACAGCATTTCTTCATCGGAAATTAGAGTCACTTGGAAACCACCCAATCCTGGCCCTGGTAGACCGAGAGGATATGAGGTGATTTTTAATTCCTGTGTGCATTAACAGACACTATGTGACATTTTGCACCACCACGTTTTAGAGCATGGGTCTCAAACTCGCGGCCTGCGGGCCAGTTGCGGCCCTCGCATACGGCCCTCACTTGAAGTGGCCCTCAGTACAACTACATGCATTTGAGCATGAAATCTTAAAAGTGCAGTGTCAAAATGCACAAAATTACTTCTTGCAATTAACGTTGGTTATTTTTTATTTGCTTCAAACCTTTTGTATTCCTATTTCCACTGTTATACATGCATTTGAGCTACACTGTAAACATATTTAAAATTGCAGTTTCATCATATCTGGTTAAGTGCACGGTCCTATATGTGGCCCTGTGGTAGTGTCGATGAAAAATGGTGGCCCCTCCAGTATTGCCCATCCCTGTTGTAAACCTTTGTGCAGGAGTTGAGGTTCGACAACTGTGTGTTTCTCGAAGTCATTAACTTGTGTTAACAGGTCAGCTACTGGAAAGACATGGAGCAGGAAGAGTCGGGGAAAAAACAGAGAACTGTGAAAAACGAAACCTCCATGGTCCTGTCAGGACTAGAGGGCAACAGTCTGTATCTCATCACTGTAAAAGGCTTCAACAGCATCGGCCAGGGTCCTGCCACTGCTGCTGTCACAGCCAACACCAGGAAAGCCCGTGAGTACCGCGCTGACACTAATCATGTAATACTATATATGGAATAGAGGCTACCTGTTAAGTTCGCTCTAAATCCCCTAGTAAAAAGAAGAGTAATTGACCTAGTTGGTTAAAACTCTGTTTAAAAGTCTGTTTGACTTTTCTTCTCAGCTCCTGCTCAGCCTCCAAACAACCTCATGTGGATTCAAGAGGGCAACAATGTGTCGTTAAGCTGGGACCCAGTGAAGGCAAAGGACAATGAATCAGATGTCATCGGGTACATGGTAATGATCACGCTCTAAAGTCACTTTTATTCTATTACTAAATACACATATTTATTGCAAAGACGATGGATTTGCTAATTAGAATGAGCCTCTAGTTCCGGAAGTGTTTTTTTTTTACCACTTTAAAAAGAAAAACAGAAAGTGGAAGTTTAACAATGCATTAGGTTTATGTGATGGCGTTTAGTTTCAAATTATTTTTTTTTTCCATCATTTTTGAATGACAATAAGCTATTAATACTACAACACCCATGGTTTTCAGCCAGTGAGAGTGGCAAATGAAAACTGTAGGATATTCAGAACCTTTCATCATCACAGTTGGAAATAAAATATCACACAACGTTTATGAGTGACCCAGAATGCAATAAATGAATCCATTTCAACTGCTTAATGTATTATAAGGCCAACACAGCAGGTTTAGGCTCAGTGATTGGGCATTTTTAACTGAAACGCCACTTGGTAATCATAGTTCTCTCCTAACATCTGCATCAACACAGGAGTGTAAGTTTGACTTTGTTTTTAAAGAGACAAATATTTACTCACAAGGTTGCTTATTATATCCTTTGTACTGTTTTAAATGGAGTTTTGTGTCCATCTAACTCCAGCTTCGAACTGTTTAAATACACTTTTTACTATTATCATTGAAATCATCCCTCCCATGTTGATACTTCATAACTGTTTAACCCTCGAGGCACCTTAGGGACCAAACGTGTACATTCAGCTAATTTTGTGTTTTTGATTCTTGATATATCTGTCAGTTCAAAGGCTAATTGTATGAAACTTGGCCAGGGTTTGTTTTTTATTTTAATTTAAAAAATTCCCAAATTCCTCTTTTGCAAGGTGTATAGAATAGGAGATATGCATAACACTCACACTTTGACCCTTAAGGCCCGCTTTGGTCCCATTGACTCCCATTATAAACACACTTTTTTGATACACTGTAATCCTGACATAATTATTGCTTTTCCCATGAATACCTAATAAATCTAAGCCAAAATGAATGGCAATGAAATCATGGACACCATAAAAATGGTCTTGGTGTGTTGGGATTGATATAAAGGTGTTATAGCCTCACCCCAAATATTCCACTTTGCACCTTATTTTTTTAAATATTGCATATTTAGTGTTTTTGCCCTGGAGAAAATCAGGGGTTCTTATGACAAAAAGGGCATTAAACGTAAAAAATGAAAAAAAAAAAAAAAAAAAAAAAGGTTGCGAAAAGGTCTGATGCAGTGAAAGTGAATTTTTTTTTTAATATATCACATTTTTATGACACCTGTATGAGAGGGACCGTTTAGGGACCTTAAGGTGTAAAGTGTAAGGTGAGTTTAAAGAGGCCTCAAGGGTTAACCCATTTAAGCCGACCGGTCACAATAGTGATCGTAAAAATATTTCTTAGTTATAAGGCTCTATTCCTGCAAAATATTTTAAACAAAGCTGCCCTGAGTGAATGGATGTTCTCCTCCTCCCATCACATTGGAAATGTCCAAAAGTAAAAATGGTATGTCTTACAATAAAGTAACAATGTTGAGTTAGACCGATAACTGCTTTTTTTTTGTTTGCTCTATGTATTGTCCTCTCAGTATTCATATTGGTATACTTGTATATTTGATAATGTAGGCCAAAGTCACACTAGAATAACATTCTAGTGGCAATGTTGGAGACTACCAGTAACAGAATTGTACATTTGTTAATAACTGGAAAGGGAAATATAATAATTTTTATGACTGCAGAGGAGAAATATGTTAATGTAGGTTATAAATCAAATTAAAAAAAATCTAAATTACTTTATTTATCCCCGTGGGGAAATTCAGTTAGTCTGGTAACTCTGAAGAATGAGACAGCCTGATGGGTAAAAACATCCCACCAGTCACTATTGTGAACGAACATAAAACACACTTTTTCACCTATTTTTCCATGAAAGTCTTTTAAACTAATGGTTGATTATTTCAAAAGGAGTACTAATGACACATGATTTGGATATTTTCATGTCTGGGAAAAAATTGGGATTAAATGGGTTAAGAACAAAGGGGAATTTTAATGTGTTTTTAGATCTGTACAAGTCTTAAAGCTATAGTGGCTGTGTGCACATGTCCTGCAGGTGTTGGTCAAACAGGAGGGCCGGGGCCACAACCAGGTGACAAGAACCATTAACCCTTCCACCATGCTCTCACTGCCAGAGGGAGGCACCTATATCATTGAGGTGCGTGCCCTCAGCGAAGGGGGAGAAGGAGCGGTCAGCTCCCAAGTCCGAGTGGTCACCTCCTCGGGTGAGTCTGAAGCTAGTTAGTTGCCTCCTCTCTCCCCACACACTGCTTTACATGACCTCTGGAGTCCAATCTCTATGCACAGGCAGTTTTCTCTTTGTAGCGATCTTCTGTTCTGCCCTCTTAATTGAGTCACCACAGCTGTTGTGTGAGCCAAGTTTTCTTTGGCTAATACTGTTTTAATTACCTCGCCCACACAAACCTTCCTACTTCTGCACAGCCAATTAACTTCCAAGCAACAGGAACAGAACAGAAAGTTTGACATTAGCAGCCAGATTTTTCAGGGCGATGGATCGGTTTCCTTTCTTTTCTCTGTCTAACTTCACTGTCCTTAGCAGAAAAGGAGCAGGTTTTTTTCCCCAGCTCCCAACTCCTTGAGACCAATTAATTCCAAAGATCAATGAAGTCATTTAGCATTAAAAATGAATGCAGTTCCGGCATTTTGTTTCATCAGTATTGACTCTCCCTCTCTCTCTCTCTCTCTCTCTCTCTCTCTATCTTCTCTTAGGTGTTCGAGCAAAAAGCAACCAGTGCTCAGTGCACTGCCTGCCACAGAGCCTAACATGGACAGCACTGCTCCTGGTTCTACTGGTGCCTTCAGCTTCCTGGTGAGGCCACTGTGCCATCCTCATTTTCATAGCGGGAGCCACCAGTCTCCCGCTCCCTTATTCCCTCTGACTGCCTGCTTGCTTTGGCCTTACCCATCCCAAAGGGCCCGAGGCCTGCCAAAGGGGGTCGAGTCTGCCAGTTATCATGCGGCTCTTCAGAGTTCATCCTTTTTAGTTCCCCGTTCCCTCCGAGGCCCTGGACATTTGATTTGCACAGTTCTTTCCAACATCACGATAGTGTTGTACTGTAGTGTACATTGTGTGGAAAGATTTGTTTAATCATTTACGTTAACATCATGTGTTCCTGTCACTGACTGGCATCTAACCATCTCCAGACGGCTCCTACAGCTCTGGGGCTCTACAGAGCATGAACAATTCCTCGAAAGCTGCTGTGGTAGTAATACAGGGATCAGCCGGCCTGTTTCTTTTCATTACTTATCTGCATCAATTTACCCCTTGGCTGCCTAACAAGCAATGCAGCAGAAGCTCAGTAGAGATAAGTGCATTGTTTTCTTATTCACACACTGAGGAGAAAAGAAGTTTTTTATGGAACCAAGAATCTTACTATTTCCAGACTTGCTTTTTGTACATTGTGTTACCTTTAGAGAAAAACACAGTGGTGTGTGTCAGCTATGTCAAACTCTCTGTTTTTTGGTAGTGATTAAGCAATGCTTGGTGATACAGTTTGTTGACTGTTGGATGTATGGAGATAGAAACAGGTCCTTACCTGTAGTGCCCGAACACATCAATAGACAAAGACAACTCTGTACGGACTCTTGGTGTCAGTACAAATAAATGTGATGTATATTTTTTAAATGCTTCTCGTGTGTATTTTCTATTTTTTTTATTTAATTTTCATATTAACCAGCCTGCTGAAGTCATCATTCTGTTTATACAAGTGTCCCCAAAGCCAAAGGTGACATTTTCATATTTGGTTTTGTCTGACCAGCAAGATCCAAACTTTCAAAGAAAGGAAAAAAGAAGTCTAAAACTGAGAAAAATAACTGTAATTGTGGCCGTTTTCTTATTTTTTATATGAAGTTATTTATCTGCATACAAATCTTGAAGTCCTACTTGACCTTTGACCTACTTTAGGAAGTCAATGTGCTAAGAGCTTCTGCCAAAACAAAAGACATTAGCTTCCATTTGATCTCTCACTTTGTTGTTGATTAAATTATTCTGTGCAATAAAAACTTCACTGTAAAAAATGTTTAATGAAATAAACACTGTCAAATTGCATCAGAAATAGGGCGTAAAATAAAACATTGTACATCGCTGTAGTAGATACTTTTAATTACTGTAAATCAAAGAATAGCATAAAACTTTAAATTCTACTGTCATAAACTGTAGAAAATACAGTTTAGCTGTAAAAAAAATATAGATTTTTCATGTAAAATGAATGGAGAAATACCATGATGACACAATTATCCTAACAGTAATGGGATTATTTAGTATAAATTACAGTTTTTGCTGATATTTACATTTACATACGTTCACTGTATTTTTTACGGTGAAGTTCTGGCAACCACAGCTGCAAATCGTACATCAAACTTTTTTTTTACAGTGTATAACCTAGATAGAATCTAGAGATACACCATGAACATAAACATTTGAATCTGATATGAAAAATAATAATTCCCATGAACTTTTAGGGCTTTTTAAAACCACTATAATTGTCTTTGAATGGAACATTACGACCTCCCCATCAAAATAACCAAATAGGGTTAGTTTAATAAAGAGTTTGATTAACAACAACATGTTTTCTTTTTATTCAGTCATGATGTCTGTGTGTGCAGAACTACATTCGTGGGTAAACAACATATTCTCAACACTATGAAACCTGAGGGGAAGTTACAGGATTTACATTTGCATTGGTTTTGTTAAGAACTTTTTGTAATGACAGAAAACACAACCCACAATTTTCAACAAAGAAAAGAACAGAAGAGACACGGGATAATTGTCCACAAGTCTTTGTTGTTGAACAGTCTGACTCACAGCTGAAGAATGGAGGAATTAAGTTGCCGTCGGGCTGTGGTGGAGCTCTACCAGGTCTGTTGACGTCTGTGAAGTTGACAGATCCTGTTCATTTTCTATGGAGAGCAGGAGATCAGGCCGCACGTTGCCTGACGAAAACGACACGGTGAGATGACTGACGCCTCGCTGTATCTCAATTTGCATAAACACGACTCGACCTCAACTTCATGCAAATGAGTTCTGTCCAGTGCAACTCAGCAGGCTCCTGAAACTCAGATCAAACTGACAAACCAGGCAGTGCATGTCAAATATGAATCAAGATTCTGTTGATACGTTGCCTGTTTCTCTCTGAAAATGTTTTCAGAAACATAAGTTAGTGCATTGTTTACTTGTAAAATAAGAAAAGTTTATGGTCCAGCCATCATGTTTAACCAAAACCTGAGCAGAGCCGCCACATCTTTCTGTCTTTTTGCCGGACTTGGTGAATAATTTCCATCGCTGCGTGATGCATTCTGTGTTTCATATTTTTATTGATGTGTATACAAAAACAACAGAGGGACATACCGATATCAGGGTACATTGGTGTCGGCGTTAAACATGTTGTACACCCTTAGATTTAGATTTGTATAATTTTAAGAACAAACAACGGTCACATAAATTGAAATCAAATAAACTATACAATATTTAGATATTTAGACATAGTTTGTGTAAATTGATTAAATTGACCACATAAACATAACATATAAAATACATAAATAATGGTAAAAGAGAGGAGGAAAAAAAGAAAAGTAGTGTGTGTGAGTGGGGGGGTACATCATCACAAAAAAACTCCATAAACGGTTGCCATTTATTGTGGAATTTGCTCAAGTTTCCCCTTCTTGAATATCTAATTTTCTCTACTTTTAAAAAGAACTCAGCCTCTGCGTGATGCATTCTGGACTTAACGCCACCAAAGACTATTATGATCGGTTTAAATTAATACAAATGAGCTGTAGCATTTTTCTCCAATAGCAGGATGATAATTAGTGCAGCCAGACTAGTCTCCAGTGTTGACAGTGCTATGGTGATAGGGTTAGATATACACAAATTTTTTTCCAAAAATGACAACAATAAAGTTAAGGTCTTTCCTTTGCATAGCAGCAAATATTTTTTAAAGGTTTTGTTTGATAAAAAGCAAATGATGAATAGATAATAAAAATAGTTGATGAATGAATTAAAAAAACCTGCTTCAGCACTATAATGCATCTAAAATACATGCCTCAAATACAAATTTATCAGGACATTTCATCCTATAATTCATCTGTAATTATTTGCCACTGGTCTATCAGACAGGTCTGCTCTTTAAGAAGCCTTTCCCAAGTGTTATGTAAAGTACGGGTTGATTGAATTCCACACACGTGGCATTAGAGGCCACGAAACTTTGTGTGATAAAAGAAGCACTGCAGAGCCAAACAGGGGCAGCATCAAGAGTATCTCTCCTTCCTCCCAGCCTCCTCTCCTGCCTTGTCTGCAGTAAAACCTTATCTCTCACTGGGCAGAAATCCAAATGAATTTGCCTCAAGTGTAATTAATGTTAGAATAGAGTTCTGTAGTCCCAAACCCTGCTTGCTTGAGCAGACCTTTTGCATGTGCTGCCTCCAGCTCCCTGGACTCTCCATTACCGAGTCAGAGTAACCTGGCTCACCCGCTCAGGTTCAGACAAGGGTACTAGCTCAACCACGAGAGATAGGACCACACAGCAAAACAGAGGACGAACATCGCTCCAAGCAGTGTCTATCCCGTGGATACTCCTCTTCTTTCAGACCTCTCTGTTTTGGTTACATTCAGAGGCGGAGGGTGCTGGGGTCGGCCTGCTCTTTTCTAACTTGTACATCATTTCCGTCTGTAGTGCAAAGCATTAAGCTGTTTAATGTGGATGGAGGGGTTTTGCGGTGCTTTTAGCCTGTTCAATGACGTCGGCTCAAACACATACCTCCACACAAGTGCTAATGTACCGACCTTTAATTATTCATGCAGCACCTGTCTGTGTTGGCGCATCTGATTTATGATAATGGATTATGTATCCTGCAAGGGGACCCATTTGGTTCAGAGAGCCAGAAGCTATAGTGTCAGCAATTAAAACATGAACTCCCCCTAGGTTAATGTCAGTGTCTGTGTGTGTGTGTGTGTGTGTGTGTGTGCACGTGAGTGTGTGCTGGGATATACTGTACTTTGTTTTTATCTCCAGTATGTTAGATCATTTGGAGGCTAATGTATTCTGCTGGAGATCAACAAAGAGTCACTTTTACAATTTAGGTTACTACATTACTACATGCAGTTCCATTTTGTACAACGAAATATATTTTAAGGTGGTCTCACTCTCAGTATCTGCACTGCAAAAAGTCAGCTCTTAAGAACAAGAAATAAAAGGACAAAAATTAGGTTTATTTCGCTTAAAAATAGCAAAATTATCTGCCAATAGAATAACGAAATTTGGCTTGTCAAGACTTTCCAAAACACGTAAAAACACCTAATCTTAACGAACCCAAAAATACCTTAGAATTAATGTATTATAACTAATAAAAAGTGCAATTTTCTTGATTCTAATGAAATACACGTGACCTATTTTCTCAATATGTTGTGCCATCATCTTGACATAATGATATGCATAGACATTATATTTCTTGAAACCAGCAAAGTCATAATAAAAACTAGTGAACTTTTCTTGATACAGCCACAAAGATTTGTATCTGTATGTTGAATATTTTTCTTAAAATTCTTGAAATAAGGCAAAAGCCGTGGAATCTTTATATCAAACAAGTGAAACAGTCTAAAATAAAAACTGCTGACTAAGAAGAACTATCTTATCAGACAAAAAATAAGCATATATCCCCTTGATCTAAGATAATTCATCTTACTTTTTGCAGTGTGTTTTATGTTTTATAATGTTTGAATACTTTTTTGTTTTTGAAGGGGAAATGGTCACATGAGTATAAGCTGAAGGCTTTATGGGAGTCACACTGCACCGAAATGTAATAAAGCTCTTTCCTTGATGGGGTTAGCAACGCTCATAATCTAACAGCAACCCTGAAGCTGAGGGATTCAACATCCCTGCTCCAAGGACACTTCAGCGGGACGGATGCTTCCTATTAGGACGGCAGGAGCTGCAAGTTGAAGGACATATGCACATTTACTTTATTTTTAAATTAAATTGCTCTTGCAATAAATATTTATTAAAGTTTACATTTTAACAGGCACGGTCTATTCAGGGGACATTATTTGCATAATGGTATGTTAAGTTTCATAAGCTTATTCTGAAACCTGAACCACATGCACCAAAAGAAACTAGAGCTCGACCGATATGGGATTTTTGAGAGCAATATCAATTTTAAATGAGAAAAATTCACCCATAATGGCAGCCAGTATAGTGAACTTTTGAGCTGGAATAAAAATAGAGGATTGTACTCTGATGTAGAACTCTGCAAATGTTTGCAGAGGACTTCTCTCTTAAAGAAATAACTTTATGATAGAAAATGTAACATTATTATACACTCTTACACATTATACATACAATGCATGAAATAATAAACCAATTCTAGAATTGAAAACTGAGATATAAAGAATATGTACATTTAAATCAATAGCTTAATAAACTGTATGTTCAGTATCAATCAACTGCAAAACTTAAATAAAATAACATTTAAATGAAATAAATAACTAACACCATTTCTAAATCACTCCAATCACTGTTTTCTTCATTATATATTGTGTAAAAAGACATTTTATATTGGCACATATCGGACAAAATATAAGCCAATACTGATAGATACTGATAAGCCTCTGATAGGCAAACACCGATAATATACCAATAATATAGATCCACTGCTGCACTGGTATTGCTCTGATAGACACCTTCAGATATGATATCCCAGCCTACGGAAGAGGATTAAGACCAGGGAAGAGGAAAAAAATGAATAAAAAGATGAGATGAAAAAAAGTAATTATGCACTTCAAGAGAAAAGTCGAAATGATGAGAATAAAGTCAACCTTTTGAGTTTGGTAAAGTAGAGAGCAAGCTACAACCTGATTTTCCTCAATACGTCTAATGTTACATAATTCAAATAAATGACACAAAAGCAGATTTTCCCAAAAGATTTTATGGTAGCTACTACCAAGAATAGCTCATCTAAGTGTAGGGGGATTTTAGAGCCACAACACCACCTAACTGTTTGGATAGACGTAACGTTTCTAGAACAATGATATTGACACTGTAATATTGAACCTCTGAATATCTTTCCAACTTTAACGAACTCAAAAAATTGACTTCTTTCTCGTAATTTCAACTTTTTTTCTGAAATCGTATTTCAACTTTATTCTCAACATTTAGACTTTTTTCTCAAACTGCATAATGAAAATAAAAATCCTCCTCAGATTATTTTTTTTCCTCCTACACTGTAAAAAATGTCTGTAGATTTTACTGTGAAAAACTGCTAAACCATGACAGTAAAAAACCTTAAAATGATAAATGAGAAAGTTCAGTTACAGTAACAATGAAACACCGTAAATATATATATCAGCCAAAACAGTATTTTTTACAGTTTTTTGGGGGGGAAATACATTACTCCACTGTAAAATACACTGGCACTGTGTTTTTAACAAAAATATACTTTAATATATACAAGCCATCATTGTAAGTTTTGCATTTATTTTTTGTATATAATACTTTTTCTCACTGTTAAGTGTACTAAACACCATATCTCTAACAAAAATATACTGTAATATTTAATAGTAAAATCTTTATGTGCTTCATTAATAAAGTATTTTCTTGTCAATTATATGGCAAAACAATGTCTTTTGATGGAAAAATGTTTTATTTATATGGTAAAAAATGGAATAAAATGGCAAGTGCCAATATCTTTTTAACGTATTTTTATTAAAAAAAAGTCTGCCATTTTTTAAACGTAAAAACAACAGTTTGTTTTTATAGTGTACCTAACTGTTTGGATAGAAGTGGCGTGTCTAGAACAATGACATATTAACACAGTAAGAATGAATCTGTGAATATCTCTTACTCTACCGAACTCAAAAAGTTGACTTCTTTCTCGTCATTTCCACTTTTTTCTCAAAATCGTATTTCAAATGTATTCCCAACATTTTGACTTTATTATCATCATTTTGATTTCCTTCTCATCATTTCAACTCTTTTCCTCAAACTACATAATGATAAAAAAATCCACCTCTCATTATTTTTTCCCTCCTACCTGGCCCTAATCCTCTTCCGTACCCAGCCAGTATCAGTTACTACTCCTTCTATCTTCATCCATCCACAAATGTCCTCTAGCTTTTTAAAAGTTGCAAAGTCAAGTATAAAATTATCTCTGTGGCATTGTTGTTGAAGGCTTCGCTCTGTGATTGAGAGCTGAGCTGTGACTTTGCTTTTCAGGTGGGTCACAGTTTAACACTCATCCTGAAATTGCCAGAAGAGTAGAGCTCTCCAGCAGACGCTGCTGCTGCTGCTGCAGTAAGAGGTAAACTGTAATATAATACAGTTAGAGACCTCCTGTGTAACCTGCAATTTTCTGTCTTGCATTTGATGTTTCTGTTTGCACAAGGTCTGAGTTGCATTTACCAAAATGGTTAAATCACAGTTTTGGGATCCAGTTGCAGGGTGTTTCAACAGCTGATACTGTAGCTGACACCAAAGTGGTAAAATGTTTGAAGTTTTTCAGGGATTGTAAAGCTGATGAGTAAAGACAGGAGCCAACTCATCACCATATGAGGAAGACAGGGATCAAATGGGGGAAAAATGTTTCTCAAATATTGCACCATTCTACCTCAAAGATTGAGAATGAATGGTGCAATAATACACTGTGTCTGTGTGCTTTTGATTTCATAGGAATTATCTTTTTCAGGACCACTCACAGATTCCATTGAATTAAAAACCATAATTGTGGTTTCACCCTAATTCAATTTTGTACGCAGTTCTTCTCAATAAGCTTTAATTAACTGTTCTCAATTCATAATTTTCTACCAATGTATGTCTGTTTAATAGCCTTATAGTGTAATTAAAAGCTTGTGTGTGATGTGAAACCTTCTGTGGTAATGAAACATTCTCCAGATAAGATCATTTTCTCAGCTGCTGAGTGAGATATCAACTGAGTTATTTCCTATCTCTGCTGTGGTGCAAGGAATTCTGAGTTTTTCTGTATATAAATGTAAAAAATATAACAGTCGAGACATCTGATACAGCTAGCTAATTTGTGTTTGCTGTAGGAGGTTTCTGTGATGTTTGGATTTTCGGCCTGTTAGTCCCCCCCGGCAGTGGCCGTGTGGCGGAGAATGAGAATTAGGGAAGTGTGCCATGTTCTGGTGAAGACTGTGAACAGAGGGATTAAAGGAGCAGCTTTGCGGAAAGAGTCAACATCCAGCATTGTATTGCACCAGTCCAGTAATTATTGAAGTTATAATTGAAGTTGTCTTTTGACCTCTAAAACCAGCTGTACTGTCAGGAAGCCACAGCCTGCAATGTTTTGTGCTGCTGAGCTTTTCAGAACATAAAAGAATCCTTCCTCTTTGGTTTGATTGTTTAAAGTACCCTCATTGTACCATTAACAGCTTATTTATCAGACTGTTATTCTCCTTTTTTGCTCCACTAGTTCCCAGACAATGGTATCAGGAGTCTAAGACGAGAGTGCAAGGTAAGACACTTTGACGACTACTGTTCAATTGGAAAAGGTCTAATGAGATGTATTGTGATGGAATATACTGAGTATATTTAACCTGCCGTTATCTTCAATCTGTGTACAAACATGACTTTAAACTTTGAAATTGTGTGCACTGCTTAAATATACAGCAAAGTTCGGTTGTGCATGCAGGGGATATACGGATTATTGACAAAATGGTCCTGTCGGAGCGTGTGTCGTGAAATCCCGGAAGTCTTTTATGAAGCGCGTATTGAGGTTTGTTTCTTTAAGGGTGAGTGATGTCATTGATGATGTTTGAAGCCTCGCTGGTTCAGGGAGTGGTTTAAGTGTTGGCGTGATATATGAACCATAGACTGTATATAAATAATGGACATAATCTGTGACGTCACCCATTGGTTTGTGACCCGTTGGAAGCATCGAGTTCAGCGTTACACTCGTCGCCATCTTGTTTCCGATACAGGAAGCAGACCATATCTGGACTGTGGAGGAGGAGAGGGATCTGATCACTGACTACAGCCTCTCTACACCTCAACCTGACTGAGAGAAGCTGCTGCTAATTCATGTTAGCATTAACTGGAGCATTGACTAGTTTTTGCTAACAAAAAAACAAAAACAAAATGTATGTTACTTACCTCAGAAAACCAAACGCTGAACAAGACATTTTTACTGAACAAAACGTTCAAATAAACTGTCATTAAGTGAAAATACAGTGAAAGGGTCAAAGATATGAGACCAAATCGGTAAACGTCCTTTTTTATGTCTATATAAAGTTATGTATAACTTTAATGAAATGTTGCCGTGGATACGCATTGTTTTGCTCCCCTTGTTGGTGACCTGTCAATCAAAGGTCATTTGATTCTTTATCTTCTATTTTCTTCTAAATGGGAACATTATTTAAAATATTGACATCAAATTGTCTTGAAGAAGATTTTTTTACTAGTGATTGAGACCATAGTGTTGTCATAAAAAAATTCTGAGGTAGTAAATCAATTGAGAAGTTTTCTCAATTTGCACTGAAATGAATGGACAGAATTTTTTTTGCAGCCAAACTTAGCGCCCCCTGCTGGAATTTTCGGTAGAATGCAGCTTAAGGCACTTCCTGGTTTGCCTCCCTGCTCAGACCCGGAGGTTGCCGCCTGAGCACAATGGATTCCCGCAAAATTGAGTCCAAGCACAGTGCCAAAAATATTGTTTCTTAATAAAAATGAATAAAGTCATCATCATCACCCCAGTATTCATAAGCACAATCACTGTCTAATCTTTGGAAAACACTCCAACAGTTTTAACAAAAACATCTCATGTCCTATTGGATTTATTCCAACATTGACTGAAATCATACTGACACGTTTTTTGACATTAAAAAACTCTTACCATTATCCACACTTTAATTAAAAACAGATTGAATTATTGAATGAATTAACCACATAAAATCAAATTAAATTGTTCTTGGCAGTGATTATTCCCATGCTGACTCTGTTGCAGACAGACAAGAGGCCATCACAAATAGTTGAAATGAAAAATAAAGGTTTTGACCAGCAGGAGGGTTTGTGAGCACATGAAGCCTCGAGAAATTAACCTAATTTTGAACCAATTGGACAAAAAGCTTCACAGCTTCATGGGGCTTCATCTGCACTGCAAAAAAGGTGTGTCTAAAAACAAGATAAAAACACTAAATCTGAGTGAAATGATCTTGCTGCATGGACAGATTATTTCACTTGACAAGATTTCTTATAAGATTGTTAAATCTAGAAACTTTTAAAACAAAATAACTTATCTAACACTTCTAAATCTAAAGGTTTTTTTTTATCTTGGTAAGAAACAAATAATTTGCAGTGCACTCTGCTTGGGCCAGTTCATCGCTGCAAGTTTAATTTATCTTGTTTTAAGAGTTAATTTCTTATTTTAAGTGTACAACATGCTTATTTCTAGATTAAATAATCTTAATTTAAGAAATCTTGTCAAGTGAAATTATCTGTCCACGAGCAAGATAATTTCCCTCAGATTTAGTGTTTTTATCTTGTTCTTAGACACACCTTTTTGATGTGTACATGCTAAAAATGTGTGCATAACAGATGAAATGTCCTTGCTATGTGTAAATTCTTCTTAGCGCCACCCTAAAATGTCAACTCATGTTGTAACGTAGATGGTAAGAGAAGAGAAATGGCTACATTCATACATTCTGGCAACTCACAATGCATTTCTCCGTAGAGGAGGTGTGGTTTACGATCCTCCGGAGCCGTTTTTTGGGCGCTTAGAATGTCTATCAAAAGCGTCTGTAGGTAGCTCTTAGCCAATCGTATCAGTTATACCAGATGACGTAGTAGAGCAACAGAAATGGATGTTTGTTGTGTGTGTGTCTGTGAGAGAGTGTTGCTTGCTGCGTTGCTTCTCCTGTTCTCGCTTTCTGCAAGATTATTTATTTTCACGCTTTATTCCCCCTCATGTCATTCAGCCACACACATCCACTGATTTTATGGGCAATAATCAAGCTGCTGCGGGTCTCTCGGCAGCTCCGCTGTCCCCCGGCTCGTAGCCAGATCACCGGCGGTGACCGGCGGTCTTGCCGGCGGTCTTGCCGGCGAGACCGCTACGAGCTGGGGGACAGTGGAGCCGCTGAGAGACCTTTCGCCTTTCAACTTTCGCTCTAAACTATTTAAAACACCATCTACAGCTAAAGAGAGTTTTGCGTCTGCAACAGCCATGTTGGATCCGGAAAACTACTAACTTCCAAGCGCCGAGTAGTACGCGTCATCATCTTGCCGTCCCTCCCCGCTCTGTGATTGGATCCCTAAAACAGGGCTAAGAAACTGGCTTGGTTGCCAGACCGCCTGGAGGTTCGAAATTAAATTTGAGCACGCAAGGCAGTCTGGGTATACCCAGGCTAGCTCCTACAGGAATAAACCTGAGACTTTAATTTTTATGACCCAATGGTAATTCTTCTAGCTCCATTCTCAGGTCATACTTCACATTTTATAAGCATGTTCTGTTACAACAACAACTTGCAGTATGATGTGGAGGTTGTGGATGTTTTTACACATCTGTTGTTGTCTTGCAGCATTGTTTGATATATTTTAAAGAAAAGAAAGAACTACATAATTTAATAATGGAGTACATTTGCATGCAAGGAGGGTTTTATTACAGCTGCAGTCTCCATCAAACATATACAATTTAAAGCTAAACTAAAGATGCACTATAGTTGCTGCAGAACCTTGCCAGTGTGATAGCAGATGGTGTATTAGAGGGAAACTTCTAAAGAAACACCAGCTAATTTGATATGCTGTGAACCCTCACTCATAAGAAATTAGAAGTAAAAGTGCCCTGCTGAGAGGCCTCATTAAGGAGACACGTTTAAGAGTAAATCTAAGAGGAAAAAAAGACAAATCCTGTTGATTAAACTTTCCAGCCCTTGTAGTTCAGGCTTGGTGTTTTTCCACTCCCAAACATATATCCCAGCAAAATATAATACTGAAATAATGGAATGCATTCAGCTCTCTATCCTCAGAGCTCCATTTCTATTAAGGTAAACCCCGCTTTGACATAGTCTCTCAATCAAAAAGTGAATGCTATAAGCTGCAAAAAGCTTACATTTATTGCAACGATTATAGACAACTTAATGTTTGGCCCTCGTTGAACTGCAAGTACATCTAAATTGTTGCTGTGTGGCAGGTTCCTGGGAAAAAAATAAAAATAAATCAAGACATTCCACTGCAGGTATAAATCCTTTCAGCAAGTTAAAGTCACATATGGTGATTGTTCATACAGATCTTGGAAATCAGCCAAATCCCTGCAGATTGGTGAAGGTGGCGATTCAATTAGGAGATCCGAACTCCTTTTCTCCAGACCTATTGTGTGAGGAAATATAATGGGATGGAGTTGTGAATCTGGGGATAATCTAAGTGCGATGTATAGGAGGAAGAGGGCTGTATAAGGAGATTTAAAGGTCAAGCAAGAAAGCAGCCAGCTCAGAGCAGACCTCTACCAAGACCTTATAATCTCTTAACCGTTACTTCCACAGTCACAGTTGTACCATGTAGATAAGTGAACAGGTATATAAATGTGACCAACATTTCACTCGATGTCGCCGTGTCGATCCTTAAAAGACACAAAACGACACAAAATGACTAAAACAAGGCACACAAAATGACCAAATGAAGACACAAAATCAGAAGACAGAATGACCAAGAAAAAAACCCCACAGAAGACACAAAATGACAAAAAAAGACACAGAATAACTAAAAAAAGACACAACAACAGACACAAAATGACCAAAAAAGACACAAATGACCAAAAAAGACACAAAATGACTTACAAAGACACAAAACATGAAAAGGATTAAAAAGAATTGACAAAATAGCCCAAGACTCCATAGAGTTAAAGAGGGTATATTATGCATTTTTTTAGGTTTATACTACCAGAACATATTTACATGAAATCTGTTTTATCATGCGTTCCAATACCCATAATACCAGACTATTTATTATGCCAGAAAAATATTTAGTATGTCAAATGCAATTTGCAAAAACACCAGGATGTCCAAATGCATCCAGTCACATTTTGCAGTATCCAAGCCAGAATGTTTTCTGGCTATTCTTACCCACAATGCTTTGCACAGAAAATATATGAACCAGAGGGTCAAAGTTCAAGGCGCCACGTTATTATGAGGTCCCAATTATGTACACTCTGCAAGCAACAGAGCAGCTACAGTAAGCACTAAAAGTAAAAAAGAAAAAGTATGTAATTTGGAACACAAGCTACAGTGTCTGACAAGCTCTGTTTTAACCTTAACGCCTGCTCTGTAGCTTGAAACATAAATACAGTGCACTTTTATACCAAAATGTACAAAATAACTAAAAAGTGAGTTTTTCATTATGTCCCTTCCTGTTTAGCTTGCCAACATGTGTTGTCACAACACACCAGTTGCTGTTGCTGCAATATGAATTTAAATATATATAAGTACATAAGTATATATATATATATATACATATATATAGTATATATAGTATAGTATTTTCAGTTTATACTAAATATTTGTTATCACATAAACTACAAAACTTTTGTTCAAAGTCAAGCAAAACATATCCATAAACAAATGACAGTATATTTAGCTAAAAGATGATAAACGTCATCTTGATACATTGCTGGTTAAGTTAATTGATGCCGTCTCAGTGGCTAAAGTTATTAATTGTTAATTCATATATATGCGTCAGATGATGTACTATGAGCAAAGTATACGTGAATATGCCATTCAGAAAGTTATGCATTTCTTTCTTGTGTTAACATGGATCGACAGTCCGCGATTATCCTTTATTTTTATTAATAAATAACTATACTGTAAAATAAAATGTAAAAAATCATAGAACACATCTCCATTGTGAGTTATGCGCCCTTACTTTTATTTTTTTAAACTAAGTAGCGGCCAGATTCAGCCAGGATCAGTGAAATATTCAGGTTTAATCCCCTTTTTGGCTTTTACTTGCTAAATCATGGAGATTCAACCTTAAAGCATCTTCTTCCATTTCCACAAATATGTGTCAGAGTGTTGATGCCAAAACCACATCCATGTCATGAACTGGTTTTTAAATTGCAGCACTGAATTTAAGCAGGACGTCCAGTTACGCAATGACGCACAGCTGCACACTCAGAAGGCTGCTCCATTTGTGTGTTACACCAGTGAAAGGAAGGATTCTGGCCTCGTCTCTGGAGGACCCGACTCTGAAGGAAGGAGCCTACCAAGGAAGGATCCTTGACTTTGGGATCCAGCCAGTCTCTTGCATATAAGCTGTATAAGTAGCTGTCACTTTAAGGAACCTCCTGCTTTGGTTGCTTTAGATACGCCCACTTATGTGAACACCACTCACCTGAGGAAGTCCACCATGTTCAGCTGATCTGTCACACTATTAGCCCTCATGCTAACCCTGGTACTATCAAAGAGCACATGTAATTTTTTCACCTTACAGAGCTGAATATCATGTCCAGCCAAATCTCCATCAAACAGGAACACATCCAGGCAGTCCATCATATGGAGCTGACTGCATTTCAACCCCGGCTACTTAAGGTACGTTCATGTTACCAAACTTTAATGATGTTAGGTAATTGGTGGGAGGCAGTTGCCTCTAGGGCTGGGCGATTTAAATGTGCACTTAATGGAGCTGTGATTTTTTTTTTTTTTTTAAGTACTCCTGTTGTTATACAGTATTTTTGTTCACTTACATAAACGGTTTCAATAAAACTACTTGTGACATTTCATATTCGGCTTTGACTGAACATTTGCTCTCACTTTGCGATTAAAATATCGGGGTATATCTCGTAAATCAATATTCAGCCTAAATATATCGGGATATGACTTTTGGTCCATATCGCCCAGCCCTAGTTGCCTCTAAACTTTTTTTTTTCTGTTAACCACTACAAACTCTTCACTTGTGTTACTGAGCTGAGGACTTTCATCCATACAACTTGCATATATGTAAGATACATAAGTAAGTGCAGAGGAAACATTCACGCACTGGACTGAAGTTCATTCATATATTTGAGTTAATGCAGAGTTTATACCGTTAACTATTTACAAATGTATGTTTGCATAGTTAATAATTAACCATTTTGTTTAACAGCAATGTTAAAAAAATGTTCCAATAATCTGCTGATCTACATCTCTGGATATTTTCCTCCCATTTACTCGGGCGGGTTGATTTTGAGCTTTATTTAGAACAATTCAATGAAATACAATGCCTTGTAGCAATAATGACTTTCCATTCCTCAAAAACAATAATGCATTGTGTATATATATTGACATAAAATCTATTGAATCATACTTGGGGCAAGGTAACTTCACATTTCAGCGGTCAAAGTACCAATCCTCAGCTCAATTCCTGTACACAGTCGAGCACACCATCGTTTCTCACATCATTTATATTTAAAATGTTGAAGCCCAGTCATCGAATCACACAGTCGACCCCTATGGCAGCAGAGCCAATTATATGGATACATAATACAAAACAATAACATTTTGTCAGGAAGTGAGTTGTTATTGTGAAGTGGAAGAAGAGTGGAGACGAGAAAGTGCAGCTAAAAAAGTTATTTATCTCCATCCTGCTCACTGAGAGTGACCCAACCACCACATATTGAACCATCATGTTACAGCACATATACTGTTCTTGGCAAAGAAAACAGCATTTTGTGTGATGTGTTTTGTTGCTGTTGAAGCCAGTTTGCTCTGATGGTGGTTAGGTATGTATTTTTTATTATTGGATCATAGGTTTGCTCCATTGTGGGGAATCGACTCTGGCATTAAAATGTTAGGATTAGTCAGAAAATACAGCTGGGGCTAATGGGAATTTATTTTTAGAGGTGTTTTGTAATGGTATGAAAGATTACCTGTGGGGGTTTTCAGAGCCGGCCCAAGCCTCCATGGGGCCCTAAGCAGAAGTAGATTTTGGGCCCACTATTTCTACCAATGCAATAATAATACAAACAATACCAATAAATGAATGATGTACCAATAAATGAATTATATATATATACATATATATATATATATATATATATGTATATATATATATATAATCTGTTGACATATCTATCTTTGATCATACAGAAATCATCACTCATACATGCAAAATAATAAAAATAAAAATATATTATTGGTATTATTATTGGTAATTGCTCTTCAGGGCCCCTAGGGGCCACGAGGCCCTAAGCAGTCGCTTAGTTCGCTTATGCCTTGGGCCGTCTCTGGTGGTTTTGACCTCTAGTAGCACTATGGAGCTGTTTGAATTAGGTCCCTGTTTTGTTTCAAGAACACATGAGTTTAAACAATACAGGCTTTAAAATGTTCCCAAGAAAAATCATCTTTACAAATGTTTTGTGAGAAAGGAAGTCCATTCAACACATTTGTTTGACCTGAAAGGTAAACACAATGAGTTCTAGTGAGTAACAGAGAATATAAACACAAATTGTTACAAGCAAACTCCACAGGGCGCCTTAAAGCACCTTAAAGTTTTTACAGGCTGGTTGCCTTAAATGAAATCTCATAAAGATCCATCCGCTGAGGAGCATTACCGAATTTTATAGTAGTTCATCCAATATGTCTGGACCTGAGTGTTGGACTGACCAGCATTGCCATCCTGAGACTAACATTGTTTTAGGAGCTGAGTGACATTTAACTCTCTAAAAGAAGAGGCAGCAATTATTTTATTGCAGTGTTTAGTTCAAAGTTCAGGTATCGTCTTAGTTATTTCTTAAATGGGGAAGAAAGATAACCTTTATATTCTGAACACAATGTCAGAGGGTCGAGCATCTTTGATATATAAATATTAGAAAAAAAAGTAAAGTGAATCAGCAGAATGTCACATACATGAGTTTTTGACATTTGTCACCAATCTGGATGGCGGGGACTGCAGGGTGCAGATGGTCCCATCTAATTGTGTGTAGGCTGTCTGCTAGATTTACTGTCTCAGAACAGGAAGAGATGCTGCCTCTGCCTCTTCTCTCCCACTCTGTCTCCTTTTCAACCATTTTGCTCCTGAAAGTATGACTCGCTGGGTCATTCTTAAATAGTGCACCTGTGATCTTGTGCAGCTGGTTATGTGGTGTAAGTTGACAGAAGTATACAAGCGTTTCTCCGAGGTTTCCTGTTGTGTATAAATTAGAGTGAATCGGCCCGGCTTCAGTGTCCTTTATCATGGGTATATTCAGTTTTTTAAGATCTTAATAACAAGTGGATCTGAAGGTAATACCTAATGTTTTATTCATTGCTTTTAGATTCAGATGAATCAAAGTCTCATCAGCTCCTTTAATGCACTGGCTTCTTCCCGGATTGAACCATCCTGACCTGTCGCTAAGACCTCGCCGCAGCACCCACCTTCCATTTTCCACGGACGCAGGAGAGAAAGGTAAATGCTCGGTTTATCCTTGGTGTGGAGCCTGCCTGTGCAAGGGAGCACCCAGTTCATTGCTTGGCCTTTTACAGCTTCATTGCCTACTTTACAGTAAAGCCAGGTGCAGCGATCCTTTCATGGGGCTGACATATTACCTGATTTAAAGATTCCCTGGGTGGCAGGCCACAGTAAAACCTGGATCAGTTGAGGCAATCTGAGGGTTCCTTCAAAGTGAAACTAAGTAATAAAACAGTAAAGAGGCCACATTCTCGCTCGTCTGCCTGCTCCTTCTTGCTGTTCTTCTCCAAGTTTAAATTGGCCGGATTATCAGAAAGCCCCATATTTGCCCATTTCACATTCTGCAGCAGAAGAGATCTCAGAATTTCTATGACTGAAAGTTGAAGCCCTTTTCACACTGGCAACTTATCAGCTGTGCTCTTATTTCAGCTTGACTGAAATGTGGCTGATTTTAAATGGAATTGCAAGTAACAACAGCTGTGTCATTTCAGTGCAAAAATAGCAACTGTCTGCCTGTAATTCTGACACTGAATACTCCAAGTGTTTTGGTAAAGATGTTGCTGAAAGAGCATTTCAAATAATTCAGTGAAGCCCACTTTGTTTCATGATGCATGAAATCAAAATGTATTATCTGACAACCCGCATGGAATGTGTAGTGCATAAACCACTCATTGAGCCTGATCTCAGTTAAAAAATAGAAGGAACAACAACAGTGTCTATTCACTCTATTCACAATGATTTCAATTAGGCCCCAAGATTCCTCGGAGCTACTATTTATTGTAAAAAGATGAATGAGCTTATTGCACTATACTATTCAGAAGGTCTATACATGCTAACAAGATGGAAACCATTATCATAAGAAGGAGGAGAGAAAGGCGTGTATGTATGTACATAAAGTTCTACAGTATAAACCAGATAAAAGCTGAAAGCATTAGTGAACACACTCTCTGTAATGTGTTATTCAGTGAAACGTGCTGTATGCAGCTGAAAAAGTAATTGAAGTGTGCACCACGGTGGCACATTATTGTTCAGATGCGCATTTAAAGGTCTGTTGTGGGATTTTTTTTTAAAGCTACTTTGAGAAATATTCAAGTTGTGAACTGTTGTTTCTCAGCACTGAGCATGGTTTAATTATCAGTAGAATATGCATTCTCCAAGAGAAAGGTTGTATATTATTTTTATCACTAAATCAATATGCCTTTTTTACAGCAGACATTTTGACTTCTCATAGTTTGAAATGCACAATAAATGACCAACTCACCTTCTCCAGTCATGTCGCCTCAGTTACCCGGTCATGCCACTTTGCACTTTACAACATCAGAAACATCAGACCTTACCTAACTCAACATGCCACTCAACTCTTGACACAGGCTGTTGTCATCTCAATACTTGACTACTGTAACGCCTCCTGACGGGCTGCAAGACTGCACAGTGAAACCGCTTCAGATGATCCAGAACGTGGCGGTGCTCCTGGTTTACAACCAGCCAAAAAGGTCACATGTCACACCGCTGCTCATCCAGCTCCACTGGCTACCTGTTGCAGCCCCCATCAAATCCAAATCTCTAATGCTGGAACTACAAAGTTGTCTCCGGTACTGCACCCAGCTACCTGAACGCCCTGATTCAGACATACGCTACCTCACCACCGTTGAGCTCTTCCAAGGAACGACGCCTGGCTCTGCCACCTGTTCACCCAAGGCAATCCAAACATTTTGCGTTTGTTGTTCCCCGTTGGTGGAACCACTACCAGTTCCTACCAGAGCAGGGGCGTCCCTCTCTACCTTTAAAAACCTCCTGAAGACCCAGCTCTTCAGAGAGCATCTTCTCTCCTAGCACCACACCACAACTCTACTCCTTAAAGAATCCTCACTAGACCTTATTGCTGCACTAATGACTCTTATTGCAGTATACCTTGATTGTTCCCCTATTTTCCTGTAAGTTGCTTTGGATAAAAAGTGTCTGCTAAATGACTAAATGTAAATGTAACAGTGACTCTTTCGTGTGAGTGACAGAGAGCCAGCACACACGGTACCAGGAACGTGAAATCAAAGCAGCTGAATGGAATTCAAGTCAAAAGGCCTATTGTTTAAAGATTCAATTACACAACTAGTTAATTATATCCACCAAGGAGGGTTTTTTTGGTTCAGTTTTTTATTTATTTGGTGGTTTGTCTGTTTGTCAGCAAGATTGAAAAACTACTAGTCCAGTTGTCATGAAACTTGGTGGAAGATTACTACAGCAGATTACAGGGCAGATACACAAAGTAGTTTTCACTTTCATTAACATTGTGATATTGGACATGGCCTTGGCAGGGGCCTACGCTCTCCGAGTGCTCTTCTAGTTGTTTTTGTTGCGTATTCATTCTTTCAGTTTGTGCGTCACAAATACACACAAATACCATGAGAAAAAAATCTGGACTTTTAAACACCTAAGCACTTAAATCAAAGGAGTAATGATACATTGGCTTACTCTAAAACAAGACCTCAACTTGCAGGGGACTCAGAGAGTGCAGACCTCTGCAAAGGCCAAATCCCCTATCTTGCAATGTTGACAAAAGTGAAAGTTTATCCACCCAGTGATTCGGATCTGCTCCAGAATGTATTGGGCTCTTCTTTAACCCATGATACACCCTTCCACCAAGTTTTATAAAAAAGGGAACAGCAGTTTTTCTGTAATCCTGAACATAACTATTTTGTAATCCAAAAACATAACTTCCTTGTAGGAAGTAATTAGACTGCATAATTTGAAATTATAGTCAATAGTTTAAGTTTTATGTGCAGGCCTTTTGTGATATCTATATATGAGAGATTTGTGCATCCACCCCAGTACGGTGCAAGTTAATAAAATTTCCAACAACATCAGTTACTCTGGATAATCCACAGACTTCAATATGAACAGTTATACCATGAACTTGTTTGTGCTGAAGAAATATCCCCCATGAAGACATTTTGCAGTGAGGTCAAGCATGCAAGACACAGTTCCAGGAAAGATACATGATGTTGAGTTTTTCAAATGTAATTTTTCAATGCTCATAGGAGCACAAATAATATTACATCCACTGTATACAGCACCAGAAGATTCACAGACTGAAGTCTCAGAACTACAACAGGGATAAGTTAAGAGGGATATTTATTTTATTTTTTTAATTTTGATGAACCAGCCTTTTAAAAGTCTTCAACTCTGAATGCAAACTTTATTCTCTTTGACCACAGGGATACTTGGCAGTGTAAAGTAGCTGGCTACAGCAGGTCATGGCGGTGTATACCTCACATGCCCTGCAGGCAACCAACATCTAAAGGCTGGATACAACAATGATACTTGTAGAATCAATGGCAGCGTCGATACCGTACAGACTGCCAATACGCTCAAGGCTTAAATCACTCACCTCTCATGTCTTACACAAGGTGCAGTCGGTGCGTCTTCCCTGTATGACAGTTGCACACCATCAAAGCCCAACAGCAACTCAGGGAGCAGTCCCAGTTGAGTCCTCCCAGACTGTTGAGTGAAACAGGTATGCACACGTGCTGCACAATCAATATACAAGGAGATTGCAGCTGTAAGTAAAACCATGATGAATGGCACAGACTTGGAGGTGATTGAGCATGTCTACTCTGATGGTGGTGCATTTAAATTGGGCTGTGCATGTAAATGTTTTCCCTTAATTGGTAGCCAGAAGAGGTTTATCACCCGAGGTGAATACAGATCTGCAACACAGGCGACTGAAAAGAAATTCAATTCAGATTTAATGAGCTGTAAGGTGGAAATCTAGGTTTACGCTCATAGATTGAGCAGAGAGCCACTTCTCTTTGTACTGAGATGTAGAGATTTTTTTTTAAACTCTGGTGATTAATGTCCTATGTTTGACCTTATTGACTTAGAGCTCAAATGAGGAAATTACTCTCAAGAGCGGTGCACTTTACCCTTCATTCAGACCAGTATGTCACATGTGGGGATCGTGTTTCCCTTGGTGGCAGATTAGTCGGAGCGATTTTCCTGTGCAGAGGAAAACAAGCCAAATTAATTTCGAAAAATGCACTACAAACAGCTGGGATGGGCCACAGATGGCGGTACTGTCTGTTCAGGTGGACCGGACATCAAGGCTTTTACTGTTGAGAGGGCTCCTTGATTAACGTTGTCCCCGAGACAAATCAGCATGTAAGACAGCTCCTTTTTATGGTTGTGACAGAGCGTAGGCAAAAATATACGACAGGACTGAGCCATGGGGAGCTGCGAAGTAAAGATCTGAAAACAAAGCAGATGCCCGTACTGAGAGAATTACAATAAATCATCAAATAATAGTGGGTGCTGTCGGAGCTATCGTCTTCACACATCACAGCATGCAAACTCCTCACAGTAAATGAGATGCCTCTCATTTTAAAATGGCCATGCACACATGTTTGGTGCCGCACATGAGAAGATAAGCATATTGTTGAGACCATTTATCCATTTTAACAACCAAGAATTCTTATCAGGGTTGGGGGGGAAAACAATTTGACTGCACAAAGAAGAGTGATTTATGGATTTCCTTTTTATGTTCGTAAGATCTAAATGATCTGATACTGCAGTGCAATTGAAATTATTGTAAAGGCACTGCATGACAGCACCAACGTCAACCTCATGTACTGATAGATGACTGCAATAAAGTGCAGCTATAATGTGGCATTTTTCAACCTATGTTTTAGGATCCTGGAGGTTGTGATAAAATGGGAGATTCTGCATGAACGTACTTGATATTAAGAAGGCCATTTATCCTGCAAAAACAGAACCAGTGAAATCAATAGAGCCACTGATATGTTTACTGTATTGCACGCTGGCACAAAATCAATGTAATATGGTTTCCCGAATATCCTGTTGGATGTCTTAACTTGTGCAATTTGTGGATAATCTTGGTAGATTTCCTTTGGGTTTCCTTTAGAGCAGCTGTACAGTTTGTTTTAAGTGGTTCAGTTACAGGGCTTTCCACACCATCGGAGCCACTGTGTGATTACTGCGCGCTCTTCTGAGGCTCCGTGTTGCCCGCTAGACTGCCGGAGCTAATCTCAGTTTAGCATTTCCACACAAAAGCTGTCTTTGTGGTTACTCAAACAATGGCAGACCACTAGAAGCCTCAGATCAGGCCGTTTGTGAAAACAATGACATGTAGCCCTCAGTTTTCAATCTTACTGAAACGGCAGTTTGTACATGTAAGCTGCAGCTCAAGTGGTCTCCCACCGGACTGTCCCCGACGCCTTGATCCTTTGGAATCAACACTGCTTTGTTTATTTGAGTCATTTTGAACAGAGAGCAGTGATGACTATAATTCTACATGAATTAATTGTGCAAAATATGCTTCAAATGACACTTAGAATGTCTGACAGAAGTATTACAAATAATAATTAAAAGCAAGAACATCAGTGAAACAAGATCAGGCCAAATAACCATTTACATTAAACCCTCTGGAGTCCAGGAAAGCACCGGAGCATGACTTCTTCATGACGTCACAACATAAAAACGAAGCAGCATGGAGCCCTGCTGTCAGCTTTTTTGTTTTTTTCCAAGTTTCCATGTCCAATTTAATCCATTAACCCTATTTAAGCAAAGGTAAAAAAATGTTAAAAAACACCTCAATTAACATGATTTTTTCTAATTTAGCTTTGTGTATTTAGCATTTGTAATGCAATCGGTAACACTTTACAATAACCATCCAGCATCACAACAACACAGAAGGGGCCTTAGTAGAGACTTGTAAGGAACAGTCACACCGACCAAGGGAAATCATTTCTTTATCCTAGAATCGATTTAAATTTACCGATTGTGATCAATTCAGACAATTTCAATTCCTTTTGCAGATTGTTCCATGATAAAGGGGTGTAACTAAAAGCTTTCTTACCTAATTCAGTTCTCACTCTTGGCTCCAGCATCTGGACAATGATTTGAGAGCGTAGACCATGTTCAGTTTGTATATGTATACACACACATGTATACATGTATACACACAGTTAAGTTAGGTAAGCCCAAGAATACATTTATAGATAAAAACTAACCAATGAGAGCCTTCGAACATACAAAGACGGCATTTCAGCCGTGGCATACAGAGTACAATGATGTGTACGATTTCCCAAGGCCAGTAATGAAACTCAGAGCACAATGATAAACACAGTCCAGCTTCTTAAGGCTCTGATTAGTAGTATCCATGAAAAGCAGATCACTGTAATCCAGTAGAGGCAAAAAAGTTGCAGAAATCAAGTATTTCTTTGACCGATGGGAGAAACAAGATTTGTTTCTAAAAGAGAATCCTGATTTTAGTTTCAGTTTTGTCACAGGGCTTTTAATATGGGGTTTAAATAACAGCTTCTGATCAATAGTGATCCCTAAATATTTATAAGCCCTTACCCTTTCAATTTCATCACCTTGTACTGTAAAGAGATCTTAAATCATTGTAGTCAAGTAAAATGTACAATATTTCTCTCTGAAATGTAGTTGAGTAGAAGTAGAAAGCAGCATTATATTGAAATATTTAAGTAAAGAACCTCAAAATTGTACTTAAGTACAGCACTTAATCCACCACTGCATACGTGCAAAAAAGTGAGCTCTTTGTTGAAATAATGATGCGTCTTGAGTCACACTAAGCTCTTCAGGCAGATGATTCAAGAGTCTAACTGCAGGCTTGATCACCTGTTTTCACTCCAGACACTGAAACGCACGAAGTCTCTGAACACACTCGCAGCTCCTGGCAGAGTGAAGCCACTCTGCAGTTCTAGCATAATGTTATAACATGCTTAGCATTTCCACTGGGCCCTGTTGAAATCCATACTTAGTTTATCATTCAAGCCATGCATACTAATGAACCCTGTGCTAACTGACGGATCCTGTGCTCGCCGGCTATTTATAACTTTTGCTGGGATCACAAATAAAAGCTGAGAGGTTTGTAAGAAACTGAAGCAACGACATGCATAATTCTCATATTCAAGAAAGTAAAAAACATAACACTGAAATAACTGTAGGACTATTTCCAGAGAAAAACACAAAAGCCACATGAAATATTTATTTAGTGGGTATATTGCAAAACATAAACTCAACACTGGCTCAAGGGTTAAAATGTACCATCAAACTTGTGTGTGCTGAGACTGAATCTGACCTGGGAACTTTTCTACACGGTCGTCTCGTCTCAGCCTTCATGTTGCTCTACTGTTGGCAGTGTAATGAATGCAGAGGCAGATCAATGTGTCTGCCTCCACAGAATACTCTCATTTTCTTTTGTTAAAGAAATCTATACAGTATTGATGATTTAACAATATCAGAATGCTACATATATTAACATTTTAACCCTCTGGAGTCCACGAAAGCGCTGGAGCACGACTTCTTCATGACATCACGACGTAAAAACTGTGCAGCATGGAGCCCTGCTGTCAGCTGAACTCTAAAGTTTTGGCTTTTCCACAAGTTTCCATGTCCAATTTAATCCATTAACCCTTTTTTAGCAAAGGTAAAAAAAAAAACCACCTTGAAGTGTATTAACATGATTTTACTTTTTTTGCAGAGAATTTTCTAATCTAGCTTTGTGCATTTAGCATTCGTAATGCAATCTTTTGTGTTTACTGTTTTTGTTTTTTTTTGTAATTTCTTTGTGTTATCTGTGTTTTTTGTAATTTTTTTGTGTTTTTTGTGTGTTTTTGTAATTTTTGTGTGTTTTTTTGTATTTTTGTTATGTTTTGGTGTGTTTTGAGTGTGTTTGTATGTGTTTTTTTGTTATTGTGTGTGTGTTTAGTGTGTTTTTGGTTTGTTTTTCATGTTTTATGTGTGTTTTTGTGTGTTTTTTGTAATTTCTTTGTGTTTTTTGTGTTTTTTATGTGTGTTTTTTGTCATTTGTGTTTTTTTTGTATTTTTATTATGTGTTTGGTGTGTATTTGGTTTGTTTTTCATGTTTTGTGTGTTTTATGTGTGTTTTTTGTAATTTTTATTTTTTTATTTTTGTGAGTTTTTTGTGTGTTTTTTGTAATTTTTGTGTGTTTTTTGTGTTCAAAATGTTGATCCAGTAAGTCAAAATGAAAAAATAATCAGGTCATATAGGTGAGGTAGCGCTGAAAACAATGATACCAACACGTCATGGTAAAGGTGTGTAAGTGGTTATACAGGCAGAATGAAAAGGAGTCAAAAAACCGACAAAATAGCCCCAAACTCCAAAGGGTTAAGTAATGTGAATGCTTAGACTTCTGAGGATTAAATAAGGACCTCTAAATAAAACATTTTTATAGGAAAAATGTAACTACTGTAGCTACACAATGCATTGTTGCAGAGTATTTTATTATTCGAGACAACACTGGTGAGAGCATGTTAAGATGGTTGTTTTATAGCAGCAAAAGCTCTAGTCTGACTTAACTTCATCCTGAAACTCGACTGTCAGAGGAACAAGAGTAACAAGACTATAATTTATTTTTGTCATCTTCTACATCTAGTGAGACAAATTCTTCTTCTTTTTCTATTATTAGTACAATAACAAAACAATAGCGTCTTTACAGGAGCGACAATGACAGGAACACAGGAAAACTACCCAGGGACAGACAGAGAAAACAAGCTGACAAACACAACTTGATGATACGTAGATGTAGAAACAAACAAGCTAACAAACAAATAATAACCCAAATATAACAAACTACAGAGTAACAAGCTAAAAAAGAAAAAAAGATGAAATAATGGTTATGATAATTCAGTTAAATATGGCACGCTTACTTATGTGTAATTGTGTGTGTGGAAGGGGAATACTAATAATAGCAATAATTTTAATATCAATAGTAGGAGTGTGATGATAATAATAATAATGATAATAATGATAGTAGTAGTAGTAATACAGATAGTAATGATCATAGTAATAATTAATAAAGATACAAATAATAACATCAATAATACAATTAACAATTATAATAATAGCAGTAAAGATATTAGTAATAATAAAAATCTTAATAATAATGGCTGTAGTGATAATGATAACAATAATAATAATAATAATAATTAATAATAGGAATAATTAATAAGAATACAAATAATAACAACAATAATGAAATGATAAAGACAATTTTAATTATAATAATAGAATATATATTAATATAATATTAATAATAATATATTATAATAATTATAATTGTTAAGCATAGTAATAATATTCATATTAATAATAATGATGGTAGTAGTGATAATAGTAATAATATTAGTAATAATTCATGAAAATACCAATAATCATAACAACAATAATTAAATTATAAAGACAACAATAATAATTAAATATAAATAATAATAGATATTATTTTTATTATCAATTATAATGATAATAGTAATAGTAATAATAGAAATTAATAATAATAATAATAATAATAATAATAATTAGTATGAATATTAATAGAAAGTATGACAAATGTAATAATAGTAATTTAAGGAATAAATAAATATATCACATAATATTCATATAAAATAAATCAGTAGCAGCTAGTGTAGTATGGAGGATCCTGGCAGGCTTTAGGGAGTCTGGAGTACTAACACATTCCTCTCACATCACTTGATAGTAACTCATATCATGGTGTCCAGAAGGGGTAAATAATATCCATACAAATTATATAACTTGATTGTTTTGTATCATTCAGCTGTGTCACATCTCTCTCTCAGCAGCTTGTTTTTAATCTGCAGCTGTTTTACGACAAATTCACAGAGGGATTTGTCACACCTGAGCATCAGAATATCAGCTGGCCTTCTCCCTTCCCCCCGCTACCTTTCAGTTAACAATGAGAGATGTTTGGCAAGGCTGCACATCAAATCACATGGCACATGAAAGCTGAGGGTATAATCTGCTTTCAAGAAAAGGACAGATCCAGATATACCGGTTGAAAGTGAGGGGAGGATGGGATGGCCGCTCAGTGTTTCTCCACAGCGCTTCTTATATAAACAGTAAATGTTGAACACAGGAATTATACCAAGCCTTTCTTGAGACAATAAACTACAATATCAGAGAGCTTCAAGGTTCAAACACTTTTTCAGTGGTAATTCAAGCACTTTCAAGGACTTTCAAGGTCCATTTTCAAGCTTTTCCAGGACATTGTTGCATGTTTTAGATGAGTACTTACATGCTAAAAGGGGTAATTTCACTCAACCATACCAACAGCGATGGTATTAGGCTTTTAACAACCAAAAGTACAGTTTGCTAATCTCAATATTCAATTAAGTACATGTGATTATTAGGGCCGGGACTTTAATGCGTTGATTAAGATTAATTAATTACACAAAAATTAACGCGTTAAAACAAAATTTACGCATTTTAATCACACTTATTTTTGCACCGCGGAACGTTTCTCACTGGATGAGTTTCAGGCAGACCGATTACACTGGAGCACCAACTAGCGTTCATGAGTTCAGACAACAACAAACCACAGTGAACATGAAGGAAGAAGCTGATGAGACGCTTTGGTTGGCCCCGTGGATGATGGGACATTTAGTTACTAAAAACCAACGGATGGAAGCCTAAGAGTATTCTAGTTTACAGAAGGTCTACCTACCTATAGGCTACCTGATTTTCTGAAATGTACTATATTTCTAAATATGCTATTGCTACACTTAATGGCAAAAATTGCACTGGTCTGTTGGACTTGAACAAAAATAAACAATATTTTTGTATATCTCAATATTCAAACAAAAATAAACAATATTTTTGTTGCTTAAGCTTATGTATTCAGTCATTATTCAATGGTATACTTAAAATCCATGTGAAAAAAAAATGACTTCTCACTGTTCTCAGGTCAAATATTTATATGCAATTAAAATGCGATTAATTTCGATGAATTAATTACAAAGCCTCTAATTAATTAGATCAATTTTTTTATCGAGTCCCAGCCCTAGTGATTATCTATAGTCAGATTGCACGAGAAATACAGTAAGAATTTCAAGCATTTTCAAGCACTTTATCCAAAATCCAAGCACTTTTCAAACCTTGAAAATACAACATTAAAATTTAAGGGTAACACTTTACAAATGTATAAATGGTTAACAGATTTATTTATGTTTATTAATGTTTAATCATGATTTATAAACCATATATAGGCCATTTAGAATGGTAAATACATAATTTATTAATGTTTAACTAATTAAATAATTTATAAATGGCAAATAGATTTGTAAGTTTATAGTTACTTTACCATTAACAAATAATTTAATTATAATAATTGGTTTATTAATAGTTTTAGTTGCACTCATTATAACACTTTTAACATCATATTAAGTATGTTAATGATTTTGAAATGATTCATATACCTTTATGAAATGTATAGCACTTTGTAAATGGTTTATAAACCATCTATAAACATCACTTAGTTGGTTATTGTAAAGTGTTACCAATTTAAGCATTTTCAAGGATTTCAAGCATCCGTTTGAACCCTGGAGATTGTTTTAATTATTTTGTGTATTTTCTGTCCTGACGTGCTCATAAAGCCTGACACAGTAACAACAGCACGCTTGCCAAGCTCAAAACAACCTTTTAGATTAGCATAAATCTTTAAAGTGGAGGCTGTCACTCATTGGGTTTGACTGGCATTACTAGTGATGTGAGGCAAATGAAAAGAGGCGAGATAAGCCTTTTGTCTTTGTCTGTTAAATGCCCTGACCTTGGATTATTGAGCTTCTGTCAACTGCAGTCTCCACTCTCCATTGCTTATTTACAAGCTTTGTGCTGGTGTAAGGACATTCTGCTGGAGAGATGGATGACAGTTTTGAAGCCGTCTTTACAGACACTCAGGACCGTCATTAGACGTGACCTCACCTGGCACTCGGACGCAGGCTGATCTTTCACTGTTTTGCATAATGGTTGTGTGAGATGGAAAATAATAACTTGACATTTGTCGGCAGCATCTGCTGCACAGTGGAGAGGCTGTGATGAGAAATGTGGTCTTGTTTGTCAATTTTGTGAAAATGTTTTGGACGACACTGAGAAATGGCTCGGCCCATATGTCATAATGCCTAGTTAAGTAAAGTGATGCCTGCTTGGATACCAAACTGATTCAACTAATGGACCACATCATAACTTTGTGGTTCTATATTTTGCGGTTGTTGCAGCTGCCTGTGAGTTTCCAAAGCCATGAAAAGTCTTTAATCTCCAGATATTAGACAGTGTGTTTACTTAATGCAATAAATAGTGCTGTACTGTATGAAGTGAGTTATTAATAGAATATCTTGAGTCTACTTGTTCAGCACCGTATGGTAATTTAAGAACTTTCAAACTCTCACTTGTTGATTTGGGGATATTATCTGGCTTTCTGTTGTTTGAATTTTATAAACCGGCGTCTCATGTAACAGTTACTCTATTGTAAATAGCCATGTTTCCATTCAGTTATTTTTATGCACATTTTGTAGTAAAAATGGAAACAACAACATCTGATAAAACTTCATCAGTTGCACAAAAAATGTTTATGCTTGCTTGAGGTGTTTTTTGTCTTTTGTCAAGAGTTGATGTGCTAAATAGGAAAAGCCTTTTCTGAATAAATTCTGATGTTACAAACATTTAATGACTCATCATCTGTTTCCTCTATAATTTCTGACCTCCATCCTCTTCTTCTACTCTGTTTACTGGCAGATTACAGGCTTGTGTTAAATAATCATGATTCATTTGCAATTTTTTTTTTTTACATTTCAAATGTTCCCTTAGATTTTGAATGATTATTGAATGGAAACACATCTACTGCTAACTTTAGATTTGATTGGTTCGCCTCTTTGTGCAAAGCTTTGATCTTTAGTGACATAGGTGAGCTTCAGAATCGATTTTAAGATTATTTTACTGGTTTATAAATTCTTAATGGCCTTAGTCCAGCCTATTTATCTGATTTACTTTCATCCTATAAACCCCAGAGGACCCTCAGGTCTTCAGGGAGCATTTTAATAATACCAAAAGTTAGAATGAAAACCCACAGTGAGGCGTCATTTTCTCAGTGTGGTCCACGTTGGTGGAACAGCCTCCCTGAAGACCTGAGGCCAGCAGAGACTGTTCATTTTATTTTATTCCATATTTTACCATATAAATAAAAAGTTTTTCCATCGAAAGAAACACTGTTCTGCCATATAATTGACAAGAAAATTCTTTATCTTAATGCTGCATAAATTCAAGATTTTACCATTAAATATTACAGAATGTTTTTGTTAGAGATATGGTGTTTAGTACATTTAACAGTAAATGCAAAATAAATGCAAAAATTACAGTCCAGCTTATATATTACAGTATATTTTTGTTACAAACACGGTTCCAGTGTATTTTATAGTGGAGTAATGTATTTCAAAAAACTGTAAAAAAAAAAAAAAAAAATACTGTTTTGGCTGATATATACATTTAAAGTGTTTCATTGTTACTGAAACTGAATTAACCCATTTATCATTTTACGGTCTTTTACTGTCATGGTTTAGCAGTTTTTCACCATAAAATCTACAGACATTTTTTACAGTGTACATTTTTTCTGATTCTGCCCAAATAAAAGTATTTTTTTATTTTTTTATTTATAAATCTTAGCCTTTTTTTAAAATAACTGTTTGTAAAGAATATTTAGAAAAGTATCTTTTGCCCCTTTGTGCATTTGCACAATTATCTGCTTGGAAAGTGCAATGTGATATTCTTTGTTTCTGTGTCTCACTACAAAACATTCAAAGTAGCTTGATTGAAAGGCCCAGCTGTGATGCAGCATGTTTCATGGTCTGTGAGGCATCAGTCTGCTGAGCCCATTCAGGATTATGTAACTGCTGATGAGGCTGGTAGTGTTATGGATTTGTTGTCTCTCATCAGTGCCAACGCTCAGGACTTAGCCTTTCTTTCCGCTCTGTGGCAGCCTTTAACCTGTCACATAATATCCTGTGCCCCACACTGATGGACTGTGGGAATCTTAAGTTCATTTGAATGCATCATAAGCATGGAGGTGTATATGCTACATTAATATCTGTGTTGAACAGTGACTGGTGTTCCTTTCAGCCACATTCTGCTTTTAGTTGTGTGGGCTCCTTTTTAGGTATAACCCACACAGAGACTTTTTTTCCCTTTTCAATTACCTGGCTCAAAGCTATAGGGATCCCAGAGAGAGCAAACAAAGCTTTTATCAGTCAATCACTAGCAGTGCAGGCATGTACTTGTGTGCCTTTAGAATTGCAGGCTACGTGGTTATTAAGCCTTTCCTGCAAAGCACAGTCTCCTGTAAGAAAAACTGATCTCTTCTGAGGGAGCTTTTCTACACTATTTTTCTCAAACATGAAATAGACCCAATAACAGTTGAGATCCAGCCTCAGCTTGGGCTCCAAGTATTTTTTGTTTCATCATGAATGGCCAAAGATTGCCTTAATGTCGGTTACTGAATGTGTTGAACAATATGCTGCTCAAATTTATTTTAATATTTATTTCATGAGAACCTGCAAATGTTGAATAGTGCCTTTCAATGAAATTAAAGTACACTTTACGGTGTTTTACGGTAAAAAAAAAACGGCAGCTGTAGTTGCCAGAACTTTACCGTAATAAATACGGTAGAACTTTTTTTTAACTTACGGTAAAAAGATATTGGCACTGTTGATTTCACATTTAAGATTGCAATTTTATTCCATTCTTTACCGTATAAATAAAAAGTTTTTCCATCAAAAGAAACGCTGTTTTGCCATATAATTGACAAGAAAATACTTAATAAATGCTGCATAAATTAAAGACTTTACCATTAAATATTACAGTATATTTTTGTTAAAAATGTTTAGTACATTTAACATGTAAGAAGTAGAAAAAATATTTTTTACAAAAGATAAATGTAAAAATTACAGTGAAGGCTTGTATATGTAGTATATTTTTGTTACAAACATGGTGCCAGTGAATTTTACAATAGAGTAGTGTATTTTTAAAAAAAAATTAAACTGTAAAAAAAAAAGCTGTTTTGGCTGATTTATACGTTTAACTTGTTTCATTGCTACTGAAACTGAATTAATCAATTTATCATTTAACGGTCTTCTACTTTCATGGTTTAACAGTTTTCCACCGTAAAATCTACAGACATTTTTTTACAGTGTAGAAGTGTATCTTTATAAAAAGTAATTTTGCCCTTCCGCAAAGTTCCAGCAGCCTCCCAGTGCTACCTTGTGTCCTGTAACTGCCCACTTACTGCCTATATTGCTTCCTTGAGAAACATAATACCCCTTCTCTGCCTCCGGGAACTGGCAGTATCACTGTAGTACCATTTTGGATTTGTGGAGAATTGTTTGCTTGATTTCACCTTTAGCATGCTCTGTGGAAGTTAATCTCTTTGGCCCTTTCCTCTCTGTCAGCAGAAGAAATATATTGGATAGAGAAACTTCAGGTGACATAAAACTAATGGGCTTTAAATTTAACCATGAGAAGGGAAGATGATTGGAAAAGTTTTTGAAGAATGTAAAATTATAATTCAGCGTCCCTGTGGAAGAGTCTGAAGCATTGGAGGACCTGTGTAATTCTCTCTCTGATGAAAACCCTTAATACTGATTTATCTGATCAAGAGCGTCTCAACAGCTTTCTCAGCTCTGCTTGAGGAATACTAATAAACCAGTCAACCAAAGGCTTGTTCTGCAAAGAAACGAACAGGACTCAGGCCTGACAAACAGTATTATTTTGAGGCTGCAATATTTGATCATGCATGGTTTATAACTGTGACTGCAGTGCTTTTTTTTAATGTCTGCTAAAAATAGATGTTGGCTGAAAGGGATCACAATGTGGACTTTTAATATGAATACATACCTTGGAAAAAATATATAAACTAAACAGTATCAGAAGAAAATATATCCGTGTCCTCTTGACACAATAAGATTGTTACTGTGAAGTAACATCCTGTTCCCTTTTTTCAATTTGAATCTGAATCTACACTTTAAAAAATGTCTGTAGATTTTACGGTGAAAAACTGCTAAACCACAACAGTCAAATGATAAATGGGTTAATTCAGTTTCAATAACAATGAAACACCGTAAATGTATATATCAGCCAAAACAGTATTTTTTACAGTTATATATATATACAAGCCACCACTGTAATTTTTGCACTTATCTTTTGTAAAAAATACTTTTTCTCATTGTTAAATGTACTAAACATCATATATCTAACAAAAATATATTGTAATATTTAATGGTAAAATATTTTTAAATGGTAAATCTAATTTATGCAGCATTTATAGAGTATTTTCTTGTCAATTCTATGACAAAACAGTGTTTATTTTGATGGAAGAACTTTTTTATACAGTAAAAAATGAAAATCTTAAACGTGAAATCAACAGTGCCAATATCTTTTTACCGTAATATTAAAAAAGTTCTACCGTATTTATTATGGTAAAGGTCTGGCAACCACAGCTGCCGTTTTTTTTTACCGTAGAAAAAAACAGTTGTTTTTTTTACAGTGTATTAAAATGAATGTAAAAAATATAAAATTACTCAAAGAAGACCACAGCTTACTGTATAACATGTTTAGTCCGTTTTTCACGTAAATGTGCAACAAAATTCTAGAAATTCTCAAACTCAAATTACCTGGGGGCCGCTGGAGGCAGTATCAAAATTACCAAAAAAAGACACAAAACACAAAATTACTAAAAAAAAAGACACAACATTACTAAAACAGACACAGAATTACCAAAAAAAGACAAAAAATTAGATTACATAACATTTCCACTTCTTCCGGTAGCAACAACACGCCAGATAACGTCGCCATAGAAACAAGTGAAACAAAGCTCCAGCTTGTGCAATAAAGGGACCTTCCACACACAACACGGTAAAGTGCCATTCATATAAAACTCACATTAAACTTTCATATCAAGGTGAGGGCCACAAAATATCGTCACGAGGGCCGCAATTGGCCCGCGGGCCGCGAGTTTGAGACCAATGTTCTAGATGGAAAAGAAGTTTATCCTTAAACTTTACCAAACTTCTCTCAATATCAAATGATTTTACAAAAGCTACTAAAGCCCAGTATTTAATGAGAAAGGAAGAAAAGCCATGGCATAATTTCTAACCAAAATGGCACTCGATAAGGATGTCTGGTCAAAAGCTTGGTGTCCAGATGGAAGAGGCTGCCAGAGCGAATGATCCAGTTTTACATGCAATCTGTTGTTTTCTGTTGGGACTAGGATATCGACTGGATCCTTTGCTATTAACTCCCAGATGGTAAAAATAAACAGTCCAATAAATTACCCCAGTTAGTGCATGGGACTGCATTTAAACCCTGCTTCTTTGAAATTGTCATTTTTGAAACTAATGAACCAGGATTTGTTGGGTTGGACACAACAAGAACTGCTTCACAGAATTTTGTGATTTCATGTTTTATTATGAGAGTAAAGAGGTGAAAATAAACCCATCAACAAAGTAAAAAAATAAGAAGAAGTAAAAATTGGGGCATTTGTTCCCTGATTTTATGTCTAATAAATACTATCAATTTTCCCTTTTTTCTTTATTCCAAAAGAATTTAACTTTCATGGTCAGAGGGCAGAGTGGATAGAGTCTCTCTTTGTGCCAAAAGAGAAGTGAATAATCCATTTTCAGTGATGTATTAGATGTGAAATATTCCTCTTTGAGCTAAAATTGGAATCAAAGTCTTTTCTGAGATTCAGTGAAATCAAACGCAGCTGCCAGGACTTAAAGTGGTAACCTAGCTGCATCCAACACCTGGTTTTAAAATAAGAACAAAGACTTTTCTCCAGTGAAGTAACTCTCAAATCTCTTACGCACTATTCTCTGTTTCACAGTTTCACACTCCGTGCAATGATTGGTGATGCACCAAAACATCCTCGCAGTGTGGGGCCAAAAGATGTCAGTGCCAAACAGTAATTTATTTGGGTCGTCAGGGGCGCACTGTGGCTGAGAGGGCTTTTTATTATTTTTTTATTTCTGCTGCTCCAAATTAAAGCCAAAGTCCCAGCGAAGCACACAAACTGTTTGCTTACAAAGCTGGTAGTGCACCTTTAGTAATTTATCATCCAGACTTAAATTTGTGCCTGGAGTCCGCCCGGACAGATATCACCTATGAAGGTCAATGAGGCAAAAAATAAAACTGCCCTGCTCCTGAGGACAACCCTTCTTATGTGTGCCGAGAAGATTTGTAAGTCAAAAGCTACAGATGCAGAGACACGGACCAGACTTCCATGTGTGCTGGATAGCATTTTCTCTCTACCTCCACACATTTCAGAAGGATGTGTCCTTTACCTGACACCAGACTCATAAGCAGCCGTGGCATTTCGGGCTAAAAAAAGCTTACCATCCCAATTTTCCCTGTGCTGTGAAAAGCAATAAATGGAATCCCTGTGGACACTCACATGCTTTGGCGATGCCTCTTTGTGTAAAGAGGAGGTAATCGCGCATAACTGCTCAAACGTCATCTGGACATGGGAGTCATAAACGAGAGCCTGGCACTTGCCACTTTGGCAGATTGCACTGTCAGGAGGTAAACAACGGAAAGAATGAGGAAGGACTCATCTGATAGGAAATGTCAGAGCATGATTGGATTAAAAAAACCTTCTAAATTAGGGTCATTAATCACGAGCTGGGAAAACAGTGACAGGTCTTGTTCTCAAAAGCTCTCCTCTGGAACTAAGCTGAGTGCCACCCGGAAATTGTGCAATTACCTTAATACCTGATTTAAATGAAGAGTATGCATGGCAGTGTCAATTGTTAATTGGGGAAAACAGCTCATATTATTTAGAGGTAATTGCCATCACAGGAAGTCTAGTTATCTAATCCTATCTTTTTTTTATTTTTTATGATGCATCAGTTTGTCTCTAAAGCATAATTAGCAATATTGCCTTAAATCCACTTCAGCATTGTTCAGCTCCGGCTGATACTGAACCTTATATAAAAATGCCTTCCACTGGCATAGTCACAACTGTTAGCTGCATCCCGGTTAGTAATACGCATGTCAAGTGTGACATCTTAAACTCTATCATCTCCGTACTTTCAGACCGAAAATTGAGAGCTGTGCATTGAGTAGAAATGTCTTTTTTTTTCGGAGTCCATCTCACAGTCATCATCTTTCACCCAATAACCCAGTTCTGTACTGCAGAGTGCACATCAATTAACTCGGAGCAACAGGGTTCCCGCTAATGTATCACATTTCTCTCCTCACTGTGTCTGTGTAACAAACTGCACCCCCGAGGGCTGCTGCTGCAGAATGATGGCACGGGAGCTGGAATTGACGGGGGCATGTTGGGAACCAACAACCCCCCCCACCACCAGGAGACCAGACCTCTTCTCACATGCACCGACCGCCCCGCCGTGTGATGCAGCGATATCAGAGGAAATCTAATCAGGAGCTGCTTGACTTGTGCATAAGTCATTGCAAAGCTAATCGATGCTTATTCGGCATGGATTATTGATATCTGTTGTGAAATCTAAGCCTTTTTTCCGTTTGAGCTGCTGATTCTCCATCAGCCAAGGCCAGAGTGGCCCTGTTTAATGCAGTAAGAAAGAGACTGAGGACGTGGGAAGATGTGCGTCTCATATCTAATTTCCTCCCCCACATGTACGATATGTGAAAGATGTCTCACTCACTTAGTGTGTGCAAAAAGCCTGCGTAGTTCAAGCATGTGTGTGTCTTGTGTGTGCACGCATTCTCTCAGGCAGTCTCTTTATGGTTCTTGGTTGGTCTCCATAGGTGCAGTCACCGAGAAAGACATGCACTGCTTCTCAGAAGACCCGTGTTTGCATGACTAATATGAATATGTGAATGCCTTTATGAAAGAGGAGTACAGGGACACAGTTCTCTATTGAGTATCATCTTAATTAAACCAAATTTCCCTCAAAGACTCTACAGGCAGCTATTTTAGATTGCAATTAGCCATGCTTCATACAGCTAACCGCTCGTCCGCAAGTCTCAACTGGTGTGTTGTTAAGGCAATATTTCAGACTACTTTTCTGCATAATTCTTCCAAAAGCAGCATACAGCTGGCATGCACTGCATATTTAGCTTTATTTTCGGAGAATTACCTGATCACTGAACCATTGCTTTTCCCACGGTCATATCCCACCAAATGGATAATGTGTTCAAGGGCATTATTACAGCTGCAGTAATCACATATCCCCAGGCAAACTGGGCTCCCTGGCCATCTTAGTCACATGCAAGTTTAATATGGTTTTAGTGGTGACCACAATGAATGTGGCGCCTCCTCCCAGATCAGCACTCAGGGTTTCTCATTCGGTTTCATTAGCAGACTTAAGATTTCATCACTGTAAATGCATATGTGTAAGGAAAAAGATGCAGCAGATGTTGCCGGTTCCTCAGGTGCAGCCAGAAGCCAGTCTTCGCTCCAATTTCACGTCCTCAGAGCTGTTTGATTGTAGCTCCCTCCTGCCACAATTGAGGCATTTTGGGTTGGTCCCAGAGTCAGAAGCAGAATAACAATGAGTCAAGCCTATAGATAGCTACTACCATAAAAAAAAAATCACCTGCCAAACAATAACCAGCAAGAGGTGATAGGAGAGGGTGATAGTTATTTCATCAGGGAATGTAGATCATACAGGCAGACTTAACCCATAAGAACCCAGACCAAGTTATCCTTAAAGGAAAATTATGGGGGATATACCACAGACCAAGTGGACCACGTAGAACACATTTATAATGGTTTTTAAAAAATTCTTCCCCTAAATGTCAAAGATCTGTGATGTGACGGGCATTTATGGTATTTATGTTTATGATATTTCTTATTTTAAAATGAATAAACTAGACACATTTTCTGCTTACAGAAACACAAATTTGCCTTTTTCTTTGCATCTCCACAACATATATAAAAAATGTGACTTTAATAGTGCTACAAATTCCATTCCAGATTTGTTTTTAAGTGACACAATAATAATAAATCAATAATAAATAAATATAAATAACACTGCCTCATTTTACAGCTTCTCAACAAGCGACTGTAGCTGTAGAATACTGAAAAACAAACTCATTGACTTGAGAAAACATACATGGTGCTAAAAAACAAAACATGCTGAAGGGAAACAAAACTTTTGGACAATCAGCACCATGTTTGAACAATTTTTCTCAGTTCTTACATCTATTAAGCATCTTTGGCAGTTTAGCCTAGGCCAAAATGAGTTTAGGTCAAGCATAAAGCTGAATATGGGAGATTCTAGAAGATTTAAAGTGTTTGTTACACCCGTGTCACATTGGGTTCTTATAGGTTAAAGTGGAAGGACATGGAATTCAGAGCATGTTGATTGTCTGCAGCAGCTAGCAGCTAGCAGCTAACGCCACTGCAAACACAGACACAGAGACACAGCAAACAGTGTAACCTGAGGGGGAACTGGAACCCGCAGTGGTTCAGAAAAATGTTAGCAGCGATAATGGCCGTATGAGAGCGGTGCAGAGCCGCAGTGAGCAGGACACGCAAAGGGACTCGCATGCATGTGGCCGGACCGGCTTCCACAATAATCTGTTGTTGATTGTTGTCAACAAAGAAGTTTGGAACACACACGACGAGAGTGTGTGACTTCATTCTCTGGTTAGGGCCCTATTACCCAACTTTACATAGGAAAATTGATGTTCTGAATGGAATTGGAAGAACTATAGCCTACTGCAGTAACTTTGCAAAGGATAAAACTAAGAAAAACTGTTTTAAATTTTAAATTTTTAAGTTTTTTAACTGGCCAGCCAAATAGGCTATAGGTAGGTCAGTGATATGACACTTATTTCTACATGTATTGATGATGTAATTTTTGTGCTCAAAAATAATGATTTATTTGACCTTTGACCCCAAAAACGTAGTTACTGCATTGCTGTAAAAGGTTCTAATAGTAATGCAAAAATATAGTGCACTAACTACAATGTTGTTGTCTTCTTTCAGCTTTTATATTTTGTTTTCAGTGAATAAACATTTTCAAATCGATTTTGTTATCAGTGTATTTAAAAGTGTTTCACACCTCTATTCAAATATGTGTATTTTACCCCATCCGAGGTAGTAATTAAGCTATTAGGCGGTTCTAAATGTCTGTTTTTAGGAAATCAAAGAATAGATTTATTACTTAGATTAATCTATCTCAAAACAGCTGATTGCCACAAACATCAGCGCTCTCTCTCATTCCCTGTCGTTTTGATGCTTTTTGTGGATTCCCTTAAGTTGCTGTTTCCATTAGTTGTAAATGGGTTGACTCTGTAACTACGGCCCTGTTCAGATCCAATCTTCTGTTGTATGGTTTTCAATGAGAATCTCTTAAAATTAGGGCATTCTGTCTCACGTCTCAGAAAGCGTCCTATTTATCTAATATATTCTAAGTTGGACATCAGCATTTTGAAGCTTTAGACCTGTCTTATTCAGTCATAGGACGCATAGAAAGTGACCTTTTAAGCCTCTTTGTTTTGGCAGATTCATAATGTCACAGTGGTCCCCTAGGTGCAGCAGGACATGCTTGTCAAAGCTGTGACAAAATATTCCTGGCGGTACACTGCTTAAATCATTTGTACCTGGTCAAATGAAGCATCCTGGCATGACTTTTTATATAGTTCACCAGTACGGTACATTGATAAAATATACAGTATATATTTATCTATATATTTTATTGTTAAATGGTTTGAAAATGAAGTTTGACCAAAGGCATACTGGCCTTTGCTGCAATATGATGCTAACACACACTAACAACTCAGCTGCAGCCACATGAAGCTGCCTGGGAAGGTTATCTGTCGCTGATGATTTATCTCTGTGCTACCTACAGTCAAAGCAGGTATCTTATTAGGAAGGGTTCCTAGTTAGTTATTAAAGAAGGCGGATACAAGGCTGCCTTACAAATGACACTGAGCAAAAAGCCCAGCCCCACTCGCACAGCTTATGGTCTGCTGGTGATAGCAAAGCATTAAATTATTAATGTATTTTCATTTGTGTGTGTTGGTTATAGCCAATGCCGCAACATCCGCCTCTCCATGGAGATTGTTTCTACACTTTGCTCGAAGATAAAGCCTCTTCTGAGCCCCCTGATGCTCTAAAGCACCATAAGTAGAAAGAGTCGTCCAAAAGACTTAGTGCCACTGGTGACAGAGGCTCTGCTTCATGCCTACCAAAATACTCATTTGAGTGTGACATCATTATCACTATCCTTCCCTGTTGCATGAAGAGAATGTGACAAATTCCTCTGACTCCAATTAGGCTCTAGTTTAATTACTTCCATTTACCAAGGTATTAATTCAGATCGCTCTCCTCAAACCCTCACTAATTCCAGTATGATGCATTGTCATCCATAATTTCTGCACGGCATACAGTTCATTACTTTAAAAAGTAAGCCCACTGGCATCATTTAACCAAAAATCTGGCTGAGTCACAGCTCACAGGGTGCAGTAATAAGATACAAATGAAGTAAAGCTTAATATAGCAGAAAAAACTTTTTAGTGTTTAATTGGAGCAGAGTCATGATAAGCAGAGGTCAATATTGTTGTTTTGTGAAAAAGACAATAACAGAATTCAGCTGTTTATATAGTTATATCTGAATGTAAAAAGAAGGAATTATGTCACAGAATTCTACCAAGATTAGCCGCATTTGACAGGTCAATAATTAGTATTTAAGCATACATGAACAGCAACAATTATGCGGAAAAATGTTGCCCTGACTCCGAGGTGGCCTGAGGCAAAGCAACAGTGCTTTGGGGCATCTTGTCCACTACTATGTCTGTGTTTACATATATTATCTTGTGGATTTATGCTATTTTTGTATTTGCATAGAAACTGAATGGCCCTTTTTGAGTGAAAAAGCTCATGTGTTACTCATAACTAATGACACTAACCATGGCTCTGTTCAGTGAGAGCAGCCTGATACTGGAAACCTGAAATCGAAAACAGCTAAATGGAATTCAGCGATCAGTCATTTCATTATTTATACCAATGATTTTCCTAATGTGACAAGTCAAAATGATTTCTGTGAAAACGGCCTATTTCACCCTGTTGATGTATTTTCTTTCTCTTAATAATTTTGTGGTTAAATGAACAAGGAGTGAAGTGGGGTTGCAGTATATTTTGGCCTAAGAAAACACTTGAAACACTTTAATTTACTTATCAACTTATAATAGTGAATCCAATCTTACAGGAAACATTGTGAAAATGTGCATATAGTATGTCTATGTATTTAATTATTATACTTGTGAAATGCACCTTTCAGTACACTTTTATTTTGATGATTTTATTTTGAAGGCAGGTTGACACATAAATTTTGTCCCTGAGTGTTTGAATTAAAACACAGACACCAATCAAACCCTTAACTTCCATCAACAGGATATTTTGTCTTGGGCTCTTCTTTATAAGTACAACTTTACAGAGATGATACATATGGAATAACTGCAACATTGTCTGTAAGAACAAGACTTTATTTTATGATAGATGGTTTAATATGAATACGAATATGAAAACTTTATTATCCACTGAGTGAAAATTTGTCTTTGGTTTCGCCATAGACATGTCTCAAAACAATGGAACAAAATAGTAAAACAATAAAGAAAAAACATTTCAAGGATAGAAAAAATATAAAATAGCCTACAGCAATAACTGTACTTCACACGTCACCCATTCAAGTACAAAATTTCATAAAAGCACACCACAGTACAAATCAAGTTTACAAATGTAGGTCTAAGACCTGCCTTATTCAGAGAATAAAACCCTCAGCAAAGGAAAAAACAGGAGTGAACAGGGTAAATATCTACCACATTCTGGTCTTATTTATTGCGTTGACAGCTTCTGGGACAAAATACTTTTTGTAGAGGTTCTTCCTTACCATCAGTAGCCTATACCGCTTCCCCCGAAGGTAAAAGCTCAAAATATGAGCTCAAATAATGGTATTATTTTGGTCAGTAAGCTCTTTAATAAAGAAGGACTATTATACAGTTATACAGAATTTCTCACAAAGTATAAAATCCCTGTAAGCCCAAACAATGCTCTATTGTATTTGATGCTATTCCTTCTGGCCTTAACATGTTATTCACATTGAATGATGACGTCTCTTTAACTTTGATTATGTCGCCCCCAGACCCAACTCAGCTTCCTTTGGTCAAAAACTAGAAAAAAATTAGATCCTTGTGTCCCAAGCATAGATTGGAAAAAAGTCTGGTCCCTACCCATAGATTGTATAAAATACCCCCAAAAGTTTATTGTAACTAATAAAACTAAGGAAGTGCCATTTAAAATGCTACATAAATTTTACCCCACGGAAGTGCTGTTACATAAGTTTAAAGTTGACATTGAGGTGGAATGTGTTTTTTTTTGTAATCTGCACCCTGAAACTATCTCTCATTTATTTTGGTCTTGTGAATTCACATACAAACTCTGCAAGGACATTGCCACCTTTGTTAACAGAAATATTTTCACTGGTTTTACTGCATTATAAAGATGTGATATTTGGCTGTTTTGATCACAAAAAGAAGGATGATGATGCATATTTTCTTATAGATTTAATTTCCTTTTTGGCAAATACCACATAAGCCTTCACAAATGCAAATTTTCAAGTAAAAAAACAATTTATTTTTGTTGAAGTCAGAGTTTGAACACTATATCTCAACTCTCTCCTGTCTACAAAACAAACATAAAGCTGCCACTGAAAATACAAACAAAAGACACAGGTGTCTTTGGAAATGTACTTTTTAAAAAAAATAAATAATTATTTTACCACACACAAAAACAGCAGAAAAAATAACAAATAATACAACTACAAAACAGTCTATTTGCATGTAAATTAAAAATAGTAATAGTTTTCATTGTAGGAAGAAAATTCACATTTTAAAAATGGTCTAGAAACATAAATGGACATATCATATAAACTTAAAGTTATTACTGTAAATACAACGTGTGTATTTTCAATAAAAAGATGGACTCCAGAGGGTTAACTACCATGTAATATTGCATCTATTTATTTTATTATTATTTATTTATTTGTTTTTGCTTCATTCTTTTCCATTTAATTACTCTGCTATTATTTTATATTATTTATTTATATTTAATTTTTTGCATTGTTTATTTTTATGTAACCCCTTTCTTCGTCTTTGTGACTGTGCAATGTATTGCTATTTGATATAAATAAATAAAAAATAAAAAAAGTCAAAACACAGATTGCCTATCTGCAGAAAGTGTTTAAAATATCCTAAACTAACCAGCAGGAGTCACACAACCACTATTTGATGATAGGTAGCCGAAAAACGGAGAAAATCAAAGCGGAAGTGAGGAACCTAGCGGAGCAGGAAAACTTTTTTGGGAAACTTTGGAGACTGTTGTATCACATCGGAGCTACGTGATGCGAAGCAAACACTTTTCCTCGCCGAGTTAAGTTTAAAAAGACAACTTAGTCGTTGAGCTACAATGGGACTCCCCACTTTGGAGTTCAGTGACTCTTTCCTGGACAGTCCGGACTTCAGAGAGCGTCTCAAATGCCATGAAATCGAGCTGGAGCGGACGAATAAATTCATCAAAGACCTCATCAAGGATGGGAATATGTTAATCACTGCGCTCAAGAGTAAGTAGCACCAACACGGCCTTTGTCACTCCTACGGGTCCAGAAATAATCTCCTGTAACTCTAACTACCTGACAGCCACAGGCGACTTTTAATTAGAGGATGCATTCATTACAGCTTATTTAAGTCCACTGTGTTAGTGTCTGAATGGCTCCGTCCCTCCTTGTGCTCAATAACCCCGTGCTCTCCCATTGGGAAACATGAATATTGCTTTTATATTCAATTCATACAAAACCACACATAATGCATTTTTCACTGGTTGCTGTATTTTCAGGACATTTGTTTGCCTTGTTCACTGTAAAAAAAAAAAAAAAAAAAAAAAAAAAAACTTTTTAAAGAAGGTTTTTACGGTATTTTTTTTTAATGAGAACCTGCAAATGTTGAATAGTGCCTTTCAATGAAATTACAGTAAAAAAAACTTTAACTTTACGGTAAAAAAAAAAAACGGCAGCTGTGGTTGCCAGAACTTTACCGTAATAAATAAGGTAGACCTTTTTTTTAATATATAAAAATATATTCGCACTGTTGATTTCACGTTTAAGATTTCCATTTTATTCCATTTTTTTACCGTATGAATAAAAAAAATCCATCAAAAGAAACGCTGTTTTGCAATATAATTGACAAGAAAACACTTTATAAATACCGCATAAATTAAAGATTTTACCATTAAAGATTACAGTATATTTTTGTTATAGATGTGGTGTTTAAAACATTTAACAGTTAGAAAAAGTATTTTTTACAAAAGATAAATGAAAAAAATACAGTGATGGCTTGTATTACAGTATAGTGTATTATACAGTAGAGTAATGGGTTTTAAAAAAAAAAACCTGTAAAAAATACTGTTTTGGCTGATTATACACATTTATGGTGTTTCATTGTTACTGAAACTGAATTAACACATTTATCATTTTATGGTCTTTTACTGTCATGGTTTAGCAGTTTTCCACCATAAACTCTACATTTTTTTACAGTGTTGTCTGCCTCTTTGGTTACACTGCATGCATGCATGTGCTTGTCTAACATTAATAAATTTACATGAAGAGTAAAGACCAAACTCTTTACCGTATGAATGGTTTTACTCTGCTCTAATATTATAAGGCCATCGGCAGACATATGGAGATCATTAGTGCAGAGGTGGAGTTTGCTTCTGTCCATTTATGAAAGATACTTTCACCCCCAAAGGCTTTCAACTCACTTTTGAGAAGTGAGGGAAAACTTAAGTCTGTCTGTAATGACTTCTACGAATAAGAGTTGTGTGACTGTCTGGATGAGGATGCACGCTCTTTGTCATGGGTCATTGTCCTCTCAAATCCTAAACTCAATCTCAAATTCCAATATGCTGATTAAAGTGGACTTCCTGTTCTGCTGTATCCCCGAAGGGATGAGAGTTTGGGCTGTTCATGTCAGAAGTGTGTCTGAAATGGAGAAAGATTAGAAATATAGGCCTAATAAATATGGAAATAGCTGGCTTGGAGGAGGATGGGAAGGCCACAGCAGCGTGTTGTAGTGCACTCACTAACCCATCAATCAATGCAATGATATTTTTTTCATAGTTCAACCAAGCACGGCCCCGTCAACCTTTACTGTGGGAATGCAGCTTCCTTTTTATGCTTTCACTCTTCATCACCATATGTACGGTACATTGTGCTGCTCATGAGAACAATTCAGTCATCAGTGCTAAAATGCCTCCGAGGAGGTGACAGGAGTTTAAGCTGCAATATTTGCATATAGCAACTTTAAAAAAAAATACATTGTAGCATAAAATCTTTATTTTCTTAGTTTTAAAATACAGTATATGTGTGTGTAGCTGATTGTGTACAAACCTCAATTGTTTTTATAGCAAAAAATATGTAGACATTGGTAAAAAAAAAAAAAAAAAAGGCCCCTTTTGACCTGTATGTTCTGGTTTTGTAGGGTTGTGTCAGTTTTTATTTATTTTTATGCAAAACACAGAAATGATCATGATGCATTATTATGGCAAATTAAAAAGTTGCCTAAATCCAGCCTGTGTTACATTAGTAAGTGTTTCCTGCACACAGACTTTACTTGGGCGGGCTGCCGAGGTGTATCAATGTCTGCCAAAGTACACCTGACGGCCCGTTTTAGCGTCCACTCGGGGGCGGCTGCTGAGTCCAGTGTAACACCTTGTCGTAAAATTTGATATACTGGTTTGGTCCGGTGTTTAGCTCAATATTAAACTGGTTTGAAATGTTATTGCCACTATTGTGTAGTGCGAGCAATAAAGAAAAGCCAATATGCAAGTTATAAAAGTTATTTTGGTGGTCTGCACAAACTATCCAAACTACTCAAATCATACAGCGACAAAACCCACAGCAGGGACCATATCCACTATTTAGAATCTTTAGAATATTTTAATTTTTAAGCAGGATGAAAACATGGATGGGCAAATAAACTGCAAAGAAAACTACTTGACTTTGGTTAATCAGTGTTGTTTAAAGCAGCAATAGCTTCTTACAGTGAGATACTGGATTTTGCTGACACTTATTCCGCTCCATGGTTCTATGGGTACATTTGATGTAAAGAAAAAAGTGAAGATTACTTAGCATTTGAATCATCATGCCTTACTGCTATAAGAATCTACTATTTCTGAGGACAGCTGAAGGCCGGACCTTTTTTCATGCCTTTTTTTGCAGGAAAGCTGTTCTGTCAGTGGGCAGGGCACGACAGGTGGACAGGAATACCCTGCTGAATGGTTTATTCATGGTAGGTAGTCAGTATCAGGATGTCAATGGTGCATGCAGTTTAATACCAAATAAGACCGTAGCGCTCCAGGTGCTATGCATATAAGACAGAGGGGAAAGAATGAGACTTGTTGATTGCTTTTAATGGGATTACTGATGCAGAAAAACTGTATAGTTAAGTCCCTAATTGACCCGGCCCTCCGTGTCACAGTTGTTCTGCCTCTTGAAAAAATAAAAGTTATACCAGAGGAATGTTAATCAACTGGTGATGAACCTCAATGTGTAAACTATTACAGCAAATTAACAAAACAACCAGTTATAGGAAGGAATTTGAGCTTATATTTGTCTTTGTAGACATGAATGGAGCAGTTCTCTATCAGTCAGGGTGGAGTGAGAGCACAGGAAGCGAGGAGACGGAAGTAAATTATTGATGGTCTTTAACTTCGGACGCCACAGAGGTTTATGACCCTTTATGACCCGCCATCAGTGGTGACATTACTGCAGGACCTTTAATGGACCCTTTTTTTAATAGTAATCATCTCATGTTTCAAAATGGAATAGTGAACCATAATTCATCCGTCTTTACATGTGCTGTCCGTGTGAGTGAGGCTCGTTGAGCCGAGGTTGACTTTCATGTTAATGTGTTACCTGTAAAATGGTCAGGCACATTACTGAAACTATTGATGCATTTTTTAATACGTGTGCAGCTACAGTAGTTTATGTGTATGTGTGGTTTATATCTGTACGGGAAGTCCGTCATATATTTTAAGATGATTTAGTATTGTTAGAAATGGTGCTTTGTTTCTCAGTTTATACTTTGTTGGAATAACCATGATGTAAAATGACAATTAAAGATTCGACTCTTTCTTTTGGCTTAAACCTCTGAAGTCCAGGAGATTTTGGTTCAAATTTGTCAACTTCCTATGCATTAATTTCTGTCTGTGTTTAGCATCTTTCAGTCTGTCCTTACATCACATGCATGGCTCCTTTTTCTCGACACAAACTTGGCTATCAGTCAGATTTTTCATTTTATTTTAATTAACTTAGCTGCCAGGAACCGAAAATACAAACAAAAGACACAGGTGTCTATGGAAATGTACCTTCTTTTTTTTTTTTTTTTACCATTAATATACACAAAAACAGCAGAAAAAATAACAAAAAATAAAAATACAAAACAGTCTATTTGCATGTTAATTAAAAATAGTAATAGTTTCCATTGTAGAAAGAAAATTCACATTCTAAAAATGGTCTAGAAACATAAATGGCACACTGTGAAAGCTCCTATGATTGAACTTTCAACTGGCTTTCTCAGCTTGTCTACATATCATATATAAATAAAGTTATTACGGTAAATAAAACGTGTATTTTCAATAAATAGATGGACTCCAGAGGGTTAAATATTTTAGTTGGAGAGAAAGGTAGCATCAGACGTATGGATAAAATAGAGGCTCTTCATTAATAACTCCATTAATGTGTGCATTAATGCTCATGATGGAAATTGTGGTCTAAACATTCCCAAATCCCATTACATTTCAAATGTAGGTATGTGCTGGTCTGGGTAATGTGTTCCAGGTGTGAGTAACATCCATCTGCAGATGCTGTAAATAACTTTGCGTTACTATCAGTGGCTGGCACTGACTGTTCACACCTGGTGTAAATAACAACTGCTGACTTTTATTAATCCCTCTGCTAGACTGCAGTAATTGAATACACTGAAGGTACTAATTATCTCCTTGGTGAGTAGGGTGAGAGAAACCACAAATACAGGGCAAGTCATGATACTTTCTAGATGTGGTTGGTAAGTTTGTCTACAAAGCACTAAGGCAGGTAGCCAGATGGGAGGCTAATGTTGTAAACTCCATCTGGTAACATTTAAATTGGGAGAGGATGTGTGTAACATAAAGGATAAGCAAAATGTCAATTAGTAAACTAATTAACTGACCTGTGCTTCCTTATTGGCGGTTTTAAGTCAGTAACCTTAATGTCAAGTTATTTTTTGAGACTAGGCAACAGTAGCAGCGACCACACTGCAGAAAAGTGGTGTCGAAAAAGAAGATAAAAAGAAGATAAATGATCTAACACTTTTTTTTATCTTGGTAAGAAACAAATAAATTGCAGTGCACTCTGCTCGAGCCAGTTCATCGCTGCTTGCAGCTTTAATTTATCTTGTTTTAAGAGTTAATTTCTTATTTAAAGCGTACAACATGCTTGTTTCTAGATTTAATAATGTTAATTTAAGAAATCTTGTCAAGTGAAATTATCTGTCCATGCAGCAAGATAATTCCCCTCAGATTTAGTGTTTTTATCTTGTTTTTAGACACAACTTTTTGCAGTGCAAATAAAACAAACGTGGAAGTGCCTTAAATAAGTGCTTTAACATTCCAGGAACTGTGCTTATTCTTTTTCTCTTCATGTCTATATAATGACCCCTTGGTAGTTTGTACGACCCGCTTGTTGCGACTTGTTTTTATGTTTCTTGTTCGGCAGCGACCTCTGTGGCTGTGTTTGTGATGGGACCAAAGGAAGAAGTCAGAAACGTAGTATAAAGATTGACAAAGTCTGTGGAGAAATGCAGTTCGGGGTGGATGAACGCCACAGACAAACGCAGGACTTTGACCAAGGAGACTTTGGAGTTATTCTATCTTAAAATAAATTACGTAGCATACTTAAGTCAAGTCAATTTATTTATATAACCCAAAATCACAAATCAGAGATTTGCCTCAAAGGGCTTTACAGACTGTACATGGTACGACATCTTCTGTCCTTAGACCCTCACATCGGCCAGGGAAAAACTCCCTTTGAACAGGGGGAAAAGAAGAAGAAACCTCAGGGAGAGCGACAGAGGAGGGATCCATCTCCCAGGATGGACAGACATGCAATAGATGTCGTTGTACAGGGCAGATCAACAGAGTAGAAAAGAGTAGGTAGAGGTTGAAGGGGGAGAGGGAGGGAGGATAGAGAGAGACAGAGAGGACATGTATGTCATGTACCTACCATAGATTAAAGGTGCTGTACATGGCATTTAGAGCACTATAATATATAGCAGCAAACAACCATTGGCTATGTAAAGATAGAGTGGATTAATGGCATCCTGACCTGAGAATGAAAGCACACTCCCTGTGCATGTGTTTTAATCTGAGTTTTTCAGTTCTTTGTTTTGGTACCCAGTCTAGCTGTGTGTGTATGCTAATTCATGTGAGTACCCAGTGCATTAAGAAGTGACGCAAAGAGGTGTCCATATTTGATGAGTTGGGAATGAGAACAAGAGCTGTGTGGAGACGATGGATGCTCACACCCTGAACATAGACATGCTCTGAATGTCGTGTGCAGAACCTCTAACTAAAGTTGCAGACATGTTTCTAAACCCAAACCATGACCTTTTCCTAAACTTAATAAGTTGTGATGCTAATTGTGCTAACTGTGACTGTTTCACATCATTAACCACCTGGTTAAAACTGTGACCGTTGCATTTAGGCATGAAGATGTGTTGATCCTTTCATTTAGAAAAATCTCTGGTGGGTGATATTAGAGGGTAGGAAGGAATGACTTATGTGATTGTATGAGTTGAATGACTAAATATGAAGCTACAACGTGTTTATTTTAGCAAATAATTGCACACATAACCATATATCAACCTGAAAAAGACTGAGATTTTCTATAGGAACAGATAATGGACATGGCAGAGGAATAGTCCCCCCCCTGCACCTCATCCATCATTGTTGTATATCAGAACACCTCATCATGTTTTATCACTAACATCAAACACACACAGAGCACCACGGGCATCCCATTTGCAGCCCTCTTTCTCATCACCTGTCATGTACTGTAAATCCAGCATTCATTAGCCTTTTAGCCGCGGATAGACTGGCCAGCTCCCAAGAAAAATATTTGAGACTGTTTAGCTTTGCTGGAAAACTCTTATCCACAAGCTCTTGTTTACTTGGCTTTAGTCATTTCACACCGAGCCTGTAGCATACAGTACAGTTGGCTTGTGTATGAGTTTGTGTGCGGAGAGTGGCTGCTATATGGCGGGCCAATTGATTTAGAGGACAAGCTTTACAACACCCTTTTCAGAGGGCTAAGGGTATGTCACACTTGCTCCATCCATATTTTCTACAGACTGGTTTCCACTGAGATGCTGGCAAAAAATTGGATATTGTTAAAGCGGTTCCAAGTGGCACTGCCAAGCAACAAAGTACTTTTGTGTGCTATATTACATATTAGCAATAGAACATGCACAATACAGATATTTTGATGTCATTGATTAATGTGTATATAAACACTGCACCACAGGCCCACAGCTGGTCCCAGTGCAGCAACAGAGTCCTCAGAGACCCGCTCAGAATTGGGCAGCCTTTGGGCGAAGGCTTGTGTCCTTCACACATAATTTGTACAAATTTACAAAATAACGAGCCAACTGCTTGTTCCTCGCTCATAGTGTTAGCAGGTAGGGCATGTACTATGTGCACCACTGCCTTTCCTCCAGAAATCTGCTGTTTATGCCTGCAGCCTTTCTCAAATTTAAGGTGTGTTGCACAAATGGTAATTGTTTTTTTCTCTTTTAACAGTTACTATTAAACCCCTAGTGTTGTTTTTTTTCCAGAAGTTTTGTGAATCTAAGTGAGCATTTAATTTCCATAAACTTTAAGAATGCAGCCAGATTAAACTAGAAGACAGCCCATTATTATGTTAGCTGACTGTGAGTGTCTGCCACCACCCTGTGCCCACGCCTGTTCACCAGCCCGAGTGATGCCTCCTCCCTGGGATACACGCTGTAATGAACGGCTGACACGCACGGTTGTTATTAAACTACAATGATGTAAACAGCATCTTTACTTGCTCCAACTGTGCAGGCATTATTTTGAGGTATTTCTACAACTTGATATAGCTCTAATTGGTGCCTGTTATTTTATTAAATGAAGACATGACATGAAGGCTTTTTGTTAAAAGGGATTTCACAATAGCGTTGAGCTTTGGGAACTCTCGAGTGTTTGTTTGTCTGAGGACAGATGATGCTCCCAAGGCTCAGCCACAGGAAATGTCCTGTAAACATGCTTGTATAACCATCCCCCATCCTCCCTCAGATAGCATTTGGCCGGACATCATTCTGCTTCAGTGTGTGGGTGTGTGTATGTGTTTTCTGTGTGTGTCTGTCAGACTCTGACTGTTAAGCAGGCTGTGTGTTGCAGGATTATACCATTTATAGTGTATAGCCGCTGCTTTGACTACTTTGATAAATTTGAACTTGTGTAATGGAAGTGAAATACAGGAGAACATTATGTGACTTGTTTAGCAATAAAGCTGAGCGAAGCGGTGAGCGTGGCTCATGCAGCACTGCAAGGGACTTGGGTGTTTTTGTGGGCAGATTTTGATAAAAGGATTAGACGTTGTATTCCTAAAAGCTGCTTCCCCTCAGACTGTGCAGGGAAATGTGTTAGACTCCAGATTTGAGGTCTGTTCTGAAGTGCTCTGTTGTTACTCTGTCAGTCAAAGTGATTGTCACAACGTGCACACCATTCTCATGCTTGCAGCTGCCTCGCGTTGCACGCTGGTGCTTTTGTTGATGCTTCAGACTGAAAATGATAAGGTGAAGCATTTGTCTTTCTCCCCCACAACATTTAAAATTCACTATTAAGAAGCGTTCCTTTCATTTGAGCTAAGTGCTGTGTCTCCTAAACTGCAATGTCAATGCATCAGGATGAAATAACTCGCACTTAGCCACATTGTCTTGCAGTAAATTTGCTTTCTGTGTAGGATGCCTGTTAAAAACAACTCATGCCAACATGGCTGGCAAGCATTATGAGTGTGCTATACATTGCTGTGATGAACCAGAAGATTGTGTGGTAAAAGATGGTGAATTTGATGCTAAATTTAGACTTTGGATAACACATTAGAAAGTCTGCAGCACCTGGCCCCATGGGTTGCCAAGTTCTGTCACGAATTGTTTGGACAGTATGGGAGTTTAAATTAGTTTTCCACACCTATTTTTATTTTTAATTGTCTTACTTTGAAGCATTCTCTTGGCTTATTGTGTTATGCCTCCATAAGGGCAAACAAGGCCTCTCTCAAAATAGATGTTTTGTGAAATGTTATATCTAATGCCAGCTATTATACTACAAACATGAAATACTGCTTATATTTCCTGTGTGCTTTTTCTTCCAGAGGCGAGTTCGTCTTTGTCAGAAGTTGTGTCTGATGTGTTGTCTGTGTGTCTTCTGAAAGAAAATCTCTCAACTCGGTCTGAAGGCTGGAGACTTGGTGATAAATGGTGGAGGCTGGCCCCGCTGGCTTGTTTCTTTCCAGCAGAATTGCAGGGCTAATAACTCTGATCTTTTTTCTTTTGAGCTTAAGAATAGACTGTAGCATTGCATCAGCCTCATATCAAAGAAACACTGTCAGTTCCTTTAATTTTTTTTCAATATTTTGGATGGATGAAAACAATTCAGAAGGGCATTCTGTGGGAATAGGTTGGCATAAAAGGTATATTTCTCCCTTCTCGCCATAGTGTGATCATTCAGTGACCTGTGCACTATTACAACATGTTTTCTTTGGTTGATTTCATGTTAACACGTGCTGGCCTGGTTATTCTTATTTCAACAAAATACCAGACACATTGTTTGCTTCAGTGTCATGCATCTAAAAAGGACTTAAGTATTAATCCCAAACATGTTGTTGCACCATCCGTAACTTTATTTCTTGCTTGGTTGTGAGAAGTTGTTTGGTAACACTTTACAATAACCATCATTTATAGATGGTAAATAGACCATTTATAAATGTTGAACTATGATTTATAAATGGCAAATAGATGGTATATTAATGTAAGTTGATAGTTACTTTACCATTAACAAACAATTACATTATAATTATTAGTATATTAATAGGTTTGCACTCATTATAACACATTTTAACACCAATCTTCAGTATGTAAATTATTTAAAAAATGATTCATATACCTTTAAGAAATTGTTTGAAAACCTTTAAAGATTAAATATATATGGCACTTTGTAAATGGTTAATAATTAGTTTATAAACCATTTATAAACATCACATAGATGGTTATTGTAAAGTGTTACCAGTTGTTTTAACAGCATCACCAACAGGCATTTTATCAGTAAAATATACTGTATATAAGCTGTATCAATGCACCCCAGAGACTTTTCTATTGTCTCTGGCTTTCATGTTTTATTCAGCCACATTAGAAGCTTTCAGTCGCTTAAGAATTATTTTACAGGTTGACCAACTGCGACTTAAAGTTACTGCCTGCTCCTACAGCAGCAAGTGTGGAGTTATTAGACAAGCCTTTGTTCCAGGAAACCGTCGGCGGTGGGAAAACGTTCAGTATGCTTCAGGAGTTTGAGGACCCGTCTGGTTGGCCCCCCTTACACAGCTCTCCTCCCTCCCCTGCTGGGTGGCTGACAGGCGAACTTAATAGCAAGCAGGTGGAAGAGGCCTTACCTGAAGGGCCGCTCCCCCGTTACAATCCCTCCAAATGGAATCAAAGTGGCACAATGCACCCTACTGTTGCATCAAAGCGATCTCCCCGTCTCTCGTTAAGCTGGGTGCATAGAGGCGTTCCCCTTTGAAGACCTTCTCATCTAAGATCAGCAGTGTCTCACTGACGAGATGAAGTGGTGTTTCTCACTGCGGTGCTGATGTACAGGCAGACAGTGATCTGTCTGTTCAAAGGAAGAACATTGTCGCAGTATGCCTTTGTTTTTGTTTGTTTGCCGGTAAAAGACAAATATGTAGTAAGTCTAGGAATGTGTCTTATAAATATTAAACAGAAAATACCTTGAGTGCATTCTAAGTCATTTGAGGGGATGAGCAAATGTGTAGCTATTTCACAAAAGCTCAAGATGAATTCTTTATTGTGCAGATTGTTGCTTTTTAATGGAACACATTTATGCCGTGACTTGAGGTTTTAAAAGCTTTTCTGCACTAATTTGTGTTAAAGCACTTCATTAAAACCCCTAAGTATATCCGTAGGTGTGGAAGCACAACAGGGATGCTGCTGAGTAATTGGTGTGTGCACAGGGTGCTCATAGTGCATGTTGTAGCGCGCCTCAACATGTGACAGTCAACGGGGCATTTTTGAAATACTTTGTATTTGAAATAATTGCTGGCAAAGTGGCTGTCTGTAGACAAAATAACTTGTAATGAAAGACTTCGGAGTTACTGTTTCTGCATGTGCCTGCTCTTTGCTAAACGGACTGCATTTATACAGCACTTTACTCATTTTTATCATCATCTATCTTATAGGGACCACTCAAAGCACTTTACAACACAATCAAGCATTCACCCAGGCCTACACCGCTGGCACAGGCTACCATGCAAGATGCCACTTGCTCTATGAACTTTCACATGCAATTTGGAGTTCAGTATTTTGCTTTAGGATACTTTGACATGTAGCCTGCAGAGCTTAAATCACCAACCTTCTGGATAGTTGACTACCACTCTACCCTGTGAGCCACAGCTGCCTTAGGAGTGCATTTTCTCTCTCTTTGCCCATATGATTTCTAGGACTATTTTAACTTTTTGTTGTTGTTGTTTAGTCAAGTCAAGTCAATTTTATTTATATAGCCCAAAATCACAAATGGTTTAAATAACTTAGCTTTGGGAGGATGGGGGACAGCACAGTCTCTATGGGGTTTTGGGTGTGTGACTGCTCTAAAGGAAGCACAGAGAAGTGTTTTACACTGCTACTCTGCCTCCAGGTCTCAACTCTGACTTGTCACGGGTTTGGACCACCAATAAACTTGGTCAGGTTGCTAGATATGAGAGCGGCTCTATGCAAAGTGGGATGAACACCATCTCTCCTAATAAGACCAGGTCTCCTCCAGAAAGTTTGCCATTGATTAACGAAGCCCGTGTTTTTTGCTGGACACCACCTCGACAACTAGCGCTGGAATGATGAAAACTACGGAGTCCGACATTGTTTTGGCATATGCACACATCGATTCCACATTCATTTTAGTGACCTCCGATTGATGTAACCCGGTGTTATTACTACCGACGTGAATAACAACTCTACTGTATTTACGTTTATCCTTAGCCAGCAGTTTCAAAAAGGATTCAGGAGTCGCCCACTTTGGCCCCAGGGATGCACTACAGTGCCTTAACTATGATGCCTGGTTTCGCTAACTTCACTTTAGCAGTTTTTATGCCCAATGCACATTCAATCTTGCAATTTAGATCCAAATGCCTTGGTGTCCTTTGATTAATGAAGCAATTAAAAGACTTGGAATTCAACTTTGTACTGTATAACTGCATAACTGCGTTTTCTGGTGTTTCTTGCATTTTGTTCAAGCACAAAGTAAGGTGCTGTGTTATGACAAGGTGCTTAATTAGATTTAGTGTTAGGCAATATTCTGTGACATTATATGTTTTTGCAATACCATTGCATTTTTACATGTAATACCAGATGTAATAAAATAGATGCATTAATGTGTTGAATGTTGATGAAATTGTGCAATAAAGTGTTACTTTAAGCTGAAATAGCCAAATATTATTCGACATCAGTATACCTGGAACATTTAAGAAAAACCTCCTGTATGACAGAGATAATAATATTATACAAATAAAATTGAATGTACATGACCAAGCCATGAAAATCTAAATTGCTGTTGCAGAATTCATGCATGTCCTTCAAATATAATTCTTGTCCTAATAGCTACTAAAGTAAGCATGCAATTCAGCAGTTTGCAAGAAAACTGCAGACTTTCCTGCAGTGTTGTCTGTGTTTTGTCAGGGGTTGTCAGCAGATGGAATTTGGTAGTATGTGGTTGCCCTGGAGACAAGATAAAGGATGTACCCAGGGGGCTCTGCTGTGTGGTGACTGACAGCCATAGTGCTCTCTCACATCTCACACACTGGGCTCTAACTGGGGTAGCTGCTCTATCCAGTCGTGTCTTGGCTGGGTGGTCAGAGCTCGGCTCTTTGATTAAAACCTGCAGAGGACTGTGCACCATCACTATTGTTCTTTCTGTGAGCCTTTTGTGCACGCCCGCTGTGTGAAGAATCATTACTGCAGGTCAAATACGGTGTTAGCAAACATTTTATCTTACCTTGCATGCAAAGTGTAATAAAATTAGAAGGCACAATTCGGAGAGGTGGTGGGGGTATAAATAGTGAATTAATGTGTCAAGATTTTTAAAATAGCTACTCTTTTTTCCCGTTTTACCTTACTCATGCTGCAATAGCTCTTTCCTTTCTTATTTCAGTGTTACACTTCATGTGGCAAATAACATCTTCAGATTCAGACCTTATCAAAGTTACGCTTCTCTCCTTTTATTACTCCCCTGAACAGAACAGCTCTTTTTTTTACCACACATACTCCAAGTGGAATGCACCAAATTCCTGCTTCTGTCAGAAGAGATGTAGAGGAGTAAGATGAAATATCTGGGGAGCCACGAAGTCTCTGCTTCCTATACACCCGATGAAGATGCCTCTCTTTTCTGTCTTTTATTTCTTATTTTCTCCCTTTATTCAGGGAATGAAGCTTATCTGGCCTGCGGCTGTATGTCCCCGTATTTCATAAATATCACATGTAAGGTGTTATTTACTCTCATCTTTGTATGTGCATGCTTGTGATGTCATTACTGGCCAGAGCACTGTATAAAACTGCAGAATTTCTTTTTTTTTTTTTTCGTTTTTAATGCACTTGCACATTTAGTTCACTACAATGTTGCTTGGTTAAAAACCTGATAAAAAACAAAAAGTTTTGCATTATTTAAACTTTTACAGTATATTTAAATATTTGGATGCATAATACTAACAGTAAGCATTGACATTTACACTGATAAAACAAGCAGAGGGTCTTTGCCTGCATTGTTTCCACAACTTGGAGTGCGTCACACCGATTAAGCCTTTACTGCTTGCCTAAGGTTAAAAAATGTAAACTGTTCATTTATCTTGCTTTATTCTGATTCTTTCTCCATTTATCTTTGCTTCGCGGCCTTGTGATCACTTCAACTGAGTTTGTTTCTTTGTAACTGCTTGAGCAGTATTTTCTGCAGTGCCCACTAATGAGCAGAGGGCCAAAATGATTTGTGGTGATTCCCAAACTTAGTAAATAATGCATATAAATAGAAAATAAAATAGTCATGCCAGGTCTTTCTTGAGCATGACCCAATTAAAATATGGTAAATATTTATTTGGGCATGTGTTACTAGAGAGCCACATCATGTATGCAACCCATTTCCTTAAGCTGTTCTCTTGTAAGATATGTCTAGAAAGCATACATCGTACTCATTAAGGGCTCATTATTTAGAGTGCAGATGCAAAAATGTGTCTGTCTGCAATAAGGTTTCTAATCTTTCCTGCTGAGAATAAATTTGTATACCTAATTTATTTAACTATAGAAAACATAGTATTTAGTATGGCTGCACGATTATGGCCAAAATTATAATCACGATTATTTTGATCAATATTGTAATCACGATTATTAATCACAATTATTCATCATGTTAGGGAAAATATCTCTATTTTGATTGCACTACGTTTAAACAAACAATAGGGACAGTTTTTAGTGTGTGCACAGTGTCCGTTGCTTGTTGTAAACAAACAGAGATCACTAAGTGAACACCTCCTGCAGCAGCAGCACATACACACTGTACTGCTACATAGCTAACTGTTAGCCTGTTAGCAATTTGCAGACTGGACGCTAAGGGGTTAACATCCCCTCTGGCTCAGCAGCAGGGAGAGACTGCTGCAGGAGGACTGTGCCGCTTCGACTCGTTCTTACTCTTCTTAACGAGCCGCCGTTTTGGAGACTCGTAAGAACGAGTCTCAAAGGCGCTGGATTTGTCGCCAGTCACTTTTTTAAAAAATGGTCGCTAAGGGGGTCTGAAAAGTCGCTAAATATAGCAACGAAGTTGCTAAGTTGGCAACACTGCTTCGCCGGCTTTTACAAATGGCGCGTGTTGTTGTGGAATCGAGTACTACATCACATCCTGCTTAGCGTTCTATCCAATCTGCAACCAGGCTTTTTTCAGGGGAGAAAAACGGCCCCTCCCCCTGGTGGTTGGTGGACTACTGGTGTAGAAAGTGCATGATTAGATATGCAGGAGAGCCTGCATTTAAAAATGGAAATATCACCGAGGATAAGGTTAATTTTTTTTTTTTTTAAATGTATTTTTTTGGGCTTTTTCATGCCTTTAATGGACAGGATAGTTGAAGAGAGACAGGAAACAGGGGGCAGAGAGAGGGGAATGACATGCAGTAAAGGGCCGTCCGATGCGGGACTCGAACCGGGGCCAGCTGCAGCGAGGACTGTAGCCTACACATGGGGCGCCTGCGTAACCCACTACGCTACCGACCACCGGATAAGGTTAATTTAATTGTGGCGGCCAAAATCATGATCACGATTAAAATTTGATTAATCGAGCACCCCTAGTATTTAGCCCAGTACTGTATATATTAAAGAGGCACAACTTATACCACACTGTTGCCGTCAAAGCTTTGTTATCTCTCTCTCTTCCTATGCATAAAGCAAACAGCAGGCATGTATAGGTGCATGCATAGGATGCTGCTGCAAATAATGAACAGCGAGCTTGACTGATAGTGATGATAATACATCGTACTCAAGATGCATTAACTGCTTGTCATCAGTTCCCTTTCTACTCCAAGTAAGATAAGTGAGTAACTAGCCAACGCTTGTTGGTGGTGTAGTGTTTCAAATGAACAGAGAAACCAAAGTAGTGTCCCACTTCTGGCCAGCTTCTCCTCGAGCAGCTGTCTCAACCACATCTCCCATGAGTCCTTGATGCACAAGTGCTGTCAAAGCCTCATGGGAGCTTTACTTGTGAAATGCCAATGACGAATGCTAAAATGATCATTATTATTCCTTATTATAATGATATGGTCTTTAGAATTTACCACCAAGTACAATACCACAGCAGATATACGGTGCTTAACACATTTATTACACCACCTGTCAAGAAAACATAAATATTCTAGAAATGTTTCAAAGGCTTGTTCCAAACTAAAATGTTATTGTTATTTATTTTTCAAAAAACAAACTGAATTCACCTTTTTATTACTTTGAACCAGCTCACTGGGCTTCTCTGAGAAGTAAGAAATGAATCAAGCATAACATTCAACCACTTAAACTCATTTTTCTGTTCAGGAAGTACAAGTACATAACTCTAATTTGACATCTTAATCAAGCAAAATATAATGTGCTTTACTATTTTTACAGTTTTTTTTAATAAAACAGTAAATTTGAAAATTTGTTGATAACAATAATTATATTTTAGCATTAAAAATATAATTTAGGTTAAAAAGCATCGACATACTGGTGTATCAACCATTACAGAAACATAAAACACATTTTTGTAATTACTTATGCTGTTAATATAAGACAACTGTGTCAACTGTGGAAACATGTGAATACATTTGTTAAGCACTCTATATATGTATATGTATATATATGTATATATATATATATATATATATATATATATATATATATATAATTTTTATTTTATTTATTTTTTCAATAAAAATATTTTTAATTTAACATTTAACCAACTTGGCTTTTCAATTCCTTAAATGTTGTCTTAATACAAGCAGCTATACAATAACTTTGCTTAATTACCTAATTATAATGTTGAAAATAAAAATTTAAAGAACTTCTTTAATTTTGAATAATAAGTAAACAATGCCATATATGACCTTTCAGAACACCCTCATCCAAAAAATAGCCTATAAGTCATATTTACGTTTGGTGCTAGGCAATAACCTTTGGTAGCCTTTGCACCTGTAGCCGGAGCAAAGGAAAAAGTCAGGTAACGGAGTATAAAGGGCAACAAAGTCCACAGTTCGGTTCTCTATGTGAAACTAAATGACAAACATTGAGTTATGGAGTTATGTTACATGACATCAGGTTATGAGATCACAATATCTCATCCTAAACCAAGCCAACTAGCTTTGTTAATAATAATAATAATAATAATACATTTTATTTATGGGCACCTTTCACATCACTCAAGGTTACTTTACAAACACAGCAAGAAACACTAGATAAAAACAAGAACACAATCAGCTACATACAAACAAACAACTACATAAAAACAACAAACAGAGCAGAAATGAGGATGGCAGGTCAAACAGAAATGGCTGATCTAAACAAGTGAGTCTTGAGCTGTGATTTGAAGGTGAGGAAGGTAATGTCACGGATGGTTTGTGGGAGAGAGTTCCAGAGACGATGGGCTGCACGGCTAAAAGCTCTGGAAAGAGAGAAGAGAGGCGGGCAGGAGGAGTAGTGAGGAGCATGGAGGAGGAGGAGCGGAGGGTCCTGGAGGGTGTGTAGGCGTGAAGGAGATCAGAAAGGTACGGAGGTGTGAGGTGATGAAGAGCTTTGAAAGTGAGAAGAAGTATCTTGAAATCGATGCGGTATTTAACAGGTAGCCAGTGCAGCTGTTGAAGGACAGTGATGTGATTTATGGAGGTTCTGGTGATGATCAGCTGAGTTCTGGACCAGTTGGAGTTTATGGAGAAGCTTGAGAGGAAGACCAGAAAGGAGGGAATTGCAGAAATATATATATATATTTTTAAATAATATTTTTTATTCAAAATTTGCATTCATCAGTACAAGACATAAGCATTACCACAGCTGTTTTCCACATTTTAGTTTCTTAAAGGGGACATTAGAACAAAGAATGGTAACACTTTACAATAATAACTAAGTTATGTTTATAGATGGTTTATAAACCAATAATTAACTATTTACTACATATTTAATCTTTAAATGTTTTCAACCAATTTCTTAAATGTATATGAATCTTTTCTAAATCATTAACATACTTAATATGGTGTTAAAAATGTTATAATGAGTGCAAATTAAACTATTAATAAACTAATAGTTATAATTTAATTGTTTCTTTATGGTAAAGTAACTATAAACTTACATTAAAATACCATCTATTTGCCATTTATAAATGATTTAGTTAGTTAAACATTAATTAATTATTTTCCATTCTAAATGGCCTATATATGGTTTATAAATGATGATTAAACATTAATAACTATCTGTTTACCATTTATAAATGATGGTTATTGTAAAGTGTTACCCAAAGAACCACAAAAAGACAACCCCCAAAACAAAAAGAGAAATAAATACAATACAATAAAAAAAAATAGTATTATAATAATATAATATAAAGGGAGGCAAAGGAGCAGAGAAACATTAACAATTATACTAACAATAGCAATACATAAATAAACACAGGATGCCAAGGATGCTCATTAAAAAATTGCAGAAATCTATACGGGAGTTAACCAGGTCATTAACACGGATGGTGGTACTGTTGTTGCCGAAACATAACCAAATAGTTCTGTTTTACAGTGCTATCCACATCCCTGTGATATATAATGTTTCGAGAGTCATTGGAAAACTACTCTGTTGTTTATGTATGAGAACATGCTGATTACTTAAGAAGTGTTGCCATAAAAACAAAGGCCAGGTGATGATGTTGATTTTGTTCTAGTTTTTTGAAGGTTGGCTCATTTTCTCGTTTTTTCGGTGGCTGTAAAGAAACAATTCAGCCAGTTGACAGTAACATAGCTTTGTTTTTTTTTAGGTTGGGGCCTGTCTGAACATCAGAGCTAAAAGATCATCCATTATTGATGGCCCTGTGAGCATATCCAGACAACTGCAGCTAGCTATTGATTTCAAATCAACAGCTTTTGAGTCAAAGCAGCAATGATGGGACCACATCACTGGCACAATCCATCTTCTAGAAAAGTTCTACTCAGTGGCACTCGGGCAGACTCAGCAACATTTACAAGTGGTCAGACATTCCCGTTCAATATAGTGTAGATGTCTTTAAGAGCCTTTCAATCTGCGGTCTCATTGAGTGAAAGCCTTGTTATTCTTTTCTTACCAGTAACTAAAACACACTGAAATGCAATATAGCAATGCTTGTTCTTAGGTAAAGAAAAAGATACTCGCTGACAAATCTCACATGATTCGGTTTTTATCTGTTTTTATCAGGCTTTCCAAGCAATTTATGTTCCTGTGGAGATGAGAGCATTGATTTTTGTGGGCTTTTAAGGCTGGTTTGTACTTTGGGATGCCTCTTAGATAAACTATTGTTGTCACAGTAGGAGCCGTATAGGTTTCAACACAATATCCATTATGGGCTTTCAAACATTACCTCAAATGGATACGTTTTCCAAGACACTGGACATTTTGTAATTTTATAGTTTTTAACTTTCAGTCATTATTATTGTAGTTGATAAAGATAATCAATTAGTAATACTTTTCATTCTGTTGTTGGTTATTTTCAGTCATCCTCCATCTATTCAGAGAACCACCTGGTCGGTCTGAAAGGCCTTTTGGATTATGATAATGCAAATAATGATAAAAGCTAAACACCTTTAAATCATGACTTCTCCTGAAAGTATGTTTTTGATGTTTTCTGAAGACTAGAAGGTATTAGATTAAAACACAAAAGATTTTCAAGGTTTTTCTTCCATTTTGCAGGTCATGACTCCCTGGAAGCATGCTCACAGTACTATCAACATGTGTTCACTAGCAGTTATCTTGGGTGCTGCCCTGATAATATAGATAGAAAGGAGGATAAAAAGATTGTTTAATGCGTTTGAGAGCAGCACTGCCACACAGTCATAAACTGGACTTCTGATAGTATAGATATCAGATATAGATATAGATGAAAGTTAGAAAGACTGCCTCTAATTGGTCAAACAGCGTGCACAGCTACTGGGCTGTTTTCTACAACAACAGCAACTCTTTTCAACATTAAACACATGGATAGAAGACATTCAGTGTTGGATTTGTAATTATGGACACTGCAGTTTAACCCTTAATAGGGCAGTCATTGAAATACTTGCAAATTTGGGGGGGGGGGGGTGTCAGATATATGAGATTTAAAGTGGTGAATCTGCGAGAAAAAAGTAGCTTTTCCCCCACTTTTTTCTTGTAAATCTGTGACTTTTTTCACGCAGATTTGCCACTTTAAATCTCTTAAATCTGCAACTTTTTTTCTTGTAGATTTGCCACTTTAATCAAGTAAATTTGCAACTTTTTTCTCTAAATATTGATCAGTGATATCCACTGACGTTACCAAATGTAGTTCTTCACCCGATAAAGGGTTAAGGCTGGACAAGGGTACATCAGAGCTAAATTTGGAACGACACAAAATAAAAAAAAAGTCTCTTGCATGCAGCGATCCACCGACATTTAGTAGCCTGTGTCTCATCATTTGACATACTTCGTTGTCACATACGACATTGTTTACCTGAAGCTGACAATGAGACTACAAATTAGTTGTATTTTAGCATTGTAAAGAAAATTGGTCCATTTGGAGGGAGGGGGCGTGAAACTGTGTATAAAAACGTATAATCATTTTAAATATTAGTATTGGACGTGGAAAAAGTTGCAGATCCTTTTCTGTGAGGTTTTTTTTTTTTTTTTTTTTACCATTATAGCAAGTAGCAAACAATGAAATGATATATAAAGGGCAGACGGGTGCGGTGCCAAGATTCCTGGTAGTCCTAGTTTTAAATGGTGTTAAATGCATAATACAAGGGTATGAAGCACATACAGGATGAAGAGAATGTGAAACTGTACATTCCCATACAGTAATTACACTTCCAAACACCCACAAAGCTTTAAAACAAAGTTACTGCAGTACAATTTATAACAACCTCAACCTCCATTTTCCATATAGCTCATGAGTATTCTGTCGCATGAACACACGAGTGTGAGTGTATATTAGTGTGGCCATTTTCTTACATTTCAGGCGAACATCTTTTAAGTTCACAGTTCTTTGAAGTAAAGATATGACTGTCGCTGAGAGAAGAGAAGAAAGGCAGAGAGAAGCAATTAGTGAGTCATTGTCAACAATGGATATGAGAAAAAATGTGTATGTTTCAAAGTGTGTGGGCTGACACCTAAAATGTCAGGGTATTTTAGATTTTCCGTCTTTGGCTTTAATTACAAAATCAGCTGATTATGAAATGTTAAAAGCCTCCATTACATGCTGAAGCTCCATCCCACTCTTTAAAGTACTTGTCAACATAGGTTCCTTGCAGTGGTAACACAGCAGACCCACACACTCACCTTTATGTAACCGAGGTATAAAGCAAATTGAAATCAGTTGCATAATGAAAAATACAATAAAATCACAAGTGAGTCATTCGGTCAGGTGTTCACAGGTCAGCACTGCACTTACTTTGCCTCTTGTGTTAAAAAGCAGATAAATGCCTTTTTCTCCGAACATGTCTGATCTTCCTGAGAATTTAACTGAAATCAGATCATTTCCACTGAGGAGCTCAGCATGCAGATCAATTGATTCATGTACTTTTTATAGGTTGTTATGTAATCCTGATTTTTTTTTATCTTACTCTCTCTAAGGGTAGTATTTGTTTTTGTCTCGTCTTTTACAGTAGGTTAGTTGTTAAAACTTATTTCTGAAAATATAAAATATAACTCAAAATTCATGCCATAACGGTGGACAAATGTGTTCAATAATTAAAAAAGACAATCAGCTCTGCCTCAAAGTACAGAGAGAATTTAGTTGAGCTTATAAATGCTGTTATTTTAGAGAAGCCAACTCCCAAACCCCAAAAATATGTTGTTAAACTGTTCACTTGTGCTTCGATGTTGCCTAATTGGGGAGTTGTAGTTGTATAGTTTGATTCTCCACAAAAACTTTTAAATAATGTTCACACTAAGACAATTAGTGTTACAACTCAACTTAACCGGAAAAGTAAAAACACATTGAATCAACTAAAAACAGAATACAACACAACATTATACATTTTTATTAGAATGGTAAAAAGATAGTGGTGCAGATCTGTGCCAGGCACAGAGAAACTCTTGCATTGCATAGCCCTGATCAACCCAAACTCCAGTCAGAAAACAAGCCTTTTTAAAAATCAGCATCATGATGTACACTAGGGATGGGCAACTTGAGGCCCGGGAGCCGCATATGGCCCGCACCCTCACTTGAAGTGGCCCTCAGTACGACTACATTAATTTGAGCATGAAATCTTAAAAGTGCAGTATAAAAATGCACAAAATTACTTCTTGCAATTAATGTTGGTCTGCTGTTTTTTTCACTGAAAAAAAAAAAGAAATCACAGTAAGTGGTTATTTTTTATTTGCTTTAAACCTTTTGTATTCCTATTTATACTGTTATACACTGCTAATTATTTGGTTGTTAAGATAAAATAAACTTAGATTTAGAAGTGTTAGATAATTTATCTTGTTTTAAGAGTTAATTTCTTATTTGAAGTGTTCAACATGCTTATTTCTAGATTTAATAATCTTAATTTAAGAAATCTTGTCAAGTGAAATTATCTGTCCATGCAGCAAGATAATTTACCTCAGATTTAGTGTTTTTATCTTGTTTTTAGACACACCTTTTTTGCAGTGTACATGCATTTGAGCATGAAATATGTTAAGTTACTGCACTGTAAACATATTTAGAATTGCAGTTTCATCATATCTGGTTGACTGCACGGTCCATATGTGGCCCTGTGGTAGTGTCCATGAAAAATCGTGGCCCACTCGAGTATTTAAGTTGCCCATCCCTGATGTACACTGTAAAATGTTTGTAGAAATTATAGTAAAACACAGTCAAATTGCATGAGAAATAGGGCTTAAAATTCAAAACTTGTATATATTTAAATCGTAAATCAAGGCATAGTACGAAAGTTTTGAATACACACAGTTTTACTGTAAAAATATAAAATTATCAGGTAAAATGAAAGGAGAAATACCATATTGTCAAATGGACACAATAAACCTAAATAAATAAAGGTAATTTCCAGTCTAAATTACAGTTTTTGCTGTATTTCCATTTAAATTTACAGGAAAGAAACCCACTCACTGTATTTTTTACAGTGAAGTTCTGGCAACCACAGCTGCTGGTATTTTATTGTAAATTAATCATTTTCTTTTTTTACAATGTAGTTATTTCGGCATACGTTTGATCCGTCTATTGCCATGAAATCAAGGCAAAAATCAGTTTATTTTGGGTATGTAAGATGTATTTGGGCTGTATTGGCAGTCATCCAGATGCAGTTCCTGGATAAGATAATGAAAGTAACATGAATAAACACATGTCGTCCTGCAGTCAAATGCAAAGTCATTGTTGCAGCATTGCAATGAGGTACTTGAGCATACATCATAAATATGCAAAACAAATCTAACGATGATTGGTCCAGTAATATGAGAGATTATCTGCGAACATATGGACGGACAGACAGACAGATAACCACATGCACAAAAGAAACCAAATGCATGATTCCCTCCAGACTCATCCCTGGTGGAGATAATTACTCATAAGTACATGGTGAGGCACCTGACATTTATGGGTCGATATTGTTGTTTGTTGTTTTTTCTTTACTCCCTGGATAATAAGAATGTGAAGTGGTGGGGTTTATGTTCAGCTGGCAGGGTTTAGGGAATGAAAACCTAGTCATTTGTCTTTTTTTCCCCCCTGATAGACAGTATTATCAGAGAGGCTGTTAGAGTTTCTTTTACTCTTGAATGGACTTGTAACACTCAGGTTGACTCAGCATTACAAACAATGAACAATTGCTCTTGGCCAATTCTGGCTCATCGCTGGTAAGTCAAAGGTAGAAGTCTGTGACAAGGTTATTATAGTTAACGAAAACTAACAAAATAACGAAAACTAGAATTGAAAAAACATTTTCGTTAACTGAAATTTACTGAAACTTGGTCAACTTTTTTCATACATAATCTAGTGTTTCTATTTCTCCGCTGCTGAATGTGTGTATTCCTGCTTTGTGGGCTTCCAGGAGAGGCGCAAGTGAAATTACCGTAATGACACCATATTGGCTATAAAGAGCAACTTCTTAGCTTTCAGAAAACATTTGAAATTTTCCGATAGTGTAATCCGTTCAGTTATTATGGTAATCCGAAGTGCGCTTGAGCAAACATGTCGCCGGCACAACACTCGGTAAACTTTGGATGTTGGATAAGCCGAAGGGGAAAAAAGGCAAAATTTATTAGGACCTCTTTGAATCTCACACCAAAACTAATGAAAAACTAAACTAAAACTAAGCATTTTCAAAAACTAAAAACTAAACTAAAACTAACTAATTAAAACTAACAGAATTTGAAAAAAAAAAAAATCACAACGAAATTAAAATTAAAACTAATGAAAAATCCAAAACAATTATGACCTTGGTCTGTGAAAATATTCACTTCACTTCCACAGAAGTCAACTACAACTCCCAAGGGGCTAACAGCCATTCAGCAGCTTGAATAACTTGTATTTTAATGATTTTAGATTGTATTTGTATTAATTCAGCATTTACGGTGCAGTGATTTGTTCCTGATTGCCACTTTGAATCTTTGTTAATATTTTTGCCTTCTTCTCTCAAACAATGATTGCTAAGGCTCAACAATACTGTGGTATCAAGAGCCATCCAACATACAGAATGGATGGAAAATCAGTTTCTGGTGTTATTTAAAGTTATGCAGCACTAACTGTCAAGTGCAAATTTACAATTGGAAAAATATTTTTGAGACCATCAAGATAATTCTTCCACTGACGTCATGTTTGAATAATAGGCAGGACTCACTTTTTTCAGTTACAAAAAGTCACAACTAATCACAACTAAACTCCTGGAATGCAATAAACATCATACATTTTTTATCTAGCAGTGGGAGTATCCAGAGGTGGAATTTTTGTGTGTACTATATCATTTCTGACACAAAGGTTAGGTAACTCAGCTGGGCTTAATTTTTCAGGACAGATCTCAGTATTATGATCAATGGACAAGCGATAAAGTGAATTTAACAGATATTGCAGTCAGTCACAGAACTGCTACTGTATGAATGTCAGTGGGCATGGAATTGGACAGTCAGCAGATCATAAAAATGCATTATTTTGCTCTTTTACTCCCTGAAGTTCCACTACTACCGTAGTTGCAATGTCGAGCTTGAATTTCTACTTTCTCTTAATTACCCTGCTGCCAAGTTTGATCCATATGTCCAATGATTCATTCATGAAATGTTTTATTCTGATGCTCACTCTTTGATTTTTCAGATCTTTCTGCTGCTGTCCAGAAGTTTTCCCAGTCCCTTCAGGAGTTCCAGTTTGAGTGCATTGGTGATGCAGAGACAGATGACGAGGTGAACATCGGTAAGTTCACTTTGGCCCTGCCCGAGGGGGGCTGATCTCTTTTCTTTGCTGTCTTTCATCTTCTTTCCTCTCTGCTCTTCCCAATTAGTCAGATAGTCCCCTCAATCAAAAACCTGGTCTTACATTTCCGTAAGGACTCTCTCGGGAGATACTTGAACACAATTGGCTGTAGTGCTGACAGGTATCATACAAGCTAATGTCCTCTGGCTGAGGACCAAGTGCTCAAAATATGATGTTATTATATTTTAGCGATTTAAAATCAGCAAAAGTAGTGTATTGAAATAAGAAAAGCGGTAACACTTTGGATTAGGGAACACATATTCAACATTAATTAGTTGCTTATTAGCATGCAAATAAGTAACATATTGGCTCTTAATTAGTCATTATTAAGTAGTTATTAATACCTTATTCTGCATGGCCTTATTATACAACCAGTAAGACATTAACTAAGAGTTTTCCTTCAATAACCTCAAAATTATTGCAAATTAGTAGTAAGTATGTGTATGTTGTTGTATATGAGTTCCGATCTTCATATGCTTTACTTTGTAGACTCACATTGGCGCGACAATGTTCGCCTACCAGTGACCAACTTTGTAGAGTAATGATTGACATTACAATCTGCCAATCCTCATCCAATCATCCAAAAGGAACCACACAAAGTAAAGCATACTAAGATCATAACTTATATACAACAACTTCCTTACTTACTACTAATAAGCAATAATTCTGAGGTTATTGAGGGAAAACTCTTAGTTAATGGCTTTCTGGTTGTATAATAAGGCCATGCAGAATAAGGCATTAATAACTACTTAATAATGACTATTTAAGAGCCAATATGTTGCTTATTTGCATGCTAATATGCAACTAATTAATGTTGAATATGCGTTCCCTAATCTAAAGTGTTACCTGAAAAGCTTTATCAGAGTCACTGTGAGCTGTTTTCAGACAATAATAAGCATACTCTGCAAATTCTTGGAATGGGATTTGGCTTTGAGTATAGATCTTAAAGTTATTCATGATGCATGCATAATTAATGCTATTGATTTGCTTATGATGCTTCCCCTGTATCTTTTCAGGCCTATAAAGGATCAAAGGGACTAATTGTGATCAGTGTCAGAGATTAATGGAGGTGCGAACCTCCTAGCCTCCAAGAGGAATATGAAAGCAGCTGTGCAGAGGGCTCTCTGGCTCTAATGGGCAGGACTCCCAGTCTGGCCTCTTCTTCCTCTTTTTTTTTTTCCCTGCTCATTATACCCAGCTTGAGTCCTTCGCTCTGTGCGCTGGAGAATGCTGAATTACTGTCCATCTGTGAGGGCTAGACTGGATATCGACCTCCTCTACATGAGGCTGTAATGTTCATCTGAATGCGTAATGAATAGTCCTGCTTTCCTTTTTTTCTCCCAAAGCTGAAGAGGCTGTATGATAGGCAGGGGTGCAGCAGACCAATTATGCTTATTGGAAAAATCCACACCCAAATCCAAGCCTCATTAAAATCAAGCATGCTTTCATTTGAGACAATGCACCCCTTCCCTAGCCTTCAATCAAGTGCAGGGTTGATCTCAGATTTATCAATGGATTTTAAGGTGCCCACCTGTTATGTAGCTGGGCCTGCTCAGAATTTACAGTGCAAATAACTGATACAATCGAAGACAGCGGTTCGGCTGTGCCTGTGGCTCAAATGACAGCCACAGGCATCTGTTTGGAAGCGTTTTATTGACTGTGTAATGCAGCCAAAGTGAATTCTCTGGGGAGGATTTAAATAACGACCACCATGCATCGGCACAGATAACACTGAGATAACATGACATCAAAAATTAAATTGATAATGTGAAATAACACTTAACACTATGTAATATTCTGCAAGATTTAAAATTATTTGCATCCACATCCACCCAAACTCAATGCTTACACGCAAAATAACACACTAAGTCCAGGTATCAACATCCCTTATAGCAACATTACATACAATTTGACTTTGCTAACTTAGCCACATATCAAGCAAGTGCAGCAACACAAAACATAGTAAGCCAGCTAATATTACTTACTAGTCTGGAAGACCATCATGGCATCTGTCTGCAGCCTTTTGATTTGGGAAGCTCTCCTAAAAACCAGTACGAGATTTACTGTTGTTCAGCAGCTTCTTGCTCGGTCACTCTCTCCTTTTCCTCTTCTTGGTCTCCTCTGTAATGTCCACTTCAGTATTTTCGCCTCTGCCATAAGGCCCGTAGATGCTGCAGAGCTGGGATCCATTCCCTGATCTCCCTACTCCATTTCCTCTCTCCCGGGCCTGAAGACAGTTAGCAGTTAGCATTACTTTAGCAACAAGTAGGGCTGGGCGATATATCGATATAAAATATATATGGATATATTTTTGAATGTGATATGGAATTAGACCATATGGCATCGATATCGTTCAATTTTTTTCTTTCTTTAAAGATAAATGCTGCCCTTACTAGGGTTTGTCATATTTAGTTATTTTATTACGTTTGTTATTATTTTTCCATATGAATATATTTATTTCGGAAAAAGATTGGCCTATTTTATTTCATAGGCTATTTTTATTTAAGAATTTTTATTTTATTTAAATGTGCACTTTATGGAGCTTTGATTTAAAAAAGGTACTCCTGTTGTTATACAGTATTTATGTTCACTTAAATAAACGGTTTCGATAAAACTACTTGTTACATGTCATATCTGACTTTGACTTTGACTGAACATTTGCTCTCACTTTGCGATAAAAATATCAGGATATATATCGTATATCAATATTCAGCCTAAATATATTGGGATATGACTTTTGGTCCATATTGCCCAGCCCTAGCAACAAGTAAAGCTTTATCTCCAGAAAGCTCCTAAAACTGCGTTGAGTCGAGGCAGAGCAGGCAGAGAACATCAGAGAGAACGAGAAAAACAGAGCAGGTCGTGTGTTATACTGTAAAGCCACTTTTTTTTTTGGCAGTCATGTTCACCCAAGAAAGTTGCATAGTGCAGGAAGTGTTCGTGGTTCAGAGGCACTATTCTACCACTTACAAGTCAAAATTAAAGCTGCAATACAAATGTAAAATAGTTATATAATGTCGCTTTAAAGAGACATGATCTCCTCATACTCTAAGTTACACTACTGTGTTCACTCACCATCTCAGAGAAAAGGCCATGATTATTATTTGAAAAAAAAACTTGTAACAGCCTGTTGAAATCAATGTAGTCATCAATGACACTGAGCTTTCTCACTGACATAGCTAGACCCTTGTGTGAATGCCAGCCATGATCTTGATGCAGTATTGGTATTGTTCACTTTGATGCTCCAGATCCTGTATGTGCAGCCAGACGGGTTCACCTGACCTTTTATTGATTTCGCTCTATGACTTCCTGCAGTGACATTCACATTCCACGCCAGTTATCCAGGAATCAATGGGGCCAAAAGATTGATGTGGCTATAGAAATTTAGATTTTTAGAAAGTTACATGCCCTTCTCTCAGGAGGTCAATCCTTTAGTCTCCAAGAGCTGTTCGGAGCCTTCTGGGTGGAACAAATCAGATGAGGTCTAGATATAGATCTAAAATATTACATATGAAGCAGAAAGTCACCATTTAAAACTCATAAAATTGGATTACAAGAAAATCTCATGATATACTGAAGAAATATGCATGTACAGTAAATGTCTCCCTTTATTTTCCTATAAGCCTCCTTAGTCGTCCACTCTTGAGGAGGTAAATTTGATTTCATTCAGTGATTCATCAGGTCTATTGCCTTTCCTCCATTTACCAGTGAATGATATGCAAGCTGTAACCTCACTTTGACTCCCATTTCCTTTCTTCAGAGTCTAATCTTGTCCCATCAACGGCTCCAGCTGTGCCCTTTACCCCCTGAGAGGTTTGTGCTGTTGATAAAGGAGCTAGTGGCGTTAATAGGAGGCAGGCCTGCCTGCAGGATCACTGGCACAAAATCATTGCTCCCTGGTCTTTAAAAGCTTTGGTGTGTAAATGGACCAAAGTGTCTAAGATGATGCATGGGTCCCCATGCCAGGCCGTCGCAGCTGATAATGATGTTGCTGTGTTGGCAAGCAGAGCAGCTCGACCGCTGCTAAATGGCTGGACACGGGGTGACACGGGCTGACCAACAGAGGCCACATTGTATCTGGCCCTCGATTTAATGAAGCTGTGAAGCTATCAAGGCACAATTCTCTGGCAGATGAGATTCGATGTATTGTATGCTAAATTCATCTGGCCCTGCAGAACGTAATATAAGCCACTGAAGTATAGCCCAGATGGCCTGAACATATCTGGACCACATCAGTCACTCCTACATGGTGACAGTATATTGTAAAGCCTAGCAAGGGGAGAAAATAAGGGGAAGCAATCAGTGGGTTCCATTCAATTGAAGTATTGTTTTTTACTGCAAGTCTTGGTTTAAAATTGGACAGCTGCATGATTTTATTAGGTTCTAAAATGTGCTGCACTGAAAGCTCTGAAGCTGCAGCGCAAATAAACATTTTAGCACCATGCTATAGTGCTTGTGGGGTGCCAGGAACATCTGATGTTTAACTGCTGAGGCACTGTGTTTAAAATATATATTTCTTTTATTATGTGAATGTAACAACACAGTTGATCACTGTGTACTCACTCGAGGGTTAACATATTGTGCAGCATGTATGATACATGTTGATTATTTGACCAAACATGCAGTTTTTCACCTTTTTAATATGGCGTTGTCCTTTGTATTTCAGCCCAGTCTTTTAAAGAGTTCTCCCAGCTGTTGACCACTGTTGAAGAAGAAAGAAGGCGCTTGGTAAGAATGCAGTTTTTGATATTTTCATTTTATGGATTATTTTGTAAATCTATAAAACAAAAGACAGGAAAAACACATGCTGGTCTGGCTTCAACACAATGTAAGAACAAGCATTTTGACAGGAACTCATTTGCTCTCCTTTGGAATAGATTCTATTCTACAATCTTATTCAATTTCTATGGGGCTGCCCTATTTACATTTATTAGGAATGGAATAAAGTAGAGCTGAGTTTTTTAAATTCTAAGACTGTGGGCCTTCCCCTTTAGAAATGAGCTTGGAGAAAGGCATTGCCTCAACTGACCCTTCGTTTATTTGCTTAGTTTTGCTCAAGGCTATTATTGCTGTTTGAAATATCTTCAGACTGTACTAAATGCATAAAAAGGTCTGATCTAAGGCATTTATTCAGACACTCCAAATCAGGTCCAATAGCTTCCAATCTCGTTTGTGCAATAAATAAGTACAATTCCCTTACATGCATACTGCACTTTAAACCAACAAACATTCAGTGTCTCTGCTCTGTACAGTCTCCCATAAACACAAACTATCTTATAAGGTTTTAGATTTCTATTTTGCCCGCACTGATTTTCTTTCTTTCTTTTTTATTTATTTAACACTTACTTGTTTTTTTAGTTTAAGTAAGTAAGTATAAGTATAGTTTTAAAGTTTTTTCTCTTTTGATGTGACCCTATGTATAGTGTTCAAATGTTTTTTTCTTCTCTTGCCATTTCTGTCTGATCTGTCGTTTGGAAACTGCTGTGAAGAACACAATTTCCCTGCGCGGATTAATAAAGTATTTCTGTTTCTATATATAATTAAGCTATTCCATGTTAACCAATAACTAATGTAATATTTTTTCACTTCTTTTCACTGAGCCTCTCCTGAAACTTTTCTGAGCTCCCCTGTGGAGGCCCACCTCCCATTTTGAACACTTCTGAAGTAGAGACATTTGGTGAAAAGAATGGATTCTGCAGGTTTCTTTTCCATTTCCCCCCCAAAACCAATGTAGATAGGACCAATGGATCACTTTCTCTGCACACAAGTCAGACTCCTTATTCAGCTGTCGAAAGACATTGGTGCTCTATCAAAGTACAATGAGGTTGGAATTACCCCGAAACTCCACTCAAAGTGTTGCAGCAGTAGGAAGTGAAAGAGAAAAACAGGTACAGAATACACACAGTACACCAGAACAGAAATGCCTTGTATTTATTTGTATTTATCTGCTTATGTTTACTCATTTCAGTGTAATTTAGCTTTCCTGTTTTATAGTTCACAGAACTGCACAATTTTCTTTTTCTTTTTTTTCACCGTGTTGCTTGGTTTGTGCATAAAAAAAGCCTTGCTCTGCACTTAGCATTTATCTTGTAAAAGTAGACATTTTAGAGGGTGGTACTGAAAGGTGCCTCAAGGCAGGAATTACCTTAGTCCACATACTTCAGCTGCGCATCTGATTTACCAAGTGAGATATGCAAACGAGATCAGCTGCAGGTTTGCACTCATGGGTTTAGTGGCGATCTGAGACATTTTCATTTGGACTCCGTTCTCTGAGACTGAGCAGACTTTTAACAGCCATGTTTTTCAGTCTGAGGGTGTGAGTGTTTCATTCTGTGACCATTAAGTTTGGAATAACACTTTGCATGGGGAGCACAGATGGGACAAACACTCTGAAGTTTAAGGTGATCCAAAGAATATGAGAGTAAACTACACCGGGCATCATTTCCATATGGATGCACAGATATACTTTCTCTCTGTTTGACTATGCATTGCAAAAGTTTTACAGTAGCAGCTGCTTACATTCTATAGATGCTCATATAAAAACTCAACTGTGTGTGACTAAATGTGAGCTTTTTCCCCCTGACATTCAAGGTGCAGCTACATTTTATGATGGAAAGAGTTGCCCTTTGAGAATCTGGGTCACCTCTGTGCAGGCCCTGTAGCTTTATGGAATCTTGTGTCATCCTAATCAATTTGACAAGCATAAAGACACCGCTCATAAATTCATATGGCCTATAGAACTTATTTAATTATTTAATTCCTGGAGATGGAGCATAGCCTGTAACAACCATGTCGGTCTGAACTAATAATATCTGGGTAATTTAGCAATTATGCAGAGCTTGAAAATATTTTCTCCATGAATAGAAAAACAGGATGTGACATACTTCCCAGTAAACTCAGTGTGACACAGGACCAGTTGGCTCTCACTGTCCATGGTTTCTCAGACTAGACTCTGGCATATAGTCGAATTTTTAATATTTTTTTAACATAGTTTTTAGTGCATATTTTTTTGATTGTTTGAGAAAATGAAACGAATGAAACAAATGAACAACAATAAATACAAGACAACACAAAATTAAACAACAACAAGACAACACTTATTTGTGTTCAAAAGGAGTGGGAAGAAGCCAGAGCTTATTAAATCCCACCCATTCTCCCTGTGTTAATTTACTATATTCAGTTATATAACAACAATAATATGTATGTATGTATGTATGTATAACACATAGTAATGTAGTATATAAACTTATTATTACCATTATTAACATACATAACTTGTTATTATCTTACACACACATAAGTACACTTACACCCATGTAGTCACAATGAGACAACAATAAACAAACAAACAAACAACAACACATAAAAAAAAGAAAAATATTAATCACATATCACTAAGGTGAATGCATCCACTGAGTCAAAAATCTATATTGCACAAAGAGGGAGCACTGCTTTACATCTTGATGTATTTACAGCTTTGTATGCATAAATAATAGAGAATCAGAAAAAAAGACAAATATATGTTAATGCAGGTGTTTTTGAAGGTTTTTTCAAAGGCTGCAAAGAAACAAAAACAAATCAAGCTGACAAGCAGAGACACGGCTGAAATGATAATAGAAATGAAATGACACCACAGCTGAGGAGGAGGGATACTGTAAGGCCGACAACAAAATGCATGATTGCAAATTAATAGCAATGAACTCAATAAATCAAAGCAGCTATGACTAGTCAGGAGCTGTAGGATGCAGTACTTCATTCAGCTGTGATAGATTTAATAAGTCAAAACCTATTCATAGCACACACACACATCCTCCCTTATATACTGAATCTCCCTCTCTACTTGCTTGAAAGGCATCTTCTTCTGCCTCAGATCACAGGAATATGTAAGAAACACGGCTGTGATCCCTGCACTTTGAGCTGTTGGTTGTTTGTAATGTAGGAAATAAAGCTTATTCTCCACTTGCACATATTTTAAACCTCTTGGGATACAAATGCCAACAATGTAACTAATGTCACATGTAAACATGGTCTTTTTTAAAATCCCTATGATGTGGAAAAAATGACTTTTTGGTAAAGTTTTCCCAGAAGATTATACTGAGGTGGTGTTTGCTTTAAAGAGAAGGAATTCTGTTTTTTCCTATAAACTGCTGACTCAGCATGCTTGGTGATAAACATTGCTTTGTATGCTACAGTAGCGCTCATTGTCAACCTAATTTTATAAAAACAGACTATGAATGTATACCAAGTCAGGGTGACGACGACGACATGAATTTTGAAATGTGAAATTATAACTATTTCAAACTGAATATTTTTCTAAATACATTATTTACTACAGGGTTTCCGGTGCATGAATTGAAAATAATAATTGAGAATAGGATCTTGCAGCAATACTAGGCCAAAACAACAAACACAACAACAACAAATTAAAGATTTAAGTTAAATAACTAAACTAGTCTATACTGAATACAGTCAAATAAACATCTCTTCCTGCATAGAATGTGTACAAAAGAAAAGGGCAGTCCATCTATTTGTAGAAAATAGCTACAATGTAAAATGACAAGGCTGTAGCACAACTACATACACAACTGTGCCCTCCTGTCTTCTGTGAGACTTGACATTTTTTAACATCTGAAATAATGACTACAAACTGAATGTTGGTACTGTAGCAAGTATACACAACTGCCTAATCTAATGTCAGTTTGCAGCCTGGCTGAGAGCACTTCATTTTTTATTTTTTTTTAATAAATATAACCTAGCTTAGGTACCTTTTTGAAGTCTGAATGTGGAATATAGGGCTGTTATTTCTTACTAAAATCAAGTTTGAACAAATCCAAAGTAAAAGGAAATTCACATTTATTTCTAACCACAATGAAACCCCAACCCAATTACTGTTATTGGTTAGAATATTTGTCATTTTCAACTTGAACCCACAATCCCAGTTTGACCAGTTAAAATTAGACTACCTTTACTCCTTTACCTCCAACAATGATATTAAAGTCCATTGTCATGCTTCACTGTACACTGTAAAAAATGTCTGTGGATTTTACGGTGAAAAACTGCTAAACCATGACAGTAAGAGACCGTAAAATGATAATTGAGTTAATTCAGTTTCAGTAACAATGAAACACCGTAAATGTATATATCAGCCAAAAAAAACCCAAACCCATTACTCCACTGTAAAATACACTGGCACCGTGTTTGTAACAAAAAATATACTGTAATATATATACAAGCATCACTGTAATTTTTGCATTTATCTTTTGTAAAAATACTTTTACTAACTGTTAAATGTTTTAAACACCATATCTCTAACAAAAATATACTGTAATATTTAATGGTAAAATCTTAAATTTTTGCAGCATTTATTAAGTATTTTCTTGTCAATTATATGGCAGAATAGCGTTTGATGGAAAAACTTTTTATTTATATGGTAAAGCATGGAATAAAATGGCAATCTTAAACGTGAAATCAGCAGTGCCAGTATCTTTTTACCGTAATATTAAAAAAAAGTTGCACCGTATTTATTACGGTAAAGTTCTGGCAACCACAGCTGCCGTTTTTTTACCGTTAATACAACAGGTTTTTTTTACATTGTAGACATTGTTATATGCCAATTCAGTGGACATAATCCACCCCCAGGGCTACACATAATATTCATCATTATGTATTAAAACAACATAAACAGTATGAGTCTTACTGTCCCTATCCCAACATAGCAATATAAACTTCCATCAAACTGGGAAACTCTATGTTCAGCTCAGTCCTGCTGTTTCCAATCAAGATGGACATTAGACAGACTTTGTAAATTGGACAAAACTTTATTGTATGAGAGATTAACCAGTAACAAACAAGATTACGTTTCCCAGATCATACAGTATCTGTCCCACTACATTACACTTCAACTAGCGAGCTACAAACTAAAAAGCTTCCTAACATCCTTTTTTTTTACCATGCTCTTCTTTCCATAATATAGCTTGTTTCCCAGGCCTGTTATCATTCTTTAGGAAGTCCTCACCCCATGTATGACATTTAATTTAATAGGAATAAGCTCAGTTAACGGTTATGAAATACTGTAATAGTTTCTTTGAAATTTATTGAACCTCTAGTTATGCAGTAATTCAGCTGTAATATATATTCACCTCTGGGTTGATTTCACACTGAAAAGACTCAGATTATTTATTTAATTCATATTCTAAAAGCAGAGTGTACGTACTGTGTAGTTATGGAGGTTGCTGAAGAGTGTTTGCAAAACTCACTGGATGTATTTATTATTGAACAGTCTACATACCCTGTAATTTCCAGATATACAAGAACTATCATAATCAGCCTGTAGGAATCCTGTTTGAGTAATATGTGGTTTCAGTTCCTCTAAATATTTTTTTATTTTTCTCGATGCAAAAGACAAAATCCATCCTTCTCTCATCATAAAGTTGCAAGCCAAAATGCCCCCAGTTGGTTTAACCAGCAGCAATTCAGGAGACTTTATCATTTGCCTTTTAATTGTGCCCTTTTGTAGAATAAACGCAAAGGGAATGCAGTCCTTCTCATAAAGCAGCCATGGATCCATTGTGAGCATGTTATATTCTGCTCCCCTGTCATTAAATCACTGTTACACCTACCACAAACTCAATCTCTTTTAAAGTCTACAGGCCAGGATAATAGCCTGTTTTATGCTACCAAATATATAGCTGATATATTGTTCCACAGCTGTTAAATAATTAATTGTTCGACTATAAAATACATGTTGGTGGAAACAAACTAATTGTTTGGGCCCCATGAGGAATAAAGGAATATATATAATGATCTTTGGAGATAACTTTCCCTTTCATGACTTGCGTTCTTGTGTTTCACACACTGTAAAAAAAAAAAAAATCGTTTAATTTACAGTAAAATACCGTCAGCTGTGGTTGCCAGAACTTCACCGTAAAAAATACAGTGAGCGTATGTACATGCAAATATCAGCAAAAACTGTAATTTATACTGAATAATCCCATTACTGTTAGGATAATTGTGTCATCATGGTATTTCTCCATTAATTTTACATGAAAATGTTTACAGCAAAACTGTGTGTTTTCTACAGTTTATGGCAGTAGAATTTAAAGTTTTATGAAATTCTTTGATTTACAGTAATTTACTATTTATACTATAAGTATTTACTACAGTGATGTACAATGTGTTTAATTTTGAGACCTTCTGATGCAATTTGACATTGTTTTACTGTCATTTCTACAAATGTTTTTTACAGTGCAAAGTTAGTCAAGTCAAGCTCAGTAAAGTCACAAAAGAGAGGTTAGAAAGAAATATTTGTGGAGACATTTATGTTTCTTTACCGTCTGATATATATTAAGTTCAGATTTGTATGTGTATGCTGGTTTCTGACAGCTGTATCAGTTTATCATATTATGGCATTTCCAAACTGCAGGCTGTGTATCACATATTGAGCTACAAAGATCCAAAATCAGGGATGACAGCTACAAACTACAGTGTACAGCTGAGGTGTCTGTGTGTGAGAGGTGTCAAACGTGCATATTCAGCTGTCTGTCATTGGCTCAAATGTTGTTCAGTGTCAACTTGTGAAAGATGAAAAGCTTATTTGTCTGCTCACTGTCACATGAGAGAGCGCAAAGAGGAAATTCCTTAAATGTTTTCCAGATCGGCGCTATCATAGTGTGTGCATCTGGTTGGCTGAGAAAGGCAGGAGAGTGCAGATGACCAGAAGGTTTCATTCTGGTCTTTATGTAATTTGAATACAGTTGGTCTGCAGAACACAATTAGCGCATCTCAAACCAACACATGTTCCCCAAATGTATTAAATCTATCTTAACAAGGGAAGTATACTATCCCGGGGAAAAAAACATGAAATATTGGGAATTATACTAGTTGTGACTTTATATTCTGCTATAGTCAATCCGCAGTGGCTCCCAGATGGTGTTTCTTTTTAAGGTTTGCAACTGCTAATAGATTATGGCAGACAGATGTGGTTGTGGTAGCCAAACATTGGTTAAAAGAGAAAGTGTCACACTCGCACTGAGTGGGTATAAACTTACAGCAGCAGATCCTGAAATAAAAACCAGATCCCCCCCCCCCCCCCCCCCCCCCCCCCCCCCCCCTCTCCCATTTCACATCTGGACTGAATCTATGAGCTAAAAATAGAAGGACACAGACTGATAAGAGTCACTGGAACCCAGACGTTTCAAAGCAGATGGAGAGGAAACCTGTAAGTCTCAAAAGGAGCCTCCTGTCCTTTGTGGAATGTTAACTAGCATACTGTATGTCGGAGGTGCCTCTGCTGCATGGGAAAGACTCTTACCAGTAGCCCAATTTTCTGTTGGCCTTGTCAAGCATGAAGCCTTTTATTGTCTGTTGGCTTGGCGGGTGGCCAGGCCTGAAATCTTCTTGCTTGTGTACTTTGTGATTGGCTTGCCAGCAACCCGAGTGTGTTATTCCTCAGGAAGACTTCCCAAAATCTATCTTTTTAAAAAAGATTTCTGCTATAATTCCCCTGCTGATAACCCTTTCAGCAGCATAAAAAGACTGAAAGTGGTTCAAGTTCTGCATGGTTTGAGAAGGTTCAGCACTGCTGAGCGTGGATGGCATTTAGCAGTGGAAGGGCAGTGCCCCAATGTTGTGGCTTTTGGAGTGATGATCAGATCCCCCTGGGAGGGAGTCTTTTATGGCTGCGGTGGAAAACAGATAGTGTTTTCCTGTTGTTGTTGTTGTTGCTGCTGCTGCTGTTGTGGGTGACTTTTTTTTTTTTGAAAGGGAAGAAAAATCAGGTGTAGCTTTTTATATCCAAACTTATATAATAAAGTACATAATGTCATGTAAACTTGAATTGTAAACAATTACATTAACCCCTTAGTGTTCCTGTTTAAAGAATATTTTCTTCTAGAGCGTCCACTGTTGGACAAAAAGAGGGAAAAAATATTGTAATGGAGCCGCAAACCTTCTTTCAAGCTTTACAATGAGGACAAAACAGTCTACTAAGTCTAAACTAGCATTTATCAATATGATTTGTGCAGAAAGCAATGAGAACTGTGAAGGAAATTCGGTGTTTCTAGTTATGGTGGGACATGAAGTAGGTGGCGACCTACTTGATATCCAAGACGCAAGGCCTTGTGGGAACTCAAACTGTGAACTTAACTCTGATAGTACCATGTGAGAGGGGAACGTGTAGATAAGTGGGGTCTGTCCTGATGTGATGTATAGGGCGGAAGATAAGGCCGCATTGAGTCTTGAGTCTGAAGAATCAATGCTGAAAAGTGCAACAGTCATAAGTCGAGCGGTGTACGGGGCTTTGTTGTACTCTAAAAGAGCCATTCGGGATTGTGCGGTGTATGGAATACGAATGTGCTAAAACTTGCTGAACAGAGTAGTGAATGCTTTGTGTTTGGCCAGCTCACCCGTTAACTTAGTGCAGTTGTCAAAATTGCCACGACAGACCCAAAGAGCAAATGAGAAGCTTGACACTTGACAGATATCTCAGGAGATTTGGAATCGAAAGCTAGCCTAGCTAGGGAAACCTAAAACTAGACCTGAAGTTGGCGAAAATGTAGAGGAAAAACTTTTTTATTCATACGCTAAAAAATGGAAAAAAATATAAATCTTAAATGTGAAATCAACAGTGCCAATATCTTTTTACTGTCATATTAAAAAAAGTTCTACCGTATTTATCAGGTAAAGTTCTGGCAACCACAGCTGCTGTTTTTTACTGTTTTTTTGTTTTGTTTTTGTTTTTTACAGTGGTACTTGAGTAATTTAAAGAGTCTTGTTGATTTTCAGGAATCACTTTAAAAAAAAACTTGAATCAAGGAGAGCCTGAGGCTTTCTATGTATGAAAATTCTCCCACCACACCCGGGCTAAAACTAAGCCAAAATAGAGAGCAAAATAAAAGGCACACACCAGGGATAGACTTTCATAAGCTATGGTGTATATTCAAGTTGACCAAAAGGTTTAAAAAAATAAATGTTTTAATGCCTTATATAAGCTTCACATTTTTACAATCGAAGAATGCAAATTGCTTTGGGTCTACACCAATGTTTAATAAAAATTAAAATGTAAACAAACGTTTCATTTCGTATAAATGTTTTGGTCACAGCCACAGGGAACCACTGCAGGCGGCCCCGGGAGCCTGCCCCTGTTCTAGACCAGTACAGAAAGGATATTAGTATTAGAGAAACTGAGGAATCCATTGCTCTCTATATTTAGTCCAGGTGTGGTGAGAGTATTTTCATACATAGAAAGCCTCAGGCTCTCCTTGTTTCAAGATTTTTAAAAAGTGATTCCTAAAAATTAACAAGACTCTCTAAATTACTCAAGTACCACTGTAAAAAAAAAAAAAACTGTGGTTACCAGAACTTTACCTGATAAATACGGTAGAACTTTTTTAAATATTACGGTAAAAAGATATTGGCACTGTTGATTTCACGTGTAAGATTGCCATTTTACTCTATTTTTACCGTATAAATAAAACGTTTTTCCATCAAAAGAAATGCTGTTCTGCCATATACTTGACAAAAAAATGCTTTATAAATGCTGCATAAATTAAAGATTTTACCATTAAATATTACAGTATATTTTTGTTAGAGATATGGGGTTTAGTACATTTAATAATTAGAAAAAGTATTTTTTACAAAAGATAAATGCAAAAATTACAGTGGTGGCTTGAATTACAGTATATTTTTGTTACAAACACGGTGCCAGTGTATTTTATAGTGGAGTAATGTGTTTAAAAAAAAATAAAAAATCTGTAAAAAAATACTGTTTTGGCTGATATATACATTTACAGTGTTTCATTGTTACTGAAACTGAATTAACCCATCTATCAATTAACTGTCTTTTACTGTCATGGTTTAGCAGTTCTTCACCGTAAAATCCACAGACATTTTTTACAGTGTGGTCCTGTATGACAGATGCAGAAAAAGTGAAGAAATATTTGTTTTTGTTGCATTCTCGGCTCATTAATGAATATGATAGATATTAATGACATGTCATCACTATTAAGAGTTTCATAATTTACATTTTTAAAGAGAAACTCTCTGTTCTTTAGAGCTATCTCACAAAATGTGTAACCTGTAGCATCTTCATTTTTCTCTCTGTAATGTGTGCAAGATGCATCTTGTTAATCAGCTCATCTTTTTCTGCTCTTCTATGAGATAATCAACAAAAACCCTCACAGTCCCTTAAGTGCTGATTTGCTGCAGTGCGTTGCATTTATTTCCCGTGTTGAGAGTTTTCCTTTGGCTTACATTTTCTTCGACAGCCTTTAAACACGTTCAATTATACATAATTTGTCTACGCCACAGAACTGAAACCAAATGGTACAAAGTGTGTCTCCGTTTGGAGTCAAGCATGTGCTGCTGCTGTTTTCACAGGATTTAACAGTACAGTAACTCTGCTCTGTGGGTAACTTGTGTGCTGGCCTGTGAACTGAGGAATGTCCCGTTGACCCTGAAACAACTGTGTGAAATAAAGGCAGTCATTGTTCTTCGCAACATCGACAGTGGCTTGTTTAATGAAAGACTAAAAAGTATTTGGAACGGACAGTATCAAACCTTTGTTCTCTCCACCGCACAGCTAAAATAAACCTCAGTTACCATGTGCCAAGATATTACTGTGTATATCATTATTCTCCTCAATTATAGATATACTGAAAGTCAAAATATTAAACTTAACCACAATCTGCTTTTTCTTCAGCAGATAGAGTAAACTATGATCACATTATTTATTTATTTTTTAGGAAAACCTGGAATGTAAGATTTAAGTCTTGTACATGAATAAATGTAACCTTAATGTTTTTTTGTTTGTTTTTGTTTTTACAAACAGATCTTTTCTTTCCATGGAATAAGATTCAAGAAATTACATTTAGTGTTTCTTATGGCAGCGTAGTGAAGGGCAGAGAAAACTGTTCAAACATTTCAGTGTTCCTAAATATAATTCTTGTGCAATCCCTCTTTATTCTACTATAAATAAAGATAGATTACCACAAAGCCGAGACTTCACCTTATCAAAATGGTTAATTTGATCCTAGACGAGCTCCCAATTTGTCACACCCTGGCCTTAAGGCTGGACAAACATGAGTTGTAACTAAAAATGTTTTCTTTTTACATAACTTAATGGAAATTAGTGTAGTGATAAACTAGAAGCCGGATAGGGTGGAACCCGGGGGAGAGAGAGACTTGCATCTTATATAGTTGCAGCTAGACCAGATAAGCTGAATCTCTCTGACGGCCCTGGAGAGAAGCCTGTCTGGAGAGGGAGGTCACACATTAAGCACCTTAGTCAAAGAATGAAACACCTTCTATCCCACGAGACTCTGGCTAACCCAAAGTTCAACAAAGAAAGTCAAATTGACTTGTTGCATTCCAGGTGTACCTCCAGATCACATGAGATATCCTTAGCCATGTTTCCATCAACACATTTCTATGCACATTTTGACAGTTTTCATTAGAAAAGCTTGATGGAAGCACCAAAACTCGAAAAAAAGGGCTGAGCGATATGGACCAAAAGTCATATCCCGATATATTTAGGCTGAATATCGATATACGATATATATCCCCATAATGTTGAATCAACTTAAAGCCAAATTTAAGTGAACATAAATACTGTTTAACAACAGGAGTACCTTTTTTAAAATCAAACTCCATAAAGTGCACAAAAAAATATCTTAAATAAAAATAGGCCAATCTTTTTCTGAAATAAATATATTTATATGAGAAAAGAATAAGTAGCATTATAAAAGAACTAAATATGACAAACCCTAGTAAGGGCAGCATTTATATATAAAAGAAAAACATTTTAACTATACCGTGTACAATATTTTCTAACTCCATATCACATTTGAAAATATATTGATGTATTTTTTATATGGTTGGCCAAAGTTTTCTGATTAGCAACCTATTTTTTGTTGTTTTTTCTGTCTTGTTCAATCTATTCTTCCGCTACTGTTTAATGACTGATTAGCTTATAGCTAATATGTTACACTGCCATCTTCTGACCAAAGTACATTTACGCAGCTTCGTTTATTCAATCTAAATCAGTTGAAGGGAACGTCCCTAGTTCGCATTTCCTGCAGCATTTCAAAATTTGCTTTGACTTTAATGGAAACACAGCTCATGAGTACAAACCTGATAGGAGCTGATGAATGTGACTGTTTAAAAGCCTGTTCATGCTGCAGTGATTCCCTTTCTTCTAACTGCTTGCGATGTCTTCATGTTCTCTGCTTATGTCACTTCAGTATGGCAAGGTCACAGATTTCTCTGATGGAAAACGTTCTCCCCTCTGATATTAACAGTCAGTCAGGAGACAGCTGTTTCTTAAAAAGTGTTGAGAGTAAAGAAGGCACTTAGACAGTCACTAGAAGAGCTGTTTGCTGACATAATGTATTTCCTGCCGCCCCTCTGTGCTAAGGAGGGACTAGATCCCAAAGAGCCGGGAATTTTTATGTCCCGATATATCAGCCTGAAGGTTCACCAGGCATACATTAATTAATACATGAAATATGGTGCTTAAATATCTTTGTAACTTCAGCAGACAAATTATACCACTCACTCAGGGTCCTCAGTAAACTCCGCCTGCCAGCTTTACTAACTTACTGACAGCTAGCTACATTTTTTAGGATCCAATTGAATTTTTTATGGCAACAGTTGGGTTGCTGTTGTAAATGTTTAGTTTCAGTGCATTGGGACTGCAATGTAGGGACAGATGTACTTTTGCAATGGCTTTCTCCACATAATCTGGCCCACTCACACACCTGACTGACAGCAAAGCTTCCTGTTTTGACACACAGGCATCATAACTAAATAATAATACTATTTTTAAGTTGCTGCCATCTCTCCCCTGCTGAGTTTGTATTTGTGATGCGTTTGAAGCGACTCTGTCTAGAATAACAAAAAGTTTCACTATTAGACAAGAGAAATGTTTGATTTTTGTACTGTTTTTGACAATGCACATAATACATAAGCACAAGTGTAGTCAGTGCTTTATAATTGTGGTGTTTTGTGATCCAAATGTAAATAGGGTCACCTAGAGCTGTACAATTAATCAAATTTTAATCGTGGTCACGATTTTTGCCGCCACGATTAAATGAACCTGATCGTCAGCGATATTTCCATTTTAAAATGCGGCTCTCCTGCATATCTAATCAAGCACTTTCTACACCAGTAGTCCACCAACCACCAGGGGACGGGGACGTTTTTCTCCACTGAAAAAAGCCTGGTTGCTGATTGGATAGAACGCTAAGCAGGATGTGACGTTGTACTTGACGCCACAACAACACGCGCAATTAGTAAAAGCTGGCATAGCAGTTTTGCCAACTTAGCGACTTTGTTGCTATATTTAGTGACTTTTCAGTAAGAACAGGTCGAAGCGGCACAGTCCTCCTGCAGCAGTCTCTCCCAGCTGCAGAGCCAGAGGGGATGTTTACCCCTTAGCGTCCAGTCTGCAAATTGCTAATAAGCTAAAAGTTAGCTCTGTAGCAGTACAGTGTGTATGTGCTGCTGCTGCAGGAGGTGTTCACTTAGCGATCTCTGTTTGTTTACAACAAGCACCGGACACTCTGTGCACACACTAAAAACTTTTCCTATTGTTTGTTTAAAAGTAATAAGTAGTGCAATAAAAATACAGATGTTTTCCCTAACATGATGAATAATCGTGATGAATAATCGTGATTACAATATTGATCAAAATAATCATTATTATAATTTTCGCCATAATCATGCAGCCCTAGGGTCACCCAATCATTACAAATAAAAACTGCAGGATTGTACTGTAAATGTACTGAGAGTTTTTTGCCAAAAAAATAGTTTTTGCTTCCCTGAGTAGCGCGGCCCTTCATTTGGAGAAACTGTTTAATACACAAGGATAAACACACACAGACAACTCTTTTACTGCAGCGTCAAACTCTGGTATCAAAAAGCATTACAATACATCACAGGCAACCAAACTGTACTTAAAACAAACAACAGGAAATTCCCGTGGGACCCGCAAACCAGCTACTGTCTCCAGCTCTGCGGCTGCTTCATATCCTTGCTTAACAGCTTACTCTCCGATGAAATGTGTAGGGCAAATGTGTCACATCCACTCCCGCACTGTTCTGTGACTCTGCCTGCAGAAGGTTTGTTTTTATTTCATAGCTCATAAAAGTTAGGGGAGGATGACTTTTCAGCTTGCTGCAGGTGCCAGTGCTGCACCAGATAAAGATTTAGCTCTGCAATGAGATTGTTACCCCCTGCCACACACACACACACACACACACACACACACACCCATCCCTCCAAAACAATCTGCAGACAGAAGTGACTGGAACACACAGCTACAGCACTCCCTCTTTTGATAAAGGTCATATCACACCGTCAGCATGAAATGGCACGTTTTATTCTATCACGATGATGAAGGCAATAATGTTTATTATGCATTTAATATATTAATTAGGCTGTGGGGGCTTTGCTCACACCTACTTTAATGAGTTAGGCTAATTCCTTTTGGAAGCTGCTGCTGTCATTGTGATTATTGGTGCGAGTGATGCTGATTTTTTTTTTATTGGATGCTGCCGGCTATCATTAGCTGCAATACGAGTCAAGACAGAGGAGTGCAGATGTCCGGCACTCGTACACTATTTTTCATGTAAGGGAAACACACCCATGCTATTCCACTAAGAAGCTCTAAAAGCAGCACTTATTAACATTCACCGGCTACACACTGTCTCACTGCCGGATCTTACACATTCAAATCAGCTGCATTTCAGTGTCAAAGGCTTTAGTGGATCATTCATGCGCGACAGCTGAACTTAGGTGAGGACCTAACGGGAGAATTTAATCACTTCCAAGAACGAGGGCCACTTTGAGTATGCATAATTAAATCAATAAATAAATATTTATCGCCTGGAGACCTCTTCATGATCTCAATGTTCTTGATTAATTATAAACAGATGGACAGAATTACATGGCAGGTGCTTTTACTCTTAAAGGGGACATATTATACTCAAGCTCAGGTTCATAATGTTGAAAAACACATTATTCTGTCTATAAATATGGTATTCTTTCTGTGTCTGAACCGCTTTAATCTACTGCCAGACTATTTAAGCCCTCCTCCCAACAAAGTTTAGTCTCCTATGATTCGCTTGTGAGAAAAATATATTGCACCTTTTGAAATGTAGACTTCATGCCGAGTCCTAAAATGAAATGGCTGAGAAGATAACAGGAATGTAGATATGCTTATATTCCTTTTAAAAAAACATGTACATTCCTACGATAAGAGCAAAGGCCAAACCTCAGTTTGTTTATTTGCAGGTATTGTCTTTATTTATATTTTTTATATCTTTATTTGATTTAGGATTTATTTTATAATTCAATTTAGTGTTTGTGTTTAAGAAAAAAGCTTCACTTAAACAAAAAAGGCAATATGCTTTGGGATGATACCCTACCTTAGAAATAAAATATGAATAAAGGATTCTTTAATTTGATTAAAGAAAATTAAAAAATAATGAGAAAATGGTTTTGTGAACCCACTATTCTAATATAATATAACCTACTATCTGCTGCATCCAACAGTCTTATAAACACATTACAAGTGGCTCAAAATAAGGCTGCAAGACTGACTGGTTCTTGGTTCTTCTCCAAGAATGAGTGTTGTAGATGCATGGACGTTTCAGCTGGTTGAGAGTCGAGGATAGACTATCTGCTAATGAACTACTTGCATAAAATAATTAATACTCAGACTCCTAAATCTTTTTAGAATAATATCATTTACTGCTCAAATACTCATTCTTATAACACTCGAGGGGGGAATAGTGGACTGATTACCACTATCTGAGACTGTCTCTTTGAAGTTGTCAGTATTTTAGAGGTCAGTCGCTCTTTGGAGCAGTCTTCCAGGTGAAGTTGGTGAAATTAAGGGAAAGGCTGGTTTTAAAAAAAGATTAAGAATGTATTTGATTTCAACACCTTAATTATATCGTCATTTTATGTGAGTCTGGTTGGGATATGTAATACAAGACTGTATAATGCTTTCTTTTTCTTTTCTTATTTTTTCATCTTTATATATTTTTATAATGACTTGAGTTTGTAATGCCTGTGGTACTCTATTAAAAATTATTGTCTGGACCCCAGGAAGACTAGCTGTCGTCTGGGCGTCAGCTAATGGGGATTCTTTTAAATAAACAAATAAACGAAGACTGTGAACCATATCGAATCATGAGCTATGTGTATCATTACATCCCTAAAGCGGAGACCAATGGGCATCCCACAGAAAACTGACTTCACAGTTAGTGGGCTGGTGAGCACTCCAGATAGCCAAAAGTATGTGCACAAGCACTAAAAAAGTTTAAACTTGCAGTGTGTTTTACTTGTTTTTCCACTGTTGAATCTATACGGAGATCAATAGCTTGTAAAACATCAGACTCAAACTTTGAGAAATTCAAGATTAGTCCCTGCGGAGGACAGATAGATATTGGTGTTTTGCCACCTCTTGACTCCTCATCTCCTCCTCGTTTACTCAGTCTACTTGTATAAACCAACAGACGCTGACACAATCAATATGAGCCAAAAGCGTGCTTCATGATATTGTTTTTTCTATTAATGTATCATTGTGCAACACTTAAAAAATATATTGGGATGTATTGAAATCATATAAATAATCCTTCTTAAACCGGCTTCTACTAAATTGTCATAGTTGGCAGATTTTAACAGTAACCCACAAACTGATGAAACACCAACCTGTCAAAGCCAGTGTCCCATTTCCAGGAGTCTCTTCTCCGCCTGGATCCACATTTGCTTGGATATTGTTTGAGAGAGTGAAATTGCTGAACAACAATAAAAAAAAAAAAAAGCTTTTTCATTTGAATGCAGCATGGTGACCAAGCAAGCTTTTATGACGCCTCTTCAACCAGCAAAAATAGCAGGGCGTGTGTGTGTGTGTGTGTGTGTGTGTGTGTGTGTGTGTGTGTGTGTGTGTGTGTGTGTGTGTGTGTGTGTGTGTGTGTGTGTGTGTGTGTGTGTGTGTGTGTGTGTGTGTGTGTGTGTGTGTGTGTGTGTGTGTGTGTGTGTGTGTATTCATATACAAAGAGATTCAGTTGATTTGCAGTGAAGAAGCAGGGCTCTAGGTGCATTAGGCTGGCTTTTCATTTTGAGGACACTGTCAAAACGGAACGGGCAGAAAGCCTATAAAAGTTATTTACTACCCAGTTATGGACTTACATACTGTAACCAGTGAGACAGAGCAATTCACAGTTAAATGCTCCAATGATTAGAACCTATAGGGATATAAGAACAGAAATACACAAACAGATCCGCAGGAATAAATCTGAAAATATACAACCTGAAGTGTATGCACTGAGAGCCATTCCAGTACATCTGAAACACAATATACTGTAAACATTTGCAGAACAAACAGCATGTACAGCAACCTGGACGACTGTTATCTGTCTGTGAGTTATGCTTATGTATGCACACTGTGAAGACTTGTTATCTGACAGGATGTGTTGGAAAAGCTGTGAAAATATATCCATCAAGGCATTTTAATGTGTAGATGGGTGAATGAGTCAGACGGGGCTGGTTCTGTTTTCAAACTATTTAAAGTGGATGTTCACATTCAGACTAATTCTAAAGATATCAAAGGCAAATTTCAATTGGTACAGTTTTCTCTATTCAATTTGTTCTGGCCTTGGTGACATTTTGATCTGTCTCTGCAAATTAACCTCAGAGCATCAGTTTTGATCCACTTGATATTTGGACTGGTAAAAGCAGGAGCAAGGGAAATATAGCACATTGACATTCCTCCCCCTATCTGGTAATGAAATTGCTTAGCGCTATTGCATCCTTTCAAGCATCACACTGTGCTCGCTCATATGGATTTAATCCTGTTTAGAGAGGCTGTTGCTGAGGGCATTCGGCACAATGCCAGTTTGAAAGTAATCCATTGAGTCTTAAATAAGTTGGCCTCTTTCAAGTATAAATATCTGAATCAGCTTATTGGAAATGAATAATCAGAACTGATCTGAAACCTTGAGTATTTTAACTTTCAACATGCTGATACCATTTGTCTATACCAGGGGTCTCAAACTCAGATTACTTGGGGACCGCTGGAGGCAGTATCAAAATGACCAAAAAAAGACACAAAATTACTAGAAAAAGACACAAAATTACCATAAAAAGACACAAAATGACAAAAAAGACACCAAATGACTGAAAAAAACACTAAATTACTTTAAAAAGACACAAAATGACCAAAAAAATACACAGAATTACCAAAAAAGACAAATTATTACAAAAAAAATTAAAAGACACAAAATTACCAAAAAAAGACCACAAAATATCGTCACAAGGGCCACAATTTGCCCGCGGGCCATGAGTTTGAGACCCATGGTCTATACTAAATACAAAGTTCATCGCTGCTTGCAGCTTTAATTTATGTTGTTTTAATAGTTAATTTCCTATTATAACAATCTTAATTTAAAAAATCTTGCCAAGTTAAATTATCTGTCCATGCAGCAAGATAATTTCCTTCAGATTTAGTGTTTTTATCTTGTTTTTAGACACCCTTTTTTTGCAGTGTAGGTTTGTATAGAATCTAATGCCACTACCAGCACTCCACTGGACTATATTTTTTAAATAATTGAAAAAATTCATGATGACAAATTGAAGCCTGACCTTTGTCATAAAACCTTCAAATGTTGTATTGAGTCATGTACCAGTAAGACTCTGAAACAACTCATTTTATGTCATTCAATTCTAATTATAAAACCATATCTTAAGAGCTCACAGTGCTGTATATTTCACTGTCCTGTCCATTTAACTGAATATGAAAAACGTGCAGTATGATGCTAGGAATCTACATTTAAAGCACTGTAATACTGCAGGCTCAATTAGACTGAAAGCATGGGAGATAAGACAGGGGAAATTACATTATCACACCGGCAGAGTAGTATAATTCTGCCTGTTGACACAGTAGATAACATGATGACTTGGATATGACTGGGGGATTATAACGGCTAGATTTGATGACCGTCAAATGTCCTCTACGCTCCTAATGGAGTGTCACTTGTAACCAAATTGCTTTGCTTTATCTTACAGAAGCACTCTGCCTTCTGCTTTTTCCAAGGCTTTCAAACCCCATATATAGTGATAATAATAATGCAATTCTGAGTGGTTATGCTATATGCAAGTAATTTCTGCAAACATTCAAATTTATAACAAGAAACCGGTTGAAAATAAAGGTTAAAGATACTGTTCCTACACTTGTTGGTGTAATTGGTGTAACTTTCCATTATTAATTATTATTTCTTCACATGTGGTGTCAAATGAGTGTCATCTATAGTGTGAGTAGAGAGTGTCAATCTATATCTAATCAAAGGCACAGTCTGCATATTTAATATTAATTAACACTTTCTATTGTAGGGCTGTAATTAACACTTCAATATTGATTATTTTTTCCATTTGTCCAGTGATTATTCAGTCTATAGTTGTCAAACTTACCAGAGGTGACCCACAGAATGGATAAATAAATAATAAAACCATTAATATATTTACAACAATATGAAGCATGCTACAAGATATTAAAAAAAATAGAATTTCTACAAGATCATGACATGTTAATTGAGTGTTAATGAAATGTTAATTGAGCTGTAATCCATAATTATTTCAGCGCGATTTCACCTTCACTCACTTACTTTTTGCTGTTTCTTGACATTTTTGATTTTTGATCATTTTGCTTCATAGTGCACAAAATATAAATTAAAAATGGACCAAAATCAGACTCGCAGATAGACTAAAAACTAAGGAAGACTCATTTCTAAAGGCTGGGATAAATGGTTGCTATACATGTCAAAAAATGAAGAAATGTACAATATTTTTCATATATAATGTCAATTGCCCCCCAAAAGGCACTGTTCCTCTTTAATTCCCTACTTTATATCTTTCTCTCTCTTTGACTATACTCTACATAAAACCAATAAAAGAAAGTTTTTAAAAAATGGACCAAAATCATGTTGCCCATTGCAGTAAAGAAATGCTTTTTGTTACTTCAGTGCAATATTTTACCTTTTCTAAATGTCCAATTGATCATTATGTAACATTGCACCTGTCAGCAATGCCGCAAAATGATGATTGCTAATGTGTGAAACCTCAGTTTACTGCCCACTGTGGAGTAAATGCAGAGAACAGCATTAGACCGTAAATAAGATTATGGTTTGGAGTGTGAAACGTCTGTATTTGATTGACTGCAAATATCATGGTGTAATTAAAGTACATTATTACAACAAAGCTGCAAATTTACACGACAAGCTTACAACATCCCACAACAGTGCATATAAAAGGAGACGGAAACATTGCAGGCTCAGAGAGATTGTAGCTTCCTTTTGAAGTCACTCGTTCTGGTTGGCTGATGGAGCTGACAGGGTTATTTTGGGACAATGAAAATGCGCTGTGATTAATGGTTCAAAACAAAAACTCTATCCCGAGACGGTGTGTGTTCAGATGACTGGGGAGCTGATAGTCCATCTGAGCCGACACCTCTAAATTAGTGCTGGTATCATAGATGTAATATAGAGCTCTGCCCCTTAGTTTATCACATACACTCACCACACAGAATAACACCTTAAATCAACCTAAGAGCCATGTCATTTGTGACAGCGCCTCCCGTAGTGCGGCCCCGCTGCTCTGATGTCATCTGATCTCAGCGGATGAAAGCCCATCTTTGGGAAATTCAGAAGCCCCTTAATGGCACCTTCCCGAAACGCTCAGTCGCAAGGATTGGGCGTAGGCTGTAATTGGCTCAATATATCTCACCTAATCTGTTTCTGTCTGGAATGAGAAGCTAGAGGCTCCAGGAGAGACCTTTCACTCCAGTCATGATGCAAGAGAGGTCACCAATATGTGGAGGCATACCTCAAAAATTTAAATGCATCGCAGGCTGCAGTTGTAAAGCTCCCTCATCTGCTGTGCTGTGTCATATTTCAGCGAGGTCTGACAATGCTGGTGCTTCACAGCACACATAAAAAGGCTCCATTTTCTTCTATCTAGCAGAACCATTGTTGAGTGCTCTATCTCTTATCTCTGCACTACTCATTTTGGGTACCTCACAGTAGCACATTGTTCATTGTCACAGGCTTAAGAGATATTAATGAATGTGATTGCTCTATCCTCCACTTGTGTTTGGACTCAATGCACCTGTATTTGACTTGGGCTGGATAATTCTCGCTGCTATAATTTCCTGTGTGTCATACACTTTCTGGCACACTGGTAAAGCAACACCATTGTAATAAAACTGAATTCTGACTAGATTAAAGGTTTTTTTCATGTCTTTTTCGAGCTAATAGTCATTTTGAATTATTCAGAGGGTTACAGTGATTCAGATCACATCTTCCAGACTGACATATATCTGCCTCTTTATGTTTCGTTTCAGATTCAGAATGCAGATGATGTGTTGATTACTCCCTTGGAAAAATTTCGCAAGGAGCAAATTGCCGCTGCGAAGGTAAGAGACCACCTACACGTGCAATTAGGAGCTGAACATCGGAGGATATTTCATGTGTTGTTCTGACATCCTCGCCTTTTGCCCTAACTCCCCAACTCCCCTACAGTACGTAAATCATTAATTAAAAGTAAGACATGACACTGCAAGAGAGGTGGCATGATCAGACTGATGAGGGGTGTAAATAAAGACAGACAGTGTAATATTAAAAGATATTGTGAGACTTGTGAGTTGGAAGGTTAGGCTAATTTGTGTTTAATTAAAGGTGTTGATTCAAACAATTATCCTTTTTTGGCAGACACGTTCACAAATAGATATGTGGGTGCACTTTTTCTTTCACACAAATTTCAAACTTACTTTTTGAAAACCTCAGTGAAATAATTAGTTTTTTACACATTTAATTTAAGGTGTTTCTGTTCAAAGAAAACAAGTAAGTGTGCAAAGATACAGTCTTCCAGATGTGTGATATGTTGAAGGAAAAAAAAGTTAACATGTCAGACTGCTGTTCTCGCTTCTGTTCGACTTATTTAAAACATTTGTAATTTGATTACTGTAAACGTGCAGGATCTTGTACACTGCATTTGCTGTTTTTGTAATCTGATTACTGTAATCCTGTTACATGCAGTGCATTCGTCCCTAACCTTTTGGACATAGAGGATTGATATCAGTGGGGGTTCTGCAGAGAGTAGCTCCAAGGCATCCTGGTTCCACAGTGGTTATGTTGTTGAAGCTGGAGTTGACTGCACAGAACAGTGTGGGCTTGTTGCTACAAGCCATGCTTTCATTCCTGGCCAACGCAAAGGCATAAAATGAAAGTACTGCAGCTTGTTTGTGGTCTCTCCCTTGATGAGATCACACATGAACACGCTGGTAGAACTCAAGCCCTTACACAGAGCTCCCACTGAGTTTCTGAGTTCACTGCTAACTCTACACTGGACTCTGTGAATCATTTGCACATCTTTACATAGCACTAAACCCTGTGAGGGACATTCCAGCCTCAAAGTCACACTCTCACCCATTCTGATTTATTTTACATGACCTGACAGCCACTGGTCTGCAAAAGTAGTCATTATACCGCACTTCGCTCGTGTCTGCACAAACCAAGCTGCAATGTAAAGGAACTATTTCTCCTCTCAGTGCTGAGGTGTGACTATCAATCACTCTCCTTTTTACTGCCCGGACTAAATAACCATTGTCGTTTCATGTCCCAACCATCACATGTATCTACCGTAATGAAATGGCACATTTTGCTGCCATCTCTTCCTCTCACTGTCCCTCCCATCACAGTGCTGAGTGTTATTGCACCGACTCTCTATGTTTATAAAATGGTTTCTTAAAAGCCACAGCCCCCGTCACTCCCACTACCTCTTATTTCCTCCGACCACTTCCTCCTAATGGCTCTCTCCTCCTACGGCCCATCCCCCGCCAAACATTAGCCCAACTAGAGTGAGATAAAAGGCAGACATCACGAGTGGCTGAGCAACTTTCCACTGTTCCGAGAATCTGGAGGGATCTGCAGGCTGTCTGACCCTTCCAGTTACTGCGCTTCATGTCTGAGAACGTCAGATGGACAAACGGGGAGCTCTTGCCTTATTTGGCTATACTGCGAGTAATCCCACTGAGGTTACGTACCAGTGTATCAGCTTCTCGGGCACAAGCACAACACTTACACGGCCATAACACACCAGCAGACTGACTGCAGCACTACAGGACATATTAGGCACAGTCTGCTTCACACAAGGCTGAACCAAATGTTTTGGAATAAAAACCCCAAAACTTTGCACTGTGTTAAACAAATACACATCAAGAAAGCCAGCAGATTTCAAACAATCATGTTCTTCACTGGAACATGGTTTTACCATATGTGCAGGCTGCTAAACCACATTTGTAGAACTGAAATATTTGTTTCACTTCTTTTTTTAGTTTCAGACATATTGTTGTGAGCTGAAAGTTGTTAACTTCCCAGGCACAGAACAATACTTTCAGAACCGAAACAAGGAATAAAAATCTGTCCTGGTTGCAGGGTACATCCACTGTGCCACTGCGTCAACACAGTCAGTTCTTCTTTTCATCCACTTTTTTTGCCAACTGATCTCCTAAAACTTAGACCTCAACCTTGGGCCTGAACTCACGTAGTCCTGCTGTTCAGCTTGTCGATTTTTTTTTACCACTAACTAAACCATTGGAGGTAAACTGCCTAAAGCTGGGTCCACACTATCTGTGTGTATGTGTGTATTTATTGGTTGTCAAATATTTTTTAAGACCTTTAAATTCAAAAAGACCCCAGGGACACTTTATCAAGAAATACCAAGGGTGCCTAACTGGTGGGTGGCATTGGTGCTTTATCAAATTTTGACAATATTATATTCCCTTCAAGGGTCTTCAACGTCAGGGGCACCATAGGGGTCCCTCGCTCGCTGAGTGTGAGGAATTAGAGCAAACAGACCCAGATGGGAGTCAGATGGCCACGATAATTTGAGCTGTCCTCATCCTACAAAGGGACCGCAGACGTCAGATGATTCTTGGCTAGTTTGGGTCTCCAGAGGCAGGAATGACATTTGCATTCTTGCTGTGAAATCCCAAAATATGCTAGCCAAGACGTGGACGTGGAGTGGTGGGATCAATTTAAATGGTTTGGAGATTCTGTATGGTCACCAGTCATATAAATATATATACAGTATATATTTATACTTTGATTAACCCTGGGAGTTGTGGACTAATGTAATATAATAATATTTCACCCACATGACTGAAAGCCTTTTTTTTCTATCTGTCTCCTTTGAATTTCATATCAAAAAGCACTGGCTATTAGGGCTAGGCAAAAGCAAAAATGTAATACATGTTCAGTGTAATTGAATTGTAGATTAGATTTGATTAGATTCGACTATATTAATCCCACAGCGGGAAAATTTCTTTGTTACAGCCGACCACAACAATTGCACACAAAATAATTTCCCTTTTAGTTAAAGATAAAAAAATAAACAATCTAATAGAAAAAGACATTTAACAAGATACAATATACTATATACAACTTAGTGCAAATTAAGTGAAGTATGTGCAAATTATATGCAAAATGAGCAGAAAAGAAATAAATAAAACTACAACACTGTGCTGAATGATCATCTTTTTACAAAACTTGGAGATGTCAAAAGGTCGTCGTGATAAAGCTTCAAATTCTACAGTTACTGAAATTGATTAGCAAAATTGTCATTGACTAATTCTCTGTCGACCAACTAATCGATTGTTTGAGCACTAAATTATTCACACTGTTTATGTATCATAGAGTGTGATTACAGTTGCACACTGCACAACACAGCACAGTTTCCCCAACGACTCGTAACACAACATGATCGAAAAATTGAATTTATGTCCTGGAAATATGCAAATCATGTTCCATAATAAACTTTGTCAGATAGTCAGTCAATATGCTATTGATGAAGCAAAGGCATGCATTTACATTTACATTTACATTTAGTCATTTAGCAGACGCTTTTATCCAAAGCGACTTACAGGAAGAGTAAAAGCAAACAATCAAGGTATAGTGCAATAAGAGCTATTAGTGCTAGTGACAATTCTTTGAGGAGTAGACTTATCATGTGGTCTAGGAGAGAAGATGCTCTCTGAAGAGCTGGGTCTTCAGGAGTTTTTTAAAGGTAGAGAGGGACGCCCCTGCTCTGGTAGGAACTGGTAGTGCGTTCCACCAGCGGGGAACAAGCATGCAATAAGACAAAGAAACTGCTATTGGCTTTTGAAAAAAAATTCACCTAGTAACAGTGAGAAACAAAAGTGTCAGCAATGCAGATGACTCAAACGTTATGCTACAAATCCAGTAAAGTGCATGAATAAGGTGATGCAAATGAAACATTTCTTTCCATTATTCTCATGTCTCTCCCGTCATCTTCCACTGGGCCCTACCCAATAAAGCAGAAACACCATTAAAACAATCTTTCACAAAGTAATTACTTTTTCTCCTTCTGATCACCAGAATTTCACAAGGCAGTAAAAGTAGACCTTGAGAGGTCGGTCTTTACCTGTTTGACAGCAGCAGACATCCACTGTAAATTTATCCGATTCTTGCCTTTTGCAAAAGCAATATGCATTCAATTAGTTTATACAGCAACATCTTATGGAATTGGATTAAAGCTAAAGGGCCTGAAAATATAGTAAGTCGGGGTAGGAGTATTATTCAGTATTGTTAATGCACAGTGAAATATTTTTACATAATCTTCAAAAGAAAGATTGCTTCTTAAGGACGACTAATCTCACTGCTGTTTATTCATGCCTGTTTTTACCTGGATTTATGTTTTTACATACATTCTTCTGAAGGGCCGCTTTATTCTAATAACCTTTTATCCGAGGGACAGTATCTGCTACGCACTGACGTTAAACAATTACCTCATGGAATCATTTTGAAGGATGAGCTGACATAATGCCTTGTAGTTTTTGTATTATCTCCCGGTGTTTCCGCTGTTCTCTGGAGCCTAAAGTGACACTGAACACAAGACTGGGTGCTTCTGTTTCATGTCATTCTCTTTCTGTGGTCAACATCTTCTGTCAGACTTCTCTGTCTTTGGGGTTCATGAGGCAGAATTGCTGGGAAAGTGAACTTATTAGATAAACACAAGGCTAGCTAGTAATCTGCATTAAAATGGACACTAATGAAATTCAAAACAAACTCTTATTATTATAAATATCTCAATGCTGACGTAAAATGACTTCCTGTTACCTCGGCCACAATAAGGGTACTGTAAGGATGCTGCTGAGTCATCCCTGACCAGTGATGTCGTCCAAAACAAATAATCATCAGATGCGTCATCTCAATAAAGAGTTCCAAACTTCCTGGTGATTCAAATATTTTTCCCCACACATTATGTTGCTGATTAGTTGGTGAGTACAGGGTTTAGGTTGAAGAGGGAGAAGCTTAAGTGATCCATAAAAGACTTAATATGGATGTACAGCAGGGGTCTCAAACTCAAATTACCTGGGGGCCGCTGGAAGCAGGATCAAAATGACCAAAAAAAGACACAAAATGACCAATAAAAGACACAAAATGACCCAAAAAAGACACAAAATGACAGAAAAAAAACTTAATGACCCAAAAAAGACACAAAATGACCCAAAAATACACAAAATTACAAAAAAAGACACAGAATTACCAAAAAAGACACAAAATTATTAAAAAAGACACAAAATTGTTTTAAAAAGACACAAAATTACCCAAAAAAGTAATTAAAGGGACCTTCCACACACAACACGGTAAAGTGCCATTCATATAAAACTCACATTAAACTTTCATATCAAGGTGGGGGCCACAAAATATCGTCACGGGGGCCGCAATTGGCCCATGATGTACAGTATATTCATACAGAGCCTGCCAAACGTTTCACACCACAATAATAATGAAGAAGCTTTTGAAGGTTGATGAAGATGAAGGAACTGTCTTTTTTCTCACTGCTGCTTTGCTCACACCTTCAGAGTTGGCCTCAGATCAGATACCAAGGAAATATCTTTGTTCACCACTCACCAGAAATGTGTGCGTACACTGTAAAAAAAAAAAGTGTTGTTTTTACGGTAAAAAAAACGCAGCTGTGGTTGCCAGAACTTTATCGTAATAAATACGGTGCAACTTTTTCTAATATTACGGTAAAAGGATATTAGCACTGTTGATTTCATGTTTAAGATTGTAATTTTATTCCGTATTTTACTGTAAAAATAAAAAGTGTTTCCATCAAAAGAAATGCTGTTCTGCCATATAATTGACAAGAAAATACTTCATAAATGCCGCATAAATGAAAGACAGTGACAAAAAGTATTTTTACAAAAAATAAATGCAAAAATTACAGGGATGGCTAGTGTATATATAACATTATATCTTTGTTAAAAACACAGTGCCAGAGTATTTTATAGTTGAGTAATGTATTTTTTTTTATTCTGTTTTGGCTGATATACATTTACGATGTTTCATTGTTACTGAAACTGAATTAACCCATTTATCATTTTATGGTCTTTTACTGTCATGGTTTAGCAGTTTTTCATCATAAAATCTACAAACATTTTTTACAGTGTAGTATATGGAGCTTTTTTTAAAAACATTTTTATTACTTTAGATTTATTGCATCATGTGTGAGCACAGAGGCATTATTAAGTGTTTGTTTTTTCAGTCTACAGCTTAGCAGTTTTCGTCACACACACACACACACACACACTCACACAAAATATGGTATTTTTAGAAGTCTGGCTATTTGTTTTTCAACTCTTCAGAAGCAGATGTTCATAATTATTCCATGTTAATTGGCCAACTTCTTGCTGTCTGTGATGTCTCATCGGGAAGTAGGATTTCAGGTGAGGAGGGAGATATTTTCTGGCTTTGCAGCAAAGCAACTGAACCCAAGCCGAAGCCCTGTGTTCTCTCTGCCTCCCCTGTGGAAGCGAGACCAGCTCATGTGTGGTGGAGCATCAAAATAACCCGGCTATTGCTATTTAATCGCCATTCTGGACCCCAGCTCCAATTAGCTTTCTCTAATGAGCTCATAGATATAGGTTGCAGAGTTCTCCCTTTCATGTCACTGCTCAGAAAATCCATTTAAAATGAACCTGTGGTGAATATGCTGCACGTGATGCCTCGCTAGTCATTGATGTTTGTTTTATTCCAGGGTGTTGGACGGAAGTGAGGAAGTGTGCTGTGATATCTGGGGTTCTTTTCTCTATCCACACACACACACAGACACATTCAACCTCCCCGGCTGCTTACATCTGTTACCATGGTGATGAGAGGCTCAGATATGATGGCCCTGAGGCTCGTTAGGGCCAGCGTCAAAACTGGCAAAGTACGGCTAGCCTCCAAATATTCCTCCTGCAGTCTTCATGCCTGCTCACAGCGTTCTTTCTTTTTTAGCAAGCTGAGAACACCTGATGACCAGAAGAAAAGCTGCCTGCCGTTTTTCTCATCATTTTCCTCCCTGCAATGTTATATTAGCAATTAGCACACTCACCCATACTACAGCTGGCATCAAAGCGCTCTTAACAGCAACATGAGATTTGCCAGTTAGAAATTCCACTACAGAGGAATCTGCATCAGAATATTCTCCTCTTCCTGCATCTGATTTATTCATGAGGGCGAACAAAGCAATCAGATGAGGAAATCTCCCAAGTGGTAGTTTCATGTGTATTTTGTGCACCACAGAGTGTTTGGAAGTGCTGGGGCTTCATCCATTGCCAGCCAGCTGATTACTCAGGGGCGCGGGTGTTAGTTTGTGTCAGAAACTCCCCCTCTCATATGTTCTTCAGGGTATATATCTTTCCATATCTGTGTCCTCTGCCACCACGTGAAAGGCTTCAAAGCCTTTGCCTGCACTGCTCCCGCCTTCCCTCGGAGAGTCTTTGCAATTTAAATCGCTCATATTCCTGTCTGATTGCACAAACATATCCAGGGGGGGGAATGCGTTCACCACATGGACGAACCAACAAACACCTGGTGTTCTGCTAGGGTATCATTACGGTAGCGCCAGTTTATACACGTCCTGCCTGGATCAAAACAAAGCAGGACACTTTGGGTGACTTAATCAGGCTGGCTCTGCCTCACAGATTCACTGCAGCTCTGACTCACACCCCGCTTTTTGTAAGTGTGAAAGAGTTTGTCCAGACGTACTTCTTTTTTTTTTTTTTGCAAGACTTTTTCTGGCACGCTCACACTGGTCAGCAGAGCTGGGAGATTCCTGCTGTGACTGCGGGCCTCAGCTAAACCTAAAGCTCTTAATTTAATGTGATCCCTAGTGTGTGTGTGTTTGTGCAGTGCTTGCGAGCTTGTGTGTGTGTGTTGGTATTTTCCTCAGGGCTTCAGTTGCATGCATGCTCACAAAGTCACTAAGCTCGCGTCAACAGCAGTCACAATGGCAGACACTGCGCTCCCCTTTGTTCTCTAAAAAAAAAACCACTTGATCCTTGAGGGCAATTTATTCCCTGTCAGCATGATATCATATTTAATCATATGTTTATTTTACTACTCACCTGTTCATTTTTCTCTGTTTCTGAAAAGTGGTCATACATACAATTGATTTTTTTCTCCTGGAAAGATCATTCCTGGGCCAGGCATGACAAGAGAGATGGAAATAAGACGCTACTACATGAAATTATCTATTGATTTCTGTGCTGTTCTTGTAATAGTTATGTAGGAGGGTTACAGTGTCTCGTGGTGAATTCCTCCAGTGTGTTTAACTGCTGTGGGGGTCGCTGAGGCAGAACACTCTTCTAGGTCATATCAGTAGCTAGATTAGACTTGCTAAATTTCAGGGCCATGGGAATGAAAACAAACAAGCAGGATTTGGTTACATTGGCCGTTTCCTCACACTTTCCCCCACCTCCTCTTGCTCTGTCTCTCCACCAGCCCCTTTATGAATGTTTGCGTAGCGAGATGGGCATTGAGTGGGCAAAGCTTGGTTAGAGGTCAGACTTGCAGATGAGACACTTGAATGCACTCGCACAGACAATCAAACTCTAGTCAAGCAGAGAGAACCTAAGGCCTGCAGAGTGGATCTTTTCTCTTTTCTTTTTTTTGGGGCTGAAATGTTCAATCTCGTAGTCCATATGCTTTTATAGATGGGCATCTGGCATGAAAAGCCCATTTCCTGTTCCTTCCTCTGAGTCTTCTGGGACACCCTGTCTGAATCCTGGGACTTGTGACTATAGAGCTTGACTTGTCTTTGCAGGTGAAGCATAACAAGGAAGAAAAATGCAAACAGCATGCAGCCAGTCCTGCCTGTCACAGTGCCATATGCATTATATTACTGATGATATACACTCTACATATATATTTCTGAGAACTTATGTCCCCAACTGGAGCACATAGACAACAACAGCGAATATAATTGATAATGAATAGTCCTTATTGACAATGCCGACATTGTCTGCTCGTCATTACGCGGTCATATGCCCGCTTTATGACCTGTAATAATCTATTGACAGGAATTTTAAATGACATGTGGCAAATGGCATATGAAAATGCAGTGAGACCTCCACCTAGTGGCTGTTTAAAACACAAACCCCCCACTTTAGGAACACATGACACATTTTGGTAATGTTTAAGCCTTTTTTGTGTACCTTTTTTAGGAGGGGAAGAAGAAATTCGATAAGGAAACAGAGAAATACTACTCCACGCTTGAGAGACACCTCAACTTATCATCCAAAAAGAAGGAAGCATATCTCCAGGAGGTAAAACCAAAACAAATTGTCTGATCCCCCCAACATGTCTTTGAATAATGCTGCTTTATGGCTGAGTGTCTCCAAAAGAAATAAATAAATAAAGCTTTTGTTTGTGCACTTAGTTCCCTGAGCACACAGCGTTTCCAGGTGGTGACGTGAGCTTTAACTCTCTGTCCACACAGTCTTTGTTATGGCACTAACCCCGGGTGTTTGCTCATTCTCAGGCTGACATGCAGATTGATAAGGAGAGGCAACTCTTCTACGATGCCTCCCTTGAGTATGTTTTCAAAATACAAGAAGTGCAAGAAAAGAAGAAATTTGAGTTTGTTGAGCCGGTAAGCAAAGTATTAGTTTTGCATATTTTTGAGCTCATTTCGAGTTGAATGCATATTGAAGATGCAGTTATTGCTTTGTCTTTTCACTTTGTCATTTCAATATTAGTTTAAGTGGCATATAGTTAAACTGCCACAGAATCTTTGTGTTTACAGCTGATGGAAGTGGCTTTTTAAAAGCCTGCTGTCTCCTGAAGACAGGCACAATTATAAATCTCTCACAGGTTCACATCTAAGCTTGTATATTGCACACATTTGTCAGCTTCATCACACATTCTCTGTAATATAGTCGATCCTTTTGGGGAAGGTAGTGAGTAAAATTAGATAAAGTGGTTGTTGTCAACCAAAACAAGACAAAGTGCAAGAGAAATTCCCAGCCCCCACCTTCCAGATATGTGGAGTCAATTCTAACATCTTTAGCAGAGGAGTTACCAGGAAACATCAAGTTCTCTGGGCGTTAAATGTCTGAGATTGAAGCAAAGTAAAAAAAAAAAAAAAAAACACTCATTTGTTTACACCCACTGGCAGCTCACCCAGAACTCAGGCCAGAAATGTAAATCTCCAAGCCCCAGGTAGTGTTGGGGAAAATGACAAGGCTCAACCTTGCCTGTGATGAATCTGGGCTCAGATAAGATGGTTCATCCTTGAACATTTGATATACCAAGCATCATCCTAGAAATACAATCAGTGGTGTCAGAATTTGACTGAGAGCAGCTTTATGTTTGTAAGATCCTCCATGTTCGAGATGGGATCAGCTTTTTCCTCCAACAATACTGCAAAAGCCTTTTCCCACAACGGTCAAGGATGTTTGTGTGTAATATAGAAAATAAGATCAATATCTGTCTGCCATAAAGAGCTATAACCTTCTAAAACTTAACTTTTTTGGTCTCTTATGTGCAACATTCAAAGATGAAGGTATTTGTAAGGTATGCACATTCATGTTTTATTTATTTTAAAACAACCAACAACATAGTACACAGTGATAAGCAGAACATTTAAACACACATAAGGGAGAAAGAAAAAAAAACATACATGCACTTGGAGTATTGAACATAAGGTTGCAAAGGGGTGGAAAATTTTCAGTAAATTTCCAGAAACTTTCCATGGGAAGTTAAGCTGGGGAATATTGGAAATATTCAAAATGTAGGAAAAAAAAAAAAACATGACATTTCAACAGATTAATTTGTATGTAAAACTTTATCAAGTTTTTTTAATTTATTGAACAATCAATTCTTTCATTGAATAACAAAAATATTCAAAGTGTTTAATTAAAAAAGTCCCATTCAACATGTAAATGTTGAATTGAACCTGTGATGGGGGAATGCACAGTGCAGGTAGGGGGTGTGGCCTCAATAGGGGGCGTGGTCAGGGCAGCCTGCAGTAAGCATTTTGCTGTATTATATAGATATTCAAGTGTACTTGCATGAAATCTGGTTGCTTTAGTCAAGATTATGATACAAATATATTTCCCCCTACTTAAGTTTCCTTTTAAGGGGCAACCTTAATTTTTTATTTTATTTTGTTTATTCCCATTAATTACCAAGGAAAGTCTCCAAATGTGAAAATACCCGGAAATTTTGCAACCCTAATTGAACATACTGTATTTTTGCTACCTTCCAAGAAAAAGCATGGGAAAGAAAAAAAAAATAAAGTATGATATGCATATGTTCCACAGGCATACACACATTTAAAATAGAAAGATTTGATAAATTAATCTGTCTTCAGAGTACAATCCTTTTTACAATGTGTACATTATAATGAGTTTTACTCCTTAATGTCAACGGATGGTGACATTTACTCTGACAAACCAAATGATAGCACAGAATTAAAGTACAAAATGTGCTTCTTAGGCAACAGAATTCTAATTAGATCCATGGTTGAAAAAATAAAATCACTACAAACTGTATTCCCCCTGTTTTAGAGATCGTGAACGATAATTGTGTGATTACAGTAGTGATTATCATTTTGTGTTGTAATGTCCCTTTTTAAAATGTGCTCTCTCTCTCTCTTTCTCTCATGTGAATTAGTAATCAAGTTCTATATTAACTCAGTAAATCACCCTTAAATATTGTTCCTCTCCAGCTCCTGGCCTTTCTTCAGGGTTTGTTTACATTCTACCATGAAGGATATGAGCTGGCTCACGAATTTGAGCCGTACAAACAGCAGCTCCAGTTCAACCTACAGAACGTAAGTCTCAACACCTCAGGGGTTGTACGCGAAGGCAACCAGCCACGTAATCAGATTCTGCAGCTTATCATACCCCGATATAACAAGCAGAGTTTTCACAAATGGATAGCTGTGTGATTAAATGAGATTCTTTGCTGCACAGAGGATCAATATTTCCAGAGTGTTGTATTGCAGGCAGTTACTGCAGGCCATTTAATGGTGCTGTGTCAAAAAAGAGTTAGAATTGGGAGTAAAACTACAGCTGCAGCCATGCCCTCTCCTTCCATCACCATGACCTCACCACTTGCAGCCTGAGGGCTCAAATTTCTCTCTGACCCAAAATGTCAGTGCCATTGCCCTGACAATTTCCACTCCGTAACCCTCTCTCCATGTCCTCAGATGCAGAGGGCTCTAATAGGAGCTGGAGAAGGTGAGGCTGCCTCAGCATCTCTCTAGTACAGGATATGGAGCAGCCTCATACTGACCTTTTTGAATCAAAAAAGGGGGATTCATGAGAGCATTAATAATTGAGTCTATGTCCTAATTTTGGAACACCTTACGTGTATTCTTCCAACATAAATTCTGTATATTTGAATTAGGTGCTTTGTGTGTTTTTCTAGATAGTTTGCCAACGTGTTCTTTCCCCAGGTGTTCCCATGCCGTTGCAAAAATGTGAAGCATTTGTCAAATGTTTGACGTTTTTCCTTTATTCGTTTCAGTCTGCTCCTTGACGTAGGCAGAATAAAAGCACTTGAGATGAGAAATTGCAGAAAAAAAGTGCAGCTACACAAGACTTCCTCTGTTAATGCAATTATAATCCAATCCTGCATTTTCTGCGCAGACACGAAACAACTTTGTGAGCACTAAGCAGGAAGTGGAGAAGCTGATGAAGAGGATAAGGTCTGCAGATCAGGACTATAAACCCCCAGGCCCATGGACGATGGAAGGCTTCCTGTACGTCCAGGAGAAACGTGAGTCTTTGGAGCCGGGCTCCCAGCCAGCCAGGCCCTCTTACTCTCTCCCCCCCACCTCTCTTATAAGTGCATGGTTTTACATCTATCACCATAAACATGTCTAGAGTTTTCCCAAGCCTCTTCAGAGGAGATCCTCTCACACAGAGCTCATAATTCATCCTGTTTACCGATTCACTTTGATGTGTTCTCAAACAAGGGGGGAGAAACCCAAATGGTAGATTTTTATCAGCAGCGATAAACAACATTTGATTCATCACACTTTAATTGCAAATTGATTTTTAGAAGTCTTTCCAGAAGCCTGTGATTCAGAGAAAAATATTTTGGCTCAAGCACTATTTTCTTCATTTTTTGTCCTAGGTCCCCTGGGATGCACTTGGACACGTCACTACTGCACGTATGAGAAAGGCAGCAAGACCTTCAGCATGAGCAACACTGAAAACAAGTCGGCTGGGAAACAGGTAGTTTAGTTTTCTCTTGTTCAGTTCAGTTAGTTTAGTTAAGTTTAGTTTAGTTGCTTTGGTTCAGTTTAGTTGCACATACAAATGATAAAAGCTGAAAGAGACAGCAACTATAATCTCTGTGGGTGAAACAAAGAACTCCCTTGAGCTTTACAAGAATGTTTCACCCCAGAGGGGAAATAGGAGAAAAAAAGTCAAGATGACAGGACTGCGACTTTGGAAGAGAAAAATCGAAAGACTTGTTAACTCAAGGCGAACAAAAATGGTTCAAACATAACAAAATCCACAAATAACAAGAAAGGGGAACTCAAGGAATGAAAATACTCTTTTAACAGAGAAAGTTTGGGTTTCTTGTTGTTTGCACAATAAGCTGAACAGATTCACATCATTTACAAGCATTAGCGCTAAAAAAATGACTGAAATCTTCATGAGACTTCACACAGATCATATAATCAAGTTATAATTATATCCTACTATTTGTATTAGATCAACAGCCTCCTATATGTTTTTGGATTTAATAGAATGATTGTTTTACTGTTTTTAGACTTGTATACTGCCCTACAAAGTCTAACTGCAGTAACTACATTTTGGGTCAAAATTGAGTTATAACTTATAATGAACTCCTTGATGTCTGTTTTAGCTTTTGACAAAGTTTTAGATTTCAAATTTGCTTCATAGCAAATAAATAATGATATCAAAATCGCAGTAACTACAAAATCCAACTCAAAACCACAGCAGACTGCAGTAAGTGCAATTAATATGGTCTGGTCTGACTGGGATACAGTGTAGCCTTGTATTTCTTCTTTGTGTTGAATAGACAGAGTTGAAGACAAAAAATAACAGAAATTATAAGTTTATTTGATAGGGCAATTATTATCTACATATTTGTTTAAGTAAAAAAGTGAGAGTGAAATTATATTAAGACTAAAATACAACATTGCTTTATAGTATTAACTCTAAAATACGCAAATATTTGAATAGAGTTGTCTAACACTTTTAAATAGACTTGTAACAAAATCAATTTGAAAATGTTTTTTCACTGAAAAACAAAATATAAAAGATGAAAAAAGACAGCAAAATTGTAGTTACTCAGAGTGCAGTATTACATTTTTGGGATTAAAGGTCAAATAAATCATCATGATTTATGTGCATCAATATTACATCATCAATACATGTAGAAATAAGTGTCATATGAGTTACCTACCTATAACCCATTTGGCTGGCCAGTAAAAAAAAAACATAAAAAAATTAAAAGCAGTATTTTCTCAGTGTTACCCTTTGCGTAGTTCCTGCAGTTAGACTTTGTAGGGCAATATAAGCATTTGCAAGAGAAGGTGAGGGCCACATCTTCAATTTAAGGCTGCAATTTAACTTCACTCATGTACATTATGTTTATTTTTAGAATGGTCTTGTCCTGAACCAGCCAGAGATGTTCAAGCTCAAGTCCTGCATTCGGAGGAAAACGGACTCCATCGACAAGCGTTTCTGCTTTGATATCGAAGTGGTGGAGAGGTCTGTGATTGTCTACATTTTTTCTCAAAAGTGTCTAACAACTTACATGGACTGAAAACATTCACAAAACATGATATTTAACACTATTACCAACACCTCAAGCATGTTTATATTCCATCTCTAGTTAGAACAGTGTATTTGAAATCAATAAGGAAGAAAATTCACATTTCCAAATTCAAAAACCACAAATCTACCATATGATTTAATGCTTCCATGTAAATTGGTATAAATAATAATAGTCCCCATGGTATTTTTTAAGTAATTATACATTTTGAAGTGGAATTTAAGACTGAAGGTTTTGTTTATAGCAAGCAAAAGCCACCCACATGGAAAGTGTTGAATTCATGTTTTTTTATTTATAACTAACCTTTTTGAAGATTCAAGAAACGCATGTGGGATTTTGTGTTCTCATGCATTTTGTGTTCTATTGAACCCAATTGATACTGGCAATTAACCTAGATTATCATGGGAGTACTCAGCAATGCAAGAGCTGTTCAGGTTTGATTAACATCTTCAAAGACTCCCTGTTTACCAGATGTTTTCAGCTCTGTTTGTATCCTGCATGTTCCTCAAGTCCTCTCCCTCCCAAGCTCCTGTTTGTTGAATGTCCACAACATCGATATTTACTCTATTTTTGAACCCATTTCCGTCTTTTCTCTGTGTTCATGTCAATGTAGAAATGACATCTATCGTGGAACTCTTTTCAGACCGCTTCAGTTTTTCTGTAAAGTCCGGTATGTGAACTGACCAGTGCTGCCCTCTCAGAGCAGTTGCATGTGCTGCATGTGTGCTGCTAATCATATCATTCACTCAATCTTCTAATAAAATACCTATGCCTTCTTAGCACTTCACAAAATCCTTTGCTCAATATGGGCTGAAGGACACAGACATATTCTTAAATCATTTCTACTTTTCTGCAATTACTCAAAAAACACATTGATTCATGTCTTTGTGGGAATCAATTGATCATTTTGCATCTCTTTATAAGTTTGAGATCTTTAGCTGTATGGGAACCTTTTAACTGATTTGTATTTAATGTTTTACTGGGGAATAGGATAAGGGATTGGCCAAAGATCAAACACCTTCAAGTTGGCTTCCTGCTGATGAACAGCGGCTGAATTGATCAAGCCAGACGTTATGAGAGCTTGATATGAGCTCATTATTGTAATGTGCACTTCAGAATATAGAGCTAGCTCATCACGGTGCGTTATTGTTGCACAGCACCAGCAGGGCCAGCACTGCTCACCCTTGGTGAGTGTTGCTGAGCATGGACAATAACTGCAGTTTATTTGCAGGACAACTCATTTATCATAAACGGCGATGCCCCAAGGTGCTTGTTCCAACCACAAGGACAATGTGGGCCAAGCTCCAGTCAGCTTCAAGCTCATCCATTCATCCTCATTATAATAAACATGCTGTTACACCTATAGCCCCGCCAGAATCAGACCATTCCAAAACCTCTTTAAAGGGTTGTTTCACACAAATTAGTAAAAGGGTGTTCATCCATGGAAATGGTTTTATTTGCCCAGTTTGGCCAATAAAAATAATTTAATTTGTGGTGCTCAAAGCAATTAAAAATGTTGTTTGAAGCTCAGATAGGCATTTTTCTGCCACAGGAAAAAGATTAGTAAAGTACAGCTTCTCCGTTCTGTTTCTTAGATCCTTCCAACAGACAAGCCTGCACATATGCACACAATACATACAGTAACCTGTACAAGTAGAGAGTAGAGTCATTCATTTCAATTAATCCAGTCACGATTGTGATCCCAATGGTGTTATACCACAGTGTGCAGAAGGAAGAGGATGGTTTTTTAGAAGGTGCAACAGATGCCGGACTTTCTCGTAAAGCAGTAGTTGTTTTTATATAAATCCAAATGTTTATTGAGAGAGTTTCATACAGAAGTATTTTTTTTATTTAATAAATGTGATTTTTTCTCAACCATAAACTGTTGTTCTGTTAACATAAGTTAACATAACCAAATATTTCTTGTTTTAAATCAGTGTATCCAGGGTTAAAAAACATCACGATTTGAAATGTCTGTGGTTTGCAGATTGTACAATACCAACATTTATTCTGAAGACTGGCCTGCTCTTTTGGAAGTTCATCTTTGTTTTTTGCACTGCAGTTTAGGCTGCTATAGAAACTTTTTCTGCTGTACTTTCTGATCCTGAATCAGGCTTTCGTCATCTGAAAGGACGTGCACATGCATCTGCATTTGTAGAACAGCCAATAAAAACACAGATTCTCCAAAACGACGGCCAAAGTCTCCCGTAACAGGCTCAATTTGTTGAAGGCAGAAAATTGAGCCAAGAGGAGCAGGTGCAGGAGTCTAGTTTTCTCTCAGACCACTTGGATTACATAATGCTGAAAGGTTATTTTTGCATTGTGTGCCCAGTGACACCAGAAACAAAACAAAACAAAACAAACACTGCCTACCCAAGCTTTAACATCTTCATCTCTGGATAATCCACAAACCTCACAGTCAACAGTTTTCATAGAGACTTCCTGAGTACTTCTCAAGAAAACTGATAACATGGTGTCCCTGTTGCTGTTAAAGATGTTGTTGATGAATCTTTTAATATGTTTTTAATGTTTTGAGCCTCACAAATAAAATTCCTTCCACGTCTATTGCATTGAAGTGTGGAAGCATTAATATCAGATACAGATATTTCAGAACATGGTCGCATAAATCCATAACTATCCGCATGGCCAGATCCTCCAGGAGGTAACATTAAGAATGTGGGGTGATTTTCTTCATTTGGTTATAATTACCTGTTAATCGCAACACATGCAACTTGACATGGCTCCATGCTACTAACTAACTCTCACTACTGGGTGTTTTTGTTTGCCATGTTATCATAAATTACTACTATATCAGCTGCTGGTGATGCTCAGAGCAGTTTTAAGCTATGCAGCACATAATGAGGTGATACGTGAACTGCTGTGCCGTAGAACGCCAATGTTGTGAAGGTGTATGCATGTGGGGTGCAAAAAAAACAAATCACTGTAATATTAACCACATGTAGCATTTAATTGGGAGTGGAATGCGAAGCACCGAGCCGAGCGAGTCAAGCATTTGCACATGAGCTATTTTAGTCACACTAGTCCTTTTATAGTGGTCTCAGCCAGTGTAAACAAGGTCTGTCCAGGGGCCCCAAGGCAATGAGATCAGACTGAGAGCAGCTTTTCTCTGAAATCTTTCCAGGCATGGCGTTATGACACTGCAGGCACTGTCAGAGTCCAACAGAAGATTGTGGCTGGAGGCCATGGATGGCAAGGAGCCGGTGAGGAACTCTGCCTGTTAGTCTTTGAAATATTCATCTGGGGCTGGCTGCTGTTTGCCCATGATGTGTTTTACTTGTTTGTTTGACAACAATATAACAGCAAAGCTGAATAATTTGCCACTGGCACCCTCTTCTGGTGGGTTCAACTTAAGTCTCTTTAAGAAACCATGACCTCACCGGCCAGTTGAGCTCATAATTTATGGGTCTCAAACTTGCGGCCCTTGTGACGATATTTTGTGGCCCCAACCTTGATATGAAAGTTTAATGTTTTATATGAATGGCACTTTACCGTGTTGGTGTGGAAGGTCCCTTTAATTACTTTTTTTGGTAATTCCGGTCCTTTTTTTTAATATAATTTTGTCTTTTTTAGTAATTTTGTGTATTTTTTTGTTCATTTTGCATCTTTTTTTGTTAGTTCTGTGTCTTTTTTGGTCATTTTGTGTTTTTTTTTTAAGTAATTTAGTATTTTCTGTCATTTTGTGTCTTTTTTGGGTCATTTTGTGTCTTCTTTAAAAAATAATTTTATCTTTTGTGGTAATTCTGTGTATTTTTTTGGTAATTTTGGTGTCTTTTTTGTCATTTTGTGTATTTTTTAAGTAATTTTGTGTCTTTTTTGGTCTTTTTGTGTCTTTTTTTTAGTAATTTTGTGTCTTTTTTTGGTAATTTTGATACGGCCCCCAGGTAATTTGAGTTTGATAATAGGACAGTCCACTTAAAGCATATCAATGACTTGATTACCTTCTTTTCAGGATTTTACCAAATGGTTCTTTGATGTAATAATGCATTTCTGTAAACTTTCTCTAGATTTACAACCTGCCAGCAATATTAAGCAAAAAGGAGGAAAGTAAGTGTTTGTTTTTCTTTCCAACCCACTTTCAGCATTGAAATGCATAAATTTAGCTTTCTAATACTTTAAATACGTTCCCCAACACACACATATCAGACACACACTTTGTTACCTATAGCTATCTCTGCTCATTAACACAATTACTTGACATACACCCACTCAGCTGACATAGCGAAGCCTTCGAGCACAAGGGTTGTATCTTATTAGTCAGAGCACAACCATAGGGGAGAGCTTGTTATTCCTGCATGATGCGTGGTTAACCCAGGCGGTAATTGACGTGTCAACTCTATTCTCACGTTGTATTACAGCATTTCTTAATGAGGCAGGCTTTAACTTCGTAAGGAGATGCATTGACCTGGTGGAGACGAGAGGTGAGGCATTTAAATCGCTCAGCTTTTATCCCTCAAATGACTTAAATGCAGCCTGGCTGTGATTTTGAATAACAATGCATTTCATTCATTAGTGGACATGGCAACACAGTGCATTTGCATAAGTCTTAACTAAACAGAAAATCTTTGGTCCTTCTTGTAATTCTTTAATTTCCTTTCTCATTGCCACCCAGGCATAACTACAATGGGACTGTACAGAATTGGAGGAGTCAACTCCAAAGTACAGAAGCTGATGACCACAGTCTTTTGTAAGTAGCTTTAAAATCTGAAAAAATAACATTTATTTTCCCACTCCCACGTCTGTAGAATAGAAACTACAAATGTGGCTCCTTTTCAGATGGACTGGAGCCGCATGGAATTGTTTTATAATCTATTTAGAGTATGTTTTTGTATTGTATACACAGTATTAAATGAAGAGAATTCTGTAATATCAAGAAGCCTGATTTTGACAGCCAGTTGAATCTCAAGCTCTAAGAACCATAATGTGACTGTAGAGTGAGGAAAGAGGTCCTCCTTGTGGTGTGACAGTGTAAAAGCCAGTTGGCCTCATATTACTTTGTCATTACCTTATTAGATGACCCAGTGTAATCCTGTTTGCATACATGTGAACAGGAAATGTCTGATTGATTTATTTAAGCCTGATTTCCGTCTCTGTGAGACACCACGCTCGTTCTCCTCTCTAGTCTCTCCACACAAGAAGACAGTCACTGTTTTAATGCTCATTTTAAACAGCCTGTCAGGTTGTATTTGTTGCTTTACACAGTTTACAGCTGCTGTGCTATAAAATTACAATGTGATTCCAACAGCATCCAAGGCACCTGTGGATATGGATCTGGATCCAGAGACGTGGGACAACAAAACTATCACCAGCGGCCTGAAGAATTACCTCAGGTCAGCTCGCCCCACCAGCTGCATGTCCTTAGCTTTCAGGAATCATCATTATCTTCATAATGCCTCTTTGAAACCTCCCTGGTGTTAGTCATGCATTCACCGCTGCCAGTGACTCACACAGGAAGATGGCTGCATTCAAAAGACCCGTGCACTTTGAAAATAAACGACAACTGTTCTCTTTATTCGCCAGGTGTCTCTCTGAGCCTCTAATGACCTTCAGGCTCCACAAAGATTTTATCATGGCTGTCAGTAAGTTGTAAAGAAAGTTACTCTAAAGGCTGAAATATATATTTTATATGTTTTATTATACATGAAAGAGAGATTTAGAAGTTGGCAGAGCATGGTCTCATTAAGGACTCGGCACTAATAAAGCATGTACATCTGTTAACAGTAGAAAATGCTGCATTTAATCAAGGATGGGTGAAGTGTATCTGTGCCAGAAGGTAGCCCATTTTAATTGGAAACGTCAGGGTTTTTTACATTTGTTTTGAGCAGATTGAAGTTGTCTTACATATTGTAAATTGCTAGCTAAACTTTTCAGGGAAACTGACTTTGAGCTGAACTGCAGTTCATTTAAAATGAGAGCTTTGTGAACACTACACCCAGACATTGACTTTGAGAAGAACCAAGTGAGCAAAGATTGAACCAATTAAACAGTTTCCATTTCTGAAAAGGCATCACACCGTGTGCATCACATAACTCTCCTGTCATGTCAAATTGACACGTTTAATTGGCTAAATCTCTACTCATTTTCTTTCCTTTCTGCTCATGGATAAAGAGTCTCAAGCGAATGTGAATTGCATTTGCATTTATTTATATACACAAGTTCAATTTTAAAAATCTTATGTTAAAGTTGATATATAACTACATTAAACACATTGCATGTCAGGATAATAAATACAATACGATCTTTTGTTACTCAGATTGCAGTCTCTGTAATACTTACTGGACAGATTTAAAACCTTTCCTTTCTATAAGTCAGTACTTGGGAGCTTGGCATTTGTTATGTTAGTGCTGTATATGAGCCTCTTGATCAATTTATATCAATTTGCCTTTCGTCAGAGTCAGATGACCAGAACTACAGAGTGTGTGCTGTCCACGCTTTGGTTCATAAGCTGCCTGAGAGGAACAAGGAAATGCTGGAGCTACTAATAAAACACCTCGTCACGTACGTAACTCTGTAATGAATCAGTTACAGTGCAGAACTACGAGAGAAGATAAAAATTGCTGAGACTGATTAAATTGTCTTCACAGTTGGGGGACACTGTGATACATTTGTACATTTGTTCCTAAAGCTGTCAGTAGCTGATAAAGAACACAACTGTCACCACATGGTTTAAGAGTTTTCATTATCAGGAGAGAACAGCATCTTACGCTTTACGCTCCACCTGCAGAGTTTCCACACAAAGCCAGTTAAACCTGATGACGGTGTCCAACCTGGGTGTCATCTTTGGGCCCACCCTGATGAGGTCACAAGAGGAAACTGTGGCCGCCATGATGAACATCAAGTTTCAGAACATTGTGGTGGAAATACTTATCGAGAACTTCACTAAGGTGAGTTCTGTTTAGCTTTGGATATACAGTAAGATTATAGTTTTACCTGCACCATTTAATCATTTAATTACATAAATACATTTAATTATTTCATTGTTTCCAAGAACAGATTTATTGACATAACCCTGATGAGGTGCTATTTATATTTGTTTGACAAAAAGATACAGTGCATAAAACTGCATGCACGTGGGCAATATGGATAGTATCATTTACCATGATTTATGCAATTTCATATTGCATTATTGATCTACCGTATGTCTTGATCATCACATTTTCTGGAAATTAATTGACAAAATGTTTAAAGATCAAAAAGCCCAGCTGGTCTGAAGTGTAGTGGTCAGAGTCCCTTGCAGATATGTGGATAATGGATATCCGGGCCATGACTTCCTCTTCTGTGCACCAGTCATTGTTTACAGTCCAATTAGTAACCTCATCAAGACTTTTCATAGGTCCAAATGACATTTTGGCTAATGTCTGATATGCCGTTCTCTGAGATGATATCATATCTTGCAGTGAGTTTAAAGCAACCAGAGATACAAAGACATAGCTACCTTGATATAAAATGTTTTGCTGAATTTTCTTATGGTTGAGAAACTTGATATGAGCCCTTATTTCATCCGGCTATACACTGTAAAAAATAAAATAAAAACCTGTTGTTTTTACAGTAAAAAACTGGCAGCTGTGGTTGCCACAACTTTACTGTAATAAATATGGTAGAACTTTTTATAATATTACGATAAAAAGATATTGGCACTGTTGAATTCACGTTTAAGCCGATTGCCATTATTGCCATTTTATTTTTAATTTTTTACTGTATAAATACAAAGTTTTTTCATCAAAAGAAACGCTGTTCTGCCATAATTGACAAGAAAATACTTTATAAATTGAAACGCATAAATTAAAGATTTTACCATTAAATATTATAGTATATTTTTCTCAGAAATATGGTGTTTAGTCAATTTAACAGTGAGAAAAAGTATTTTTTACAGAAGATAAATGCAAAAATGTATTACATTAAATACATATTTCAGTGTATTTTACAGTGGAGTAATGCATTTTTCAAAAACAAAACTGTAAAAAAAATACTGTTTTGGCTGATTTATACATTCACAGTGTTTCATTGTAACTGAAACTGAATTAACATATTTATCATTTTACAGTCTTTTACTGTCGTGGTTTAGCAGTTTTTGACCATAAAATCTACAGACATCTTTTACATTGTGTGAGGGATCGTCTTAAAAACAATTGAAATGCCAGTCTGTAATGGTGAGGAATAAACAAATTGTGTACTAATCAAAGTTCTTTTCTTGACCTCCAGATCTTCCACCAGCCTCCGGACCCCAATGTGCCCCTGCCCCAACCCCAGAGCCGGCCTGACTCTCGCAGGAGCAGGGCCATCTGTATGTCCACAGGGCCCAGGAAGCCCCGCAGCCTCTACACGCCAAAGCTGTGCCTGGCAGATGCAGAAAGTGAGTACCAAAGCAGTGATTACCACCACAGGTCATCACATGTCCATATTTTAATCGGTGGCCTTTAAACCTCTAAAGTCCAGGAGATTTTGGTTGAAATTTGTCAACTTCCTATGCATTAATTTCTGTCTGTGGACACAAACTTGGCTATCAGTCAGACTTTTCATTTTATTTTAATTAACAAAGTATAAAGCTGCCAGGAACCCAAAATACAAACAAAAGACACAGGTGTCTATGGAAATGTACCATTTTCTTTTTCTTTTTTTTAACCATTTATACACACAAAAACAGTAGAAATAATAATAAATAATAGAACTACAAAACAGTCTATGTGCATGTAAATTAAAAATAGTAATAGTTTTCATTGTAGAAAGAAAATTCACATTTTAAAAATGGTCTAGAAGCATAAATGGCACACTTTGAAAGCACCTATGATTGCACTTTCAACTGGCTTTCTCAGCTTGTCTACATATCATATATAAATAAAGTTATTACTGTAAATAAAACATGTGTATTTTCAATAAATAGATGGACTCCAGAGGGTTAATATCTCTCAGACATATACACACACCGTCTCACCAAATTCACCTCATATTAGTATTTTAGTAGCTTCCAGATTCAGAGAAAGGAATTGTCTGTAGGCCAAAAAGTGACCAAGAATCACTTCCTCCCTCAGCAGGTTTTAATGAGGGCCTTGTATGCCTCTTCTCTGGCCCCTGCATAGGTGACACTTTCAGCAGCAGTCCAAGCAGCACCCCCATGGGCAGCATGGAGTCTTTGTCTTCTCACTCCTCTGAGCAGAATAGCTCCTCCAAAACAGCTTCCTCTGCTCCGGTCAAAGACAAGTCACTCCTGGATCTGTGCCGAACACCATCACAGCTCTCAAATGGCCCCAGGAGCGCTGTGTGTGTCAGCAGCCCAGAGTCCAGCTCCAAGGAGGATGCAGGGCGTACAGATGGAGAGTCAGAGGATGCTCTCAGCCTGTCCTCAGTCAGCACCGTACCCTGGCTGTCTCCTGCCCCCAAAAAAGCCCCGCACTGCCGCCTCGACCTCAAGCCAGCCCTGCTACCACGCTCAGCTGGTCCCTCTCTGAAATCACTGCATATATCTGAAGGTAGGATACTCATCAAGTAATGCCAGTTTAAGCTTGTCTAACATTAGTTCATTGATTTTGTTTGCCTTGCAGTAATAACGTGTCAAGAAACCTCATGAAACTGTCATATTTAGGACAGAATTCATAAGCTCGATAGTTATGTTGTCATAAGTTATTCCTCCAGGACTTAATACTTTCAAAGACTGGCAGCACCCCTGTGATTTAAGCATAATTTAAACAGCAGTGGTAAAATAATATTTACATGACTCATTTCAGTGTGTGAGCTGTTTTAGTATCAAATTTTATGTCTTTATATCATTTACAAGGAGACATAATATTTGTATGCCTCCCTCTAGGCAACAGGAGCTGCTCTGGATCTGTCCAGAACCTGTCAACACTGGAGCCCAACGACAGTTTAAAGTCTACAGAGAATCCAGACCTTCCACCGAAACAAGCGGCCCGCTGCAGGACGGACACGTCAGTCAGCAATGGCTACCAAAGACCTGGCTCAGTGTAATGGGCTTTAAAAAGCCTTTAATAACCTACAACTTATAATACTAATGATGATGATTTCAACCGCAGTGTGTTGCAATCATATCTTGTCAATATTTAATTTAGTATTAACTAAAAACCAGTGTTAATAGAGTCTACAGTCTAATCTGATAAACTATTTGTCAAAGAAATATCTCTTAATGGTCCACTTGCTGGCTGTTCTGTGTCCACATTCAAGAAAAAAATATCCAGTGTTCATACCAAGCCGCAACTATTTTTTTGTAATTTATTTATTTCAAAACAGGGAGAATATGCATTGTGCCAGGTTCTAGCAGATTGCTATTTTCCACCTGTAGTCCCTGCAGGTTGATGGAACAATACATAGAAAATGAGTATAAAAAAAGAGTCAGCTTTTTCAAAACCAACATGGCTCAGTTCTGGGCCTTAAAAGTGAAGCAAATGTGGAGTGACCTTAAACCTGCATTTTCTCTAATGACCAACAGGGGGCAACTCTACTGGTTGGTAAAAGAAGTCAGTTTGTATGCAAGTCAGTAGGAGTATGACCCTAGTTCTCACTCGATTATTTACTTCAGTAAACATTTTCCTGATGAGTTTATGTTCGTAATTGCTAGTTCCAGGCCTCCTGTAATACTGCATGGTATTATATTTTTTATGCAGGGTATGCTTTAGCTACATTATGATTGACAGGTGAGATTCATCTCAGGATTTTTACCATTTCAGTGTGTTTTCAGACGCTTCGCTAACCAAGCTAGCTAGCTAGCGCTGGTTTTAGCTGATGACGCTCCTGATGTGTTCTTCACATGCCCTGGTTCCACACTGCAAAAAAGGTGTGTTTAAAAACAAGATAAAAACACTAAATCTGAGGGAAATTATCTTGCTGCATGGACAATTTCACTTGACAAGATTTCTTATATTAAGATTATTAAATCTAGTAATAAACATGTTGAACACTTAAAATAAGAAATTAACTCCTGCTTGCATCTTTAATTTATCTTGTTTTAAGAGTTACTTTCTTATTTTAAGCATACAACATGATTAATTCTAGATTTAATAATCTTAATTTAAGAAATCTTGTCAAGTGAAATTATCTGTCCATGCAGCAAGATAGTTTCCCTCAGATTTAGTGTTTTTATCATGTTTTTAGACACACCTTTTTTGCAGTGCACAAACCAGAGGGTGCCAGCACTGTGACTAAGCCATTTTATACAGTCTATGGTTCATACACAGCTCTTCGTCTGTAAATGGGGAAAAAAACAAAACGCCCAGGACTGAGTCACACAATTCTGTTGGTGCTCGTGCACAGAACAGGAAAGCCCAAAGAGATCATAAATCAGGCTGATGTTAACATTCTGAGTGACTGAGTACTGTATTTGTTTGGATGTCGAGGTCAAATATCAACAATCTTTCTACAGAATCACAGACTCCACCTTTTAAATGAAAAAAAGATTTACCAGTTGGCAGAATATTAACACTTCGTATAATTGATTAACAGTGGTAGCAAAACTGCCAAACATTCAATGGTCCCAAGCTCTCAATTGTAAGGGTTTGCTGCCTGTATTTGTTTTATAACACTGTAAATCTGATATATATTGGTCTTTAGGCTGTTGTTTTGAGAAAACAAATGATTTAAAGCTGTTACATTGGCTCTGGGAAAATGTAATGGGCATGTTTCTGTCATTTTAAGTACAAAATGATTCACTGATTATTCACAAACCACAAAAGAGAGATTAATTGATACTAGAAACAATGGCTGTCCTCTGATACCTTTGTGGATATATGGGCAACATGTGCTGTTTCGTGTTCCCTCACGAAATAACTGTAAGTCAATAAGGCTTGAGGACAATAGTTCAGCAACATTTCTTTCTGTCTTCCTCCCTCTCTCCGTCTCTCCCCTCTGAGTCGTCAGCCTCCTCCTCCGTCTGTTTATGAGCATTGAGCATTGAGAGGTCTCTAGGATCAGATGAGTATGTGTTAGGAGATTTATGTCTTTTCCTCTCTGGTGGGAGAGCTGGCTTTAATTACGCTCTGCCTGCTCTGGGGTTGATGTGACCCAGAAGCAGTCTGTACTCGTTCTCCCGGGACAAATAGATTGTTTGACTTGTCATGTCTGAGAAGCCCGTCGCACAGTCTCTCAAGTAGTTTCCTTGTATAGCACCCGCCCAGTTTGCCCTCGGCTCTGTTGTCCCCTTGACTTAGAGGTTGTTGTGCACAGGGTCAAGTGCAGCCTTGTTATATAGTTTAACTCAATTCAGCATCATGATGGAGCGGAGTCCGCCCGGAGGAAGGAAACCTCCCGTATTGTGTCGTTACGCCTTTTACCTCGTTCCACACAATGAGAAACGCTAGCAGGGCGGAAAGAGAAAGTGGACAGACTTGTTTTGGTTTAGGTTCTAATTTTCCTCTGAGGCAGCATTGCTGATTTTATAGACAATGATATATCAAAATAGATAACAATAATATTGTACTGTGATAATATGGTCAGGGTATATTTTTCTTTGGATGACATAATTTAGGCCGCACTCTGTTTCCCAGCTGTTCATTTCATCTTATTTAAGTGTTGTGAACTCAATTGTTTTGGTTTAGATTCTAATTTTCCTCTGAGGCGGCATTGCTGGTTTTATAGACAATGATATATCAAAATAGATAACAATAATATTGTACTGTGATAATATGGTCAGGGTATATTTTTCTTTGGGTGACATAATTTAGGCGGCACTCTCTTTTCCAGCTGTTCATTTCATCCTAATCAAGTGTCGTGAACTCAATTGTTTTTCATTTTGTTTCAGGGTCGCTGCCAGAGCACTGCTTTTCGAAAATGCCTCCTCTTCACAGTCTGTTCCAGTCGGAAGGTGCTGTGAAAAACATGACACCATCAACGACAGATTTACCTAATTAATCCCACTCTCATCTCTTCAAATGTGCCGTGACACTACCTGTTCTTGTTGTCTTTATAGAGATGCCAAGGCCATGTATTCCTGTGAGGCAGAGCACAGCCACGAGCTAAGCTTCCCCCAGGGGGCGCACTTCTCAAACGGTAAGCCGAGCCAATACAACACAAACATTACAAGCTTCAGCCGACAGTTACTCTGCTGCAAAAAAGGCTCACAACAGCACACATGCTTCGCTGCGTAGGCTGATTGGACATTTGGACAGTGTATACAGACAGTCTGTTGTGTATTGGCAGCACACTGCAAGGACTTGGCTAATTCCCACTGTTATGTGGAGGCATATAATAATTCTGCTTCTAGCGTGACACCCGCATATGCATTGCAAAGTATAAACAGCCCCAGGATTTTTTATTGCCTCTTGCCTTTTCCATGAGGAGACAACTTGGCTTCCAACCAGTGCAGTCAGGTCACTGTAACCTAGTGATAGAAGGCACCAGTGCCTGTTCCCTGTAAACGCAAAAACGTCAACAAATTCTCCCTACCACTTAACAGCAGGCAGACTACTTTTATTGCTTCCAACAGGCCAGTTTTCTCTATATTCCTTATTCAGCAAATCGTTGCTGTTCCATTTGATATTGGTGCAACTGCGCCATCATTAACCTTGTTGTTTTAATGGCTGATACTGTGTGTTTGATTAAGCTTTAGAGCCTGCTAAAAGACTCCATAGGGACTGGATTCAAAAGGCAGTCTGACCCAGGGTCTTTCTCAAACTGCTGTTTATTTTTACGCCTAATAGCATCTTCTTTTGTCTTAAAGCTTGGGAAATAGTGTAACTAAATACAGCTTATAATAGGTCAAGAGTATGCTTCTCGCTTCTCTTTGATTAAAGTATTTTCTCTTTTTTGTCCTGTAGTCTACCCCTCTGTTGAACCAGGCTGGCTCCAAGCAACATACGAGGGAAAGACAGGTTTAATCCCTGAGAATTATGTCGTCTTCCTCTAACAAGCTGGTAAACATTGCATCTTTTTCATGGTATCCATGAAAAAAACAAAAACCCAATGTGACTGATTTGTTGTAATGTTCCGATTAATGCTGGTAAACGACATTTCTGCATTTTTGCATTCTTAGCAGATATCAAGCAAAGCAGTAATTGCTTTAACAGTGCTGGAAGTCCAAAAAATGTACCTCCTTTTCTGTAATGACTTCATTGTGAAATGTTTTTAGGGGAATCTGCAGAGATTCAGAAGTTAAGAAGATACACATTATTGTTAGATGTAAATATATTACCCATTGACTGCACTGATGTTTTTAATCCCAGTATTAGCCTACAAAATCACAAAAACAATCACATCCAAATTTCACAAATTTTATTCTCAGAAATATATTATCTTTAAACTTCCCATTATATCAACAGAACACCTTCCTTTCACCGAGCTGTGAATGGAAATCTGTAGTTTCATAAACATTTTTCTATTTGCTGTAATATAACAAACTGTGATTTTAAAATAATTCTACTATGTAATCTATGAGAATCTAATAGAAAAAGCATAATGGGTTTGCACCTTAACTTTCATGTTTATGGCCTGTGATCATTGTTCATCCACTGAACCTGCTCACTGCTGCAGTGCACTTTCTAGTAAGCTACACGGTACTGTACTGTACATTAATGCTCATGAATTCTTCTGTAGTTGCTGATCAATAATATTTACTTCTTATAAATTATCACATCAAATACATGCCGTATGTAAAAATGTGTTTTTTATAATGTCATTAGAAGTATGTTGATGAGGTGGAGCCTTAACCTTTAATGCCTATTGTGGTACTCACTGGTACACTGGTGTACTAGTAATGAAAACTAGACATGTATCAGATTGTATTATGTTAAAAATACCATTTAATATTTAATTTTCTATTACTGTCACAACATTTCCAAAGTACAAAGTCCATAATGATCTAAAAAGTTAACTTCAATGATACAATTAAAAAATAAAACATAAAAGAAAGAAAAATAATTAGCAACAATTTATCTCTTCAGTTATTAGAAACTGAAAAATTGCTCTAAAAAAGGATTTCTCCAGAGGCCGAAAATGTATTTGGCAAGGCATTCAAGATCTCACCAGGATCAGGATGTTCTTTTCCATTTACATTTTTAAGAATGCGAGGTGGCCTTGAACCTTCGTGCTGGAATTATACTCCCTAACAGTCTGAATATGCAGGGGGAAATGGTTTTCATATCCTGAATATGTAACTGTAAATGTCTGGCATCCTTTAGTTTTTCATATGGCAAGCTTGTTTCCTTGCAATCATCTACTGTGTCTTGACAGTGCATAAACATGTCTTTAAATAAACAGCGTGATTTATTAGTCCTGTGGTCTAAATTGTTTGTCACAGTTGCTGAGTTTAACTTATTCTCACTGCTGCGAGAAACTATGAATTCAACATGGAAAATGTATGTATTGTCAGTATATTAAATGTTGGAGGGTTAAAATCTAGTTGCCTATTTGTGTCTCAAAAATCATACTAAGAGAAGATAATACACTTCCTATCTAAAGCTACATGAAAATTGCTGCTTTATACCTGCAGGAGAAGTCCCAGATACGTTGAAAAACCAAAAGTCATCATGTCTGTATTAAAAATATCATCCGGAGGTTCACACAGCTCTATGAATTTCCATTACATCATTTCATTGTGTCTAGATGACTGCCGGTACGTCAGTATTACATCGGTATGTACCCAAAATAAACTGATTCTGCCATGATTAAATTTCATAAACTCATCTAAACTATGCCAAAATAACTACAACATAATGCCAATGTGTACAAAGCCTGAATCCATGCTTAGTCAGATCTATCAGCAAGATGACGAACAACTAGAAAACTTTAAAGTGCTTGTTTTCTGAGTGGAGTACACATCAGTCAGATTTTTGCTATGCAGGAGATTCTCAATACTTGGCATGAATTTCTCTTATATTTTTGTTTCAAACATATTAACTGATTTCAGTTGCTTTAAACTAAAAGTAACACCATGTGCCAAAGAGAAATGGATCCATTTTACATGCTTATGCTTCATTTTTGGAAATGTTTTTTTAATAAACTACTGCACTCACTTCACATGTGTTAATGCATGTCTGTCATTGTGTATATTCTGATGTGGACATAGATTTTTTTATTATGAAAATAACACATTTAGGACATTGTGCAGCTTTGGCAGTGATGTGCTATAACTGAGCTGTTTCTCATTCACTCTAAGATCACGGTAACTTTCTTTTCATCAAGTATTTTACCGATAGTTATCTTCCCAGTTTCTCCTCCCTGAAGTCGGTGCGGTGAGTCACTCTGCTGCTCATGCTAAAAGAATTTAATCAGTTTACGTGGCAAGTTTCGACATTTCTCCTTTATTAAGAATAAAAGGCTGATGGTAACGTGAAATATATATGTGTTGTAATTTCTTTTGCAGCTTCAGTATAAAAGAATCTGTCGCTTTTCTTAAAACCTACTATATCAGCTAGTAAGTACTGTCTTTACACAAGCTTTTGGATTGAAACGTTTGGATACACCAGAATTATACAGAGTAGCTTTATTGATTTATACCTCTAAAGTTATAATGGTCAAGATATTTCTGTACTAAAATACATACTTCAAGGAATTCTCTGTTTCACCTCAGAGTAAAAGTGCCATTGGAGGATATTTGGAAAAGTATAGATGACTGACTACAATAGTGAAGGTTATAAAGAATCCAGTAATGGTGGGGTGAATAATCCAGTCACAAGTTGTCTGCGCAGATTTGTCATGTCTGTGCTGGCATCATCACTTGCTGTGGAATATGAGAGGCCTCACCATGCCTGCCAGGACCTTGGGAAGCTGGGAGGCAATGACCTCTGACATCATCTCTGGGAACTCCACTCTCATGGCGTCGGCCTGGATGAAGGTGCTCAGACAGTACAAGTTGACCTTTTTCACTATCTGTCAGGAAAGAGACATTCATGCTCATTAAAGCAGCAGTAAGATTAAGGCTTGAATCAGTGCGGGTGTACTCAGACTGCGTGGGAGCGTACATCGTGCATGGCGTCCATCAGCTTGGTGAGGTGGTAGAACCGCTGCGAGCTGGCCACCAAGCCCTTCTCCCTCATGTGGATGGCCTTGGTCAGCTCCCGGATGTAGCTTTGTCTCATGTCTTCAAATGCTGCCTGACTTCTGAGTCCCTCAAGAGGCACTGAGAACAAACAGGACACTTAAAGATTTAAAAATCTATCCATCCATCCATTCTCATCCGCTTATCCTGGGCCGGGTCGCGGGGGCAGCAGGGTAAACAGGGCATTCCATTAAAAAATAAATTCTCTAAAAAGCATATGCTTGTTCACAGTGATGCAATGCAACTATTTTTTACTCTAGTACAGGGATAGACAACCTGTGGCTCTTCAGGCCGTCTCAGTGGCTCCCTGTTGCTGTGACAAAATAATTATGAGAAATTAATTACTGACTCCTTTACATTTTTATTTGTATTTATCATTGGCGTCGACCCATTGGAATTTGTATTCTTCAATTGTAAACATGTCCAGCTAATATATGGCATTAAGTCTAGTTTTGAGTTTTTCTAGCTAGACTAGCACAGATTCCAAATCTCCTGAGATATTTCTTCGGTATCCAGCCTCTCATTTGCACTTTGGGCCCTCACTGCATTCTTACCAAATTATATTAATAAATGCTCATTATGGCCTATTAGTAATGTTGATAGGCTAATTTAGACTGAGTGGGCTGTTTTTCATTTTCATTTCATTGTAAGGCTCAAAATTAAGGTCTGCGGCTCCATTTTGACATTTTTTCTCCTTTTTTGGCCAAAATGGCTCTTCTGTTAGTAAAGGTTGCAGACCCCTGCTCTAGTACAATTTTGAGGTTCTTGTACTTTACTTGAGTTCTTCTGCTTCACTATATTTTGAGGCAAATATTGTACTTCACTCCACTTCATTTAGCTGACAGCTTTGGTTACTTTTCAGGTCGAGATTTAACATAAAAAATGATAAATTGAAAGTTTTTAATTCAACCTTATAACAGTATATTAAAGTAATTAAAATGAGTCATGTATTTACAAAAAACCCACTTCATACATTAATACATCAATAATAATCCAGAAATATATTTGGAATATATAAAACAATCTGAGTGGGGCCATTCTGCATAACGAGTACTTTTACTTTTGATGCTTATACTTTTGTACTTTAACTCAAGTTAATTTTGAATGCAGGACTTTTACTTGCAATGGAGTAATTTCACAGTGTGGTATTAGTACTTTTACTGAAGTAAAGGATTTGGATACTTTTTCCACCACTACTTCTACATATACATATAAATGATATACAAACAATGATTGTATAACAGTGATTAGTCTGTTTTAAAAGCTACACAAACACTGAGAAAATATAAAAGATCAAGACCATTTGAGAGGCTGCTATTAAAATGTTTTTCAGTTGGTGTAAAAATAGGGCTTGATAGCAGCTGCTACATAAATCTTGTCAAGGTCCAGTCACTCTGTAAAACACTCCTTTTATTGTGTGACTGTACAGTACTTGATCCTCAAAGCTTCACATCTCTGTTTGCAACACTGTATATAATGAGGGTGCTTAAAAAGGTCATCATACGGTAAAAAGTGAGTTATCTTGAGTCAGGAAGTGTGGCTTTTTACCTGTGCTGAGTAATATAATGGCTTTCATGCAGAGAAACTCCTCGCGGGTAACTTGGAGGTTTGTGAACTCCTGAGGGATGAACTGAATCGCCAGGCAGAGGTCGTAAATCGGAGATCTCCTCATTTGATCCCTGACAGATAAAAATGTAAAGTTGTTAAGATTTCTGAACAGTCAAGAACGTAATTTTTAATCTAAAATCATAGCTTTGTGAATAAACGATATGATGATTACTTACTGACTGAGAACCAGGTCAGGTGCAAAGTATAAAAATTCACTGGTGACATTCTGATAGGAGCGCCAGCCCAGAGAGAAGACCATCAGGTTCATCCACGAGTACTGGATGAGGGTCATCTGATCGTTGATGTGTAGATTTCGGAACCCTTAAAAAGAAAATCTGGTATTATTTTTTTCATAGTAGATGACAAAACACCTGTGCACTAACGTAAAAATGACTGAACGCAACTTGGAATCACTTTTCTCATAACAGCATTAATGGCATTGCAAAGCTTTCTCTCTCATCCAGTGTTTGGCTGAGACCTTCGGGGACACCTGCCAGTGCATCCCCATGGCAACAACTGTGGTGACCCTGAGCCGTGGAGCCGTTACCTGGCAAAGACTTGGACCACTTGACGATCCACAGCAGCTGTTTCTCACACAGCCTGTTGAGGCTGTTGAGGAGAAGATGCGGGACATCGGACTGGCTGCTGTCGTAACCAGAGTACACCACCTCTGGTTCGATGTTTTCCAGGATGCTGAGGATCTGGTGGGAGAGGTGAATCTCACGGATGGCTGGTATGCAAGACATAGAGGTCAAGGCCTGATTGTCACTGGACATGGCCAAGTGGGACTGGAACATCAGGGACGGGGCCAAACCAAAGGCTTTCAAGGCCCCGAAGCGCTTCAGCTTCCTGCCTGTGACATAAGTACAAGGTCTGGTTAGATTTCATGACAAATTACACTATTTGTGCCAATACCACATCACAGAGTAAATTCACAATTTGCAAAAACATTTTGATTAATTTAAAGTTATGTTTTTGATCTTAACCCTCTGGAGACCATCTATTTATTGAAAATACACGTTTTATTTACAGTAATGACTTTATTTATATATGATATGTAGACAAGCTGAGAAAGCCAGTTGAAAGTTCAATCATAGGAGCTTTCACATTGTGCCATTTATGTTCTAGACCATTTTTAAAATGTGAATTTTCTTTCTACAATGAAAACTATTAGTATTTTTAATTTACATGCAAATAGACTGTTTTGTAGTTTTATTATTTATGATTATTTCTGCTGTTTTTGTGTGTATAAATGTTTAAAAAAAAAAATAATATATATTTTTTTTTTAAATGGTACATTTCCATAGAAACCTGTGTCTTTTGCTGGTATTTTCGGTTCGCGGCAGCTTTATATTTAGCTTTATACTTAATCAAACTAAAATGAAAAATCTGACTGTTTGTGTGGCGAAAAAGGAGCCATGCATGTGACGTAAGGACGGACTGAAAGATGCTAAACAGAGACAGAAATAAATGCATAGGAAGTTGACAAATTTGAACCAAAATCTCCTGGACTTCAGAGGTTTAATATTCTCTTTGGTGCAAATCCTGAATTCAAAGTGGAACTTGGTGGTACTTAATGAGTTTCTGATTTGCTATATGGCTGTATTAGCTCCACGTTTGCAAAAAGAAATCCAACCAAATAGTACCTCCGAGCATCATCCCAGCCTGATAGCACTTTCGGAGGCGACACGCAGGGCAATTTTTCCTCCGAATTTTGTCCACAATGCAGTCATTTCGCCCAGCGCAGAGATAGCTGTGATGGCCTGTTGAGTTAAAGGGTACAGACAATGCACACATTTTTAACAACACTTGATTTTCAAACATCTAGAGGAAAGGAGAGGCACATAATGAGGGAGGGAAAGTGTTGAAGAGCTCTTGACTATTAAAATGACTACAGCGTCTACACTGAGGCAGCGTTCTGAGGAGAGATCTAAAGAAGAAAATTAGATAGAAGCAAGGCTGTGAGGACAGAGTGACACGGCCATGCTGAGACATAGTGGCTCTTATATATCTCAAGTTGAAAGATAACGAGAAAAACAAGCCCAAGATGAAGAACACAGTGAACACTGGTCAATGTGATACTGTTGCTAATGACCTTTAACGACTACCATAGAAGGTCAGTCAAATTTAATGTGGTAACTCCCTTTGAGACCTGTGATAGCGCTTATTAGAGATTATGTAACAGCCTGTAGCCCCATCGTTAGTGTTTTTTATTTAATTTTTCATCTTGTAGTTGTTTAATCTTTTGTTTGCTGGGAACAAAGCCCACTGATAAACAGATAAAAAGTAAATAAGTGCACATAGGAGATACATTTTCATCCGGAACCACCCTAAAAATCAAGTATTATACATTATACAGCAGGAATAGTGTAATATAGTAACAACATGAAACTACACAAGCACCAAAAGAAAACGGGGAAAGATCCAGTGTCTCACTAAAGATCACGGGGAGATGAAAAACAAAGTGGGAGGCTGGATTAAACAGTCTGGCGTTTGATCAGCTGTCACTGGCCAGATGTTAAAAGGCATCTTGAAATAGAAAAAAAACTCTGGGAAAAAAAGCAGTTTACTGTCTGCTGCAGTGGAGGAGAGTGGAGCAGTCCAAATTCAGTATGTTTAACTTAATATTCAATATTTAACTTGAAGGGTCGACAAAAATTTAGAACTTAGAACATTTCCAAAAGTAGGTAATAGGTTTTCTTTGCTCACCTTCGACTGCTCTTTTAAAAAAGACTTTACAGCTCCCGCAGGTTAAGACTCCATAGTGGCAACCAGACGCCTCATCACCACAGATCACACACTGTCTCTGTGGTGGCATACTGGAAAACAGAAAACACACACTGATGAACTCATCCATCAAGCTTAATCAATATAAAAACTGCACATATATTCTGTCTGGAAGCACAAAACCCCTTATAAACTTTTTACATGCAGGTGAAATGCCATTGAATAAGTAACACGAAGGAGTAAATCATCTGAGTTTGATCCTTGTAAGTCAAGAACTACATGTTTCTTTAATTAAGTAGTTAATTCGTTTCCAAAGTAAGGTGAAGGACCATTAAGGAGTTTTTATTAAAATATGCAGTTGTAGAGCAAGAGATGATTAAAACACTATTATTATTATTATTATTATTATTATTATTATTATTATTATTATTATCATCATCATCATTTTTTATTATTTTAGGGACTTTCAACGACCCCAAAGTGACAAAACTGAAACCATGACCAAACTGGATAAGATGTCCTCATTCACTCTTATTTGTTTTCAAAACAAGTGAACTTGTTTCATAACGTTTTCAAGAGAGACAGATGGTAGTTTAGATACAGAGACAACATTAATGGCCAGACTGACTTATTACCATTACAAATTATTGGTCCTATAACATGTGATTAACGATCTGATTATCAATTTCTGAAGGGCTGTAATCTGTTTATATATTTTACCTGTTGCACAACAATATAGCAAACGTATATTACAAGTTAAAATGAGTTTTGATTAAAAAAGTCAAATGGAACTTAATATTTTAACCTGTGACTTTAAGGTGAAAGTTTATAGGAAGTCATGATTACCCTGGGAAAGCGGAGAAAGGTGAGTGGTTCCTCGGAGTCAGGGCCTGGCTTTGGATCCCTTCATAGCCGCTGTGTGTGAACTGCTCCTCGGTCAACCCTGCGGACTGGCACCAGTACTGGGGCTCAGCCGGAGACGTCTGCATCTGCCACCGGGGCATCAGTTGTTGACTTGTGTGCGTGTTGGCATCAAAGCTGACCACAGCCTTCCCGGTCAAACCGGACCTGGAGTCAGTCCTCACCTGGCTGAGCGCCGGAAGCGGCTCTGGCTGGTTCAGGTCGATCAGAAAGTTTGGAGAGCCCTCCAGCCCCGGCCGAGGACACGCAGCAGGCGGCGTGAAGCTGGTGGACTCCCCGTCACTAAGCCCCAGCTGCTGCTTCCTGTCCGTGTCACAGCAGGTGTCCAGAGCAGGTATCTCCGCTGACGGATCAAAGCTGGGGGTGTCCATGATCACAGAAGGCTCCTTCTCATCTTTGATGTACTTACACGCTGCGGTTGTGGAGGACAGGCTTAAACTTGCGCTTGACAAAATTTCGGATGTGGGCACATTCGTTCTCTGAACTCTTGCAAAATCTCCCCACTGCACAGTGTCACACTTCAGATAGTCACTGCCACGGTCATAAAAGTGTTTCCCAGCAAGTGAACCATCGAGTATGGCATAGTCTTTGAAAACTGCGCCGTCGCTGTTTGAATTGACACCGTGGAAAGCTATGCCAGCGTTTCCAAAATTACGCACGGAGGAGGACAGGCTAGTTAGGGTCTGTGACTCGTTAGATAGCTTATTATTAATGTACCCAACGTCAATCAAGTCACTTACTTTTGTATTGGTGGAATCAGCGATGGAAGTACTGATGGTGCTCATCCTTCCGTTTACTTTATTTTCCATTCTCTGAACTGCGAGGCGCGCAGAGGTTGGAGTGCGCCCGGAGGCTGGACGCTGTGTAAACTGTTGCTCAGAGACCTTCCTGTAATCCTCCTCCCAGCCGAGAAAAGGCTGTGACTACGTCTTTCTTTCACCTTTCACATATGAGGCTGTTCCGAACAACTTAACTGCTTTTAAGAAGAAGAAAAACACTTTAGTCTTTGTGGTGATGAGGGATTTAAAGTGCGCAATTATAAGATATTTCAGGAAAATACACCTGGCATATTAAAGTTAATTTCAAGTAATTTGTTTAAGTTCTTTTCCTTTTTCAAATATTACCAATAGATGTCCTTATTCGGACTAAATAGTCAATTCTCCAGAGGATGAATCACTGTGGAGCCCCTCTAGATATGTATGCTGTTACACTACCCTGACAGCTGACCTACAGTGAAATCTCCAGCCAATGAGGAGAATGGATCACTTCATTGTCAAGGGCCATTAGACTCCACCCTACTGTTAATGAATGAGGTAACATGACGACATTTTTGGCCAGAAGACAACATATTAGAGACAATGCGAGACAACCATACATCATACAATGTTGCACCAACTTAGTATTTATTCCCAAACTCATTCTTAGTCAGTCTTGTTGAGTTCAACTGAAGATCAAGACCCAATGATATATTATTAATATCAATATAATGAGAAAAGGGTTGCATGTGTTTGTAACCAAGACAGGTGGGAGAATAAGAGGACAATTACATCTAATTTGTGCTTTGAAGCTTTATTTGGGACACCATTATCAAGTATTAAGTGTTATCAGAATGTGTAAGGTCTGTAATAAAGTCAATGCAACTAGAATTTCCCAATTGACTTTGTCTACATTACATCATTCTTCATTTTTCTGTTAATTTCTTCTCAATTTTTGCACATTGACATTTAAAGTAACCTAAAAGTAAAGCTCTCTATTTTAGCATCATACTTTTGCTGTTAATTTGATCAAATGTGCAGGAAAAACTTTTGCATTGTGAAACATTTCACTATAAACTTACAATAATTAACTGGCATCAGCTTTGTCAGCAGAGTACTATATTTCTGATACAGTTTTTTTTTTTTACCGCAGTTTGTAATTACAGGGTATTACTAGAAATAAATTTGAAGTTTATCACTTTTTTGTATAATGGGAGATTGTGTGAGTTCTCCAATAAAGCCAACACAATTAGAAATGTGTTCACTAAACAAGATAGTTCTTTGTTAGTCTTTTTCGTTTTGCACATTCTCTTTTATTTATTTCACATATTTGATACATATTATTTTTTTCTGTCTCCTGTATGTTGTAAGGGAAATTGTGTCATATGGGATTCTCACCACCTCTGTAATCATGTAATTTACATGTCTGTTATCTTGGTTAGATAACATCGAGTGTTTGACTGTTTGATTTAATCAGCTGAGGGTGGATGCTGATTGATGTGCTCGTGATGCACACGAAGGCCTTGACCCAATCTCCTACGCAATTTGTCTGAAGATATCAGAGGGATTCTCATGCTATGGCCTACATAATATTGGATAACCTTTTCTTATTCATATCTACATGATGTGTTCTTCAAATGCTGTAATGGCCTACTTTACAGACAAGGCTTTAATCTGTAAATGACTCATGGTGTCCAATCTAAACCCAACCAAATTCCCGAAACTTCTTAGCTTAATCTTTTGATGCAAGTCTTTCCTGTGCGTCCAATGTACAGTTGGTGGCGCCTCAGACCTCATAGTCTCAAGCACTGAAACTATAGTTGTTTGTTTCCTTTTTCGGAAAAAGTATTGCTATTCTAAAGGATAAAGAAATCATTTCCCTTGGTCGGTGTGACTGTTCCTTATAAGTCTCTACTAAGGCTCCTTCAGTGTTGTTGTGATGGCTGTATTTGTATTACCTCTATGTAGTCTTGGGCTATTTTGTCCATTTTTGAATTCTTTTCATGTCTTTTTGTGTCTGTGTATGTCATTTTGTGTCTTTTTATAGTCATTTTGTGTCTTTTTATGGTCATTTTGTGTCTTTTTTTTAGTCATGTTGTGTCTTTTGGTGTCTTTTTTTAGTAATTTTGTGTCTTTTTATGGTCATTTTGTGTCTTTTTTTTAGTCATGTTGTGTCTTTTGGTGTCTTTTTTTAGTAATTTTGTGTCTTTTTTTGGTCATTTTGTGTCTTTTTTAGTCCTTTAGTCCAACATAAAATGTGATTTTGAGTCTTTTTTTAAACTTTCAAAACACTATCATGCTCAATAAAGAATTTTAAATGTTGCAAATGTGAACAAAAGTGTCAAATATAACATATAAGATGGTTACATCCAATTCTATCATTTTATGCTAAATATATTTGAGCTTGTCTCCAGTTTTACTTGGTATATCATCATCAAACTGAAACTGGCCTCATGGAGTTTACAGCCAGAACGTAGGGTACAGAACAGTAGGGCTCCATGCTGTTTTGTTTTCTATTCTGGATGTGATGAAGAAGTCATGATTTGGCGCTTTTAGAGACTCCAGAGGGTTAATTGTTTATGATAACTGTGTTTAAATGTTGTAACTTGTTTCTTTTTATGCTGCTTTCTTGGCCAGGTCTCTCTTGGAAAGGAGATTTTTTAATCTCAACTAGACTTTTACCTGGATAAATAAAGGATATATAAATAAATGTGATGCTTGTGGCTCAGGGTGAGCATCATCTTCTGGTACTTTTTAAATTTCATTTTTAATGCGGTGTTGTTGGGTAAATGCATTTTTACTGGGCCTCATGATGTTTATCTTATACAAAAAGCGTTGTACTCATTTCATCAGTGTAGCTTTTGTATAACTACCATGTCCCATTTCTTGTCCCCTCTCCTAAATGCTCCACAGCTTTGTCCAGGGACTTGACAGCTACAATCTGGTGGTAGCGTTTCCACTCCTGGCCTGGCTGTAGACGGAGGTGAGCTGTTTGTCTACCTGACAGGTCAGACTGTTCTCAGACATTTGTCCTGCCTCACAGCATGTGTGGGAGAGCACAGTAGCATCTGCTGCAGCGCTTTTAAAAACCCATAAACCCTCTGTACTGGAGCTAATCAACATGGATTGTCATGAATTAAACAGTATGCTTAAGTGATCAACATTTTAATAAAACACAACATTAAAAAAATCTAAAAGTTAATGTCCTGTATGAAAATTAAAACCAAAGTCCTGTTGATTGATTTTAAGGGTACATTGCAGAAAAAATCTCATCATAACTAGAGATTCACAGGAAGCTCTCAGGGCAGTAATTATCAACAAGCTTTCATTTATTTTTCTGTTATGTCTGACTTACGAACCTGCCACGGCCAAATCCAAACATATGCGTCTTTTTTCCTCTCTGAACTGCTTTTCTACTCCAGATGGAGAAATAGTCTCTAAATCAAACCACAGAAACAGCTGGTGACAGGCAGCACCCTCATATGTTAGCAGTCAGTAGTGCATATTAGTGTAACAGAGCCTGTGCAACAAGAAAAAAGTCCCATTAGTGCCACCATGTCATTAAATGTACAGATACAGGGACAGGGACGAAGAGGATTTGATTAATTCTCCTCCTAAAGGGATACATTTACATCAAGGAAAACAAATCATATTTGAAATACAGAATATACATTGTTATCAGTTGGCTTTGTCCAAAGATGTGTGTTAAATCTCCATAACAGCTCTTTGAGAGTGCATTGTGTCAAGTAAATCCTTCTTTCTTTTTCAATTTTTTAAAGAAAGTATAGCCAGCTCATTCTTCTTCTCTTCTTTCTGCCGAGCATGCATGACTTCTCCCAGTTGTCTGATGAGTTTTGCCAGTTTCTCCATGTCGTGCTTCGTGCTTTCCAACAGCTCATAGCGGAGACTGGAGATGTCCTGTTTGATCTCCTTCAGTTCACCTGTGAAACAGTAAGTAAAACAGTGTCAAATTCAATTTTGTAATTTGGTGATCCTGAAGAAAAGCACAGTATATTTACGGAGCCCCCCAGGGGACACGGGAAAAAAAAAATGATGGTTGAAAAAAAAAAAAGGGACGGACTTTTGCGAGATCCCGAGATACTTTTGCGAGATCCCGAGATAGTTTTGCGAGATCCTGAGATACTTTTGCGAGATCCCGAGATACTTTTGCGAGATCCTGAGATACTTTTGCGAGATCCCGAGATACTGACCAAAGAAGAGGAGCAATGGAGGAGCGATATTCGCCTATTTTCCGGCCTTCTAACTGGAATAGCGTCACGAAAACCGCACCAATTTCCCCCAGGATGGTTTTATTTTGTACAGAAAACTAAGACTGACATTTCACAGGCTTGATCAACTCCCCAAAATCAGCGAGTCTGGCGAAAGATTAAAGTAACCGGGCCGAATATACGTCCTAGTGCCCAACGGCAGCCAGAGTGCTTAGGGACCGTCGCAAAAGTGCAACGTCTTTCTTTTCTATTTTTAATAACTCACTGGAAATTCATCTAATAAACACCAAACGACTTCTGATGTGTTCATGAACTCACTGTGGACTTCCCACACCCTTTATTTTCAATACACACCTTTTCAATTCCTTTTATTCAGTGTGTACAATATTTAAGCCTTTTATTTTGTAATAGCTCTCTTGTTTTTATAGATATCAACACCAAACCACTTCTGATGTGTTCATGAATTCATTGTGGATTTCCCACAACCCTTTATTGTCATTAAAAACTCTTTCAATTTTTTTAAAAGGCATAAGTAATCAGTATATATAATTATTTCATATCTTAGGCTTTTATTTTGTAATAGCTCACTTGATTTTATAGATATCAACACTAAACCACTTCTGATGTGTTCATGAACTCATTGTGGATTTCCCACAACCCTTTATTTTCAATAAACCCCCTTTTTTAAAGGCACAAGTAATATGTGTGTATAGTTCTTTCATATATAAGGCCTTTCTTATTTGATAGCTGTTTGAATCAGTCACAACCCTTTAGTTTCAAGCAAAACCTTTACAAGTTGTTTAGATATAAGGAGCAATAAGCATGTATATTCTATTCGTACTTAAGGCTTTTATTTTTTAATAACTCACTTGTTTTTCTACATATCGACTTCAGAACACTTCTGATGTGTTCATGAACTCACTATGAAGCTTCCACAGCTTCTTGCTTTCCTTTAAAACCCTTACAAGATTCTTAGACATCATTCATTTCTTTACATTTCTCATTTTTTATTTTGACTTCACTGTTCTTTTTCTTCAAAATTGCTGCTGTTAATTCAGGTCAAGCATGCAAATTGTCATTCAAGCATGACACATACAACCTTTCAGGTAGTTTAGCATTAATTGCAAGCTGTTAAAGCAAAGTGAATAAACAAAAATATGATTACTACAGCCACAAGTATGCATCTGTACTTGACCATCAGCTCGTGATGCTTTCCAAAACAGAAAATCGAGAACAACTATAGCAAGCAATAGTGAGGAGTTAAAATACTAAGAGCAGTCTTTGTCTTTTGTTGAACATAGTCATATATAAATTGGGCTGCACAGTAATTAAATACGTAAATTACATTTTTATTCATTGTCTTACAGATGTCTTATGATTGGTGACACACTGGAAGGAATGGTATCTGAAATTTAAAGTGTTTGTTTTACGACAATAAAGGATGTGGGGAATCCACAATGAATTCATGAACACATCAGAAGTGGTTTGGTGTTGATATCTATAAAAACAAGAGAGCTATTACAAAATAAAAGGCTTAAATATTGTACACACTGAATAAAAGGAATTGAAAAGGTGTGTATTGAAAATAAAGGGTGTGGGAAGTCCACAGTGAGTTCATGAACACATCAGAAGTCGTTTGGTGTTTATTAGATGAATTTCCAGTGAGTTATTAAAAATAGAAAAGAAAGACGTTGCACTTTTGCGACGGTCCCTAAGTACTCTGGCTGCCGTTGGGCACTAGGACGTATATTCGGCCCGGTTACTTTAATCTTTCGCCAGACTCGCTGATTTTGGGGAGTTGATCAAGCCTGTGAAATGTCAGTCTTAGTTTTCTGTACAAAATAAAACCATCCTGGGGGAAATTGGTGCGGTTTTCGTGACGCTATTCCAGTTAGAAGGCCGGAAAATAGGCGAATATCGCTCCTCCATTGCTCCTCTTCTTTCGTCAGTATCTCGGAATCTCGCAAAAGTATCTCGGGATCTCGCAAAAGTATCTCGGGATCTCGCAAAACTATCTCGGGATCTCGCAAAACTATCTCGGGATCTCGCAAAAGTCCGTCCTTTTTTTTTTTTCACCCATCATTTTTTTTTTTTTTTCACCCATCTTTTTTTTCCCGTGTCCCCTGGGGGGCTCCGTATATATTAACCCTCTGGAGTGCATCTATTTATTGAAAATACACGTTTTATTTACAGTAATTACTTTATTTATATATGATTTGTAGACAAGCTGAGAAAGCCAGTTGAAAGTGCAATCATAGGAGCTTTCACAGTGTGACATTTTGTGTTTCTGCAAATAGACTGTTTTGTAGTTTTATTATTTTTTCTGCTGTTTTTGTGTGTATAAATGGTAAAAAAAAAAAAAAAAAAAAAAAAAAAAACAACACTTGTGTCTTTTGTTTGTATTTTCGGGTCCTGGCAGCTTTATACTTTGTGAATTCAAATAAAATGAAAAATCTGACTGATAGCCAAGTTTGTGTGGAGAAATATGGAAGAATTATCCTATCTTTATTCAAGAGAGTAGATTTTCAGTTTGAGAGCATAATTTGTCTTTCTCGTGCTCAGATTTGTTCTCCTCATGCTCACATTTTGCGCTCGCACTCAGATTTCTGCTGCTTTCTTTCAAAATGTATGCGTGCACTTAAAAATCACATGCTCGTGCTCACATTTCTTCTGCTTGGACACAAACATTTCGCTCGCACTCAAATATGTCCTGTGCTCGCTCAAATCTAAAGTCTACGCGCTCAGATCTCAACTCTGCGCTCTCAAAACTTTTGTGCTCGGACTCAGAACACGCACATCCTCTCAGGTTGAGGTGTCTGCTCAGACTGAACGATGTCCCGCCCTGCGCTTAAACTAGTGTGTTTCACCAGCCAATAGGGAGACAGCTAGATTGTGACCCCGTCTTAGGTGCGTTGCCTCGCCTTTTTGAGCGCTCCGTCGGGGCGGGTATATGGTCTGTTTGTAAAACTGCTTCTCTCTTAAAATACACCAATTGACCATATTAGCCAGCTATTTGAATCGTCACCTATTTAAGACGCAGCATATTTATGTAGAATTAATCTTAAGTAGTCCTAAAAAGAGTTATCGTAGTTTAGATTATATATATATATATTTTTAATTATTATTTATATATATATATTTATTGTTTTTTATTTTTCACCTGTTCAGTGGTGTCACGATAGTCCAGTGGTGAAGGATGCTGGCATCTGTTGCATTTCAAACCATGGGACGCCGGTTCGCATCCCGTCCGCTGCACTCTTGCTGCATGTCTTATTATGATTTACATTTTTAATTGATAAATTAATGTAACAGTAATACAATCCGTGTAACCAGCTGCTTCTCTTATTGAAACGTTTAACAAGAGATGATGGGTAAATAGACTTGGCTACGTGATTAAAAAGGTATAATGAAAAATACACTATGATGATGATAATGATTTGAGGATAACATTTGTGCGTGTAATGCAGTGTATCACCGTCCTATTTACGCGGTCAAAGCCAGGGAGCGCGTAATTAGGCTAATGTTGGTAATACTTTCACTTTCACAAGAAGAAGACTTTGAGCAGGATTCGGAGCGCGGCAGCGAATGAATGGGAGACAGATGGATGGCCAAAGACCTCAAGTAAGTTCATTGCTAAATGTTGCTACAACTCAAAACACTCGTACTCATCAACATATATAGCGGGCCTTTGTCGGCACTAGGGACAGCAACTCATTATGAATGAAGTGACGTCAGCGGGGATTCCCTTCAGCTCGCGCATCATTATGTGTGCCGACCTGCCGCTGGTACGATCATACGTTGCCAATTATTGTACTTTCGTTGTATATATGTTGATAAGTACGAGTGTCAAAATGATTACGGTACTGTTATTGAAACTACTGTATATGTTCGATGCGTTTTGAGTTGTAGCAACATTTAGGCCTAGCAATGAACTTACTTGAGGTCTTTGGCCATACATCTCGTCTCCCATTCATTTGCTGCCGCGCTCCGAATCCTGCTCAAAGTCTCCTTCTTGTGAAAGTGAAAGTATTACCAACATTAGCCTAATTACGCGCTCCCTGGCTTTGACCGCGTAAATAGGACGGTGATACACTGCATTACACGCACCAATGTTATCCTCAAATCATTATCATCATCATAGCGTATTTTTCATTATACTTTTTTAAATCACGTAGCCAAGTCTATTTACCCATCATCTCTTGTTAAACGTTTCAATAAGAGAAGCAGCTGGTTACACGGATTGTATTAATGTTACATTAATTTATCAATTAAAAATGTAAATCATAATAAGACATGCAGCAAGAGTGCAGCGGACGGGATGCGAACCGGCGTCCCATGGTTTGAAATGCAACAGATGCCAGCATCCTTCACCACTGGACTATCGTGACACCACTGAACAGGTGAAAAATAAAAAACAATAAATATATATATATAAATAATAATTAAAAATATATATATATATATAATCTAAACTACGATAACTCTTTTTAGGACTACTTAAGATTAATTCTACATAAATATGCTGCGTCTTAAATAGGTGACGATTCAAATAGCTGGCTAATATGGTCAATTGGTGTATTTTAAGAGAGAAGCAGTTTTACAAACAGACCATATACCCGCCCCGACGGAGCGCTCAAAAAGGCGAGGCAACGCACCTAAGACGGGGTCACAATCTAGCTGTCTCCCTATTGGCTGGTGAAACACACTAGTTTAAGCGCAGGGCGGGACATCGTTCAGTCTGAGCAGACACCTCAACCTGAGAGGACGTGCGTGTTCTGAGTCCGAGCACAAAAGTTTTGAGAGCGCAGAGTTGAGATCTGAGCGCGTAGACTTTAGATTTGAGCGAGCACAGGACATATTTGAGTGCGAGCGAAATGTTTGTGTCCAAGCAGAAGAAATGTGAGCACGAGCATGTGATTTTTAAGTGCACGCATACATTTTGAAAGAAAGCAGCAGAAATCTGAGTGCGAGCGCAAAATGTGAGCATGAGGAGAACAAATCTGAGCACGAGAAAGACAAATTATGCTCTCAAACTGAAAATCTACGCTTTTGAATAAAGATAGGATAATTCTTCCATAGAGAAACAGGAGCCATGCATGTGATGTAAGGACAGACTGAAAGATGCTAAATAGACAAAAACAAAGTGCATAGGAAGTTGACAAATTTGAACCAAAATCTCCTGGACTTCAGAGGTTTAAGAAAAAAACCCTGCTGAACTTACCTTCATTTATTTCATCATTGTCTTTATCTCTCTGTGCTTTTAAGATGTATCTTTTGATGAGGCGATTCATTATATCCTGTTAAAAAGAATAGAAGATTTAAGTATTCTCCTGATGAACTAATTGTTCCTGCAAATCCAGAGTTAGTTAAGAAAAAAGAAGAACATCTGTCGGCTTGTTTCAGTCAGCACGTTTGATTATATCCGTTTTGACTGACACGTCATATTGGTGCTTCATGGTCCGGGTACTATAGTATAATTCCTTTTTCTGTCCAAACGAAAATACGAAAAAAGGAAAACAGTGCCCCCTTTTCCTTTTTTCGTTTTAAACCAAAAATGAAAAAACGGATTTTGCTATCAGCATCAAAAAACGAAATAACCAAACAACCTAAATGAAATAACGGCCGTTATTTGTTTTTTGCAAATTCATTTTTCCTTTTTTCGTTTCTCATTTATTGATATGACGTCGGACACATCGGAAGCGGAAAAATAAAAGTCCCGTCAAAATAAAAGTCCCGTATTAATAAGTACTTATTATCGAGCATAAAAAAAGGGGAAAAAATGTATCATCATACACTAGTATAAGCTACTGTTCTCTGAACCATGCATGGTTCACATTTATTAACATAATTATTATTGATTATTGATTATAATTATAACTAAAGCCAGGCCTAACGCCATAAATGAAAGCTATCGCTATGAAAGAGTTTTTTTTTTTTTTCAAGATAAATGAAGTAGGACATTAAAAGATTCCCTTTGATTAGCACACTCAGAACATTGTCATATCATTTAATTACAGCCATAGCCTGACGTTTGGGAAGCCTATCTGACCACATGTTATACAGCCCGGTCGCCGGTGCTGATCGCTTCTGAAGTACTTTTATGTTGTTTATCTTATCACCATGGCAACGCGTTGTCACCGGCAACTTGTCAGCATAGTGACGAACGGGCAGCAGCTGCAGTGACAACCTCACACACATTATAAACATAATAATTATTGAAAATGAGAATTTGTGAGGTTATCGCTTCAGTGCTGATGTTTAGCCAGGGTGGCATCGCAACGCAGCAGCTGCATCATAATAAATCCCTGGAATATGGGGGAAGCTTGCTCGCGATCGCAGCTCCTTTGATGAGAGCACAAAGCTCAGAGCCGGACAATAACCGGAAAATAAAATCAGTTAACTCTAACCGGGGCTAAAGGTTTTGTTGAGCCGGAACATGAACACAGAGCCTGGTTGAGCCTCCACCGTACTAAAGCCCTCAGGTCTAGTCTTCATGTAATAACAGCGCTACCCTGTGGCTAAACATCAGCACTGAAGCGATAACTTCACAAATTCTCATTTTTAATAATTATTATTTTCATAATGTGTGTGAGGTTGTCGCTGCAGCTGCTGCCCGTTCGTCACTATGCTGACAAGTTGCCGTTGACAACGCGTTGCCATGGTGATAAGATAAACAACATAAAGGTACTTCAGAAGTGATCAGCACCGGCGACCGGGCTGTATAACATGTGGTCAGATAGGCTTCCCAAACGTCAGGCTCACCCGCCGCCTATGGCTGTAATTAAATGATATGACAATGTTCTGAGTGTGATAATCAAAGGGAATCTTTTAATGTCCTACTACTAAAAAACAAACTCTTTCATAGCGATAGCTTTCATTTATGACGTTAGGCCTGGCATTAGTTATGATTATAATTAATAATCAATAATAATTATGTTAATAAATGTGAAACATGCATGGTTCAGAGAACAGTAGCCTATGCTAGTGAACACAGTATAGGCTACTATAACTAATGCCTGGCTCACCCGCCGGCATTAGTTATGATTATAATTAATAATCAATAATAATTATGTTAATAAATGTGAACCATGCATGGTTCAGAGAACAGTAGCTTATACTAGTGTACGATTATACGTTTTTTAATCCTTTTTATGCTTGATAATAAGTACTTATTAATACGGGACTTTTATTTTGATGGGACTTTTATTTTTCCGCTTCCGATGTGTCCGACATCATATCAACAAATGAGAAACGAAAAAAGGAAAAATGAATTTGCAAAAAACAAATAACAGCCGTTATTTCATTTAGGTTGTTTGGTTATTTCGTTTTTTGATGCTGATAGCAAAATCCGTTTTTTCATTTTTGGTTTAAAACGAAAAAAGGAAAAGGGGGCACTGTTTTCCTTTTTTCGTATTTTCGTTTGGACAGAAAAAGGAATTATACTATAGTACCCGGACCCTTCATCGTACATTGTATAAACAGCATAAAGTGTCCTTTATTTATAAGGTAGGCCAACTAAAATATGTTTAAAGTTAAAATAACATTAGATTATTTATGTTCTGCTTATGTGTACAAAACTTTACACTGTAAAAAAAAACAACGGTAAAAAAAAACGGCAGCTGTGGTTTCCAGAACTTTACCGTAATAAATATGGTGCAACTTTTTGGAATATTACAGAAAAATATATTAGCACTGTTGATTTCCCGTTAAAGATTGCCATTTTATTCCATATTTTACCATAAAAAAAATAAAATGTTTTTCCATCAAAAGAAACGCTGTTTTGCCATATAATTGACAAGAAAATACTTTATAAATGCTGCATAAATTAAAGATTTTACCATTAAATATTAAGTATATTTCTGTTAGAGATATGGTCTTAAAAGATTTAACAGTGAGAAAAAGTATTTTTACAAAAAAAAATGCAAAAATGACGGCTTGTATATTTATTACAGTATATTTTTTGCTACAAACACGGTGTCAGTGTATTTTACAGTGGATTAATGTATTTTTTTTTATAAAAATGTAAAAAATACTGTTTTGGCAGATATATACATTCACGGTATTTAATTGTTACTGAAACTGAATTAACCCATTTACATTTACGACATTTTTTACACAGAGGAAAGATTCAGCAGCTCAGTTATTAAAAGGTTAATGAGCATTAGGGAAATTAAAACTGCTTTACTTGGTGATGAGTTGGACAAAGTGATGTTTCCACACTCAGATCCTCCTGTTGCCTCAACTAGGATTAGAAACAGCAATAACAAAGAGAAAAGCCCTGTTAATACTTATGGCACATTCTTACACCTGCAACTTATAAATGTGACACCAGAGGGCCCTGTAGGCCTTGAATCAGAGTAAACCTTATAGAATTAAAAATGTTTGTAGCCATTCATTTGCAATCAAAAATAACCAAAAACAGATATTTTATGTCAGCAGCTGATGCTTCACCTTGTTAAGCTCCATCTCATCATTTGTGTTTTGATCGCTTTTGACCTTAGGCGCATCCCAGAGAAATTCCCTTATTCCCAGCAGGAGGGAAGCGACCGACTTGGGGCTGGGGACAAGGTTGAAGGGCACAGGCAGTGTACCGCCATGCTCAAAGTAGGAGAACCAGAGTTTAGCTCTGGCAAACTTCCACTCAACATCAGCTTCATTCTGACAGGGTAAGAAGGGGAAAGAGACATTTGATGAGCAAAAAGAAGTAAATCGACTTACATGTTAAACCTCTGAAGTCCAAGAGATTTTGGCTCAAATTTGTCAACTTCCTATGCATTCATTTCTGTCTGTGTTTAGCATCTTTCAGTCTGTCCTTACATCACATGCATGGCTCCTTTTTCTCAACACAAACTTGGCTATCAGTCAGATTTTTCATTTTATTTTAATTAACAAAGTATAAAGCTGCCAGGAACATAAAATACAAACAAAAGACACAGGTGTCTATGGAAATGTTCCTTTTTTTTAATTTATTTTTTTTACCATTTATTCACACAAAAACAGCAGAAAAATAATAAATAATAAAACTGCAAAACAGTCTATTTGCATATAAATTAAAAATAGTAATAGTTTTCATTGTAGAAAGAAAATTCACATTTTAAAAATGGTCTAGAAACATAAATGTCACACTGTGAAAGCTCCTATGATTGCACTTTAACTGGCTTTCTCAGCTTGTCTACATATCATATATAAATAAAGTTATTACTGTAAATAAAACATGTGTGTTTTCAATAAATCAAATATAGAGCACATATACAAAACTGGACTGACATTTGAGAACTTTAGAGAAAGTTAAACACTATTGTTCAACAGAATTATTTCAAAAACAATAATGATCTAACAACAAAATTGTTGTCATCATTGACAATATATGAGACCCTAAAATAAACACTGGTTACCTCAATTTCTTGGAAGGAGCTGTTGAACATGGCAATGAGCATGTTCAGCAGGACAATCACCATGATGATGTTGTAAACTCCGTACAGGATGTAGCCAATATTCTCAATGAACTTGTGGTCGATGTTAATGACCACTGATTTCACTTCTGACAAGCCAAAGATGGCCCAGAATAGCGTTTTAAAACTCTCTTCCAGCCTGGAGAAATATTGAGAATTGGATAAATGTAGTGCAATCAATGTGTTAGTCTTACATCATATTAATTCAACACAGATTGTATCCAAAAATGCACATTTTCAAGGCTTTCAATGCATTATTGCAACAATTGTAATCAACACTCACGTTGTAAAGGCATCGTTGTGCTTGGCTCCGAGGTAGTACGAGTACAGATTGAACATTCCCACCATGAAAGCCACAAATACTGTTATGAAAATCACCATAAACTTAAAGATGTCTTTTACTGTTCTTCCCAGAGAGATCTGCAGAGGCCCGAAGCTCTCATTAGCAGGCAGGATGTACGCAATGCGAGAGAAACTCAGCACAACTGCAATCGCATAGAGGCCTTCAGAAATAAGCTGCGGGTCGGAGGGCATCCAGTTCATTCGGGCTGAAAATAAACAAATGCAGAATGTTTCATATGGTAAACTTTCACTCCATTTCGTTAAAAAAACTGTATAATTCTTATTCTCAGAACAAAATTCACCCTGGGTATTTTAATAATGAATTACCCAGAAAATCAGAGAGTCGAAAATGGTGATAATACTTTACAGACTAAGGAAAAGTATTTCTTTATATATAAATATATATATATATGTGTGCGTGTGTGTGTGTGTGTGTGTGTGTGTGTATATATATCACTCCATTTAGTTGAAAAACTGTATAATTCTAATACTCAGAACAAAATTCACCCTGGGCATTTTAATAATGAATTAGCCAGAAAATTCGATAGTTGAAAACTGCTGTGATAATACTTTACAGAGATACAGACTAAGGAAAATTATTTATTTATTTATTTATTTTTAAATAGATTTCCTGTTCTGACTAAGTCATGGAAGGGAATAAATAATCAATTTAACATCAATAGATGTATAAATACTTAAAACAAAAAATGTATATCCATTGCAAAACTGATGCAACCTTAAATTCAAATAACAGTACAGTTTATATATATATATATATATATATATATATATATATATATATATATATATATATATATATATATATATATATATAAATATATGTATATATATGTATATTCAGCAATTCTTTGGTCCACACTTACCCAGCTGGAAATACTGTATCTCAAAGGGCAGGGTCATGTTGGACAGGTCAGTGTAGTGCTTGTCAACATAACACTGGGCAGAATATGCATGCCAGAATGCCATTAATCTGGCAATGAAAGATGTCATAAAAATGGCCAAAATACTGAAGTCGAGAAGGTTCCAGGGCTCTGAGATGTATTCCCGGATGTCCTGCGACCAAATATCTTTACATTCTTTCCAGATCTTCCCTGTAGGAACAGAAAAAAACACACATTTGGTTGACGGTCACACAGTTTCTCATAATAGCTGATATGATTTGAACAATATAAACATGATAAAATAAATAGATAGCCAATTTACACTGGATTCTGTGACCCTGTATACTGGCAAAGTGTGTGTGATATGGCTCCAAAGTATTGACTACAGAGCTAAGTGAAGTGTCACCTTGCTTTTTCCATCTTTGGAAAAGTCATTGTCAGTCTGATTTATTATGGTGTGTGGTTAAGAATACATAATTATCTATGTGGGCAATTTCCTGTCTTGATGGATGTTTGGAGATTTATAACCCTTCAATGACATGTCATATCCTTGACCCCGTATGCACAGCAGAGTGGTGTAATTGTAAAAGTGTGGGAGTGTCAGAAAGATGGGAGAGGAATAAATTAACATAATAAGAAGATACACTAACATAACAGAAAAAGACTTGACAGCTAGTTGTTATTGTATCAAAGAATGTGGAAGTAAAAGGGAGGAGTGGGGGTAGTTTACTCTCATGACCTATGACCCAGGATATGATGAGAATCTCCATCCAGGTGAAGGGGGTGGTCTTCATACGAAACAGTTGTGAAGGGTAATCGTGGGCGGTCATGTTAGGCAGCAGCGATGTTCCCTCAAAGCGGTCTGCTGCGTTCAGGACCAGTAGGCACAGAAATATCATGAAGGAGGCAGCATGGGCCACGAACTTCAGGAACGGTCCACACATGAGTTTCCCTAACTGACACAGGTCAGAGAATCACAAACAGAGCAATTTAACACGAGGGCTGGGCGAGATTATGATATATATTGTCAAAATTATATTAAAAAGTGTCCATTGTTTATATTTTAAATAGTTTATATTGCCATGTCATAAACAAATAGCATCTGAACTATGTTATGACATTAGTTATGTCCTTTGTATAAACCCACAACCCTGTCATATTACTGCCTTATAAAGTTTTGTGGCTAATGTGCTAGCAACATCGGCACATCCAGCAGACATGGAGCAACATTGTAAGTCCAATATTCAGTCACATGTTGCTGTGTCCCCATGATAAATGGTTGGAACTGCGTCAGGCTTTAATATGAGTTTTATGGCAAAACCAGGCGGCAACCTCCGGGTCTGAGCAGGGAGGCAAACCAGGAAGTGCCTTAAGCTGCATTCTATTGAAAATTCCAGCAGAGGGCGCTAAGTTTGGCTGCAAAAAAAAAAAATCTGTCCATTCATTTCAATAAAAAATTTGAAAACTTCTCACTTTTTTTTATGACCTCAGAATTTTTTTTAGTACAACAGTACTGTCTGAATAGCTAGTAAAATATCTTCTTTAAGACAATTTCATGTTAATAGTTCTAATAATGGCCCCGTTTAGAAGAAAATAGAAGATAAAGAATCATACGATTTGGGGCATGGCTACCTTTGATTGACAGGTCACTAACAAGGCGAGCCGTCATCAGGAGAGAAGCAGAGCAATGCGTATCCACGGCAACGTGTCAATAAAGTTATATGCAACGTTATATAGATTAAAAAAAGGACGTTTATCGGTTTGGTCTCATAACTTTAACCCTTTCACTGTATTTTCACTTAATGACAGTTTATTTGAACGTTTTGTTCAGTAAAAATGTCTTGTTCAGCGTTTGGTTGGACTAACAGACACTCCAAGGAGTTACTGTTCAGTTTTCTGAGGTAAGTAACATACATTTTGTTTTTGTTTTTTGCTAACAAAAACTAACATCCCAGTTAATGCTAATGTGAATTAGCAGCGGCTTCTCTCAGTCAGGTTGAGGTGACCAGATATGGTCTGCTCCCCGTATCGGAAACAAGATGGCGACGAGTGTAACACTGAAACGCCTTTGATGCCTCAAACAGGCCACAAACCAATGGGTGACGTCACGGTGACTACGTCCATTATTTATATAGTCTATGGGCAAAACCCACCCTTTTGGGGTACATTTATTCAAAAGGTGCTCTGAAAAATGGCCAGTTTATTCCAAGTAAACTGAACCAATTGTCTTGAATTTTCCCATCATTTCGTACAGACCTGAAGGCTCACAATTTCTCCTTTTGCAGCTTTGCAACCAAAAACCTTACACATCTCTACTCTCGTTAGAAAATGTCAAACTTAACAGCTCACTTGTAAATTACTATCACGTAGCAACACCTGGCTCCTCTGATAACATTACCCTTGTTGTGCTGCAGCATACAGATTGAACTAATCCTGCAAGATAACAGGATTGGTTCCATCTGTAAGTGATGTACGAGTTGTCTGACTCTGTGTTTTTAAGACTGGTACACTGCAGTACCAAGGTGAATTGCAAAAAAACCCACCATATGGACATGTTATCAAGGTTAAATGCTCGATTTTCATTGGTATTCAAACAGTGTATGACTTTGGTGAAACTGACCTTACTTGACGGTGCTATCCAGTACATAAAGGACAGCACAGGCAACCCAACAGCTACACCAAGGACCAGCAGGATTTTAACGGCTGTGGTTTGCTGACGCACTCCAGACAAGTTCTCGTACCAGATGGAGAGGAGTTGCTGTTGGCAGTTTGGATGAGCCACAAACTGTCCCATAGGCGATATGTGTTAGGAGAGAGAGAGAGAGAGAGAGAGAGAGAGAGAGAGAGAGAGAGAGAGAGAGAGAGAGAGAGAGAGAGAGAGAGAGCAAAGGAGAAGGATTATTTGGGCGAGGGAAAACGCAAGCTTGAATATGAAAAACAATCCTAAAACATAAATGATAGGCACCATCCCCAAAGCGGCTAAGCTATGCAAAAGCAATCATAAGTAGGTTATACAAAGTATTGAAAAGAGAAAGTGTACACTGCAAAAAAGGTGTGTCTAAAAACAAGATAAAAACACTAAATCTGAGGGAAATGATCTTTCTGCATTGGCAGATAATTTCACTTGACAAGATTTCTTGAATTAAGATTGTTAAATCTAGAAATAAGCATGTTGTACGCTTAAAATAAGAAATTAACTCTTAAAACAAGATAAATTACACTGTAAAAAATATTTGTAGAAATTACAGTAAAACTGTCAAATTGCATGAGAAATAGGGTGTAAAATAGAAAATTGCATATTACCATAATAGACACTTTTAATTACCATAAATCGAGGAAAAGTACAAAACTTTTGAAAACACACAGTTTTACTGTAAAAATATAAACATTTTCATGTAAAATTAATGGAGAAATACCATATTGTCACAAGGACACAATTACCCTAAAAATGACAGGACTACTTAGTCTAAATTACAGTTTTTGCTGATATTCACATATACATTTACAGTAGAAAACCCACTCACTGTTATTTTTACGGTGAAGTTCTGGCAACCACAGCTGCCGGTATTTTACAGTAAATTAAACAGATTTTCCTCACATGCTTACCTTTTTAACTTCATATTTTATTGCAAGTTTCAACCTGATCAGGTTTTGTCTGCCCAAGGTCTCAGTGCTTTGACATGATTCAGTGTCCCCATTTAAGATGGCCTTCACTTCCTCTGTGTTTCGACACAAATCCAGGAGTCCCACCACAAAGTCTTTACACTGCATGGACAGTTCTTTGTAATCATTCTATGACAGACAAAGGAAACATCACAAACAGCACATAGGTTAAAACCTCAAGTCCTTTCCTGTCAAAACTGGTGACTGCAATCTTTTAATCACAATGATGTGCAGCTATTGTCTCTGTATGTTTAGCATTAAAAAGGGTACATTTAACTAGTGCATTTTTAATTCTTGAGGAACTACCTGGCTTCTGGTTTCTGGTGTAGTATTTGCTTTAAATTTGCTTTTCTGCTTGCTGTGGTATTGCTTTATTGGTATTTGATTCTAGTTAGATGTTTTCACCTGACAGGCCTGAGTCACTTAGCTGAAATTGGCCTGTTAAATGCAGGCCTGTTAAATGCTTTGTTTTCAGTTTCTGGGGGAGTGGTCTAAGTGCCTTTTATAACTCTACTTTTAGCTGAAGATCTCTAGTGCATTTTTAATTCTTGGGGAACTACTTCTGGTTTCTGGTGTTAGTATTTGCTCTAAATTTGCTTTTCTGACAGTTGGCTTTTAAAGTTATGTACTTACTTGATTCCTGTGGTCTAAGTCTAGTACCCTCAGGTTGAATGCACTTATTGTAAGTCGCTTTGGACAAAAATGTCAGCTAAATGACATGTAATGTAATGTAATGTAATGAAATACTGTACCTTGAACTCCTTCTCAATGTTGGCTAGAACTGCTAGCTCATTGCTCAGCTCCAGAGCTGCCATCACTGGGTCTTCATTGGAGAGGGACAGATATGCCGGACTGGCCAGACATTTATATGCATTGATGCGGGATTGTGAATGGCTAAATGAGTCATGCCTCTGCTGCTCGCTGCAGGTCCGACACTGGCAGAAGTAGTCATGGGGCCGCTCTACACGGGCCCCCTTCATAAGAAGTATATGCACGATTTCATACTCATGGCACTGGGAGGCCAGGATGATGGGAGTGATGTCTTGAGAAAAACGTGTGCCATCCTCGTCATAGGCAAAGAAGTCATCATGTGTATCCGCCTGGCTGGGGCTGTTAGTCAGCCTCTGACCATCTGCAAAGGCCTCATGGCTCAGTATGGCCTCCACTATACGGATGTAGCCTTTACTGATGGCTAACAGCAAAGCATCTCCTATTCTAGAGAGGTCTTTCTTCATAAGTAGGAGCTTAGTCACCTCGAAATGCTCATTAGCAACTGCCAGCTGCAGTGCATTCTGGCCCATGTAGTTCACACAGTTGACATTGAGGTCTGGCAGCTCCTCCAGCATCCGCCGTACTTCAGGAATGTTTCCATATTCTGCAGCATCTAAGAAACGCTCCTCAGTCAGGGAAAGGCAGGTGGAGGACTGAGCACGATACAAGTAACCAGCTCCCCTAAAGGCTTGTCTCCGGGATTTGGACGCAGCCTGCTGAAGCATCATGGCTCCACCTTCATTGCTCCACCTAAACACAGGTAAACATATGTAATGTATGCCAAAATGCAATGAGCAATGTATGCCAAATTATTAAATATACACTTGTACACATCTATCTATCTATCTATCTATCTATCTATCTATCTATCTATCTATCTATCTATCTATCTATCTATCTATCTATCTATCTATCTATCTATCTATCTATCTAAAATTTCACTCTTAAAGCTAAACAACACATATTTCCGATTGATTTTCTATTACTAAGCACTTCTTACTAAGTAGTCTGCTAGTTTAGGTAAATTGACAACAGCTCCATATTTTTTTTAAAAGACCTTGGAAATGAGACAGCAGAGACCTCAGTAATGAATGAACAATAGTGTGCAACGAGCAGCTGGTCTCAGCTGAATTATAACTCGCCCTACATGTGTGACACCACCCACAGACTCATCATCTGCTTGCCTTCATTTCATGGCCTGGCTCAAGCTCTCAGCCTCTGCACCAGTTGACCAAAATGTATTTTGCATGTGCAGAATATTACAAGAAAACACTTGATGACATATTTGTGTAAGTCTAGTTGTAAACCTTTATTTACTAATTCAATTATGATGTTATCTCCATTAATTTACTATGGCAATACTGATATGACAGTGAGCGTCTCTACTATTAATTCTACTTTGTGTCATTGTCAGATGAGTAAATCTACTTTCTGTTCAGTAATTACATTTGAGTAACGTGGTTATCTCAGGAGCTAATTGTTCAGCACAGATGATAATAGATGACAACAACGTTCCTTCATTCAATCATAATTAGTGTAAATACGTTTTTACATCGCTGAGCAATCTGATGAGGGCACAATGTTTGTATATACAGAATTTGTTGTATTACACACAAATTATTAATCTTTGGCATCTCGTCTGTATCAGCTGAGATGAGAGAACATGAAAGTGGTGCCCCGCTGTTCAGCCAGAGAAGGTGAGAAAATGGCAACACAAATGCATGACATAACACATTTCTGAAGTTTTGTTTTCTTTAAAATGCCATAAGTAGCTGATCCAGTTTCTGATAATGCCTTGTTGTATTTGTTCTGCTGCTCTTCATCATCCTGACAGGAAACTGGGTGATATTCAGAGATGAAAAAAAGCAAACAACAAAACAAAACAAAACAAAACAAAACAAAACAAAACAAAACAAAACAAAACAAAAAGAAAAAACTACTTTGGTATGATAGAGTACAATACTGGCAGTAACATCAATACTTTAATAATACACTTTATGATAGATTAGAATCGTTAGGGGAGCTGTGTGATAATAACACTGAACACATGCAGGATTCTGTCACAGCTTCACTCCCTCATGTAGAGAAGACATCAGTGGCAAAGAGAGACACAAAAGAAGATTTGAAAAATGGGACACTGCAGGATGAGATCACTGAGTACTTGCCTCACACTCTTGGTCCTTTTAGGAATATCCTGGGCCTGAAGCTTTTCCTCACAAGCCTTTAAAACACCTACATTTCTCCACTGATTTTTGTAAATTAGGGACGAATTTAATTTTCTTCACTCTGCATCTCCTATGTGCCACATTAAGAAGTCTAAAAGGATGGTCCACTTACCTCACAGCAGACTAATGATCCAAATGACTTCACTTCCACTTCATTAAGTCGTTACGACCTGGAGCTACGTCCAAAAGCGAGCGGCGCTGCAGCTGAGTGTCCCCGGCTCCTGTCCTCCTCTGACCACCTGTCTGTCTCACTGACTCTCCCTGCGTCCCACCTTGAGTCTTGATACTGACGGTGCTGCTCTGCACGCCTAGTGGGCGGTTTGATGGCTGCTTTTTAGGTATGTTTTATAGCATAGGACATTAGCCTTTTGGTCCTGTTTTGGATATTATATTACTGTTACTGATTATATTCTGTATGCCACGGCTGAAATGCCATCTTAGTATGTTCGCAGGCTCTCTCATTTGGTTAGTTTTTATCCATAAATGTATTCTTGGGCTGCTCCCCTCATACTTGTGTGCAAACATGTGTCGAAACAAAACTAAACATGGTCTACCCTCGCAAATCATTGTACAGATGCTGTGCCAAGAGTGAGGACTGAATTAGGTAAGAAAGCTTTTAGTTACGCCCCTTTATCATGGAACAATCTGCAAAAGAAATTGAAATTGTCTGAATTGATCACAATCGGTGAATTGAAATCGATTCTAAAGGATAAAGAAATAATTTCCCTTAGTCGGTGTGACTACTCCTTATAAGTCTCTACTGAGGCTCCTTCTGTGTTGTTATGATGCTGTATTTGTATTTAATTGTTTATGATAATTGTGTTTATATGTTGTAACTTGTCTCTTTTTATGCTGATTTCTGTCCAGGTCTCTCTTGGGAAAGAGATTTTTTTTTTTTTTAACTCAACGAGACTTTTACCTGGTTATAGGCTATACTGTTTATATCTCTGTTTAATTTCCTTGCTTTTCCCTTAATGCGACTGGGAACCAAGTTATTGAAGCACTTTGTCAAACTAGAGGATTTAAGTACAGCAGAAGCGCTGCTAGCCGTCTGGTTGTGCTATAATTTGTGGCAGAAGAGATTATCTTATTTGTTATTGTCGGTGTGCAGACTGCATGTAACAGCACCGCTAATACTCTATATGGCGTTTAACGCTATAAAAATAGATTTGATGCGGTGCCCCCTGTCCATAGGACAGCATAAACAATCTGGAAAAAAGCTTTTCCTAAATCCTCTTAACTCATGGTGCCATCAAATGTAACAGGTAACAACAATCTTTTATATTTTTTATTTATTAATTATTTTTTTTATGATGAGAGGCACCATCCCCAAAGCGGCTAAGCTATGCAAAAGCAATCATAAGTAGGTTATACAACGTGTTGAAAAGAAAAAGTGTACACTGCAAAAAAAGGTGTGTCTAAAAACACACTAAATCTGAGGGAAATTATCTTGCTGCATGGACAGATAATTTCACTTGACAAGATTTCTTGAATTAAGATTGTTAAATCTAGAAATAAGCATGTTGTATGCTTAAAATAAGAAATTAACTCTTAAAACAAGATAAATTACACTGTAAAAATATTTATAGAAATTACTGTAAAACTGTAACTGTACTGTACTGTAAAACTGTCAAATTGCATGAGAAATAGGGCGTAAAATAAAAAATTGCATATCACCATAACAGACACTTTTAATTACTGTAAATCAAGGAAAAGTACAAAACTTTTGAAAACACACAGTTTTACTGTAAAATTTAAAAATGTTCATGTAAAATTAATGGAGAAATACCATATTGTCACAAGTACACAATTACCCTAAAAATAAAGGGACTACTCAGTCTAAATTACTCAGTTTTTGCTGATATTTCCATTAAAATGTACAATAGAAAACCCATTCACTGTCATTTTTACAGTGAAGTTCTGGCAACCACAGCTGCCGGTATTTTACCATAAATTTAACAGATTTTTTTTTACAGTGTAAAGCTCCAAGCAGCGATGAACTGGCCTGAGCAGAGTGCACTGCAAATTATTTGTTTCTTACTAAGATTTAAAAAAAAAAAAAAATTGATTCAGAAGTGTTAGATGATTTATCTTATTTTAAAAGTTAATTTCTTATTTTAAGCGTACAACATGCTTATTTCGAGATTTATCAATCTTAATATAAGAAATCTTGTCAAGTGAAATTATCTGTCCATGCAGCAAGCAATAATTTCCCTCAGATTTAGTGTTTTTATCTTGTTTATAGACACACCTTTTTTGCAGTGCAGATATATTTCTGCAAATATAGGCTATATATTATGCCATTATTATGCATGTAGCCAGAGGTGATGGCTGGAAAATAGAACCTAACTGATTTATTAGTTGACCGATATAATCAGCCAATATCGGCAGATCTGTCAGTATTGGCGTATCTGTTGTTTAGTATGTGTTCATATGAAAACAATTTCTATAGAACATACGATGCAAAAATATGCTTGGTGTGATTGTGTTAAATCAAATTGTGTTAGCTATGCATTTTTTTTAAATGTATCTTTTATTAGCAGTTGACTAATACTAATACAGCCCAGATTCCAAAAAAGATTGTCTAATATGTAAAGTGAGTATGTTTTCATGTCTTATCAGTGCAAAATCAATGCGCAATAACCCAACCAGAAAAGGTCTATCTTCATTCTAGCTCTAAAATGTACTGCATTGGCCATCATATCAGTAATCTGTAAATTTTTCCACTCTAAAATCTGTATCAGTATTAATTTTAAAAGAAAATATCCCGTAACGATCGAGCTCTAGTAGAAAAAAATGTTTAAGCTCTAGGTCTTTCGGATCTGATTAACTCACTGTATGGTTATTTATATATCTTTACTTCTACAGGAGGCAAATTTGATGATTTTGTATGTCAATTTAGGCTACATGTACAAGGACTGAGAACTGTTTTATTATCAGCATCCATAATTGGTCACCAAACAATAAAAATCACAAAATTACTTTGATCATTATCTCACTAAGGAACAGGATAAGATATTAAATATTCAAACATAAACCTCCAAACAAACTGCCTTTTCCTAATCTTTACTTCAACTGTGAAGGAAAAGTATCATACATCATTTCTCACCCTTTGTTTTTATCTTTAGGCTACTCTCTACTTTGTTTAATAAACTTATTTAACAATAACACAAGAACAAACATTTAATTTGATTTAATTTATTTATTTGTATTTCTCTGCTATAATGAATGCGGTAATTACCCATAAGAATGATTATATTAATCATGTCAGAAACAAGTTCAGATTATCCATGTAAAAAAAAGAGAGAAAAAAGATAAATGACAAAAGTATGAATGTCATCAATTAAATTTGTTATTACATTTGCAATTAATGTGAGACATGATATCAATGCTGAGACGTAGTTGAAAGTATTGTACGATGGTGCTTCATATCATATTCTCCCCTGGGTGAAATAAAAAAACAAAACAGTTTTAAGGATATTTCTTGTCTTTATTGTAGCTCCATTTTCTTTCCTTTGTAGTGCTTTCTTATTGACATCAAACACAGCCCCGTGATGACAGTCTTCCTTGTTTTCTTCACATCCATTGGATAAAAGCCAGATTTGTGAAAATGATCTGTCTTGCAACAATTTGACTTTCGAAAAACTAGAGCGAATCAAAATGTGGGATATTGTCTCAATATGTGGGACGAGGGACAAGGGATAAAAATCCTGTGCAGTCCTACATAAAGAGGGACACATGGTCACCCTATTCAGGTTACAGTCATTAATCAACAAAACATCTGAATACATTAAAGTGTTTTTGAAGCAGAGATAAAGGGGTAGCTTTACAAATCCTACTATATTATCTATATAATTTAAATAATTATTATCTAAAAATGCCAGATAGCCTAAAAGGTTAACATTGCAATCTAATAAGTCATTCACAAACTAAGTAACTACACCAGTCCAACAAAATAATGGCCAACGATTCATACAGATGTCTTTGAAGGTTTATTTGCTCTCTCGCTCTGTATTTCAGCAGACATCGTAAAAACTACAAAAAAAAAGACATCAAAGTTTCAAAAACACATCTACTCACTGTAAAAGTCTGTCATAGAGTCCATTAAGAAGTTCAACAGAAATGTGCTGGAATAAAATAAAATAACTTCAAATGCATCTCCAATGTCCATAATAGGGCACATTAACATCATTATACATAAACATGAAACATAAAGGAAAATTACTGTGTCACTTGGACAACATGCAGAATAATGTTAATCTGGAGTCGTGTGTTCTTCATCTGCAACCATGTTCTGACCCATAATGCAACTGACATGACCTCACATTTCCCACAATGCCCTCAACTAGACTGTGACCCTCTTACATTTTGCAGTAAAAACTTCACAAACAGGGCAATCAATTTTTAGCTAAACATTTTAAGTACCCTTTAGACATATTTCTTATTAACCTTTTTAACACCTTATTTGTGATAATTTTCAATCACCTTTTTTCCATATATATATATATCTTTATTGGGTTGTCAAGACATAATACATATTCAATCAGTAAGGACACATTTTACCCATTTTTCCCCCTGTTAGGACCCTGTTGATGAAACTGTTACACAAACAAAATGTAATTTATATAATAATACCAATCAATCTAAGAGCTTCCTTCTATGCAACTCTGTTGTTTACACTTATATGTTACGACACTTGCAGGTGTACCTGAAGGCAGCATGCACCGTAGTGACCCTGGGCCCTCTGCTGGTCATGCCGGGTATAACATCCACAATCCCCGTTGTCAAGGAACTGCGTCCTCGGTTGCTATCATGGAGGAACTGTACACAGACAGACTCAGTAGAAGCAGCTAGAAAAGTCACAGTTTAGTAAGCCGAATTATTCCCGAGAGGCTGTAATTTATTAAGGAGAAGTTGCTACGATGTGGAGTCGAACATTGACTTTGTTTGTCTGTCTTCGCCCTGAAAATGGTTGAAGCAGTTTGAACCGCTGACGTTTGCTAAATCGGACCCGACAAGCCCAGTTAGCAGCTAGCAGCTTAGCCGGTAGCTGAACCTGTGTGTCTGCCCGGTGTCAACAAGGAGCAGCAGCCCCAGAGGATGCAAGTTGTTCAGGGCAACTTCTTCTACCACTCGTATCCTATACACGCTTAGTTATGTATCCTGTTGAGTTATTATAGAAATAGTCTAGCGTTAACTTGGTTACTCCTGTGGTAATGTAGAGGAGCTTAAAGTGAAAAATACTCTTGTTCAAAATGTTTGCATAAAAATATTCTTAACCCTTTGATGCACAACATATCGTCACCCTGTTAAAATAATCGCCTAACTCATTTTTTTCAAATTTTGCAGGAAACACAAAAAACTTCACCAAAAGTGTAACAAATGACATTTATTGATCATTTCACTCAAAAAGGATGTAACAAAGGATGGCTATTGGCATAGTAATAACACTGTGTAAATTATGTAACTTAAGAGAAATAAATGACTTAGGCAATTTTTTTGAACATGCCTTTGTGAAGCAAGATATGGTAACACTTTATTTTGAAGGTGTCTACATAAGAGTCACACAAGCCTGTCAGAAACATGACATGACAAGTATCATGAGCATTAATGTTACTTCAAAGTGTCATTAATGTTCATGACACATCCCATGTCATGTTTATGACACGCTCATGTCACTCTTATGTAGACACCTTCAAAATAAAGTGTTACCATATCTTGCTTAAGTCACAAAGGCATGTTCAAAAATTGCCTAAGTCACATTTTATTTTGACTTAGGCATAATAAATCTGCTTAAGTCACACACTTGACATAGGCCATTATCTTAAAGGGGTAAAATCACATGATCTGATCAACTGAGGATGTAGGCGATTTTACCATAGGTGGCACGAGGAGATGATTTAGGCAAAAAAAACAATTTTGACAAAAAATGACTTAGGCAATTATTTTAACAGTGTGACGTCTTGTTAAAAGTGTTAGCATAAAAATATTCTTAAATGAGCCTATCCATTTAGACTAATACTATAACTAACTAACTATAACTACTTTTTAATTAATTCATGTGTGTTACTTTAATGTTGCAGCTGGTAAATGTGGTGCTTACTGACTATTTAATATACAGTACATTTTACTAAATCCTTATTCATGATAATGCATCATAATTTAATTGTGGGTTATATTTTGTATTAATTATCTGAATCTTCAAAGTAACTACTTCCAACTTAACACAACTAATACATGTAGTTGAGTAAAAGTACAATATTCCCACTGAAATATATTGGAGTATAAATATAAAGTAGTGAAATGGGAATATTCAAGTAAAGTACCTTAAACCTTTACTTAAGTACAATGCTTGAGTAATGTACCTAGTTACTTTGTATGAAGTATTGGATATGATGAGTAACCAGATAACTAGTAAAAAAGAAAAAGATTTTAACTTTAAATTGAATGTTAATTCTTGCATTCTTGCAATATATATATATATATATATATATATATATATATATATATATATATATATATATAAAGTTTTGATTGTAAAACAATAACCAATATTTGCTTGCTTCCTTTCATGCCAATGTAAACAAGGAGTAATTCAGTATACGTTTGCATATTTAAATTATAAATATATTTTTGGTGCATGATTGTGTTTGCCTTATAACTAACTATAACTACTTTTTAATTAATTCACGTGTGCTACTTTAATGTTGCAGCTGGTAAATGTGGTGCTTGCTGACTATTGAATATACTGTGGGAGCTTGTAAATTTGTCTAAATCCTTATTAATGATAATGCATCATCATTTAATAGCGGGTTATATTTTGTATGTTTGTATGTAATTATCTGAATCTTCAAAGTAACTATCTTCAACTTAAATAATCAAATACATGTAGTTGAGTAAAAGTACAATATTCCTTCTGAAATATATTGGAGTAGTAGTAGTTAAATGTGAATATTCAAGTAAAGTACCTTATACTTTTACTTAAGTACAATGCTTGAGTAATGTACTTAGTTACTTTCCATCACTGACAAACAGCCTGTAATATTATTAACATTAACCAGCTTTTATCCAGTCAATATTACATTTATGTGATGCATATCTACACTCTGCCATTATAAACTGCTTCCTCTCCTTAGCTGCTCACTGCCAGAAATTCAAGATTGGGAGCTGATGGAGGCCTCAAAGATGAGAGACAACTTTTGGTTGAGGAGCAGAATAAATGCAGATCCCAAGCTCGAAAGTTCTCCCTGGAAACCAACCGACGCAGGAAGTCAGTTCTGTTATATTATAATAAAAATAATGCTTCTTAAAATATATTAGATCACAAATAGGATTTTTTTTCTGTCAGTCAAACTAGTGTCTACCTTCTGCAGCCTTAACCTGCCCACAGAGACAGTTCTTTGTCAATGAAAAGCTTCCTTTTCTTCCTGGAAATGCTGCTTTACTGGTGTACAGTATGTCCCTCCTGGACAGGCAGCTTAATGCTTCTGTCCTGGGCTTAGCACCTTTGAGGGATGGATGGCGCTGACAGGATTTTGAGGTTGAGACCTGGAAATAGATCTCTGGGCCAGAGCAGTCACTAAAGCGCCACCTCTCTGACAACTAAAGCTGCTAAGTTCAGCACCGTATGAGGCACAAATCCCTTACAGATATTAATAACGTTCTAAATTTGTGTTTCCATACCCATCAGCAGAGGCTAAAAGTGACTTTCTGTTTTTAAACTAAGTGCTTGAAAGAGTAGGTAAATACGAGGATAGTTACAGGTGGGTGATTCTCATGAAGCCACTCTAAGCTATGTCTGTGAAGATTATAAGGACATACTTTTTATTAAATTTTATTTGTTTTGTGTTAAAATAATATTTCCTATATTTTTATACATATTTTTGATTCACAATTTCATGACTGTAATGCGTCCAGATAAAAATGTCATGGTTTCCTCATACTTATATACAATACATATTTAATAAGCTTTATAAAAATAAATATACATTTGTTTGAAATGTATAATTTAACAGAATATAATCAAACAATGATTTTTGACAAGGTATAAAGAACAAAATCTGAATGAAAATTGATGAGAAAAAATGGTTAGATGTTACGGTAATGATTGAATTGTTTACATAAAAATGTGTATATTTTTAATAAAATACATTTTGGTGATAACAAGTACCCTTGAGCACATTTAAGGGCTTGCCAAGGGAAAAAAACAAAAACCTTTCGTTGTTTTTTTATTTAATTTAGAATGTGTTACGGTAATGAATTTAGCTCACAGTGTCTCTAAAAATGTCAGAAAATACCTTAAAGTGATTTAAAAGATTATAAATTCATATTAAATGCACCATGTTCATGAGAATCACCCAGGTGGAGGTCAGATTTTAGAGAGGCAGGTGGTCATTCTTCCATAGAAAAGGTAAAGAGCTTAACACAAGTTACAAGAAAAATGCATGTGTATTTTAATTATTATTTTAGTTCTTTTAAAGGAGGGACAAATTAAAGGAGATGGATGAGCTATCCCTTTAACATTACATGAAATGGAACTTGTTTTGGTTTTGTTACCCGGAAAATGAGAACAGAAAACTGCTTCATGAATGAAAACTTGATAAAAGCACTGATTCAACTTTTACAGACTATCTGAGTTTATAAATCATTAATCATATATACACAAGATGACTTTTATATATCAGCATGATGATGCTGGTAACCAAAATACTGCACAAGTATATTATTGCTTTATATAATTTAACTTTGTATGAAGTATCCAATATGATAAGCAACCAGATAACTAGCAAAAAAAGAAAACGATTTAGATGTAGATATCAAAAAAAGTTTTGATTGTAAAACAATAACCAATATTTGCTTGATTCCTTTCATGCAAATGTAAATGAGGAGTAATTCAGTATACGTTTGCATATTTAAATTATAAATATATTTTTGGTGCATGATTGTGTTTGCCTTATTAGTCTAAAACTGAATGCCATAATATTCATATCAATATATTTTAATAAATTATATAAGACAATAAAAAATCTGTTTGTTCTTGAAAGAACAAGAATGCATTAACTAAAAGCTTGAGCTATCCTTTTTTCCAATTATCAATGCTGTTTTAAAATGTGCACAGCTTTTGTTGACTTTGTTACCATTTTTCTATTTTAAATAACATAAATGCTGAACTTTATTCACCCTTTATGATGTTATTATTGGCTTCCTTTGTGTACCCAGCAGTGAGTGGGAGCTTTAATTTATTGATGACTGTGTTGAAAACATATCTCAGTGATCTGACTCAGGTTTCTGTATCTAAAACATTGCCAGTCTACATTTAATAAATTAAAATGTGGTCGGGTTCATGCTCTGCCCTTTTGTCACGGCTCAGGGCTCTGGAGGAGAGACGGAAGCAGCGGGACGTTCAGGAGCAACGGCTGATAGAAAACATCCTAAAGCAGCGCAGACAGCGAGTACAGGATGCAACCGAGCGCTTCCAGAGAGCACATTTACCTCCCTCTCAGAGACGCAGACAAAGTCAGTGATGCATCTTACATATTACGCCTCTTATAACTAAAACAAATAACACACAACAGTCTTGAAACATTTCACTTCCTTTGTTTGTTTTCCTTTATGGTAGCTTTTAGAAGAAATGTCCCAAATATTGAAGATGCACTCAATGAAATTCAAGGCTCCTTGAGTTCATACACCCGACAGTCCTCTTTCTTGTCCAGCAACTCTAACATTAGCAGGTAAAAAAAAAAAAAATCGGATTTATAAGTATAACATTCTCCGTGTCTCTCAAATACTGGTGATATTTATGTGCATGACTTTCGATTTGTAATATGTTTGTTGCAGGAGAAGGGCTGGAGAAGTCATATTTTTCTTTACATTTTTCTGTTTTCTCTTAAAGAAGTTGCACCCCCTCTCCGAAGCCGCCCACAGTTTCTAAATCCTCCCACCGCCAAGCGCTCTCAGCTGTGGAGGCCTACACTAAACTGCTTCAGGAGCAGAGCATGACCTGCCTCAACAACAGTCAGCAAACTGAACAGACACAAGAGAAGCAACAAGATCACAGTCCTCGGGTATGTTGGTTGTGCAGAAAACAACTTTTGGCAACACTTTACAATAACCAACTAAGCCTACCATTTATAGATGGTTTATAAACCATTTATTAACCATTAACAAAGTGCTATACATATTTAATCGTTAAATGTTTTCAACCAATTTCTTAAAGGTATATGAATCATTTCAAAATCATTAACATACTTAATATGGTGTTAAAATGTTATAATGAGTGCAACTAAAAACATTAATAAACTATTAATTATAATCTAATTGTTTGTTAATGTGCATTAATATACCATCTATTTGCCATTTATAAATGGTTTAGTTAGTTAAACATTAATAAATTATGTAATTACCATTCTAAAAGGCCTATAAACGGTTTATAAATTATGATTAAATATTAATAAATCTGTTTATTATTTATAAATTATGGTTATTGTAAAGTGTAACCTAACTTTATTGCTGGCACACTCACAAGAGGTGTTATTATATATATTATATTTTGTCTCTCACACAAGTGTAAACACACATCTCACTAATACTGTATGTCAATGAAGTGACCATTCTCTGCTGCTAAAACATTGTTTAAAAGAGTCTCAGTGCTATAACCTGTTCTAAAACCAGACTGCAGTTTATCAAGAAGTTTTTATTATGTATTATGTAAGGTACTTGCTAGGCTACCATCTTGGGCATGGGTTTTGGGCCAATTTCGGCCCTCGTGACGATATTTTGTGGCCCCCACCGTGATATGAAAGTTTAATGTGAGTTTTATATGAATGGCACTTCACCGTGTTGTGTGTGGAAGGTCCCTTTAATTACTTTTTTTGGTAATTTTGTGTCCTTTTTTGGGTAATTTTGTGTGTTTTTAAAAAAAATAATTTTGTGTTTTTTTTTGTAATTTTGTCTTTTTAAAATAATTTTGTGCCTTTTTTTGTAATTTTGTGTCTTTTTTAAATAATTGTGTCTTTTATGGTAATTCTGTGTCTTTTTTTGGTAATTTTGTGTCTTTTTTTGGTAATTTTGTGTCTTTTTTTAGTAATTTTGTGTCTTTTTTTTGGTCATTTTGTTTATTTTTTAAAGTAATTTAGTGTTTTTTCAGTTATTTTGTGTCTTTTTTGTCATTTTGTGTCTTTTTTGTCATTTTGTGTCTTTTTTTAGTCATTTTGTATCTTTTTGTGGTCATTTTGATACTGCCTCCAGCGGCCCCAAGATAACTTGAGTTTGAGACCCCTGATCTTCGGTAATTAAAATGTCTTTTTTTTATATCTCGTCATACACAAGCAGACCCCTAGGGGGCAGCAGTGTGACATATCCACTTTCCTTCACCAGGAACAGCCCTTTAAGCTGGTTTCAGCACCTTCTGGTGAAATGTGTGTGTAAATAGTCCTGTATAAGGTTCTATTATTTGTTACAGAGGTTGCTTTTGTGAAAAATATATCCTTCCATCAGTGACAGAGACAACACAGGGCAGAGGCTTGTTAGCATGGGACTTGAACTGATAAGCTTGAACGAATTTTAAAATAATAAATAAGTTCAATCAAGTACATACTGATCCAGTATCATTCCAAAGAGGACATTCATTATTTTTTTTACACACTTCCTTATTTATCATTCACTGTTGGCTGTTTCATTGTGTTATCAGAAGCAGATTTGTTTACATGCCTTGTTCAGCGTAGCAAACAAGGTGTCACTACCCTCTTGTCACTTCTGTTCTATCTCAGCTTTGTTTACAAACTCTGACACAAAGTGCACATTTTATGACAGACACTTGATTTAAAATGACATGATTTTAAGTGGGATCTCAGAGCCACCAATATACCAGAGTCTTAATCCTGTTATTGACCTGGCTGCTTTTACAGGTCTGATTTAATGGATTGATCCTTTCGCAATAAAACACCTGCATAATCACTTTTGTATTTCAGTTGATAGAATTTTGATAATGACCTTACATGATGTTGCACAGTTAGGGTTTGTTTTTTGTTTGCTTGTTGCACAGAAATTAAAGGAATATAATGCAAGAAATCAGATTTGACACAGTTCTTATCACCTTATCAACCAGTAAAACCTTTTTTAACCTCTGAGTGCTGATGAGGAGAAACTAAAACATTTTAGAAAGAAAATGTCATCTTAGCCTCAACATTGTCTACTAAGATGAACTTAAGTATATCCAGATTAAACAAGTGCATTTATAGAGAAACAGCTGGTCCAAAAACACTGTAGCCCTCAATGTCTTTTTTCCAAACACATACAATTTATTCTTTAAGACCTGTGTTTTGCTTGTTAAATCATATAATCATTTTCTCTTCATCTCGTCTCTTTTGCTTCCATGTTTCAGGACAGCCAACTGTCTGATTGCTCTAATTCTGAAAGCCTTTCAAGTAAGGACAGTTTGGAGAATGACGATCCCAACCCCAGCACAAAAAATCTACTGTCTTCCTTTTCCTCGTTCCTGCTGGACTCAGAGAAGTCCCATCCAGACCTCAGGGGGCAAAATGACTCGTGTCCAACATCAGACCTCAATCCTTTCTCAGCGATGATGCTTCTTGGTGACAACTTAACCCAATCAAGAACACTGCATGAACCTAAGCAGAAAAAACAAGAGGACCCTGAAGGGCCTAAGAATAAGATGCACATTTCTAAAGATTCTTGGGGGTCCACATCTGTTGAGCGAACACCAAAAGAGACCCAGCCTGCTTTGCACAAGAGCAACTTATTAACTCTTTGTAAAATTATTAGTGCAGACCCAGAGCACTTTGAGGTAAACTCCTCACCAAACTGTCCCAGTGACAACATCAGTCTTACACGTGGAGTTGCTCCCGGCAACGCAGCACTTGAGTCTTCGCGTCCTAAACAGGATTCTCTGTCGGATGTTAGGCAGAAGGGAGTTCATCATGACAGACAATTAAAACATCCCTCAGCAACAGAAATTCTCTTACCTGCCAAAAATGGCAACAGCAAGGACATTTTGTTTGGGGGCCCCCCAAAGCCCAACATTGTGTTGCACGATAGCACGACAGATAACGCCTCACTAGAAGGGACTCCTCAGCAAACAGGAAGAGAAAACCACTATCTGTCATCTCACAAAGAGCCTCCTGCTTCCATAAACAACCTCAATAAGGTTCTAAACTCAGAGCCCAAAACTGAGAAGCACATTAATGCGGCTTCTCTGCAACACGCATGCTTGTCTAACATTCAATCAGACAGTCTTAAGTGCCTAAAGTTTCCTGAGGAGGAAGTACAAAAATTGCCTTTTTCAGCGAAGACATCTCATTCAGTATGTGAAGTCAGATTTATTAAAGGAATCCTTAAAAAGCCGCCCAAATATGTGTCAGGAGATACCCAACATGAGTATCGCTCAGGACATTTGATTTTTGGAAAACAAGTAGCTTTAGCGATTAGAGATAGTGTTGAATTGACAAGAACAAAAACTAAGGATGTGGACGGTAGCAACACTGTCAAAAAGAAGCTACGCTGGTTTGATGAGGTGGAAAAAGAGGACAAAGAACAGAACATAATGAAACAGATGAAAGCCAAGTCTTCCAATCTTTCTCAGTCAAATAATAACTCAGAGGACCACCAGCTAAGTCTCACTATAGTCTCAGGGGCTTCCAAGCCTGGACCCAGCATGACCCCTCCAGCCTACACTGGTTATCACTTTACAAAGCAAGCGTGGGCAGATGTTGGGGTTCAAGTCAGCCTGCCCCAGGAAAGAGCAGACGAGGTCAAGGTGCCACGGAGCAGCACCAGGAGCGGCGGCCCCAAGGTCCCTCGGAGAGAGCGCTCTGCCAGAGCTGGAGCGGGTCCTGTTTCCTCACGGACTAGAAAAGGCACTGTCATACGACCTCAATCTGCCACCGAGGTGAGTCAGATTGCCAAAACCCAAGGGAAGATCATGGCGCCCCGCCCGCCTCCGAGGATGGAATCAGTGGAAGAGAAGACGCTGTGCATGGCTAAGACTCCATATGGTGTGGACTGTAAACAAGCTCTGGCTGTGGAGCAGGCCCTGCACAAGGACAACTCACAAGGCCTTTTCTCACCTTACACCAATAATGTAATTAAAACAGACAGTACTGTTATGTACACACCCCTGCCACCCACGTATATCTACCCCTTCTCAAAGGGAAACACGAAGGGAGTGGCCAGCTCAGGTCAGCAGGAAACTCAGGGCTGCAGCAGAAGAAGAGGGATGGTGTACAATGAGAAAGGCCTCTGTTTAGATTGCACTCCCACAGATGAGGAGATCTCACAGCTCTGGCACGGTGTCCGCAGTGCCTTAACCACCAACGACGGTAATGTATACTTTGGCTGACAGCCCCTCACACAGCTTAGGCTTGATCATTTACATTCACATGCAGTTTCTCTCAAGCCGAAAACTTGAAATGTAAAGATTGATATCTAATTAACCATTAGATACCAATCTTTACATTTTACGTTAAATAGAGTTAGTACAAGCTACAATACTGGATATTTTTCCTTTTTATGCTTTATACTTAACATACAGTAACAATCAAACTGATCCTTTGAATTTGTCCTTTTATCTATACACTGCAAAAAAAGAGGTGTCTAAAAACAAGATAAAAACACACAATCTGAGGGAAATTATCTAGCTGCATGGATTTCACTTGACAAGATTTCTTGAATTAAGATTATTAAATCTAGAAATAAGCATGTTGTATGCTTAAAATAAGAAATTAACTCTTAAAACAAGATCAATTAAAGCTGCAAGCAGCGATGAACTGGCCCAAGCAGAGTGCACTGCAAATTATTTGTTTCTTACTAAGATAAAAAAACTTTAGATTTGTCTTGTTTTACGAGTTAATTTCTTATTTTACGCGTACAACATGCTTATTTCTAGATTTAACAATCTTAATTTAAGAAATCTTGTCAAGTGAAATTATCTGTCCATGCAGCAAGATAATTTCCCTCAGATTTAGTGTTTTTATCTTGTTTTTAGACACACCTTTTTTGCAGTGTAGCTGTCCTTCTAATCACATTGAAAGAAAAATGTTGTAAATGAGCTGCATGATGTTGGTGTGACTGACAATTTTCAGAAGTTGTTCAAGAGTTCATAGAGATTCCTTTTCACTGGAAAGCATTTTTAACTATTTGCATCAATATGTCACGCTTTTCTCTGGCGCTATTTAGTGGATTCATATAATAAGTCACATACCAGTTGTTTTTTTGCGTCATCTTATGTTTTGATATTGAAAAGTCAGTGAAGTTAAAGTGTTGCTTACTTATCTTAAGCAAAGGAAGCCAGTAATACCGGAAAAGTGGACTTAGTTGGCCCTAAAGACTTCCTGCCTTACAATGGCTTGTTGTCTGGCATTGGCTTGAGGCAATCCGTCCCATGTTTCCATCAGCGGTTATTGTCTTTATCAGCCGCGTCAAAGTAGTCACAGAAGTCACAGAAGTCAGTGGCTTCTTTCGTACCTTTTCTATCAAACTTTGGATCCAAGCCACCTTTTTCCCAATGCATCAAAGAATACTATTAAAAATGTACTTCATATTTTTGAGTACAACAGTTTAAAATAGCACAGCCGAGCAGATCTAGGTTAAGCTGCAAAAATCCGATTTACCTTGCATTATAATTTTGGCAGAACAAACAGAAAGCACAACAAAAAAATGACAGTGAAGTGCTATAAAATGGTCTTGTCTCTCCTTTTAAGGAAAATAATAATCTCTTGTGATTATTTTAGTTCTAACACTGAAAAAAAATGGAGTGACATTTACTTTAAAAAAAAAAAGCCAATGAACTGGTTGTGACTGGTAGTGAATATTACTTGGAACGAATGATTCAATTTACATATAAAACTGAGGACACATAATAACAAACAATCACTAAGTAATGCACTACATGAAAAACTGCTATTTTAAAGTAAAAACACTGAATTCATATTTCTTTGTAAATTTATATAGATGATTGAAATAATAATTACAGGGCTAAAAATCTTTTTTTTCAGTGTAGTTGCAGGTTTGGATGTAAATTATTTTGTTATGTATCATTTGTAAAGAACCTCACCACATACTAAGTAGCATTATATCAAACTTTATTTATATAGCGCTTTTCATACATATAAATGCAACACAAATTGCTTTACAAAAAATAAGAATTAAAACAGACAATAAAAATGACAAAATCCACCCCTCCCTTCCCCACATACACATCTGTATGTTCACATACACAAACATGCACACACAGACGCACATAGACACACACACACACACAAACACACACTCAGACTCACACACAGCACATTAATTGATATTGTAGAGATATGGCAGGGCACCGAGGATCCAGATGAGGAAAAAAAAAAAATTTATGTTGATGCAGTTATGTATATTATTAAAATTATTTCAGTTCTTTCAGCAAAAGTGATGCTTGGCAGACAGGACGTGGACAGTGATCGAGTAGTGAGGAGAGCCAGCGTGGAGCAGAGCAGGCAGCCTCCCGGCTCAGGGAGCAGGAGGCTTCCTCAGACCTCTCAGGTACATGCATGCAGTTGCCCTGTGGGAAGGAAGAGTGAGAATAATTGCTGAAGATCAGTAAATGGGTGTGTTTGAACTTGTTGAATCAGTTTGCAGTCCCTTTCATTCTGCCCTTAGTGTTAATAAAACTGACTAGATGCCACGATTTATGCTCCTCAAAACAAGACTTTCCAGATGGACTTGAGTTGTCAGTGTTTTATACAAAAAATAAGCGTTGATGCATGATGTTTTTGTTTACAACTTGCTCTACCTGTTATTGTGCTGTGTGCCTTTCACACTTCTGCAGTGCACTATAGGTCACATACATATTAGTTAATGTTTATCTAAGACTTATGTCTGTTTATATTGTTTTGTGCAGCAAACAAAACAGACCACAGAGCCAGTCAGACAGTTTTCCAGAACTCACAACATGGTGTTTCAAGATGAAGGTATTGTGTTCACTGTGTCTCATTTTTATTTTCTATCATGGGCATTATTACAAAAATATGTTGTGTTTTTTTTCATAGGTATTCTCTCTGCATATATATTTAATATTAACATATAACTGAAAATAACCCAAATGTCCTGAGGCAGGGATGGGCAACTCGAGGCCCGGGGGCCGCATACGGCCCGCACCCTCACTTGAAGTGACCCTCAGTACAACTTAATGCATGTGAGCATGAATACTTAAAAGTATAGTGTAAAAATGCACAAAATTACTTCTTGCAATTAATGTTGGTCTGCTGTTCTTGCACTGAAAAAAAAAAGAAATCACAGTAAGTGGTTAATTTTTATTTGCTTCAAACCTTTTGTATTCCTATTCATACTGTTAATACATGCATTTGAGCATGAAATATGTTAAGTTACTGCACTGTAAACATATTTAAAATTGCAGTTTCATCATATCTCATAAGTGCTCTGTCCTATATGTGGCCCTGTGGTAGTGTCCATGAAAACTTGTAGCCCCTCCAGCATTTAAGTTGCCCATCCCTGTCCTGAGGCATCATGTAAAAGTTGAATAAAAAATCTCTCAGTACTGCTCTCAAATCATTTTTGCAGTTCAACAGGAAATTTAGAAAGACAACAGCACGGCTGTATTTTTGCATTAAAACAATAACAACAGTGAAGTGGAAACAGGTGAGAATGCATGCCTTTCGTGTGACTTTGACTGTGCTCTCAGGTTTGGTGAGTGCAGCCCAGTTACACCTGACTAAAGTACTTCCTGGAGGCCAACTGGAAGAAACTAATATTGTGGCTGCCATGGAAACAGCCCAAACACAGAGGCCTGGCACGGTGCAGCAGCGCGGCCAACAGCAGGGACTTACCAACATTTCCTTGGAAGAGCAGAAAATCCTGCTCTCTCTGGACAGACTGAACCACCAGCTGTACTGTGAGCACTTTGTAAAGTCTGTTTGTATTAGAGCAGAACTGATCGGCTAGATTGTTGTGATCCGTGTATAACAGAAAAGTATTACTGTGTTGTCATTTCATGCAGAATCACCCCTTCTGTCTGCTACTGTTTGTAGGTGTGCAGGAACATGTGGGCGTTAATACTGGCATGCGTGGCCTCGTACTTTATGATGCACCTCCTGTAAGTATGAGTTTCTAAGGAATTCTTTGCCTCCATAAAGATGATGGGTAACACTTTACAATCACCATCATTTATAAATGGTAAACAGATAGTTTATTAATGTTTAATCATCATTTATAAACCGTATATAAACCATTTAGAATGGTAGATACATAATTTATTAATGTTTAACTAACTAGATAATTTATAAATGGCAAATAGATGGTATATTAATGTAAGTTTATAGTTACTTTACCATTAACAAACAATTAAATTAAAACGAATAGTCTATTAATAGTTTTAGTTGCACTCATTATAACATTTTAACACCATATTAAGTATGTTAATGATTTTGAAATGATTCATATACCTTTAATAAATTGGTTGAAAACATTCAACGATTCAATATGTATAGCACTTTGTAAATGGTTGATAATTGGTTTATAAACCATCTATAAACATTAGTTAGTTGGTTATTGTAAAGAGTAACCAGATGATGTTTTTGAACATGTTTTACCTTCTTCCACTGTTTTCAGACAAGGGAAGTGAAAGTCACAAACCATCAGAAGCACCGTGCATCGTCAGCTAACAACCGCTCTCGAAGCCAGAAGAGATTCTGACTTACGGCATGTGTGGTCCACAGTGGTCTTCTCTCTCGTCAGTGCATTAATCCTGTCCTGTCATATTATATGAGTATGTTTTATTGCAAACTAAATATTCCCACTCAAGTATCTTCAAAGATCTAAGAGATCAGCAGCAATGTACTGTAGAGTCAATAAAACTTCAGCTATATAAAACCAGACGGACTTTTAAGTTGATGAGTTGAAAATTTGTTTTTTTATTTTCACCATCTGCTTGGACATTGTTACAGAAACATTTATTTTAACTTAGTTGAGCCACTTAATATTAGCAATCAAATTCCAAGTGCCTTTGAAAATTATTCTGGCTTTAATTTGTTTTCATTCACAAATTGACACATGGTCAGAATGTACTGCAAAAGAGACATTATAGATTTGTATTTATTTTCAAAGCTGTTCATTCTGTATTTATTTTCTATATTAAAACTATAATCCATGGAAACTATTTTGGGATCATATTGACAGTGAACTAAATAAAGCTTGTTGTCAACATACTGACAAAGTGACTGGGTGCAGTGTGTTTAGCAGGTTAGTGTTTCCTCAGTGATGCATAAAGCAGTTAATAAAGGGATTCAGGACCGGAAGCGGTTTATAGAGAGAAGTGTCGCAACGTTGAAGGTGTGTTTGTCTTTCTTTGATGGCTGTAGAAAGGACGATTATATCTTGCACTGCAGTAGACTCAACCTACTGGCTCAACAAGGTGAGCCGTTGCCAGAGGCCTTCTAGTTTTATGTTGCAATTGAATCTAACCTGAGTTTTACTCTGGCTTTAGCTCCAATTACACCTAGAGAAACACCAGTAGACTCAGGACAATTTTTACACATTTTTTCTGTTTCCATGTCTCCCTTGCCAATAAAATAGGTGCATCAGGGGGAAAAAAGCTGCAGGGATTATTGAAGTGAGTTCAGTTGCCCCTCCTTCTCTAACATGTCTGGTTTTGCCCCTCAGTCAACCTGCTAGGACTTGTTCCAAGACGTGGAGGAAGCCCAGGCTCATTTGAAGAGTCGGGCTGCCATTGGTGATGACATTTTTTTGGTTTAACTGCAGGTTTCTGGTTCTATGCATGCATGCATACATTCTTGAGTGTTTCAACAAGGAGCTGCAAACAATGATGTGAATGTGGTGTCTCGCTGCCATGTAGAGTCATGCATCATCTTGTTATCTTACACGAAAACTGAGAACAAACAAGGAGAGAAAATATGCTCAGCTTTGGTGTATGATGATGCCTGATGAAGCAGCAGGGAAGAGAAGAGTTGTGTGCAAAAAGATTCTTAAGTAAAAAGGATAAAAGATGTCCACTGTGGTTATTTGAGGAGGGACACTGATGTCACTTCTAAGCCAATGGGCACAATATAAGACACTTCATCTTGATAGGATATTTAACCTATTTGAGTGTGTCCAGTAGTTACAAACAACCAAGAACAATATAAACATAAAGTAAAAACCTTCCTGTTCATTAATTCCCCTCCCCCAGTGAGTGAATCTGAATGCACATGTACATGTAAACAAAATAGTAAAATCCTGCACAGTTCATCTGTGCAAACTATTTCCACAACATTGACCAAACTCAAAGAAATTTACTGCAGCTTTTCTGCTCTCAAATCTGTTCCCTTTGGCCTACAACCATGTTCCAAGTCATTATACCATACAATGGTAAGCTTAATGACATTTAAGCCTTAACCAGCACAACACCCAGAAACTCGACAAGAAAGGGCAGGAGTGCTGAAAATAAGGGAAGAAATTTCCACGGATGCAAGTTCAAACTTGTGCTTTGACGCGTTGTGGAGCTTAATCTCGTGTTTTGTTACAGTTCATTTAACATGAAATGAATGAGTGTCTGGTTGGGCTGAAGTTTCTGTAAAACTGAATAGTTAGTTGGATGCATGTAAAAAGATAAAACTGATTTGATAGTAAGTAACAGCTTGTGGTTCGGTGATTGAAACTGGTTGATTTAGTTTTTACGTCATAAAACAATAAACACATTTTATACTTGCACAAGTTTGACATGGTAGAGGTATTAAATGGAGAACATACAATCAAAATTGTATGCATTAAACTAAAATAAATTATACATTATAAGACCACTAAAAGCTAACAAACAGTAACTTGTTCCCATGGTGGTCCTGACCAAGGTTATTATCGTTAACGAAAACTAACAAAATAGCAAAAACTAGAATTGAAAAAACATTTTCGTTAACTGATATAAAAATACAAATTAGTTTTTTTTTAAAAAAACAATAACTAACTGAAACTGTATTTTGTGGTTACAAAATTAACTAAAATTGTTGTGAAAATGTCCTTAGTTTTCGTCTTTGTCAACTTTTTTCATACGTAAACCTTTTGGTTGATATGAAACCTATTTCATATATCTGGTTTTATGACTTTATAAACTTATTGGGGCTGAGATGGATAAGGCAAAGGAAATAAAGGCAACATTTATTGTGACCTTTTGGAATCTTGCACCCAATAAATAACCCATTACAAAAAAAACTAAAACTAACACTGTAACTAATAAAAACTCAACTAAAACTAAGCATTTTCCAAAAAATAAAAACTAATTAAAACTTGCAAACTCACTCTAAAAACTCATAAAACTAACTGAATTTGAAAACAAAAATTGACAACGAAATTAAAACTAAAGCTAATGAAAAATCCAAAACTATCATAACCTTGGTCCTGACTATATTGTACTTAATGAGGCAGGAAGATGTAAACATTTTTTTCCTGTTTTTGTTTATTATTATGCCCATAGAATATATGTACCTATTAAAGACTGTAGGGGGCACTCAAGCTCTCATCTGCCCACATGCCTGTAGCAACACCGTGCGTCACTATATCCGATAATAACAGCAGAGCGAAGCGTTTTAAACAGGGAGGACTTTTATAGCCGCCCAGCCTATCCTGACCTTAGATACATTCAGTGGAACAGCACAGGAAGTCGTTTCTGCAGAAATCCTGCAGCATCCATCCAAACCTCGGTGAGTCTGAGTGGCCTCAGAGGGTGAAGAGATGTTGACCAAAAGGGACCAAGCTCTGCTAAGTGGGTGGTCCCCTCGGGGCTGCAGGGACACTGCAGTTCATCTCTTTAATGTGTCTGAGTGCGTGACCACTTTCAAGTAAACAATGGGCATCTCTTGACTGGCAGCATGTGTGCACAGACTGTATCATTCATACATCAAAATATGGGGCCTTTTAGCACAATAATTAACTTTGGAGTCTGGGGCTATTTTCTCCATTTTTTAATCCTTTTCATCCTGCCTGTATACACCACTTAAAAATGTTTAAATGCCATGTTGGCCACATTTTATTATTATTTTTATTTTATTTTTTTAAATTTTGTGTATTCCTTGTCTGCGTGCTGTGCTATTTGTTTGTTTATTTGTTTTTTTTCCCCTTTTCTGTGGTTTGTCATGTGAGTGCTTTATGTGGGGAAATAAAATTAAAATCAATCAATCAATCAATCAATCAATCAATCAATCAATAAATGCCATGTTGGTCTATTTTTTTCAGCACAACTTCACCTATATTACCTGATAATTATTTTTTCATCCTGACTTACTGGATCAACAGTTTGAACCCAAAAGAAACAAAGAAAAAACAACATAAAACGTGATTTTGAATCATTTTTCCACCCCCAAAACTCTATCATGCTCAATGAAGAATTTGAAATGTTGCAATTGTGAAGGTTGCAAATATCACATATAAGAGGGTTCAATCCAGTTCTATATTTTTTTATACAAAATATATTTGAGCTTGTCTCCAGTTTTACTTGATATATCATCATCAAACTAAAACTGGCATGGAGTTTCAAGCCAGTTATTTAGAGGTACATTTACAGTAGGGCTCGATGCTGCTTTGTTTTTACTGGATGTGATGAAGAAGTCATGCTTTTGCACTTTTGGTGACTCCAGGGGGTTAATTATTGTACAAACATAAAAACGCTTTAATGTAGATAATAACAAACAACAGGAGAAATATAAATGCCTGAAATAGAGTGATGAATTACTGGAATAATTACAGTAAAACATGATGAAAGTCAGTGAAGCCATAATAACAAATATGGGGCATTTTAGCACAATGATTAAGTAATGTACAAACTCAAAAATATGTGTGATATATATAAGCTTTAATGTAGCTAACTATTGTTTTAGAGCATTATTATTTAACTATACAGTGCTGTCAGCAGGTTATAACGCATTGTAAGTATGTATTTTTATGATTTTCATGATTTTATGTGTATATATGCATATTTTATTTTGTGCCGGCAGTGCATTTTATTTATTTTTATTTTATTCTATTTTATCATATTGTATTTTAGTGTTTTATTGTCTACTTATCTTTTTTATCGTGCTTTTATTGTGTTATCTATTTATTGTGTTTTTGTGCAGCACTTTGAAAACCCTGTGTTTGCTATAACCATGCTATGCTTGGATTGGATGTAGATAATAACATACAACAGGAGAAATATAAATGCCTGAAATAGAGTGATGAATTACTGGAATAATTACAGTAAAACATGATGAAAGTCAGTGAAGCCATAATAACAGGAAGTTATGATATTGTACATGTTGCATGCTGCCATTTAACACAAAAAAATTACTCATCTTAAATACCTTAAAGTTGCCAAAAGTTCAAATGCAAATTCAAATGATGTCTTTAAAAAATAGCAGTCGATGGATAAATTAAATTTGGGACATGCATCTGTTAAATAACATGAGCATGTGTATGTGTATGTGACTGACAGAGTGAAGCTCTTTAATCTGTTCATCGGGGCTTTACAGTGTCTGCGGGTATTTAATAGGGCTTCATAATCATTCATTCAGTGGATGTATGGGAAAAAGAGTTGAAACAGAGCCTCTGTATCCAAAGAGAGTGGATCTTGACAAAATGATTTCTCAATGGAAGAGGGGCCTCATTAGCATAACAATTGTGGGAACTGCATGGATCTACTTTTCATGAGCACTGTAAAAAAAGAGAGAGACAGAGAAAATAGTGCCATTATACACACTGATGAGAAAAAGTGTGAGTTTGAATTGTTATTAAAATCGCTGAGTTGTGAAAATGTTGTAGCACCATGCACTCAGCCAAACCATATTATAATTTGAGAAGGATACAGACTATCTTCAAGATAAAAAAAACAACAACAACTTTTTAAAAAACAATTAAAGTAGAAAAAAATCCAGTAAATCATGTAAAAAATAAAATAAAATAACCCCCCCCAAAAACTTAAAACAGTGCTTTGTTGAGGTTCTGTTGCTTCCACGTGCATTTTCTTTCTAAAACTAATTTGAGTGTGCCTGGACAAATTATGAAACATGTTTATTGTATTTGTTTTATTTCCTAACACTGTGGCACAGTCATAATTTGTGTTTTCCTAAGTGGGCTCCTGTTGGTATCAGCAGGGGTCCTTGTTGTAATCAAGGGGTTGCCAGCAAAATAGGGAATACTTTAATTCAGCAATTGTTGCCCAGATTATCTAATTAATGTGTAAAAAATGACTTTAATTATAGAATAAACTGGAACAAAAGTCTCTATAAGACTGTCAAAGTCCTTTTTTAGGTTTTCACATTAAAAAAAAGTTGTGACATTTTCTATGTCTAATTCCCAATAGAGGTTTAAAAAGATCTGGGGCCCTTTTATTGTATACATTAGAAAAGATAGACCTCAAACTGGGATCTGAATGCACTGCTCTTTTTTAGTGGTTTTTATTTATTTATTTATTTATTTATTATGCTGTTTTTCTTGATATGTAAATCTGGCCCACATGTTTTTGTGTACATTTTCTTTTTAAGTAAATGATGAAGTGGTGGCTGGCTGTCTGTTGTTTCTGTTCTGTTTTATCTGTTTGTTTATTTTTATTTATTTATTTTCTGTTGGGTTTTTTTTCTATCTTTCTAGTATTGCATGTGTCTGTATGTGCCAAAACTTTGCATAAATACAATTTACCAAAAAAAAAAAAAAGACAAATACGTGATAAAATGTCGTCTTATTGGTTCAAATAAATGAAAGTTTATGTTTTAATGTAAACATATAGGCCCCTAGGTCTCCTCGGGCCCCTACACAGACTGTACCTTTAAAGACTCTTGTCCCAATTAAAGCCAAGCCCCGCCCCTGGAGCAGACATCCCATGAGTCATAAAGTTTGATGTCCTGCCCAAAGTTTAGACCCGACTGGAGCAAAAGTTTTTTTCTAGAAAGTGAGCTGCGGAGATTTTCCTACGAACTATGAATCTTTCTTGTAAGAATATTCTCTAACAGCTTCAACTCGGCCAAAACAGAGAAAAAGTGGGCCTCTTCCAGCGAGCGTTTGTTGTGTTTTTTTCGTCTTTTGTGGCTGCGTCTGCTTTTTTTTTTTTTTTTTTTTTGGAAAAGTTGGGGCCGGACGACAACACAGATTCCAGTGTGGAGTAGATATGCGCTTTGTTACATTCACAAGTATGCCAGCAAGAAACAACAGGAAAGCGCTGTCTTTCACTGCAGATTTCGACAGCTAACACAGTTTGGAAAGAAATTAAAGTACTCGTGTGTTAAACTTTAGAATGACTCGGGATAACTTTTACTGAGTGGCGTCGATATTCTGATTCCTGCTGTGTGAAAGAAAAGAAAAAAAGTTTGGGATTTGGCTCAAACTACTTTTTGGTGAGTTTCTGAACGCGACATTTTCGGACACATAAAGTTCGCAGACTGTTTGGGACAATGGATCCGAGCCAGCACAACCCTCCTGCCGGACACCAAATCGTCCATGTACGGGGCGACTCTGAGACCGACCTGGAGGCTCTTTTTAACGCCGTGATGAACCCGAAAAACACTATCGTGCCCCCTTCCGTACCCATGAGGATGAGGAAACTGCCAGACTCCTTCTTCAAACCCCCTGAACCAAAGTCCCATTCCAGACAAGTAAGCCCGCCCTGTCTCTCTGCCCCTTCCCAGAAATCACGATTAAAGCGAGGCCCATCCTGTGGGGGCCCTGGCCCACACTATGTGACTTGTAATAGTTTCTTTAACCTACTTTGCATTTGTTTGTTGCCTTTAATATGTCAACACTGCGCCTTCAGCAGCTATCACACCTTTAAACAGAGGACATATGAGAACTTTTAATGTTGTTTTTGCCCTTAAAAGGTTAATTTACCCTACAATCTTTTACATATTAAAATTACAGTACATTTGCTTAAGTTTTTCCAACAAGTTGTGTTGAGATTGGTTAAATCACTGCAGAGCAAAGGCCTGTGTGGCCTGTGCGTAAAAGTTATAGAGTAACCAAATATGCTCAAACTCCTTTCCCTTAACAATAAAACAATGATCTACAGAGGAAAGGAGGGTAGTATTACACTTAAAGTGAGTTGTCAGATTGTCTGAGCCTTCACAGTGGAGGTGAAGTTGCACATATGTGTAAATATTTTGGTTAGATTCGTGCCTGTTTATTTACCGAGGAGTAGCATTCATGTGTAAACAATCAAAGAAAAATAACTAAAACAGAGTTTTTGTTATCGAGATGATTTGCAATCAAGAAATCATACGATGGATGAATTCGTCCTATTAACCCCCTTCCCCCTTTCCTCCCCCCTACCGTCCCCCACAACTGTTGCTTGTGGTCTCTGTGGAGTTTTGTTGTCAGTGCGCATGCGTCGTGCTGCAGCGAGTCTGCGCTCTGTTCTGTCCCACACAGGCCTTGGATCCCCCCATCCTCAGACTTAAACAACTCTCAAACCTGCCTATACACATGAAAAAAGCTTCTTAACATACATGTGATTATAAATAAATTCAACAAAAGTGAAATGTTAAATAAATCACACTGATCCTTAATGGTGTGCTTGTAGTTTGTTTTAAACTTAATTCAAAATGGAAATATGTATTTTAAATTATTTTATTTGTTACATTGATATTTGTATACAGTCCTTAATTGTTTGTTTAGTTTACTAGAGACATTAAACAAACGTAAAGTTCTCAACAACCTTGCTTTTACCTTTTGCTTCTAATGTGTCAAAACAAAATATATTTAAAGACCACAGGACTTTATTCACTGTGCATCTCTTCCAACCCTGACACAGGCCAGCACTGACGCTGGGAGCGGCGGAGTCCTCACACCCCACCATGTCCGTGCACACTCATCCCCGGCCTCCCTGCAGTTGGGCGCAGTCAGTGGTGGCTCCCTGGCTGGCATGCCCCCACCAGGTGCTTCCCCTCAACATCTCCGTCAGTCTTCATATGAGATTCCTGATGACGTGCCTCTGCCACCGGGGTGGGAGATGGCCAAAACCGCGTCTGGTCAGAGATACTTCCTCAAGTAAGTATGCCTGCAACAAGGGTCAGCTCTGTTTCCTGCATTATACGGTCGTTAAGAAATGTTACAACTTAAAATAATGTGTGATTTAACATGAATGGAGGGCTTTGAAATAGTTTTATAGATATATATAGCACATAGTCGTCAATACGCCCCCTAGAGATATGTATGTCCTACTTTCGCCACTTGGCATCCAAAAGAAGGCTCAGTAGTGGGAACTTTTGTTTCAAGAGAATTTGTGACCTGAAATGCAAAAAGTTGAGACGACCCACTGCAATAGATCCAGTCAGTGAACTGACAAAACTGGTCATCAACATACAGTGTATACATTAACAATAATGTTTAAGTATCTTCTTATTGTTCAGCAGACATGTCAAAATCTGAAGCCTTTATTGTCATTGCACAGGGTAGTACAACCAAATTTGCCACCAACCCGTCCAAAACGTATAAAACACACAAACAATATGACAGAGGTGAACAGGACAGCAAGACAGAGATGCATGTGATTGAACCTTTCAATGAGCTACATTTGCAGCATTTCTAGCACTGGTTGAAACTTATTTTAGAGAAGAAGGGAAACTTTTAGCTTGGACTAATGGTCAAGACAAATCTATATTTCCAGTGTTTTCGCTAAGTTTGTGGAAGACTTAAGAGCACATATCTGGTGGGGCATGTCAGGGTGGTCCCCCAAGAAAATTGTACATTTTTCAATTAAAATTGTCCAGATAAATATCACTTTGGACCAATATTATTACCATAGCAGTCCAAAAGGTGGAAAAGTTTGAGCAGAGAACAAGCAAACAACACCCAAAAGCATAAAGTAAAACCTTTCTACAGAAGTCCAGTGGAGACAAACTACAACCATTAGATCTGGTTAGAGTAATTAAGTGATTTTTGATGCTCTCAACATTGATTTTTTTAGATTGATTTGTGCCCAAAATGTCTTGGGTGCTGTGCCTAAGCTTCACAATGCTCGGGAAAACCCTGGTTTCCAAAGACGTGGTCTTGAGACGGGAATCTCACAGTACAGCTCTGTTCAGTGTACATTATGCTGACAATAATGTGCAAATCTGCTACAGTGCACAATGGTGGCCAGTGTGCTCAAAAAGAGACAATTGCAATAGTTGAATTGTAGGTTATTAAATTTGGTGGCCTCTGCAAACAAGAGAGAAGCCTTTTGAGGGACTGCTGCTGTATGTTGTGTTCGTTTTCTTGGGCTCAGGTTTCAGTAGAAACAATGGATCATTGTCGCTGCCCCAGACAGCAAAGGAGAGCATCTCTGCAGAACTCATCTGCAAAAACAGCACATCTCCTCCACATTAATGATCCAAAGTCTTTTTAAATCAGAGGTAGTTGCTATACCAGAGCCTTTAAGGCATGGGTCTCAAACTTGCGGCCCGCAGACCAATTGTGGCCCTCATGATGATATTTTGTGGCCCCCACCTTGATATGAAAGTTTAATGTGAGTTTTATATGAATGGCACTTTACTGTGTTGTGTGTGGAAGGTCCCTTAAATTACTTTTTTTGGTAATTTTGTGTCTTTTTTTGTGGTTATTTTGTGTCTTTTTTTTGTGGTTATTTTGTGTCTTTTTTAAGTAATTTAGGGTTTTTTTTGGTAATTCTGTGTCTTTTTGGTCAATTTGTGTCTTTTTTGTGTCATTTTGATACTGCCTCCAGCGGCCCCCAGGTAATTTGAGTTTGAGACCCCTGCTTTAAGGCCTGTTGTAAAGTTTCTGACAATGCACGTTTTTAGTTGTGAGGGTTTTCTTTCTCTTTTGTATTGCTTTCTTAGGTGTTTTGCTTTATACTCCGTAATTCAGGGAAAAGATCAATTGAAATATTCATAAAAGTAACATCCTTGTCATTAATTTGTGTTAAGTTTATAAAGATATTCTGCAGCTTATGTTTAGAGATGATATCATTGACTCATCTGAAATCGAAAGTCGGCGTTCTTATTCCTCTTAGAGGCAAAACCTTGTCAGTTCTAGGAAATATTACTCTCTGATGCCAGGTCTGAACAAACATGATAGCCTCAAATTTACTTGGATCAAAAAAGAGCTTTCAGTACCAGATGTTTTAAGGTCTAACATCTGGAGAACATCTGGGCCGTTTTGAGGAGGCTCTTCTAAAATTGTACAAAAGGACTGGGGGGTAGGAGAGAGAACACACTATTCCCAAAGACTCTCCCAGGATCACTGCATTTGTTTAGAAACTGACTGATCTAATGCGCCTCCAGACACTGAAGCAATTTCAAAACCGAATTAAAGTTAGAAAGTCCAATCTTGTATAACTGTTCAAATGTTTACGTCACTATTAAGTGTTGTTGTTGTTTGTAGGAATACGTCAATAGCTTTTTTAAATGAAACAATGTGTCGTTGTATAACAACTGCATAACTGTCAAAAGTTTGAGTTTTTCCTACTGAAAACAAAAGACTGCGAGTGAAGAATTTCTGTCTCTGACGGAGTGATTGGTAGTAAAGGCACAGTGAATCCTAAAATATGACAGTCTTTTTACAGTTTAGGTTCGTACCATATGTCAACAGACTCATCTTTCTTATAACAATAACAACAATTTACTTAAAATCCTGAATTTTAAACGCTATTCTGTTGAAAATAATGTAAAAATGAATGCAGATTATAGCAAGTCTCTGCTCATAAATGTTTACAACTATCTTGTTTTTGTCATCTAGCTTTTGTCTGTGGAAAAGCAGACGAGTTGTTCTGTTACAAACTGTGTTATACAACTGGAGAAAGTGTAGTACACAGTGTTTGTGTTCAAGTAAGGAAAACTCCAGGAGACATCTTCCATACGCCGCACATCAAAGTGTAGATATTTGATCTGGTATACAGGCGGCCTCAGCAGAGCTGCTGGAAAAGACACTCCCCTATTTATAAACAGGGGTTGTCTGACCGAGACGTGTTGCAGAAGGAGTGAAGCGAGAGTGTGTGTGTGTGTGTGTGTGTGTGTGTGGGTGGGTGGGTGGATGGACGGGTGGGGGTGGGGAGTTTGTCACCAGCAGGCAGAGCCGAGCACAGAGTGGGGGCTCACATTTCACTCAGGTGACCGCTGTTGTCCTTAGAGATAAATCAAGTCGGGGAAAGTTTTTTTTTTTTTTTTTGAATAATCTGTTTCTGATGTTTACTAGTGCATGATACAGTTGTACAGTGGGTTACTGGCCTCTGTGAGTCACAGCAGCGCTGCGGATGCCGATGTCTCACTCTCTTTAAAAGCCAGGCTCCGTTTTTTGGAATGAATGGAGCCGTGGAGCTGTGATGGTGTCTCTTTTGTGTCAATGGAGTTAAATGGCAGCCATGTGGAGATGACTAGAAGAGGGGCCAAGAGAAACTCCGGCCCTCCCTTTGTCCCAGCAGTGAAACAGTGATCTTTATTCAGACCACAGGCCTGTTGAGACTCATGTGAGCCTTCCCAAAATAGACAAATGGTTGACATGAAGTTTAAAGATGGCGGCGAGGGAGGGCAGCGGCTTTCTTAGGAGTTTTACTATGGTCTTCACTTCCGAAATGGCTAGGAGTCAGGGCTGCTTAATCTTAGCAAAAATCACAATCATGATTATTTTGGTCAATATTAAGACATCTCGATTATTTGTCACGATTACTCATTGACTTAAGGAAACATCATGCTTTTATTAAACTTAAAAAAACCCAACTTCTTAAAAAAACTTCTTACCATACATGTGAAGTGATTATAAATAAATTCAACAAAAGTGAAATGTTAAATTAATCACACTGATCCTTAATGGTGTGCTTGTTTCTTTTAATCACTACTAATTACTTCAATAATTTGTATAAAAATAAGAAATAAAAATCTATTTTTGTAAACTATTTCCAACATATTCCCAACAGTAACTCAACGCAATTTGGATAAAATATTAACAATATAATAATTTAAATATTGGTAGTTGTTATTTAAATAGCAGTCAGATTTGAGTAATCTCCTGCAAAAATCTCTATTTTGTTTTGACTATTGCATTAATAACAAAAACCTTAAGCTGGGAGAAGACCGGGAGAATGTCAACAAAGTCTGTTGACCTTTCCTCCTCTTTCTTCCAGCAGTTTGCTGTGGCCTTTGATTTATGACAGCAGGGGCAGGGAGGTTGGGTCACCTTGCTTGGTGCTGGGTGGGGGGCAGGGCCGGTCTCGAGGGCTGGGTCATAAACTAATGAAGGTTTCTAATTTAGACACACCGGTAAACTAGGAGGGGTAATCACTGTTTCCGGGCGCTTATTAAATGCAGCTTTGAATGAGCTTTTAGTCCGTGGGAAGTCAGCCCTAAGCGGAGGGAAGCTTTGGGGGAGCAGCTATTGTCTGCCCTCAGGGGCAGGTAGAGCTCTGTGTTGATGGACACTTTTGTCTTTCCTCTATTGGATTTTAAACTGTTTTGATGAGCCTATTTTCCCACAACCGTAACGGCTGTCTTGTGGCTCTCCCAATTTAATTTAACAGTGATTGTGAATGATCGTTCACTGTGACTAGATTTGTTTTTTTGTTTTTTTGGCATTTCACACTGTATTATAGGCTGTGGCTAATTAGTTTTCTGCGTTTTTAGCACTGTAAAGCTGCACACTCTGGGTTAACTAGGAACACTAAACAGACTGGAGCTTCAGCGTTCACTATATGGGGTTTCCTGAACATCTGTTACACTGAACACAAGTCAAAGAGACCCCCTATTAGAGCAGGAAAGATCAAGTGTTTATCTGGACCTTATGCTCCCATTGTATGCAGGCAATGTATATGTAGTGGTGGTTTGGACTATGGGAATAAAGTTGGGATTTCCAGCAGACGATTGTACCTCCATAGTAATATTTAGCTTGTTTAAAACAGAAATGTCTGGTTCTTGCATTAAAATCTCAAGTGTTTTTATAATGAGTAACTACAGCATTCTTTATTCCAGTCCCTTTTGAGACACTAAAATGACTTTTTTGCATGCATAAATATATTTATTTTAATATTACAAGACCCACAGTCCATTGAGAGATGCACACAAACTGCCATGGTCGTGTAGTTGTCAGTTGCCTGACCTGCTGTTTTAAATCTGCACCACATCTTCTTTAATCACAGCAGAGTTTAATGTCTGTTCATTGTCCAGTTATATTGCTTAGCTGTAGGATTGTCACGATACTAAAATTTTCAACTCGATACCGATACTCGATACCCTTTTCGATACCACAAGGATAAAAATAAAGACCCCCAAATTTAACAGAAATATTTTTATTAACAAGAAAAATGCAACATGTAAAAATTAACAGAACCACAGGTTAAATATTTATAATAAACTGTGCAAAAAGAAACTGCAACTATGATAACAAGCTTCAGATACTAAAATTAGTTTTGTATCCGAATATAATGTTTTAGTATCGATATTTTTGACAACCCTACTTAGCTGACACTGATTTCATACTCAGCATCTTGTGTAAACATCATATATAATACCCAAATGTTTTCAGTATCAACTGTTACCCAATTTACTCTACTTAAAGCTTGATGTGATAAGTACACAAATTGGATTTCAGACTAAGCTGTTATGAACCGAGGCCACTCGGTCAGCCCCAAATGGTGCTGGGAAGACTGGGCTGTAAGCCTGCGAGGAGCCCTCATTTGGAGCAACTTTGTGTTTGACAAACTTTTGGTTTATTGACCACACACAGACAAGGCCCTTCCTGTTCAACTGGGGCCTGTCAGCTCAGTACACAAATGGGACTGTGAGAAAGTCAGGCTAGTGTTTACCAAAGTCTTGATGTAACACCTCTGTTCCAGACATCAATGCCTCCACTGTCACTGAGGGCATCTCCACAGAGATGTAGTATCTGAGAAGTGGACCCTCTCAGGTGGGGTTTAGAGTTCCCGAAACTACTCCAACCATAACACCTCTTTGCAACTTTATCGCGCTTGGATAACAAAACTAAGAAGCATTTGCATAAATGGTGTCATTTGCAGCATGCATATATTTGGACTATTTTTAATGTTGAAATGTACGTGTGATGAATTTGATATTGCAAAGTGGTCTATTAATTAACAGTCAATATAAGAAGTAAAGGTAACACTTTACAATAACCATCATTTATAAATGGTAAACAGATTTATTAATGTTTAATCATCATTTATAAACCGTATATAGACCATTTGGAATGGTAAATATATATAATATATCAATGTTTAACTAACTACATCATTTATAAATGACAAATAGATGGTATATTAATGTAAGTTTATAGTCATTTTACCATTAACAAACAATTAAATTATAATTAACAGTTCATTAATAGTTTTAGTTGCACTCATTTTAACATTTTAAACACCATATTAAGTATGTTAATGATTTTGGTTTATAAACCATCTATAAACATTACTTAGTTGGTTATTGTATAGTGTTACCGAAGTAATAAAAAAACATTAAGACTTGACTGATCCTTAAAAATGAAACTCTATTTAATGAGTCTTTTGAGTTACTTCTTAAATACGCAGTCAAATTGAACCTTCCAGGCTACACTCAGTCCTGGTCCTTTGTGAATTAGTTGCTTCGTTAGGAAGTATGATGATACAAACCCTCCTTCAAAGGGAAACTTAAAGCCACAATAGGGTCACAGAGGTTGCCCCAATAATCTCTCTTGATGATGTCCTGCTGATAGAGAGGCAGCCAGGCATCCCCAGTCAACCAGAGTGGAGGTGGTCATCCTCATCTTAGAGGCCTGATTACATCTGGCCTCCCTCAGTGCACTCTTTAGTCATCGGCTTCAACCACCTCCCAAGCATATACTCCCTGGGTGGAGCCACTGTGGCCTGAGGATCCCATTTTTAACATTTGGCAACTCAGCTGTGGGGTGTGTTTCATCATTACTGCACTCCCCATAGATTCACTCCCTTGTTTCACACCAGTGGAACACAGCATTTGACCTCTGGCTTTGAAGAGAGATACTTTTTCAGAGTCAAATCTAGCTACAATCTGCTGTTTTGGCAGGTAGCAGAGCTTATTCGGAGACATTAAAACCACAAAGCCAGAGACTTATTTTTGGATAGAACATTTTTCCCAAAGCCAGACGTAAACACTACAGTTTTCATTGATGTAAACAGGCCATGGTTGTGTTTTAGCATCTCAGGGGCCTGTTCCATAAAGTGACTTTCCAAATAAGCCTTCAGTTATTCTGACTCATTATCAGTTGATAAGATTCCATCAAGTAAATTCAACTAGTTTCCCAGAATAACTGAGCTTAACATGTGGAATTGGTTGTATCGAGCTAAAAACAGAAGCTTTTGGAAAACTCGCTTCAAGGACGTTTGTCATACTACTGAAACCAGATGAAGTCTGTGAAACAAGTGCAACATTTAACACTTAGACTTCTTCACTTGGATCTCTTTAAGGATGTAGAACCTTTGCGAAGTGAGTCTTTGAAGCTAAACCCAGTAATGTACTTTTGATTCAGTGATAGTCTTTCAAATATACATTTTAACTAGTGATGGAGTGAAATTCTATCTTGAATGATCTTAGTGTTGGGGAAAAAAACATCTATGTGGACCAGCTTCCATGTGAACAGCACCACAGAGAAAAATTGAACACCATATCATTTAAGCAAAGTCAAGTTTAACCTTTATGTGAAAGGTCCCCCTCCCTCCTCCTCAGCAAGACACATTATAAATAACGCTGGCACAATAAACGCCACCTTGATAATTGGGCCATCAGTCAAGGAGATGTCAAGTGCCGGGTGGATCAAGAGTCCTACTCTGCTCTGCTCAGCCACAAGTCAACCATGATGATAGCTTGAGCAATAGTACCTGAACATTTACAGTCAGTTTCCCATGAAGAAGCTAATGATGGGTTATGTTTCGTCTTCGGTGTTTCACAACAGAACCCCAAACATCAGATTGAGGCCATGTCCACAATAATCCAGATATATTGATATTTTTTTTTCACTGTTTTGGCCTTTCATTAACAGTAGTACTGCATTTTGGAACACCAGAAACATAATTTGAAAGCATTTGAAAGTGGTTGATTATGGAAAAATGGACTCCATTCATCAAATGGTGCTTTAAAACTTGTGTAAACCACTTACGACAGAAATTGTATAAAGCTGCTGTCTCACCTCTCAAGGCTTGAAAGGTGGTTATAAAAGAGTGTAGTTTGCTCCTTCATTTAGATAAGCAGCCATGGCTCATTGAGTTCAAATCAGTTACAATAGATTTTAATCGCAATGTGTATTAATAGCAGCAGTATCATAACCACTCCTGGATTATTCATTTATGTGACCAATGGCAGTTGTTCAGAAGACACATTTTCTTAAAGTATCATCTTTATATTTTGGCATGCCAGTTTGATCAACCCTCAACAAAACTTTTAAAATCAGCAGTATATATATATATATATATATATATATATATATATATATAGATAGTTATTATATAATAAGAAAATGTATCTTCTGAACAGCTGTGCCATTGGTCACATAAATTAATAATAAATAATCCAGGAGTGGTCATGATGCTGCTGCTATTAATACACATTGCGATTAAAATCTATTGTAACTGATTTGAATATATATATATATATATGTATATATATTATAGAATTTATCCATGTAAAAGTCTCGTTGAGATTAAAAAGAATCTCTTTTCCAAGAGAGACCTGGCCAAGAACAGCAGCATGACAAGTTACAACATATAAACACAGTTATCATAAACAATTAAATACATATACAGTATCACAACAACACTGAAGGAGCCTCAAAGTAGCCGACTTATAAGAAAAAGTCACACCGACTAAGGGAAATAATTTCTTTATCCCTTTTAGAATGAATTTAAATTCACAGATTGTGGTCATTTCAGAGAGTCAATTCCTTTCGCAAATTGTACATTTACATTACAGTACATGCGAACATTGTTTTCAAATGTAAGTGCATTGGTGTGTACGAGGCCTGAGCCACAACCAGTTAGCTGTGTGTCCACTGCCCTGCCCCGGGGACGCAGGTTGGGGGGAGGGTGTGGTGGCCGTCCTGCTGAGCTCGCCGTGGTGTCAGAGACATGTAAAGACAACACCGAGCAGTTGTGACTGTGGAGGTTGCAGATCATCAGCAATTCCTAACAGCAACTGGTGGCCTCCAGCCGTCCCAACAGTTGCCATGACATTGTTTTGTTTTATGTTACGCCAACAGGAAGCGGTGTATGGCCCGGGCCATATAGGGTTCAGGACATGTCGAGTGAATGGATTATCTTTTAGTTTTAAAATCTGGTGATGAATTACCACCTCTTGGTAACTTATTTACCAGATCTCTGAGTCCTTATGTACAGGCTCTTTGAATACAGTGCAGTGCTGAGTTGGAAGTTCTCACAGGGTGTGAATTTTATCACAAGCTTCTTGATTAGACTCTCCTCTGTTTTGAACTGAAGCTTTGTTTACATTTGTTTTGATTGATTTGAGCTCCAAACATTAGCCTCCCAGACTAGGGTTTGATAGAAATTTCAATATTTGCATGTTCATCTGTCCTAAGAGGAGCAATAAGGAAAATAATTTCTCATCAGACTTCTTGGAGGTTTTGAGGTTGTATATTTCCATTGGTGTTTTCCACTTGTAGCAGTCGTGTTCGGCATTGGTGTACCAGGATGTGCAGGCCTCTCATTTACGATAAGCCCTCCCTTCCCTTATCCTGGTGCTCCTCTCGAGTCTCCTCCCCTGTTCTCCCCTCCCCTCTATAATAAATGTCATAGTTTCCAGAGTGGGAAGGAGGCAGAGAAGGGGGCAGGGCGGGCGCTCCGAGTGTAACAGGACCACAGCAACTCATGCAGCCAATGGAATTCAGAGGGATTGCTTCCGTAGATGTTTTTTTCCCTCTTTCACTCTTTTTTTTTCTTTTCTGTAGTTGTCTCACCCCGCTCCCTGTGACCCCTCTTTCTCAAAGGGCCCCTCCAATCTGAGCAGTTCCAGCTATTTTGCTTGGTTTGTGGTGTTTGTGTGTGTGTGTGTGTGAGTGTGTGTGTGTGTGTGTGTGTGTGAGGCCTGGGGGAGGGTTTGGTAGGGGATTTGGCAGCTCCTTTGATCAGTAAAGCATAAACAAGAGGGGGCTTCAAAATGGGTTGCATTGTGTGGGGGGGAGGAGTGCTGAGTCAGGCCCTCTCGCTCTGTGGCCTGGGATAGAGAGCAGACAGGCAGGCTGGGATTACCGCAGAGGCCAAGAGAAACTTTCTGAATCTCTCACTTCAACCAGCTGTTCCAAAATCTGGGCTAATGGCGCTTTGGGATCAAATTAACAGCAAGGCTGGAGGAACATGATTTTTTGCACGGTTCAATATATAGATTGCTTTGGGTAATATTTATTTACATTATGAACAAACTATATATTATGTCATTTGTATTGAAATGATTCAACCGCTGCAAAAATATAAATGCAAGAGTCGTGGTTTTGCATAAACAAGCAACTGGAGTTTGGTGCCTATTTGTTTGAGGTGAGGGAAGGGGGGGGGGGGGTCTTTTAAATGGGATGTTTCAAAAAACAAAAAAAGAACAAGTGAATAGTGGGGTTTTAGGTCGTAGCTCAGTCTGTGCCTTTGTCAAGCAGGTGAAAGCTTTGTAAATGTGGCGCCAGATTGTTAAAGCCCCTGACACTCCACAGTGTCCGAGCCACTTCCAGGAAAAAGGACCCCCTGCGTTGAGCCCTGGGACTGACCCTCCCTCAATAGAGAGGGTCCTGCTCGGGAGAGGAGGGCTTCCTGTATTAGCTTTCCATCTTAATCAAGCAACAAGTACCAACAAAGCACTAATTATCAATGCCTTCACAGAATGCAACACAATGCCCCCTCCCCCGCTCCCCACTCCTGTCCCGGCAAAGACGAGCCATAAAATAGATGGAGCAACATTGTCTGACGTTACAATAGTTGTTTTGAAACCAATCATCGCCTCTCAGACATTTTCTAGAAGACGTGTTCATCTTACCTACAGACACAGATGTTTGACTTGAGTTATTTTCTAGCTGTCTGCAGTTGAAGTCTACACTGCTCTCTGTTATTTATAACTTTATTTTAATCCAAAACAACATGCACTTTCTTCATTCTGACTCATGGCATACAACTTCGAGTGAATTATAGGGATAAATATCCGAGTCTTATCCAAACTAAGAATGAAAGCCTTGTGTGAATCTATATTGAAATGTGGGTTCAGACCAGGTCCAAACAGACACAGCTGAGCTGGGCTTCCTGTAACAGTCATCGTTTACAGAAAGCAGGGTTAGATTCAATGTTTTCATCAAAGAGCTTGTTGAAACTGCTCTGAGTCATCAGTTCCTGCATGTGGCCTGCTGTTACACATGCATATTGCCCCTGGTTTGACCTCACTACTGATTACTGGTAAAAACACATTGATGGCAACTTTTAACACTGATTAATCTCGTCTCCTTACAGCCACATTGATCAGACCACCACTTGGCAGGATCCTCGTAAGGCCCTGCTCCAGATGAACCAGGCTGCCCCGCCCAGTTCTGTGCCAGTCCAGCAGCAGAACATTATGAACCCAGCCAGTGGTATGTATATGTTGACTTTGTTCAATTTAGAAACAAAGAAATGGCACATGGCATGGGCTTTGGAGCACTTAACTCACAATTACATTTCCTTGAGATTATTTCTGGGCATTTTCTTACTTTCATAATACATACAGTAAAATTCAGGAGCAGTCTTGTCTAGTTCCTACATGTCACTAAGACTCTGTGTACCTCAGCGCTGTCCATGCAGCTGGAATTTGCCCTAGGTGAGGTAAGACTGATGTAGAACGTGACAGGTCCTGTCTGACATGTTTAGGAGCTTGGTGACTCACAGATTAGAGAGTTTGCAGATGAAGTCTCTCTGTATTCTCAAATTGTTGTTGTTCTATCTGCAAAACCTATAACAGGGTTCATAGGAAGTATCGAAAGTTTGGACAAAATGCTTTCGTCATGTTTTCAATGTTTGGAATATGCTTGAATTTGAATATACTCCCTTAAAAATGCTTGATTCCAAACATAATTTGGTGTTTCATTAACACAATCGCTCACCAAAAATCTTTTAATATATGAACCTTGTTGTCAGCTAGTTGCCTCCTGGCCTCACACACCAGACAAACTAGGCAAGCTAATAGCTAGATAAGTCCTCTGTTGATCCCTTACTCTGAAAAAAATTAGCATTAAATAATAATTATAAAAACATACAGTCAAAGTCAACAGCTGGTAAAATAAAAGTGACAAAAATAATGTACTGCTCTTTGTCTTGGACAAAAATAGATGATATCCACACTGCAAAAAAGGTGTCTAAAAACAAGATAAAAACACTAAATCTGATGGAAATGATCTTGCTGCATGGACAGATAATTTCATTTGACAAGATTTCTTAAATTAAGATTATTAAATCTAGAAATAAGCATGTTGTACGCTTAAAATAAGAAATTAACTCTTAAAACAAGATCAATTAAAGCTGTAAGCAGCGATGAACTGGCCCAAGCAGAGTGACCTGACAATTATTTGTTTCTTACGAAGATAAGAAAAAACTTTAGATTTAGAAGTGTTAGATAATTTCTCTTATTTTAAGAGTTAATTTCTTATTTTAAGCGTACAACATGCTTATTTCTAGATTTAACAATCTTAATTTAAGAAATCTTGTCAAGTGAAATTATCTGTCCATGCAGCGAGATCATTTCCCTCAGATTTAGTGTTTTTATCTTGTTTTTAGACACACCTTTTTTGCAGAACAACCGTGTGCACATGATAAACATAGACATATACTATATCAGATATAGTATATGTGTATGTTTCTCTAACTACAGTATGCTGTAATTATGTGTTATATATACATAATTATAGATATATAGTCCAAGTAGTGGTGCTATATGTTCCACTCCAACATTATTTTTGCCTGTCACCCCTCAGGTCCTCTCCCTGAGGGCTGGGAACAAGCTATTACATCAGAGGGAGAAATTTACTACATCAACCACAAGAACAAGACCACATCCTGGCTTGACCCACGACTTGACCCGCGCTACGGTGAGTTTGCTGTAGATACAATCTAACTTTAGTTTATTTATTAAATTAACTTTACTATTAGGCAACCAAAGAGTTATGATGATAATACTAGTTAAATTGAACAAGGAAATCAAAACCAGAAACTTAGAAATTTAGAGCAAAGAGCACTTTCTCCAGTAGAAAGCTCTGGCTAATCCATAAAATATGTATCACCACAATTGTAATAGTGGGTTCAGTTCTGTATGATTCATTGTTCATTTCTCCGTATTACATTGTTTTGGGGTGACTCGCCAATACCATCAGTTGTTGAAACCAGATTTCACCCGCCAAACCCCCACCCTCAAAATCCACACCTAACCTTTTGTCAGCCATTTTAGTGTTGGAGCAACAGCTGAGTTGACCATTAATCCCCCAGGCCCAGCTTAAGTTTGACAGTTAGCTTTCAGTGTGTGGTGGTGGCCAGGGTTGGTGAATTAGTGACAGGACCTGGTACATGTGTTGAGATTTCTCTGTGGCCATGGGAATGAGCTAATCCTCCTGTGCAAGGAAGACTTCCAGAGATGAAGGTTCCTGCTTATGTCACACTGACTCATTTACGCTTCAGGTGCCTTCCCTTCATTACAGCAGCATTCCCCAGGGAAGCTCACCCTGGTTCACAAAGGCAACATGTGTGAATCAGCACGCAGCCTGTTATCCTGTTTAATTTTAGCTTTACTTTTTATCAAGCCTGGGCACTTGAAGGGCAGTGTTTTTTTTTGTGTGTTTTTTTTCTGTAAGCAATTGTGAGTCCCACTCTGGAGGCCGGCAGGAAAGTTCAAAACAGAGTTGTAAGGGGAGTGGGGCAGCTGGGAAGAGATGGCGGCTCTGATCGGCGAAGCTCTTTGAAGATTTATAAGTCTTGAACACACAAGGCTGCTGGGCCCCTGAAAGCAAGTGAGAGGGAGAAAGAGATCATGTTAACTCATTATGTGCCATCAAACATAATTTTGTTCTTCATTAGACAAGCTATTTTCTGTACTTTATCCTTCTAACGTCTCACCTTTTATCTTATGTATCTTTTTGATCCTTTACATTTTAGTTGATATGTCATAAATGTGGGTCAATGCATGAAGGAGAATCTAAAGTTATTCATTGTAGTGATTTTTCAATCATATATTTTCACATTTGTGTATAGAAATGTGCTCCCCAGCCTCAGAAACATCTATACTGCTGCTATGTAGGTCTCCAATCATAAGCCAGCTGCTTTGATAATGGAGGCTAATTTGAGCTTTGAGAAGAAAAGCAGCAGAGCGCCTTTAACTGAGGGTTGTTGCCGGCTGGCTTTCCCCTGCGTGAGGCCCATTGCAGGCACAGCCCCATTCTGCTCCAGCTCCAGACAGACTTGAATCTCTGCCAGGCCTCTTTATTCTGTGGTCCAACTCTTAATCTGTTCCAGACCTTTTCAGTCAAAGAACTCCAATGTGAGAGGGGAGGTGGGGGGCAGGGAGAGGCAAGGCAAAAGGGGAAGAAAGAAAAACAGAGGAACAGAGGGAAAATGCCGACGGGATAAGCATGCATCCTCTTTAAGATCCAAGGAGGTGGCGAACAGCGAACAAGCCGTGTGTGCACTGTGGCGAGTTGGAAGGAGGGGGGGCTGACCTATGTGGGTTTGTTGTCTTCTGTACGTATTACTGTGTAGGAACAGCAGGGGAAAACATACTATGAGGATATACTGGAGTGCACAAATAGACAGATTTCCTCTGGGAGTTTAATGTTTTGCTTTGAAGCAGTAATGTAAAGCTGTTTGACAAACACGTTGCTGCATTATCCGTCATGTGATGTTTTTCTGCCTCTGCTGTCAGAGTGCTTCACTAGAAAAGATGGCATAGTGTGATGGGGCAGGAGCGAGCCAGTTTAAAGGGTCAGTTCATATTCAAGGCCTTGAATCCTGGAAAAACTTTGTATAAAATAAGTTTATTGGAAAAAAAAACAACAGAATCCACGCCGAGGTCGAGGCTGGAATGAAAATAGACTCTTTCTATGTGGGTTGTGCACTAATTTTGCACTGATTTGACTCTGCAAGCCCCCTCGGAAAGCTGCTTTCTTAAAGGTTATTTAACATTATTATACAATGTACATACAATGTATTACATTGTCAACTACATCTCCATCTTTGGAGGATTAGTCCCACACCTTACTGCCCCGTTAGATGTTGCTTTTCAGCCATCTTAAGGTGAAAATTTTGTTTGTCCATGACACCATTTCTTAATAACCTCAATAATTTTCAGCATAATATTCATTCATTCATTCATTCACCTTTATTTAACCAGGCGGGTCATTAAGAACAAATTCTTATTTACAATGGCGGCCATAGGCACCGATAGGCACACTTATTTATACAACATATCAGACAACATATACGCCGATACTAATAGATACTGATATATCTATGATTGGCTAATATTGACTGATAATTATCAGTCTTGCTCTTAAAAAACTCAACAGCTACTTGCTATTTCAGAAGCAATATCTACTTTGCTATTCTGCTACTAATTTGGGTGATTTATGAAATAAGTTTTAGTTTTATTTATAATATGACACTTGACCAGGTAAAGTACTTTAAAAATTCAACCTATGTGGGCAAAAATGCCCACATAGGCTGGTCTTACTTCATCTGACTTGATTTTTTTCCCATCTCCTTGCCACGTAGAGGCAGGTCAACGCAGGCTGGCTTCACTCAGACTTTACTGTTGTACTTGATGATAAACAGTGCTTGTATCACATCCAGACTGTTTCTACACTTTGCTTATCTCAACGCTAGAAACACAACACCTTCCCAAGGGTCTTTTTTTTTTAAACTTGTTAAATCTACAGCAGACAAATATTTACCATGCCTTCAAAGGTGCTGTGCCCTGGTCACATAGAGAACTTCCCACAGCTGGCACACCCTCAACCCTACCTGCCCCAGGTGATCTTGTGGTGTAATATGCCTGGCAGTGTGATTGGCTGATAAGGGCTTGTGTTGCTGGCTCGTTGTGTTGCAGGGGTGCGTGAAGAAGACAAAAGGCAGACAGCATTAACTTGTCTCTTATCTGCCTGGCCCACCAGCTATCACCGCCCATATGTGCTGCTGACTACAACCACCCCTCCAAAACCACACACACACACTCACACACACACTCACTCACACACTGTCGTCTCAGCTGGGACTAGCCTCCTTTTTTTACGCTATCAATCTGGCCCTGAACTGAACCTGTCCTTCGCTCCTATCTCACACACAGATGTAATTCCCTGCTTCGATATGCTCATTGTTTGTGCATAGTTCCTTCAGTAACATTGGTTACTGTTAGCTGTTTGGTCTGTGAGGGAGTCCTTGACTTGGTTCAGTAGAAACTCGGCTGTATGACTGCATTTATCAGCATACGGTTGTGTCATTTGTTTTATTGTACTCTTCTTTAAAACGCACATCTTAAAGGAAAGATTCAGTCAAATAAACCTGTATATAGTTTTGTCCATCCTTTCTGTCAGCGGTTTTTGCAAAGTTTGAAAAATGCTAATTGAACAGTTTATATTTTAAGGTTGAATTGAAAAATGCTTGCATAATCTGCTTTATGGGAAACTGGGAAATTTTGGTTTTTTGTAAATATAAAACAAGTATTCTGAATTTAATGCTTATATTTACATTTTACCTTGCATGGTGTTTTCACGTGTGTGTAAAAAAGGATGGGTTAAATGCAGAGGTTGAATTTCCCCATTGTGGGATTAATAAAGTAATTAATCTTAATCTATCTAATCTATATACTATTAAAGTTAACCTGAGCAGCTGGTTAAATAAACAAAAAGTTAATATAGTCGATCATTTCAGTTTGTATAAATTAATTCTGTAAACTTTATACTTTGTAGTAGCATTTATAGTAACCATTTAGATGTGATATGGCTTAAAGAGTTTACTGTTAAAAAGCTGCACAACCCCTGTACTCCCCATAGTGAATACTCACAGCTGGGAACATGACGGTATTAAGACATTAAGATCGCTGTGGGCAAGAAATACAAACAGGCAGAGGATCAGAAAGTTGTTAACAAACACTTTATCCACAACAGTGGAAAGTTATGAAAAGTTTGGTAGGGCAGAGTTGAACCTGGATGTCCATAATGTTTGGAAGATAATTTTAAAGCAAGTCTTCACTTCAATAGGATATATGTCTACTGCAAACTTCCATCAAATAGATAGATAGATAGATAGATAGATAGATAGATAGATATAAAAAACGGACAACAAATGTATTAAAAACACACAGAGCTGCTGTAACAGGCTACCACTAGTACGGCACCATCTTTTAGATGTCTTATCATGGTTTTCTTGCACTGTCAGAGTTCCTATTAGCATCATTCCTTGAGTATAATATTATCATCGTTGATAGAAATGATGGTGAAAACTATGAAAATAAACAACCAGGTTGTTTAAAACTGTAGCTTTTACTTTTTGTGTCTTTGTCCATATGCCTCTGCTTCAAAACTCAGCTGCTGACATGCTCCATATGCAGCACCTCTGTCTTGAGAACAGCTAATGGTGCCCTGATGGTGGAGTGATTCAGCCACAAAAGGCTTCAGTATCTGCCAGAGATAAGAAGCGGAGAGAAGTAACACACTCTCCCATGGCTTCACTTGATGTGTGTGGGAGAGAGGAGGCGGCTTCATGACTCTGTGTGTTTGTGTGCATGTATATGTGCTGGGGTGGGGTTGTTGGGGGAGGACAGAGAGAGAGAGAGAGAGGGAGGGGGTGAGGCGACAGGCAGGGCGGGGCGGGGCCTCCAGAGCTTCCCAGGGAGAGCCCTGAGCCACGGTTCATTCAGCTCCTGAGATAGTGTAAACAGACAGTGATTGAATGGTGATGAGAAAGGTGCCGGGGCGGGCAGGACAGCACAGAGAGGCAGCCCCGCATGAAAACTGTGCCCCCGTCAAGGCTTTGTTTTGGTTGCGGCTTCAAGCGCATAAGCAAACAGCTCTCCTCATTGGTTCCATTACTGTTACACCCCTCGTGGTTGAACACATTTGCTGCTCTTTCTCTTCTATAGTGATAGAATGTGTGACCTACTTTACATGCATAGATTGCTGCATTATACTCATGTTTATTAGACCCACCCTTTGCTTGAGTAAAGAATAACAAAGATTTCACTGGGGGACAGCTGTGTTTTCAATACACATGCATTTGTTCCGATAATGTAAACATCTAGTTAGCTTGTTAGTGAACAATGCAATTCCATGTTGGGTGAAATATCTTTGAATCTAAAGTTGAGTAAAGTGGTACATTGTTTACAGAACCTGTTGTAGGTCTTTTTTAAATTAATTTGCCTGATTTGCACACAGGCCCATCAGGCCAAAGTAAGGAGGCAGTCAGTCTGAGGGATAATCTGTGATTTGTTTAGAAGGAAACAAAACGCACAATGAAAGGATAAGTCATAAATGATGCAATGTACAAAACTAACAAAGCCTGTCTTAGTCAGTGAGTGGGAGGGGATCAGGTCTTACAGGAATAGTGGTTGTTTGAGACACTAGGTGGAAAACTTGTGCTGGGACTTCCCTTCCTACACAACCTGCTGCACTGGCTCCACTCTTCTACAAGTTCACCTTGTAGACAAAACACTCAAGTTGTTGGTCTTGTTATGCAGTGTTTAAATGCAGCCAGGCATTAATGGGTGCAGTTGCAGAGGTGCAAGTGTGTTAATAGTTTCCTGGAGATCTTATGTAAATTCTTTATACCTTCAATATTGAAAATTGTTAAAGGTGCTTGTATCTTATTAGGCTAAACACAGAATGGCGAGGCAAAGGACAGAGGTCTCCCATACCTCCTTAATTTTTTCAAAATTACCACTTTTGCACCTTATATTTATGCACAAAATAACAAGAAAAGGAGAAGTACGAAGTCTTGAAAGTTTGAAAACATAATGGTTAAAATAAAGCTTTTCCAAAGTTACAAATGTGCTTGAATTTTTATATACTCCTTCAAAAATGCTTGATTTTCAATATAATCACTAATTTTAACAAAAAAAATTCAGTATTAGAAATGAAACAATTTGTGGCCATATTTGTTTGTCTCCTGGCGTCTCATACCAGACAGCTAAGCTAGCTAATAGCTAGAAAAGTCCTGTTGATCCCTTACTTTGTTTATTTTACTGGCTGTTTATATTAACTTTGGTTGTATGTTTTCATCATGATAATTTAATGCTTGCTAATTTCCCAAATGTTAGTTTACATTGATTGCTGTGAGTATAAAGGAATTCTATACAGGTTATTTTTTGCTATTGAATTTCTAGTAACCTAGATGTGATGATAAAGGCTGGAGAGTCTTTGAGAACATATGTGAACTCTTCTGTGTCTCTTCTGCAGCCGTGAACCAGCAGAGGATCTCCCAGAGTGCACCAGTGAAGCAGGGTGGGCCGATCCTTCCCGGAGTCATGGGAGGCAACAACCAGATGAGACTGCAGCAGATCGAGAAGGAGAGGCTGAGACTGAAGCAACAGGAGCTGCTTCGACAGAGACCACAGGTCGGGAATCAGAGTTAAAGCATTTTGAGGAGTACTGTGGCCTCACGCAGGTCACAGGGTCTCTACTTTCACTATGTAAAAAGTCCCTGAGTGTAGTTGCAAGATACTGGACACTTAACTGCTCACAAGTTTACGAGTGGATGATTTTAGTGTTTGTTGTAAAACACAATGTCCACGTTGAATAGGCCTTTAAATATGAGTCATATTTCATAGGTATAGCGGTGGATCTTAAGCTCCTTTGATCGGTCTTTATTGTTACACCACCCTGCAATGAAGCCTCGTGAGTCATATGTGGTAATTTTATCACTTCCGAACTGTGATGTGTCACTGTGCCGCCCACACAGGGTGGTGCAGCCCAGTCCAGTAGTTTACTCAAGGCTGTGTCATACCACCAGAAACACAGCTTTATGATTATGAATGAGGGTGCTAGTGACTATGTTTACCAGGCAATTCCCTCGGGTTGTTTAAAGTTCACAGGGCAGGAAGTGGCCCAGGTGTGTACATGCTCCAGGCAGATGATTTGGACTGTCCTCAGGACACACTGTGTGCTTAAATAACCTGTTTATTGTCACATGAAGGAGAATTCTGCTTTGCATAATAGGGTAAGGGAATATGGTTGGTACAGATAGATTTCTGCTGGAGTATCCTGACTGGTTAGCCAGGCCAAAACCTTAAACTGTTGTTTTAGTTGTTTTTTTACCCGTCTTCCTGCATGCACATAAAGGTTTATAGAGAATGTTATGCATGCATTTATTCATTTCTGCCTCCCTACCTGATTTCTCCTGGTTTGTATGCATGTATATGTAATGATAGAGAATGTAGAATTAATTAGTTATGCAAGTAAAACATTAGTTATAAAGATCACACATGGCCAGATCTCTTATCCAAACCCTGGACACCCTCACTTGTTGGATAAACAAAGAGCTTAATGTAAAATAAAATGAGGTGTTGCAATCTGGACTGTATACATTTCAAGACCTACTATCAGACTAGATTCCAGTAAACGCCAAATTCCTGTAAGTTTTAAGATATGTAATGTTTAGAATACGGAGGCCATACTGTGTTTGCAAATATATAGGAGAGCATGAATATGGTAGGGAATTGTGCAATGGTGCAGGCTATATGCTTGTGTTAGGAGTTCAACTTTGGGGCAATACTTGCCACACCCAAATGGATTCCACATGGCCGAAGTATGATGAGGAACGGGTGGCAATGTATGCTACTTTTGGTGGCAGTCCAGTGCTGACGCTGCTCAGTCATGCACAAAAAGAGAGCCAATAAAACCATAAAGCTTGTTTACAGTATACAGCCCTCATAAGCCCTCTTAATCAAAACCAGATTGTTTACATGTGCGCATGGGATTCTGGGATAAATGTAGCTGTTTGAGAAGGAAACACCTTCAGCTGAATTATGCTTTTTATTCATTTTTTTCTCATAGATTGTGTCTATTTCTAAAAACTCCTATTAAACACTTGAGGTGTCTAGCGGAAAGTCTACCACTTTTCTAAAAACAACACATCCCAGTGGCTGCCTTGGTTGTTGTTTCACCCTTTAAAAGTTAATGGGATCTCAAAACGGGACACTGGTCAAGCCACTTCACCTTCCCGTTCAAGGACTTATAGGGGAAGGAGGTGAAAAAGAACAACATGACTTCATATCCGTGGCCTTATCTGATCAGAGCATGTGTAGAAAACAATTGTCTCCAACTGTTGTCGGCCCCTCGTGTAATTTGACACTCTGTATGGGCAGAAATGGAGCACACCATGTTGGCAGTCTGTGTGTAATTCCTTAATTTAACATATTATGCAGTGACAGCAGCGTTAAAAGGCAGTTGTGACATATTTGTACGAAGCTGTAGCTGTTTATAATTATCTTCTGAGGTTAGGAGTGGAGTTGATTGTGTTGCTCACATGCTTTTCATGCTTTATCATCCACAGGAGCTTGCTATAAGGAATCAGCTGCCTACCAGTATGGATCAAGATGGCATCACAAACCCTGTGTCCTCCCCTATGGCCCAGGATGCCCGGACCATGACCGCCAACAGCTCTGACCCATTCCTCAACAGGTTGGTTTCATACAGAAGCCAGGAGAAGCCTCAGTAGAGCAAATGTTCCCATATTACAGTACACACACAGCTGAGGTGCACTGATTGACGTCAGTGCACTTGGCGTGGGCTTCAATTCTGGTCCAGCTCGTCTGACTTAATGTATCCTGTTTGAGGGAATCTGTGTGCTCGTCTGTTTGAGCTCCCTGAGTTACACAAGTAGTAAAAACAGAAGGCCAGTCTCTGGGCTTAACCCTTCTCACATGGTAATGTCTCACTCAGACCAGCAGAGTTTACTGCACAATGATGACCTCTGGTGTGCAACTGCTGCAATGAGGCAATCAGAGCTTAAATGGTGGTGTCACCTGCCTGTGCAAAATAACAAATCACACTTTATTCAAAGTGAAGACAGACATGTTCTATAATTTGAGCAGAAATGACACAAAACCCAATGGACTGATATTAGATCTGAGAAAAAGATCTGCTCCATTGCATTCTGGGAAATCATTCCTAGCAGTTCAAGCTCTAGTTCTTCCGTGAGCGGATGAAGTGAGGAAAGAGCTGAATAGCAAGCAGGCCATGAGAACATGTGGTCCAGTCAGTAGACAGGCCAACCTAATCTCCCCTCCTCCCCCTGTTGCCTCCACTCCCCTACTCTCACAATGGCCTCATTCATCCTGCCTCTGCCATACTCTGCCTACATATTTTTCCTCTGCTAATTAGTATAGGCTTGTCAAATGTCTTCTCTCTGCTTCTTTGTCTCTCTGTTGCCCCATTCATCGTTGCTCTTTTCGCTATATTCTGCAATCGAGGGCGAAAAAGTGAAGCTCTGTGTCGCTGTGGATTACTCACCACAGTCGTTCAAATAGATGGAACAGTTGAAACGTGCACGTATGCAGAAGGTCCCCGAGGGAATTAAGGCCACACTGTTACTTTTCAGCCTGTGTGCTTTTAATAACTGAGTGTTTGCTTTGTTGGATCAGTTAATTAGATTCACACAGTTCAGTTTCAAAGCAGTTGAGTGAAGGGTCATCGAGGTCATCCACAAACTCTGCTGAGACAAAAACAACTTTATTTACTCCAGTTTGATTGCACGGTCACTAACAAACATCATGATTTTTACAGTTTGTAACCCAGAATTGTTTGTTTTTGTATTTTCAGCGGGACCTACCACTCCAGGGATGAGAGCACAGACAGCGGCTTGAGTATGAGCAGCTACAGCGTCCCTCGCACTCCAGATGACTTCCTCAACAGCGTGGATGAGATGGACACAGGTGAGGCTGGAAACAACATACCAGATAAGCTGGTGATGACATTTTAGTAGTTGGTTCATGAAGCTTTATTTGACATTAAAAAAAAATCTAAATAATGACAAAATCATCAAAATAATGAGAAAAAAAGTTGAAGTCACAAGAAAATGTCAAAATGAAAAGAAAAAAGTTGAAGTCATGAGAAAAAAAGTAAATCATGAAAAAATAGTCAAAATAATGAGAAAAAAGTTGAAGTCACGAGAAAAAAGTCAAAATGGAAAAAAAGTCAAATTCACGAAAAAAAAGTCAAAATGATGAGAAAATAGTCAAAATAATGAGGAAAAAAAGTTGAAGTCACAAAAAAGGTAAAAATGAAAAGAAAAAAGCCAAAACCACAAGAAAAAAAGTAAAAATAATGAGAAAATCTTCAAAATATTGAGAAAGAAGTTGAATACCATCAATACCATTAGTTGTATTTGTTTACCAACTAGATGGAACTCCTGGTTTAAAGCAAAAGCCTCAAGGACTAGCAGTTCAGTTTGGTATTAACCCTTTGTTGAGCAGAGAGTGGTCTCAGAAAATAATGAAAATGTTTCATGAAGCTTATAACTTCTAATAGTTGGTTGTTTAATAAAATATGTTTACCTGTGTCTCTAGTATTTACACCACATATTGTACATGGGAAGAGTTGCTTTAAGTTTTTTATTGCATAAGAAAGTAGAATTAATTATTGTTGATAGCAGACTTTACTCATAATGAACTACTCTCATGAGAGAGGCTTTTTAGCTGCCCTGACTCGTTGATATTTCACAATTCTTTCCACTATGTTAGTGATGTTGTAGCTGTCAGAAATCCCCCAAATCTCCTGCTTGTAATTGCAACTAGGCGTCTGTTGTGACTGTTCTCACTTGGCTGCTCATAATTACTGTCTGCACAAAAAGATAGGAATGTGGTTCAATTATTATCTTTACTGCAATGCACCAAGCTGACAAGATCGTCCAAACACCCTCTGACTTGCTGAGTCAGATCATTTAACAATGTTTTCCTCATCATTAGGGGACCCTCTTCCACCTTCCATGGCATCACAGCCCAGCCGTTTTCCCGACTACCTGGACGCAATCCCGGGAACAGACGTGGACCTGGGCACCCTAGAGAGTGAGAGCATGGCAGTGGAGGGCGAAGAGTTGATGCCCAGTCTCCAGGAGGCCCTGAGCTCCGAGATCCTCAACGACATGGAGACGGTGCTGGCAGCTACCAAGATCGACAAGGAGAGCTTCCTCACGTGGTTATAGAAGATCTGAGCAGAGCACTCCTTTTTACTCCTCTCCTACACTCTGAACTGCTGCCTGCTCTAATCTGTGAAGGAGTCATAGATGCTTTTACAAGACATTTCAGCAAGCCTCTCTGGACTTCTGTCTCTGTCTAGGCGTGTAAGGCCAACCTCTTTTGAGGCAGTATTGTTCTTTTCTTTTCACTGGTGTGTTATCTCTTTATTTTGTCTGTGTCTTCAAGGCTGGCCCATGAACAGACAATTACGCAAGGGTCCCCAAATCTTTCACAGATCTGTCAGTGAATCTAGGGCATCTTTACCTAGAGCAGGGGCCGCTCCTTCCCCTGGTCTCCCCTCATAGCTGAGCTGCATGTACTCTTCTGCAAGGACCGCCATCATCACTTATCACCTGGAGCCTCTGGTGCCTCTTTTCCTTGCAATATAGTGCTACTTAACTGCATTTGGGACTATTGCATCTAGCTTCAGTAGCTTTACATTTGGCCTTGTACGTTTTTATTCTGTTTTGTTTGTTTGTTTGTATTCAACGAGCCTGAGAAACCAAAAATGATGTATTTGAAGCATAAAGAACAATACTGATTTGGAGTAAAGGTAATGTGAGGCCCACTTTGGACATGTTGGCTTTGCTGGGGGCGGGGTGACGTGAGGGTTGGAGCCTGGGGACCGACTACATTGCTGCTTGGCTGTGCCAGCAAGTCTAAGTTAAACATTTGATAGATCAAGTGCCTTCAGTTGTATTTTTTGAGACGCGAGCACCATGAACAAAGTTCCTGTAATGCAGCAATATGCATTAGGCTGTATTCATTCATCAGCCACACTTTCCTCTATCTAATGTTCAGTAATCAAAATTGTATTTTTGTTTTATAAACACATTATAAGGGGATTTAGGGATTTCTGTTTTTTAAACCCTAGCTTCTAAGTATCTCAGTCTTATCCAAGCCTAATTCATGATTCATTCTTTGTTTTATCTTTTTAGTATCCTTTTATTTTTAGGTTGCTACATATGTATGATAGCTTAGATCAAATGGCATTTTGCTTCTTGTTTTTAATGCCTTTCATAGATGAATTAATACATTTTTAACAGGGTCGACTGTTATCACAGCACACCACTTCACCAAGATGAAGTCTGCCAAGACGGAATGATTCAGTTTTGGCGTATGTTTTTTTTAAAAAAGCATTTAGCTGGTTCTCTTGTCTCTGATTTACTATATACATATTAGTGTTATTGTTGATCACATGCAGCTTTTACTATCTTTCCTAAACATTAACCAAAAAGGCAGATCTCTTGGCGAAACAGAAACTATAGCTCTTTGATCAATTAAACCTTGTGACAACATACAGTCGACAAGAGTTGTGATGTTTGAAGCAGTCTTCCTAAGGAGCGGCCGTGACCGCTCGGTGCGATGCCGTGTTGAAATGAAATGTTTATAGACTACAGCGAGGACAAGTTTAAGCAGGTTATGTCGAGGGGTAGTGTAGAAGGCCAGGGTTTGACTGACGGCGGGGAGTTAACGTGGATTGTTGAATTTTTTTTTTTTTGTGAAATAATTAAGAAACAATCAGTTATAATCTCAGTCAGGAATTGTTGTGGCAGATTCCAAAGATGTTTTTGTAATGACGCTAACACTTATTTTTGCTTCCATTCTCACAGAGTCCAGAAACGGTATGATTTGTGAATCAGCCTCTGTATGAACACACTGTATAAGCTAATGAGAAAATGATGTAGGTTTAAAGTGTTAATGGACATGTCTGAATAGGTCTAGCTGAGAGATTCTTTTTTATTTTTTAGACAAGATGGTTGTTTTGAGTGACTAACCCTGAGATTTAAAGGATGAGGTTTCAGAACAGAGAAGCAAGTGATTCTTCTATAAGCGCTCACATGTTTACATTATCTCGGAATAAGACACTGCTACGGCTGCAGTGAAGACAACACACTGACAATTCTCATAATCACATTTTGATGTTTACACCATGACTACATATTTGCATGACTGCAGTAACCTTTGAATAATCAGCCTGCTCTGTATGCCCTGTTTGGCCTTGCAGGGTGTCACACTGATTCTGTTGCCAACCAATAATTAATTGGTAGCATTAACTTGATGGAACAATTTTGTTTTTGTAGATCAGAGATCATGAACAATTTTTTTTATTCTGTGTGAGAAACCTCTTTTTAGTTTTGATTTTAATGATCATTAAATCATGTGTTGATGGTTTTAAGATGGATAAACAGTGTTGGTGAGAACAATGCAACTAAAATGAGTGGTACACTACAGTGCTTGTATTGCACGGCTACAGAGTTTTCATTTTGATGCAATGATGCATTTTGTCACACAAACCTGATTTTATGCTTACTTAGTGTGTAATTGTCAGAGCATATTAGCTGTTGACTGTCATTGTAGCAGTAGAACTAATCACACAAGTTAAAGGATTTTGTATTTAGAGTTTTCTAAATGCACATGAAATGAATTTATATTCAGTAATGATCTGTTCATTTTTTTTTTTTGATAGATATGTGCATGTGTTTTAGAACAATAAATTCTGTTACATTATATCTTGCTTCATATGATACTTTGAAATTGGCCTGAAATAAAGTATATACTTTGTGGTAATATTTTACTTGTGTGGTATTGTATTTTATTATTTGTGTTACATACATACATGCATACATACATACATACCAGGGATATTATATTTAACGGAATAACGAAAACTAGAATGGAAAAAACATTTTTATTAACTGAGATAAAAATAAGTTTAAAAAAAAACGATAACTAACTGAAACTGTATTATGTGGTTACTAAACTAACTAAAACTATCTAAAATTATAGTGAAAATATCCTTCGTTTTCGTCTATGTCAACTTTTTTTCATACATGATCCAGTGTTTCTATTAGAAAGAGGATTCTGTTAGTGAACATGCAGGAACACATGGTAAATATGTTTATTGAGATTGGGATGTCTACACTTGAACCAAAATTCGAAACACCTGGAACTGTAAGAGTTTATAACCTTATTGGGGCTAAGATGGATAAACCAAAGGAAATAAAGGCAAAAATTATTATGACCTCTTTGAATCTCGCACTAAAACTAAGCATTTTCAAAAAATAAAACTAGCAACCTCAGTCTAAAAACTAACTAAAACTAACTGAATTTGAAAACAAAAATTCAAAAAAATTTAAACTAAGACTAATAAAAATTCCAAAACTATTATAACCTTGATACATACATACATACATACATACATACATACATGAGTAAGGTTATTCTTGTCTGTCCCGACCCTATAAGCTTTTATTGAAATTGCTTATACATTTTACATTAAATATATGACCTTGTTTTAATAGAACAAACCTGCAGCTTCTCAATTAATGCAAATATATTCTTTTATATTAAATATGAGTAAATGACAGGTCAATGCAGATAACAAACCAACAACACCAGTCAAAGGCTATTCTATTTGTGCTGTAAATATGAAGTACTATGACACGGTGTTGCAGCTCCTCCCTGTAACCACTGGGTGGCAGTAAATATGATCCCAAATCAGTAGTGGAAAATACGTAAAGTTTACTGGAGTACTGTACTTCTACTCTTACTCTACTACATTGCATTTATCTGAAAACTGGAGATACCAGTTCCTTTGCTAAAATTTAACATATGATTATACTTTGCTATAGATTGAACTACCCAACAGCAAATAAAGTAGTTAACATAAATATGCTCTACATGGACTTTATCACAGGGATCTTAAAGTTTTGATGACTGAGTGCCAATTTAGGGAGGCAGGGCCACATAGGAAAAGTGCAAAGTGCTCTCATGCTATGACATTTTTCATGACATTTTCCTGACATACTATACGATGGCATTTTTGTGGCATTTTTGATGGGATTTAGATAATACAGCAGGACTTTTTTCAGTAAATTTGGACAACATACTATACATTTACTTTTTTTTTAATGTAATTTGGGTGACATACCATAGTATGATTTTTTAATGAAATTTTGACAACATACCTCGGAGTGGATTCTGTTGTTTTATCTTTTTACCTTCAAACTTATTTTATACAAAGATTTTTTTTTCTATTTCTGTGTGATTTGGACGAGATAATATTCTATAACTTTTTTTTAATTAAATTTGGACGACGTACTGTACTATGACTTTTTGTGTGTGTTTTGGACGGCATACTATACTATGTGTTTTGGACAATATAACTAACTTTTTTTGTGAAATTTTAACGACATACTATATTATGACTTTTTTAATAAAATTTGGATGACATACTATACTATGACTTTTTTGTGTAATTTGGACAACATAGATGTTTTTTTTCACATTGTTTTTTTTTTAATTTTGACAACATACTGTAACATGATATTTAAATAAAATGTTGACAAACATACTATGCTATGACTTTTTTGTGTGATTTGGGCAACATACTATACTATGACTTTTATTGTGAAATTTGGATGACATACTATACTATAACTTTTTAAATTAAAATTTGACAACATAATATATCATGATAGTTTAATAAAATTTGGACAACATGCTATACTATGACTGTTTAAATTACATTTTAACAACATATTGTAGCATGACATTTTAACGAAATTTTGACAACATACTATACTATGACTTTTAAAAAAATGAAATTTGGACAACATACTATTCTATTACTTTTTGCTATTTGCTATTTGGATGACATAATATACTATGAGTTTTTTGTGTGATTTGGACAACATACTATACTATGACTTTTATTGTGAAATTTGGATGACATACTTTACTTTGTCTTTTTTGTGAAATTTTAACGACATACTATGACTTTTTTGTGTGATTCGGACAACATACTATACTTTGACTTTTATTGTGAAATTTTGACAACATACTATACTATGACTTTTAAAAAAATGAAATTTGGACAACATACTACAACATTACTTTTTGCTATTTGCTATTTGGATGACATAATATACTATGACTTTTTTTTTTGCATGATTTGGACAACTACTATGACGTTTTTTAGTTGAATATATGACTTTTTAATTAAATTTGGACAACATACTATACTATGACTTTTATTGTGAAATTTGAATGACATACTGTACTTTGACTTTTTAATTAAATTTGGACAAAATACTATACTATAACATTTTTAATTACATTTGGACAACATAATATACTATGACTTTTTAATTAAATTTGGAAAAAATACTATACTATGAAATTTTAAAATACATTTTGACAACATCCTATACTATGACTTTTTAATTAAATTTGGAAAAAAAATACTATACTATGACATTTTTAATTACATTTTGACAACATACTATTCCATGATATTTTATTACAATTTTGACAACATACTATACAATGACTTTTAATTCAATTTGGACGACATACTATACTATGACTTTTTTTGTTAAATTTGGACAAAATACTATACTATGCTTTTTTAATTAAATTTGGATGACATACTATACTATGACGTTTTTTGTGAAATTTGGACAACATTCTATACTATTCTTTTAAAAAAATTTAATTTGGACAACATACTATTCTATTACTTTTTGTTATTTTTTAAATAAAAATTTGACAGCATACTATAATATGACTTTATTAATTATATTTGGATGACATTCTATAAGTTTTTTAAAGAAAGTTTTGACAACATGAGATACTATGGGACAATCGGTAGACCTTCAAAATCAAGTTATCATTGGAAAGTAAATATTAAGTGTGCTATTTGGTTGTGGGCATGTGATTCTAGAAACTTAAAGCGATCAAAAACTTACTTTCACAGTCTCAAATTTACACTAATTAATAATAAACAAGCTTTTGGTCATAGAGCTTCTTCAGGCATTTGAGGCAAACAGAACAAAGGAACACTTTGGTGTATATATAGACATTTCTGTAATTAACCTCAATCTGTGTATCCCTGACACCCAAGGGTATTGTAGTCCATTAGCAGACATGGCCTACAAAAATGGAGGGCAAGGATACAATGTATGAGCCAGAAAAAAACATGGATCTAAAAAATACAAGATTACAGCTCTTCGCAAAAGGTTTTGCACAATGACTTTTGATACAATAACTATATTTCAATAATATAGACTAAGCATCTATTCAAAAAGGGAACACAAACACCACTTTTTATTTATTCATTTATTCAAATCAATTTTATTAATTACATGTATTATAATGTCTCATTACTATCCCAATAATTATTAAATATTACATGAAAATAAAGAATGGTTACATTACTTAATTTGCATCAAAAACTACCACAGATGAAAAAGCTTGAACGATGAGTAAGAAAACATTTGTTGTGGCAAGATTCTTTGCGTGTATGGTAGCAAAACTTCTGAAGGTAAATACCATATCATGCTAAATAGTGGATGCAGATTTAGAAACTTAACTTGGAATACCAAGATGAACTTGAAAGCAACAAAGCAATGTTTTCTTTTCACAGTGTGAATTTGGTATTTTATCCTATATGACAGCACTACAGCATGAGTATGACGAACAGACCACAAAAACTGCAAAGAAAAGTAGTTTCTTGGCCAATATACCAGGAATAAAATATGCAGAGTACTAAGGACAGAACACAAATTCCGTTCACAGTAAATACAATACAAAACAATACAGTATACTTGGATAACAAATAATATGAGTTTATAAAATTCCATTTTAACATTATTTACAAATGTTTCCCCTTACATCTGTAACCTCTGTACTTTTAGCTGCAGTCTGATTTTTTTTTAGTAATCTGTGACCCAAATTTACGAATGACTGCCCAGAATCTCATCCAAATTTATATCTTTCATCCAATCATCATTCCCAGAGCCAGACTTGAGCAGAGAGTCTATGAAGTCTGAGTCTGTGTTGATCCCTGGGACTGTGTTGTCTCCCTCGGGGAGGAAGTCAAAGGTCAGTCGGTTCGCCCGGTTATTCTGGTAGCTGCTAGCGCTCGGACTGGGCTCTGCAAAAGATCCTGCTGGTACCCTCTGTTCAGGAGAGGCCTGGTTCAGGTTCCCCACTGCTGATGGAGATCCCATCATTGGCTGGCTTGCTCTTGGGCCTGTGTCTCTTAATGAAGGGTTCAGAGGGAGCATCCCAATGTCTGGTGCTACCTGGTTGGGAGGGCCGATGTGCCTCTGTTGATACGGGTGGTTTGGCATGTCCAGTTGTGCACCCTGAGGCTGTAGTGGATTGGGTAGTCGCCTTACACCGAGTCCAGTTGTCACTTGCTTGTTGGCTGAGCCCCAGCCCATGTTGACATTTTTCATCAAGCCTCCCAGACCCTGCCCTGGTACCCCTGAGGAATGCAGGTCAGCTGTCGTTCTCGGGTGTTGTACACCTGCTACATTGTTCATCCCAAAAGAATTCCCATGTGTGTTCGGCCCCAGGAACCTAGGTTTATTTTGATTTAGTCCAATTCGATTCTGATTGCTATGCTGCTGAAATTGGCCGATACAAGCACTTGGACGGCAGTCGGTCCCGATACCAAATCTGCGGTCCGATGGCGAAGGGCTCATCTTCGAGCCGGTCCCACTTGGGAGGTGACAAGACATGGACTGGAGGTCATTCTCAGGGCCGTTGCTGGATGACTGGGAGGAGTTTTGAGCTAAAGAGATGCCAAGAAAAACTGATTAGAATTGTGGTCACTTTTAAGCATTTAACACATTTCTGACTTACGATAACTGTTCAGTACCTGTGAAGATGTTTCCTTGCTGGACTCCCACCATACTTCTTGACTGCTTGTAGTCAGGTGGCGGTCTCGTGAGATGACGGTTGAACTGATCGTGTGCATTGTCTTTGTCCTAAAAGAAAAGACAAAGTTGGTGTCAAAAATAAAATCAGTTTATAATTTTTTTTTCTCGCTCTCTCTTTTCTTCTCTTTCTTTTTCTCAATGAAATAATGAATTGAATAAGCAAACAATTAAACATGAATATTTATGTACTTATTTATTTACTTATTCTTTTGGCACTGCCTCTTGTAAAAAATGCATAAATGTGGCAGGATGAATTGAATATGTGATGAAGCTGCTAATATTTGTAATCTCATAACATACAATAAAGTAATAAAAATAAAAAAATCTAACAAATTCTCAAAACAGATTGCCATGCCTAATAATTCGTGAGCGTTTTATGTTGAAATAGGTTTCTTACTGAGTTGCTAATGTTGTGCTGTTGTTGATTAAGCTGTCTCTGCATTGCCTGAGTTTTGACCGGGCCTTTCTGCTGGTTGTTGGGTGCTGGGAGCCGTGGCTGCGACTGGGCTGACATGACTCCTAAGCTTCCATTGGTGGGCAGCCTCGGACCAGGAGGGACCCCCTTAGAAGAGACACATGATTATTAAAACACTGTATATAACACTGTATACCTCTTCTCTGCTAAATGACTGGAGACTGGAGCAAAGTGCTGAGAAAGCTGCTGTGGAAAAACACAAAAACAAAACACTGCAATAATATGAGTCGGCCACTAGAGGGCAAAACTCTACAAGACATCATAGATGTGTGTCAAAGATGCTATTCAACCTCCAGAATGTGGTCAAGGCTACTCCCTCTGCAGATGAAAAAGAGAGACTTGGAGAGAAGCTTTTTTTGGAAGGGGGAGTGCGAGCCCTCCTCAAGGCCTGCTTCTCCCTTGATAATTGTGTCTAAAGAGAGTGGAAAGAATCCCTGAGACAGCAGGAAATGTGTGCCAATGGGGAGTTAAGCGCCAGCACCATGACTACCTCCATTTAATAAGCTCTCCTTTACTGATCACTGTGTTGTGTTTGGCAAGGAGGAATTCCATCCACCAGAAACCCATTTGGCTCCTGACACTATCGCACTGATTAAAATGTTGTAGTCGGCAGCACTCAAATGAAATTGAGATAGCCAAACTAGCTTTTTGTTGAAAGTCTTGTCCTAGACGTATGCTTTCACCATCACGGCTGTACGAGATGTTATATGTCCTTGTAATGCATATTTCTTAGCTTTTTTTAGTCAGCCGAGTAGATCATCCGAGCGATCCAAGTAAAACCTATCTTTCTTGTGGACATAAGGACACTCTCAATGTGCTCAAGCTTCAACCAAGTGCAAGCATTTGTCATGAAGGAGGTTAATGTGCACCAAATCCAAGTCAACACACGCTGTGTATACAATGTCAGTCATTGTGTTGACTTAAAATGTTTCCCAGGGTGAAATGGATTAGAAATCCAACAGTGCATTTAGCAGAAGCTATTAGTTAGAGGACAGATTCTTTGCAGAGGATGAATCTCTACAGGGTGGTGACTTTGTGGTCCCAGGGAGAAAAACAGAAAAAATGAGAGGGAAGTAAGTGTATGTGTGTGTGAATGATAATGAATGGGGCTGAAATTTGGAGAACTAACGAGACAGGATTAGAGAATGAGGGAAGTTGAAACTCATCAGGAGTCACAAGCCATTTCACATGAGCTAATATTCGCCTTCTCGCCGAGTTCAACCCACACAGCAAACCAAGCATGGCAATGAGGTTACACAGGGACTAAAACATCAAAACAGTGGTTTCTCCAGTTACTCTAGAAAGCAGAGTCAGTGGCTTTGATTCACTGGATCCAGTTATTGAGACTGTGAGAAATTGTGACCATCACACACATTTTCCCTGAAGAAGGTAAACTGGAGAGGACTTATTCCATCTTTGTTGTAAGAAAAACCCAATGAGGGGTGTTTTAGCATGTACAACTGAGTAATCCTCTCTGTCATCCCGATGTGTCATAAAGCTGTTTTCCATGTTTTTTCCCCCCTCTCATTCTTCACAAGCTTGTTGTTAATGAATACCACATGTGGCTCAGGCCTCAGAGAAGGAGCGGAGTGATTTAGTCTCCCATCCTGCGGCAGTGCAGGCAGCTGACAGTGATCCAGGCCCAGCCTTGCCGGCTCTCACACTGCACTTCCTCCAGTCTGGACTCAGGACGCTGTCCCTGGGGAGCGCCTCGGCATCTGGACTTGGCCGCGGCTCCCTTTCCCAGGAAACAAGTACTCCCTTCACAGCACTGCCGGAGTGACCTGGTAGGCTCAGCCCCCGTGGCCCCTCTCTTATCCTCACTGAGGGATGTGGTGCCACAAGATCATCAACAAAACTTAAGGAGTCATTATTGACTGCAAGCAAACCTTCATCTTAAATTGTTGTTGTAATCTGGGGTTGTGCACTTTCAATAAGGAGAGTACTCTGCAGAAAGCAGAGTAAAATCTCTTGAGTAGCATTTAAAATGGAAATCTGCATTGGCTGAATTTAATCACTGGAATGATGAAATTGCTGCCGAATGTCTGTCTTCACTTGATCTAACAGTGCTGTCTCATATTAAGCAGACTCATTCTGGATAAGATCGTCTGCCAAATGTTGTAAATGTAAATCTAAATGAAAATGTTTAGATATAATAAAAAATGCAAGCATAAATCAGTGTGCAACTATAAAGTCAAATATACAATAACATAAAACCTTTTTTGACTCAGAATCATTCGATACTTGAAATTAAATAACTACATAGCTAAAAAATGTTATGCAGAAATCGCTTTTCAATGTATGTTGTGAAACGTAATATAAAAAATTAAAGAGGTTAAAAGCGCAAACCTCAGTTTGTTTTCATTTAGTTTAAATATTCTCTTAAAATCGTCCTTTCTAGGCTATATTGCATTTAGTTACCAGAAAATTCCATAAAGATGTTTTTTTAAATTGTAAGCAAACTAATACGCTTTCTACAGTGGCAAAAAATAGGAATATAGTTATTTCAGACATAATAAATAACAACAGCCTGTAATTGTTCATACATTACACTACACTAAATTTACGCAGAAAACTCCATTTGCACATCTTCATCTACAAGGCAATACTGGGTCTCCTCCCCTCTTACTTATGTAACCTCCTGACACAGATCGACAGCAATACTCGGCTACCTACCGTGTTACCAGAGTTCTCACTGAGTGGGGAAAAAAACTCTTCTCCTACTTTGCACCATTGTCTTGGAATAATCTGCAAACTGTGTTACATTTTAAAAACCTAGCATCCCTGGGAAAATTTAAAGCAATTCAAACGGTCCATGTTACTGAAAAGAGCACTCGTTTTACCTGAGTTGGATTCTGTATGTATAATGTGTGTATTGCCTATTTTTTCTTTTCTGCTGTTTTTACTATGTTCCCATGTTTTGTCACTGTCATTTTAATCTGTAACTGGCAACCAATCTTGTCCAGGTCTCCCTCGAAAAAGAGATTGCAATCTCAAGGGACTTCCTGTTAAAATAAAGGTTAAATAAATAAAAATAAAATACATGAGTATGTGTTTCTTTATGCTATTTACACTCTCATGGAACCCCAAAGAGTCACTTTCTTTAGCTTAAACACACAACACAGCTACACTACTGATGTGACTAGCAATATTTTGTCCTTGAAATAGCATTGCCCACCAACCACAGTAACTCAGGTTTCATAATGCATTAGTGTCCTCTACTGTAAGCTGCCAGAGAGTGTATTCGTACTTCAAGTGAGTGAGGTATTTTTTTTGTGTGTGACCTAGAGATAGCTAGAGAGTTGCAGAGTGGTGGATTTGAATTTTGACATGTTTGACTCAGCAACCGATTATTAAACTGTAAGAAGCTTCAAACAAGCACCAGAGCTCACATCTCTGGCTGTTTTAAAAAAGGTCCTCAGCTTTACTCGGTGGGAGGAAGCCCACTGCTAGTTGCTAGTGTTACACAGGGGATCAGGGCACTCTTTCAGGACCTTTATTTCTCCGGCATTACTAATTCAATTCACTGTGGGAAGAGACTCCGCTCTTTTTCCTCCTCTCTGTGAGCTGTCCCTTCCTCATTAGCTAGACTTTTAACCCTGTCCATGCTGACGGCAAAAGACAAACACCATTATCAGCCTTTTTGAGACACTTGCTCTGAAATGAAGGTGGCTCTTGTTTCTTCCGAACAGTTCCTATGCTTTCAAATCCCCCGTTTCATGTTTGCATATATTATTTGTTCAAACAAACTGCACATTAAAACCCAATGTCCTTGGGAAAGTTGTCTGAGCGAGCCTTTACCTCCTATGAACCTGAGCACAGCTACATGTCCTCAGCATTTTAAAGACCAGAGGTGACTGGGCTTTGACTTTCAGGAGCTCCGGGCATCGGAAAGGTTTGCTTTTTTAATAATTGCTCAAAATTATGGCTTTTTCATTATCTTATATCCAGCTCTACGTTCCCCCTTCTTTCTTATAACTGTAGTTTTTTTATTATGTACCATTTTCTACTGCTTACGATTTATGTTTTACCACAAAATTTTATTACAATTCATCATCACTGCAAACAATAATAATAATAATAATAATAGTTCTGACATAACCAGGGCTTTTTACTTTGATTACAACTCTAATTAATGTATTGTGTGTATGTAAAATAATCCTAAAAATATTTGTTGGCTTACAAAGATTATTCAGTAATGCAAACATTTTAATGGGACTTAAATTATTTTTTTAAGACAAACTATGAACATGCACAGACACACATTCTGTCTAGAGTGGAAATGGCTCACTGGTGCAGTATAGTGGTAAAACTGGTTTTGTTTTACTCATGTGTGATGATGTATTTGTCACTCTACCTTGTTTACTTCCATGTCTGTATTCCTCCCTCCCTCCTCCCACCTCCTCCCAGTCACTCAAGCACTTCCCTTGATCTGTTGAGGTTATGAGAGCTCTCTTGTGTGGCTCGCATTATCATTTCACACAAAGACAGCTACAGATACTGTTAGAGCAAAAATGAAAGAGGGGACGGTCTAAATCTCCCCAATCATAACAAATCAGTGATTCAACCTCCGGCACCAGGCTAAGCAGATTACTGTCATTTTCCACCACTTGTCCCTTGTAGCTAACAACCTCCAATTAGCAAATCCCGCTGTGCATATCTGTGCCCTGACGGGGAGCCACCATGACAAGCAGAGAAATTAGAAGTCCTGCATGTTAATCTACCATGCTCTGGCAATCTGTGTCATCGTCAAAACACTTTCAGGGGAAATACATATTCAAGGGAGTCACAACAGCAAAGGCACAGTTGAGCAGCTAGAACAATGAAAATAAAGTCCCAAAACAAACAGCATTGCATTGTTGCTGTCTCAGACAGCAGGTTGGCTGCTGCGAGCAAACTGAGGAAACCGATTGATGAGGAAGACGAAAGTGAGAGAGTTTGACTGCTGTGAATCATGTTACTATACCCTCAGCAGAATATCATATTATTTACTTTGTAGATAGAGTGTACAGAAATACACAAGTCAGTCATTCAACATCTAAATAAAACCATACATGAAATGTGTAATTTGTCAAAAATGTCTATCTAAACCTTTATTGAGACACTATAGATCAGGGATGGGCAACTGGTGGCCCGGGGGCTGCATACGGCCCGCACCCTCACTTGAAGTGGCCCTCAGTACAACTCCATGCATTTGAGCATGAAATCTTAAAAGTGCTGTGTCAAAATGCACAAAATTACTACTTGCAATTAATGTTGGTCTGCTGTTCTTGCACTGAAAAAAACATTTATTTGCTTCAAACCTTTTGTATTCCTATTTATACTGTTATACATGCATTTGAGCATGAAATATGTTAAGTTACTGCACTGTTCACAGTTTCATCATATCTGGTATCATCAAGTGCATGCTCCTATATGTGGCCCTGTGGTAGTGTCCATGAAAAATAGTGGCCCCCTCCAGCATTTAAGTTGCCCATCCCTGATCTAAACCTTTATTGAGACATTATAGATTATGGTTCTAATATCTAATACCTAATAACTCTGATGTCCTATCTATGTATTTTCGAAATTACATCTAATATTATTCTGTAGCTCTTGTAACTTCAGTGTTGCTAAGTTGACTCATACTGTATATTTCAATTGCATAAATGTAGGTACAACACCGATTCCAAAAAAGTTAGGACACTATGTAGAACAGTAAAACAAAATGCGTCAAATTCAGAATATGTATACATACATTTACAAAAACCAAATGGTTTCCCAATTGGAGTTTTAGATATCTTGTCTTCAGTCTTTATTCAATTGAATGTAGGTCGCAAAAAATTTTCAAATCAATGGATTCCATTTTTATTCCATTTTTACTCAGTTTTTCTCTCAGTTTTTGTGATAATATAATTTTTAGGATTTAGTTGGATTTCATATTGCTCAATAGTTGCAAAAAATGTCTTGAGCTTTTCATTTCGGTTAAAACTGCTCACTTATCAACCTAAACCCTAGACTATTTTGTTCTTTTTTTAAAAATAGATTTGATTGATTTTTCTCAAAACAAAAACATAAACAACATATAAGTGCTCTCTCTATCACAAAGATATCACAACAGATAGGAAAATAAACCACCATCCAAACCAAAATGACTTCAAGTACCTCACGACTGACCTCACTCCAAAAAAAAAGTAAGAAAGGCAGCAATAAAAGAAAAGGGAGAAGAAAAAGGAGTCTCAGTCACCCCCAGCTGTCGTATCGAAGTGAAATTAGAAATTATACAAATACACAAGACAATAACAGGGTGGATGACGTTAATGAGAATGAATCATTAAATGAAATAAAGACAGATAAATTGTAAAATTAAATTTCATATACCTAAATAAATTAAATGAAACCATCAATACAACAAATTCCCTTTCATTCACGCAGTTAGTCTTTCTAATGGTAAAACTTTATATGTTTCTTGGTACCATTGTGAGACAGTTGGAGGTTTGTCACTTATCCACTGCTTTAAAATGCATTTCCTAGTCAGAAAAAGAAGTTTGTCACAAAGTTTAAAATCTGTTCTACTCAAAGATACATTTTTTGAAGGCAAGCTTAATATGAAGAGGCCAGAATACTTTGTGACTTTAAGTGAGAACATTTTACGATTTTTTGTTTTTTACCTAATAGCTATTCTGTGTTAACCCTCTGGAGTCCATCGATTTATTGAAACTACACTGAGCATGTTTTATTAACAGTGATAACTTTATTAATATATCATATGTAGATAAACTGAGAAAGCCAGTTGAAAGTGCAACCATAGAGGTTTTTACAGTGTGTCATTTATGTTTCTAGACCATTTTTAAAATGTGAATTGTCTTTGTACTAAACTACTATTTTTGATTTACATGCAAATAGACATGTTGATGTTTTTACGGTTTTTGATTTATTTCATTATTTTCTGCTGTTTTTGCATGTATAAATAGTGGGGAAAAATGGTACATTTCCATAGAAACTTATGTCCTTTGTTTGTATGTTGGGTTCCTGGCAGCTTTATATTTGTAATTTAAAACAAATCTGACTGATAGCCAAATGTGTGTCGAAAAAAAGGGGCCATGCATGTGATGAAAGGACGGACTGAAAGATGCTAAACACAGACAGAAATGAATGCATAGGAAGTTGACAAATTTGAACCACAATCTCCTGGACTTCAGAGGTTTAAATACAGTAACTTTGGAGTCCTTACCTGACGCTGTTGTGCCAGTTTGAATGGCAGCCCTGCAGGAACTGACTTGGGCTGCAGGCAGAGACCCCCTGACGAGGAGATCTGTTGGTTCTGGAAGTGGAGAGCTGCATGCGGCTGATTCTGGCCCGTCGACGGTTGCTGCTGCTGCTGCTGCTGGGCTGACGTCTTATTCACTGAGCTTGCCATGATAGGCATTGGCTGGCTGGCAGAATGGGGTGCTTTAGGGCTGAAATGCAACGTGGGCTTGGTGCTGAGAACCTTCATGTCCAAATGATGGGAGCCGTTGTGGCCATTTGACTTGAAGAGGCAGTTGTTGATCCCTTTACTTTGAGGGCCAATCCTCTGCTGGCTAAGAGCGGCCGGGCCAGAGACCTTGTCCTGGGGGAAGGCGCTGGTGGAGGAGTGGGTGCTCATGGCAGAGGCCCAGCTGGTCAATCCTGCAGGTGGTGCTTGGTGGTGGTGATGGAGCAGAGAGCTCGGCTGCTGCTGGTTGGCTGCCATCTGCTTCAGCTGCTCTGCGTGGGATATTTCTGGCCAGCAGGGCAGGGCTCTGGGGTGTCCTGCCTGGGTGTTAGCTTTCTGTGACGTGTTGGTAGAAGAGGTGCTGGTCAACGTGAAAGAGGGTCCTGCTGAGGCCGGCCGGAGCTGTGGCGAGCCACAATGAACCTGGCCAAAATCTGGGGAGTGCTCCATCTTTATTGGCTTATCCAGTGGGGAACACAGAGTAGCAGCTGCTCCTGCTGAGCTCGGCCGGCCTAGATCCAAACCGAACGTATCATCCTGCTTCAGCATCTTCTCAAACTCCAGGTCATTCAGTGTTGGCACTGTCTTTGTCAGCTCATCAAAAAGATCCTGAAGATCTGGGTCAATCTGACCACCACTCTCATCTTTGAAGTCAAAAATCATCTCTGCGTTGGACTGGCCACAAGACTGGACCTCAATGGGCTCTTTTTTCATTTCTTTTAGGGTCATATTGAATATATCTGACCCCACTCCATGGGGCATCATGTAATTCTTCCTCTGCATGCCCATGGTGGAGGAGCCTTGCAGAGAATGAGACTGGGGTAGGTTATGGTTGCATGGCCCATGTCCCAGACCGCCAGTATCCACACGCACCCTCTTAAAGTCTGAGCCAGAGAAACCACAGGGGAGCCCATTCTGCTTAGGTGCGTGCCCTGGTGCATGTCCTTCAATCTTCCTACGCAAAGATCCTTGGAGCTGCAACACACAACAGAATAGAGTTCAGAAAACACTTGGTACCTTAACCTTACATTTATTTCACAAGTTCATTATTTATACGGCGTTTTACAAAAGACCTCCACGGTAATGCAGTTCGAAGACAAACCCATAAGATAAAATTTTCATAACAAGACTTTAATTATTACACTGGATTCAAAAGCTGGCTTGTGAGCCAATTTAAATCATGGTAATAGTTCTCAGTATGGGTGCATTAAATTTTACATCCAGCTCAAAGTATCACCATGTAAATTAATTCAATTTCACAATTCGCTCCGAGGCCTGTACTGTAATGTAGATGCTGCACACTTGACCAGCTTGTGAAATTTAGGAAGATTACTTTTATTAATAGACAGTGTTTTCATTGAGTAGCACAGCTTTTGATTTTACAACAGCGATCACGTCTCGAATGCTTTATTCTGCCATTAATCACCCAGTCACATCACTTTGTGAAATCATGCAGATACGCTCAGATAACACATGCATACATTTCATACATAGTTTAAATCTTGCAATGCATCGGCAAAAGGTTTTGATATAATGTAGTTGGAGCACAATGGATGAGCTGGGAAGATAGCTAGGAATCTGATACAGTCGACAGACCGCAGAGAGAAGAATAGGGTCTTTGTTTCCCTCATTTGCATACATTATATTTCTTTCCATTGTACTTCGTAAGATAGCAGAGTTTCTCCTTTGTTGCTGAGATTCTGCTTAACATGCTGGTGCAGATATCTGACTTCCTTTTGTTCCATCCCCATGTCTTTATTTAAGGTAATAAGTACATAGCCATGACTCATAACTCCAACCACTCAGTAACATCTCCATAAAACTGAAGCATTTGAAATCCCTGCATGCTACCACTGCAAAAAACGATGTATATTTGCAGGAGCAGATCTAATTGTTATGCCAACAAAACTAAAGAGTTTCTTGCTTCACATGAGCCTTTGAGTCATTAATAACAATTCAGAGAGAAAGCAATTGTCTATCCAGTTGCAATCTCGAGCATGCTGTTGTACACACATAAAAATGACTGATTAACTGACCATCTTTTAATGTGGTGCCTGCATGGAAACAAAATGGCTCAGCTTGTACACCAACCTGAGCACAGGAGAGGAGTATCAGTGTGCTGCATATTTCACTGTGGGAACAAATTTGAGTCATTTCCACCTGCTGGCACACATTACATTAAGATGATTCATAGCCTGAGGGTTTGGAGTGAATCCTGCAGTTCACTACATTTCTGCTCTGTTCGTGTCTGTATTAACTCGGCTAATGCTCTTAACAATTGTTCAGAGATGCATCTTCACATTTTAATCAAGGCACAAATATATCTGGGACTCGCCAAGCCTTCTTTATCAAACCTAACAAGTGTGTAAGCATTTTGACAAACTCAATGGATGATGATGATTGTGTTGATGGTTGTGTTGTATTGTAAAACTATCAATTCTACACTGCAAAAACAAGATAAAAACACTAAATCTGAGGGAAATTATCTTGCTGCATGGACAGATAGTTTCACTTGACAAGATTTCTTAAATTAAGATTAAATCTAGAAATAAGCATGTTAAGCGCATAAAATAGGAAATTAACTCTTAAAACAAGACAAATGATGTAACACTTCTAAATCTAAAGGTTTTTTTTATCTTGGTAAGAAACAAATAATTTGCAGTGCACTCTGCTCAGGCCAGTTCATCGCTGCTTGCAGCTTTAATTTATCTTGTTTTAACAGTTTATTTCTTATTTTAAGCGTACAACATGCTTATTTCTAGATTTAATAATCTTAATTTAAGCAATCTTGTGAAGTGGAATTATCTGTCCATGCAGCAAGATCATTTCCCTCAGATTTAGTTTCTATCTTGTTTTTAGACACACCTTTTCTGCAGTGTATTCAGAGAATTAAAACAGTAACATTAGTGCAGAACATTTTCTAAAGCATGAATGAAAATAGATTATATATTTCCAAGGAACCAATTAGTATTTTAGAGTAGGAAAATCGACGTGTAAACACTTGAAACTTGCTTGAGCTCCATGACAACAACCAGTGTGAAGGCAGAAAAATGAAGCCCACCATTTTCGGCCAAAGGACGCCTGGGGTGCATGCGACTAATGCCATAGTTGAGCAAAAGTGACCAATTTGTTCCCTTTTGTTCACAATATGCTTTTTGCTGCTGTACTGCAGCTGGAGGCAGAACCCGGTTTCAGAACTCTTATTGATGGTGCATCAACAGACCCCCTGCCATCTGAAAATCTGAAAAATATTCACCATCTGTGTTGTCAGAAAAATCAAACACAGTAGACAAACAACAATCACTTATGTTGTGAAAAGTTTCCAATTAATTTGTGACTCCCCGTTGGCGACTGCTTTATAGCAAAGAAACAAATTAATTTTAACAAACCAAACAAAGGTGACAAATAGTTCAACATAGTGGGTAACTAACTTTGAAATGAATGAAAATAATGGAAGCTAAGGAATTATTATAAAAGTATTAATCACTTACAATAATAAATCATGAACTATTAATGTAAATTGCACAATATGTGTTCTAAATGTAAGTACTATGGTGCTGTAAGTGTAGTGTATTTGCCTAATAGTATATTTTAATGTATTTTTAAATAATATATTAGCTCTGTTAGCCTTTTGTATATTAAAATTTAAGTAGAAAATGCAATGCTTGCGAAAGAAAAGCAACTACTATTTTGAAGTTAAATATACTTTGCAACAAAAGTAAACCTCAGTAGAAAAGTTCCTAACAGAGACTGGAAGACAGATCTTGTCAGATGATGTAATGACTGGCTGGATGATGCCAAGCTAATACAGAGACACATACAATTTGAACTTGGAGATGGTCCATAAGTTCATCTTTAGTAGGTCTCATTCACTCGCTCCCTTTGGCCATCTTCACTGAGATCCAGACTATTAAACATTGTGCCTCTTTTCAGACTACTGGACATCTGTTTTTCTCCAAATGCAGATGAAAACAGGCCTTCTAGTGTGTGCAGCTCATGCACACTTTCTTTCGTTCCAGAGAGCTCTTTCTGGAGAAGACAGACAGGAGTACTCCTCATGGTTCAAGGCACTGTCTGAGAAAACACATCATGAATAATGGAAAAGACAGTGGATGCGTTGCAAAAAGCCATTGTGAGACAGGGTTGCCTCACTGTTGCCTCTGTGCCATTTAAAAATGGACTCTAGTCGAGAGTAGTAGTTCAAATTCAAAACTGAAGCTTCTTTAAAAGTGCAGTCAGAATGTTGTCAAGGTTAGATCGTGGCCGTGTATGCATTCTTCATTTGGGTAAAAAAAAAAAGTATATCAAAGCTTAAAAGCACTTTTTATATTTCCAACAAATAAAGGACCGTCCTGTTCACTTAGCACTCAGAAGCAGTGGCCTCCTAGCTGGCCTGAAATCCTCATGACAGATCTCCATGTGATCTGAAAATAGATTTTTTGATTAACATTTAATGAGCTTAGAAGCTCTGAATCACTTTGAAAGTGACTCCTGCTGCATGAGAGACTCAAACGTATGTATTATATACTGATCATCTTAGAGATGAAAGAATAACTGGAAAAATGTGATTCAACCACTGCCAATGTCTAGATAACAGTAATTCAGAGATTAACAAAGGCCAACAAAGGAATTTGTTTGCTAGAAGTTAGAAAATCTCTCATCTAAACTTCTTACAGCGCCAATAAACAGCAAAGAACATAATATATACGGGTTTTATAGATTTTAACAAGATTAAACGCTTTGATCTGGATTTCATTTTTGAGCTTATCCTTTTCGATGCTGCTTATTGATGCCCTTTGACTGTGGCAGTGAGGAACCTGACCTTGGCCATGTCAACGGAGGCTATCTATTCCTGGGAGCTGCAGGGCGGGTAAGCCCGTGTGTCAAGCTGAACAGTGCGGTGATGTTGAACACTGTGGATGGGGCTCCGGGTGAGCCACTGCAGGAACGCAACACCAGGCCTCCTGGTACCATCTGTCAGTCCAGTGGCACAGCCCTCAGAGCGCGCATGCTCGAAGGGTAGAGGTTTGGGAGTGTTCGAAGGTTTTCTTTCTGTGTTTAAGTACGAGACTGTGGCTCAACAAAAGATGGAGCTCGCCAGCCTTTAATCTATTCACCAGAGCCCTGAAACATGTTGCAATCCGCTCCTGCGAGAGTTAAAAACCTTCCTCTCGGCATTTGACATGGAAAAAACAGTCCCAAAATAAAGGAATAAATACGACTATTGTGTTCCTAGGGAGACATAATATTTATGCGGTTCTGCAGGTTGCATACTGTTGCAAGAGGGGATTTCAGCGCATTTATTGCCAGATAAGAAACAAGAGCCCTCAGACCATTGCCAATGATCAGCTGTCATACGAAATTCAGCTATCTGCTTGCAGAATGCTGAGAAAGTGTGGAGAACTCAGTTTAATTATAGGGGTTCTACTAGCTTTCCAAAGCTGTAAGCCATTATATTATATCCAGAGAAGCTGAATAAAACATCCTGGATAACTTGGAAAGCCTTAATTATTTAAGGGAAGGTAAGGAGGCTGAGACTGCTGTGATACAGTATGTACATTCACAAGGCAATTTATAGTTTCAGTCAAACCAGGTCAGAGGGGCTGCCAGACTGCTTTGTCTATCCTGTAACCTGTTTTCTTTTTTAATCCTCGTTTGTTCCCAAGTGGTGGCATTTTTTTCCAGCACATTGCACAACAGCAAAGGTGTGAACAATAAATCTGATGCTAGGAAAAAAAACAGAAGGCTTATAGGATAACCATGATTGGGTGCAACCAACAAAAAACCCCAATAATGACAATTTAGTATCTTTAGTTTTAGTTTAAGCTTTAAGCTTTTTGGCTTTAAGACAAACAGATTTAATTTAAAGACAAAGATTTACACTACACATAAAGAAAAATCAATTTTGAGTGGTGCATGGAGGCAACAATAAGCAATTATAACTAAACCTATTTCTTAAAATATATGCCGCAACAGCATATGTAAAGATTTGTTTTATGACAATCCAGCAAGAAATACTAAACTACTGTAGATATCTATTGAAGCAAGGTTTAGCAGACAGTTTGGATCGCTGCCTCTTGGAAATCTTGGCAACTACTTTTGGCAATTAATTAAAACTATTTCTATACTTTGGTGAATAACTTACAGGCTGAAGAAATGATTACATTACAATAAATTTTCCGGGAAAAAATAAAATAAATTAAATTACGATTAATTGACTGATTCATGATATTATATTTTTTTCCATCATAATTTCATTTTTGAAATGATTATGGGTTGATATTTTGTGAGGATCTGTACCACACAAAGATTTTTTTCTTCTGTAGAATTCAATTTGTGGACTGAGATATCTCTGCAGCACAATATGTTCACATATTTTGCCTTCAACAAATATTGGGCCACCTATGATTTGGATATTGCACTATATAGTCCATATTATCATTTCGATGGAGTTTAAATTAATTGTGCAGCCCCAGTTTTTCCATTTTTTCTCCCAACACAGAACACTTGGAATAAAAATGATCATATTCCCCAAACAAAAGAACGATATTTAATCAGTTTCTATAGGGCATGTGCCACAAGGTTGCGCTGGGATGCGCGTATAGGTTCATGGTGTGCTTCCCTAATCAGGCTGACGCGTGTTGGGACGAAGCAGCACACTGCAGAGGTGGGCTACTTTTGGCTCATCAGCACTTTGCATCCCCACACTTCCTGACACAGTTGTATTAGATTGAGGCTGCCCTCCAGAGAGCAGGCAGGAGAGAAGGATGAGCAGCAGCAGCGGCAGCAGGAAGAAAAAAAAGAGGCAGCTTTGTGGCAGCCTCTGGGAAATGGGAAGAGATGATAAGAGCTCCTTTGAAGAGAAATCATCCATTATGTTTACTGAAGGCAGATTTTTTTAACAGTTAATGTAGCTCAGCTCCAACATTCCATGGAGAAACTTGCTATTTTAATAAAAGGCAGCTTGCACACAAAAAAATCCTGTTGGAGAAGCTCTCCATTGAAATATCAGCTCTCCGTTATCCAAATGCAGAGATTAAAAGCCGGCATTCCAATCAGTTCTTGCTTTGGCATGTCTTTTGTTCAAAATCAAGCAGATGAGTTAAATGTGATATCCCCGGGGCTAAAGGAGACAGGAGGAAGCTGCTCTGAAAATATGCACTGACCCCAGAAGAAAATATGTGGGGCCCCTTAAAAAAAGTTACAAGCAATTCTGGTATTTGTGGAGTCATCGCTTACTGCACACTCATTACTAAGAGTCCTGAACTGAGAGTGAGTGGACAAGGTACACTGAAAAAAATTGGAGTGACATTTACTTTAAAAAAGCTAGGCAAGTTTTTCCACACAGAAAGTGTTTGTAATCTTTACTCAGACTGTTTCTAAGTAATATTTATTCAATAGAACCACTTTTTTTTTTTTAAATGAAAATACACAAGTAAACTGCAGATTCACTGATGTCCCTCAATTACATTTTACTTGGAAATATCAACTAATTAAGCCAATGAGCTGGTTTAGTGAATATTACTTGGAACGAATGATTCAATTTACATACAAAACTGAGGACACATAATAACAAACAATCACTAAGTAATGCACTACATGAAAAACTGCTATTTTAAAGTAAAAGCACTGAATTCGTATTTCGTTGTAGAATTTATATAGATGATTGAAATAATAATTACAGGGCCAAAAAAAGCTGCTCCTGGATAGTTTGAGTCCGTAGTTAAGATATTTTTTTAAAACAAATGTATTCCATCCCTTTTATTTATCAACCTGGACCTGGTCAGGTAGTTTAAATTAGAGATAGACCGATATATCGTCCGGCCGATATATCGGGCCGATATTTACGTTTTTTTTACTTGTATCGGCATCGGCCAATACGTGCGTGGGTTCGCCGATCAGTTAGCCCATTTCACTGAGCCAACACCAGGCAAGGCTCGGTGCAACATCTGCCATTCTCTGGTGAGCTGCTGCTGATACCGGAAAAAAGAAAAACACATCAAATATGAGGATCATGTGAGGCGCCACCACCTCGAGGCCTAGAACAACATTCACATTGTTTGCTATCCAACTGTTAATATGTTTTGTTTCTTTGTTAAAAAATATGTCTTTTTTTGTTTAAATTGAGACTTGTGTAAGATTTGTTATCATTGTGTCATTTTTATCATGTAAATGGAGGGAGAAAAGGCAATATGGGCTTCAAGAATCAGCCCAAAAAAATCAGCAGCACATATCGGGGATCGGTTAAGACTGATGTCAAAATAATCGGCATTAAAAAACCTGTATCGGTCGACCACTAGTTTAAATGGCAAATTCACTTATTGAGTATATCAGGAAGACTTGAGATCTCTGATTCCAGGCTGTCACATTCCCAGGATGGTAGGATAGCAGGGAAGTGATCCTGGGAACAAATATTGAATGTGTGTGTGTGTGTGTGGGAGGGGGTAGGAAGACTCTGTCAAGGCATCACTGCAGCACCAGCTAGGCCACGCCACTGCAGACGTACCACAGGTCACCAACATCGCAGTGACAAGCCGTCACATCACATCACCCATGGCCATGTGGCTCACAGAGCTCCTGACACTGCTGTCGCCTCTCATCTACATGTCATTCTTAACCACAGAGACATTTACTGAGAAGGACTGAGGGCTACCGGAGTCACCAGAAATCCCATGCAGGAAGCATCACTGTAGCTTCCAGAGCAAAAGGGATCCCTTCAATAAATAATTTAAAGTGGGAAACTACAGGATGTGTTTAAAGTCACTGGTCGTTACACTCTGAGCAAACTGAAGAATCAGCTCCAGGTTTAAGTGCCTCATTCTGATCTCTGGCCACAGCATCATTTTTCCAATTAACTACCAGCTTTGTCTTCACTTAGTCACTGTAAGAGAGAGCGGCGATGGGCGTCCCATCATTTAACAAGCCCAGAGCAAGTCACAGATAACCATACATTCCAACTGCATATAGGCCAAGCTGCCATTGTAGTGCAAAGGCTTTAATTTAGTGTTAACACAGGCTTAAACTCTCATTGGCCCAACACCCTGTGAGTTGGAAACGCTCTTACTACTCCGCTCCACATCTAAAGTACTGAAATGAAAGGACATGATGCATCTACCATGATGACAAGTTTCTTTAAATTGGTAAATTGCATGTGCACAGCGCGCGCTTCAATGTGAGAAGCAGGAGGTAAACTATTTTCAGGCTGGGAAACTGCTTGGGGGTGTGGGAAGGTTGACATAAATCACAACATTAAAGGTTTCTTAACAGCAAAGGCTCAAGAATAAGAAAATATCAAACCCTGCAGACACCAGAGGTCACTGTGAGCATGAAAAAATAAAGGAAAATTCCTCAAGTTAGCAATCCTTGATGTTAGGATTAGTTGTTTACTGCATTACATAAGGTAAACCAGGATAAGAACAGCACTTAAACATGGCTTCTTAGAAAGTTTAGTGTTTGTTTAACACATTATGTTCCACAGATGTTTTTTAGTCTATCACATTTAAAAAAAAATGTAACAACTACTGAGGTAAAACTAGCACAAAATTAAGGGGAAAAAAAGTACAATCTGCATTTCCAGCTTCTCTGCTAACAAATCCCTTGTTAAACAGGTCTAAAGCTCTCTGTGAATGTTTGTACCCTTAAAAGGCCATTGCCATACAACCACAAGTACCTTTTTCCCAGCAACCGTCAAACACAAGGCCTGCCTCCGGTCATGCCACAGGAAAAGGCCCATAAGCAGGGAACAAGTTCCCTTCCTGTTTTCAAAGACGATTCCTATGGCATGCAGAGCCGTTTCCTGCTCGCTAGGCTCATTTCACCATCTCAAACATCTGGCTGCTCTTCAGCATGCAGCTGCAGCACGGTGAGAGCCAACAGTGCCACTGCTGAGTTGAGCAACACAGTCCTGAGTCTTTCCAGTCATAAGTCTGGCCACTAGAAAGAAAACCATCATTTAGCTTCCCTGGGTAATGTGAGGTACACCACAAGTGAACAACTATTGATGAGACAATCTTTAATTGTATCGTATTTAGTATGAGGTGTTTATGTCATATCACTCTGCATTATGAATTCCTTGATGCTCCCTTTCAAGCACAGTTACTGCTATTCCAAATCAGGAAACAATATTGGTCAATATCCGATGTGATTGCAGCAAAGTGCTCTTTGACAGCATTGCTGTGGCGATTTCCCAGTGAAACAAGGATCCATTTTATATCCCGTGGGAAACCTGGGCTGAGTGGTTAATGCTGTGCTAATGCTGCTTCACTCAGCCAGGTCTTGATAAGCCTCATGCTTTTAGAGAGGGGAAACACATTTAGTGTTTTAAACCGCTTCAATGGAGAAAGCTTGGATAAATCCACTAGTTGAAAAGGGTATACTTGTTGAGTTTTGTCATCTCTCTCAGCTTTCACTTAAATTACACACACATGCATTAGAGCGGCGAACAGCCACGCTAATCTGCACTCATGCTCTGAAACAATCCACTGCTAGTTCGGTTTGAAAAGGGACTGCTGCAGCTAGAAAGTAAGAAGAAAAAATAAATGAGTGGGAAGCTTTGTTTGACTCCCACTCCTATCAGTTCTGACATTCCAAATAAGGTCTGTGTAGACCGGTGCTGGCAGAGACGGACACAGAAAACACTGCAGAGCTCTCACAGACTCCAACCAAGGAAAAAGTGTGTGTGTGTGTGTGTGTGTGTGTGTGTGTGTGTGGTGGGGGGAGCATTGGGGATCATGGTGCAGAAAATATGTGACCTCTAAAAATGTATCATCAGCCTGACATTTCCCAGAAGGACAAAAACAAAACATCACATGATACTTAGATATTAGTTGAAAAACAAACAATTCAGTTAAATTCAAAACTGTTGGCCCTGATTCTGTAGAGCTGCGGCCCAGAGAACAACTGGTATTCACACTATTGAGACTGGTGAAAAGCCTTAGGATCACATCTGACTGCCACAAAAAAAGACAAAGGAAGAAGCCCAGAGGAATCAGGAGGAAAGGCAGTAAATTAATAGCTGCACTAGATAACTGCTGGTATGAAGTAACCACCGAAACAAAGAAGTTATGAAACATACTGTCATGTAGGTTTGCCTGGGTTTGGCTGAGTTTCTATATTCCTCTTAAAAGTAACAATAAATCAGTATTGTTTTAATTAAATTATAACAATATGAAAGGACTTGCCCTTAGTGATAACTACATAGAGCAGGGATGGGCAACTGGAGGCCCGGGGGCTACATACGGGCCGCACCCTCACTTGAAGTGGCCCTCAGTACAACTACATGCATTTGAGCATGAAATCTTAAAAGTGTAGTGTAACAATGCACAAAATTACTTCTTGCCATTAATGTTGGGCTGCTGTTCTTGCACTGAAAAAAAATCACAGTAAGTGGTTAATTTTTTATTTGCTTCAGACCTTTTGTATTCCTATTTGTACTGTTATACATGCATTTGAGCATGAAATATGTTAAGTTACTGCACTGTCAACATATTTAAAGCTGCTAAAAATTGTGGCCCCCTCCAGCATTTAAGTTGCCCATCCCTGACATAGAGAATTATCAGCCATCTCTACAGCTCTGCAGGTTTTTAATCTCTATTATCTCATTGTTTTGGTTACAGCACATTTACTGTTTGGATCTGTCAAACTGCTCTCATCATCCCTGTGTCCAGCAGCAGGTCGCTGTTTTCAACAAACAAGCTTGGATAAACTCCCTGAACACTACGATGCCAGCAACACACATTAGGCAAACAAAGCTGACAAGCTTTTCTAGCATGTAGAGACCAAAACAGCTGAAAGTAGATTGAGAGGCTGTTCAGACCTGGAGTGAACCTCCACATCAGTCGACTTACCACTTGTAATCAGATCTCACCTCACTCTAAATGCAAATAAACACAGGGTTAACATGTGCTTTAATATAGAGAGGAAACAAAATAAAAACATTTTTGTATGCCAACCCCGGAGTTAGATACTCCACGGGGTCTGTTGAGAATTCACCTATAGGAGTTTTGCATTAGATTGTAGATCATGGCAGAAAAGAAGCTCTGTGGCAAATAAACGTTTCTGATGCTTTCGCATTTTGTTCAGCAGGATAATCTTCATAAACAAACACCACTTTTATTATGTTTGAAGCGTAAATGCAGCCGACGACGGTAACGGTTTGCTATAGTGAACTACACCACGGTCGAATGACTTGAACTTCACTACCGTTTTGCTTCAGATGGTCTCCAACAAGCAGGATAAATTGTTTGTTTACATAATTTACCATCTACAAGAGTTTGCACGATTGCTGACAAACACGACTAGAGGCTGTAAGGTGGACTAGTGAGAAGGTTGCCATCCATATCCGGTTTGACAACGTTAAATGTCCCTGACAAACACTGTAGTCTCATTTAGCCACTGGTTAGCAACCGGCTTTTTTACTAACGCATTTTATGACATACAGCAAAATGTGAACATCTCTTCAGCTTGTGTTAACCACAGACCTTATTTCAGGCATCTAACCAAAAACCCATTCAAAATCCTCATTGAGTTTGACAGGTGAGACCCCATGGTGCTAAAATGTTAACTTACTTCCAGGTTTAAGAACTCATTCCTGTGGCACCCTATTGCTGTTGCAAAGTAAGATTACAGGAATGTCCTGTAATATTATACTACATAAATGTAAATTAGGATACATTGTCTGAACCCAAAACTATAGGATAATTGTAAAGTAAGGTGCAGAGCGTCTGGACAAAAACACAGACTATCACTTACAGTATTATGATAACCGTAGCATACAAAACACAAGAGTCACTGATTTCTGTGATATGAACATTCATTTACACACTGTTGAACCACCTCTGAATGTGGTCTGAGCATCGGATAGCAAACACGTCTTCAATGAGTCTCGAGGGTGTTCACACCTGTACTTTGAGCCGCCCACTTGTGATCTGATCACCCAGGACGCATGTTAAACAAGGTCTGAAGAGCCTCTGAATACTGGATATGACTCAGAATGGTTACCAATGTTTTAGTTTGATGTGTAAAGTCAGCAATGTTAGCACATTAGTCACTTGGTGATTATATGTGAAGAATATGTCAGTTCTGGCTCTTAATAGTTAAAAAAGAAGAAGATTAATACAGCTTTAAGTTTGGATTTGTCACTTCCTGTGCAGAGAGAGATTGGCATTTCATTTAAAGGTAACATGACTTTCTTGCTTGAAATTTAGGCAAACAAGGGCAGCCTTAAATGTAAAAATGTGTATTCTCCTGCACATGTAGAATAAAAACATTATTCCCAGAGTTACCTAAATTGCTTTCTCACAGAGCCCTGCAGGTACCGAGCTCACCACTTTCTGGGCAAGCGGTGGCTCTCACAGTGGCAGGGAGAGTTCAAGGTTGCAGCAGAGCCTATGTCTCTGAGCAAGTTCCTGCACGCAGCCAGCTCTTGTGTGTGTCTGTGGGCCTTGTGAATCAACGCTTTAGGTCTTTTTACATGTCGCAGCTGGTGAGAGAGAGACACAGTGTGCTCTCAGGTAATCTGTCCAAGTGGAAAAAAACAACTTTCCCATGATGTGATCACTGCCATTCATTCAAAGTTAAGGGAAAGCACCAAGCAACCATAGTGATTTCAAACTGATTAAGAGGATTTGTGCTGATAAAGACACTTGTGGAAAGAAATGTTCGCCTAAGCATGCTATCTTATCCAAAAATAGTCCATAGCAATTAAAAGCAGATCCTCTGTACCTACAGTGGCATCTGGTCAAGTAAACATCTAGTCCGTTGCTTGGAAATAGAAAAACTGTTTTCAATGTTTTTGTCAGTGGGTTAGAGTCCCGCAGAAACCACTGTCAACATATACTACAGCCACAGACTTGTCTTAATTATGCCCGATTTAACACACTAAAGTGCATTCAAAAAGCATGTCTACTATGAAAAATACAACTCTGCTACTACTCCACTCGAGTACACAATAAATGGACAGTGAACCCTCAATAGTGATGAGGGACTTGCAGCCATGTGGCTATCATCACAGCATCTGCTAAAGGAGGAGGCAAAGAGTCTGGCCATGCTCCCTCTGCCCAGTCTGTAATGGGCTGTGGAACAACAGTACCTCACTGGACAGAGGCTGTCATATGGCAGCTATAAACCGGCAGATTGCAGTGATGCTGCAAGTTGGACAAATTGGATTGGAAAGTAGAAATACAAGTTAATCAATCTTTCACTTCACCAGTTCCCCAGCTAGAGTAATGTTGTTACTGGGGGCTGAGCAAATCTGATCATTTTATAGATTAACAAGTAAATGCGTTTCACTTTAGTTTAAAATGCAGCAGTGGCTCAGGTTACCTTTGTATGCTGTTGGTAGAAATGCCATTCCCAAAAAAACAGGATACTTATAGTGCCGGTGGGTGTGTTTTGGGATACATTATACATTATGTTGCTGTCACATTAAATTATACCCTGTTAGGTCAAGGTTGTGTACATGGAACTATCTGCATTTCCATCCCAGGATATGATATTTGGTCTAGGTGGAAGAGATTATCCCGCTTGCTTGTGTGGATTTCACAGCTCAACTGGCAAGGCGTCCCTTCACTGACTAGACAGCTGTTTTTTTCCCTCGCTTTGACTACTTCAGGCAAAACAGATGAGCTTGGTGATTCAAACTCAGCCAAGGCAGCACAATAGAGGGGAAAATTCCCTCTTACCAAGGGAATTAATTCACTGGGAATGACAATGAGGACAAACACTGATAAACACAAGTGTCTGTATTTTAGTATGTGCTTTTAAAAGTTGTTCTGGCATAATGTCTCAACTATTGAAAAGAGAATTAGGCAGAAAACATAAATATTGTATATTCTGTATTCTGTAAGGTCAGCAGTGCATTAAAGTAAAACAAAACGTGTTCAACTATATAACGGAAACATTTGCATTGATGTTAAGGACATGATATCAAGTTTATTATCCAATGACAAGGACAAAATAACAGTTTCAGACTTGCCCATTTGACTGTGGAGGTATTAGGAGAACTGGTTACTGGACCCAGAAATGGCACCACTTCAGTCAAATTGCTCACTTGGCACATACACCAAAAAGGTTTTCCCCTTCGGGCTTAAATCTACGTTATGTGGCACACCTTAATATGTGTAAAAGTGCTTTCCCACTGGCAGGGGCTGTATCTGGGATATTTTGGCTTGACTTTTGTACAGTGGGAGAAAGTGCAATCACCTCTAGGTGGTACATGTCAAAATTGCAACCACATTGTTTGCCTGTAGGAGGCAACGTCATGAGTAAAAGCTTGTTAGGTGCTTCTACTTGTCCCAGCAAACAAGCTCAATTATTTTAACTAATACTGCGATTACTATCTCCTAATTGTCCAAGCACTCCCCTTTGAGGAGAAGTAGGAACATTTTTTTTTAAATTGAAAAAAGGAATAAAAATTTAGACCAGTTTATGTTCAGAAATCACGCAATAACACAATTTTCTAACAGCTCCTATCTCCACTTGTATGTACATATTTCTTTCCACAACATAATTTATAAGATTTCAAGGATATATATATATGAATAAATCTATATTCTTAAATTGCCATCTAGTTGTAAGGCTGAAGTTTAAGATATTGTCAACCAATATATATTATAAGGTATTAGCAAGTATACTGTTACAGGGCAGTTCTTCCAGAAAATATTATACAGTACAAGCAAAAATCTATCTCTGATCTTCAAGGACACACCCCGCCCAAATAGACTACCTAAGCAATCTGTCAAGTGAAGTGAACAAGGACGTGAAGTTAGGAAAGAGTAGGCTACAATTAATTCATCACATCTGACCATGCCTGTGTGAAGCTGAACCACAGAACACCATGCTGTTAGGTTATGGCATAAAAAGGCTGGCTTTGTTGCCGGATGTGGGAAAAACATCCAATAGACTCTAAAAAAAGCACAGGAAGGAAACTGGGGGTGGGGTGGCAGTGAGTAGCAATGGGGGTGTGGTGATGGAGAGTGGGAGTGAGAAAGGAATGTTCTCTTCACTCGCTTTCTCCCTCTTGTTATCATGCATACGCACACATAATAACCCCACTTTCTCACTAACAGCTATGAAAAGAATGCAGCATCACAGTTTTTCCTCTGTTTGCAAAAAGGCAGGAGAATGAGCCTTTACTTGCTTAATAATCGTTTGCCATAAATTCAGTCCAATAACATTTAAACTGACCTTATTACAGGAACGACTCCCTCTGACTTTGTACTTACAGTATGTGATTAAGTGTTTTTAGGTATCTCCAACATCAAGAATAGAGATTTTTTTTGTGCTGGATGCAGTAATACTTCTCATTCTTTGGAGAGACAGTTAGAAATTGATTAAGAGTTGATTAATGATCATTGAGAAGCACCACTTCATTGCATTCTCCCCTCCTTGTGCCAAATATAGTTTGATATGACGCAAGTTTGTTTTTGAGATCAACTTAGCTATCTTATGTTTAGTTAAAGCTGTCCCCGTGGAGACCACTCATGCCTCGGGTTAAAGGTCAGCCAATGGACTACACATATGTTCTGTTTTTACCCTAACTTTTTACCCTAACCCTATTTTGGTGCGATATTTTAACCATTCATGGCAGCTGGATTCTCATGATATCACAAGATCACATGAGAATCACAAATCCATCTCGTCAGGCTTCAAGTAATGCGTTTGCGTCTAAACAGACAGTTTTTTGACCAATCAGTGTCCTGTGAAGAGCTACTGGCGGGTAATGATGTGTGTAATGATCGGCAACGACACGTGGCAACGTTCAACACAACACTAGCGAGGGTGATGTAGACTTTGATTGAGAGATGCCTTCATGACCACTCGGTTAATTTTATCTTATTTAATTTTACTGTTCTATTGTTTTCTACATCTCTTTGGATTGTGTTCTCTATTTATTGTTGTGCAGAACTTTGGAAACATTGTGTTTGCTAAAATTGTGCTATATAAATAAAGTGGATTGGATTGGAGAGATGGTTCATCCAATCACCTGCCAAGTGTTTTTTCAAAGTACCTCCCCTTTTTCCAAACTGTTTTAAATAATAGCTTCTCAGATAGTTCTGTGCACCAAACCATCTGACAGCATCAAGTTGGTGACATCTAGGGCTGGCACCTTCTGATTGGTTGGCCAATATAAGGGCCAGACATATATATTGGTTGACTGATATGATTGGCTGATATCAGCCTATGAAAGGCCTATCAGTATATATGCTGTCCAATATGTGCTGTTATTAAAACTTTTTTTACACAATAATAATGCAGAAAATGTAGCTTGACGTGATTTAGTCAAGTTACTGAACAGTAATGATGTTTATTAAGGTATTTATTTTATTCCTATTTATTCTTAATTTTCTGTTATCATTCATATAATTGGCTGGTAATGTTATTCATATTATAATGTATAATAATGTATAAAAATGTAAAAAAAAATTGACTATATTAGTTATTCATTAATTTCCCCCATTCTAAAGTCAGTATCTGCATTGGTCTCAAAAATCCCATATCGGTCGGGCTCCAATCAATATTATGCAATTTTCTGACCAGTAAGATAGTCACTGGTGTTACTTTCATAAGGTCGTGTGCCACACAATCGATTTCTTGAAGAGTATAACCCCAATTCAAAAAAGTTTGGATTCTATGATAAACTATATCCTAATAATTTAATACAGTACAAAGACCAGTAGACTATTTACATTTTACACAGCATCCAAACTTTTTTTTAAACAGGGATGCAGGTAGAATTTCTGTCTTAGCCTTATTGATATTCTATTCAAGATATGGTGCCCTATTTGATTTAACAGCAGCTCCCATGTAGCTGTAGGATTCACCTCCTTAATTGCTTAAGACTCCTTCTTATCTTCTGGAGGCAACATTCATCACCTGGCTTTACCAGATGGACTTAACATGCTTTGTACTTTTAGAGAGTGGAGAAAATTAGATTTAGAAAAAATGTAAACAATTTAGGAGAATTAGTAGAACTTTCTATAACAGCATGAGTTTACAGAGGCCTTTCAAGAAAGCGGAAGAATGTGAAAATGAAAGCCCTTACGGAGATAACAAGAATCACCTCCCTGAACTTCCCCTTTTTTAAGAATGTTTTATTTTCCCTTTAAAATAAACGTGATAACCATAGAAACGGCTGTGCCCAGTAATGTAATCCAGTACAACATAGCAGTGTATTTATCAGATACTTTAACTTCAGGATCAGAGTCTCCTAGCTGCCATTAATGTTGAAGTCAAGACGATAGTTACAGTTGTGTTTACACAACTTAAACGATTTGGCTGGCATTAAGGAAAAACTTTAACTAAAATTTGAAAGCTGAGGGCAAATATGTCCTCCCATCCATCCTGCAGGCACACTCAGTTAGTGTCTGCTGCACAATTTCAGTGTGGGACTCCATGTTTCTGCTCAATATCCCATCATCATAATCCCTTCACGGTAGCAAAACACATTTCTCTCACTTGCCATGCAAAGGGCACACAGTGTTTACTTTGTCAAACATTATGCATGCTTCATTACATTTTAGAATCAGCCATTTGTCTCATTTGCATTAGAAAAACTGTCTATGTTGGCCAGTCAAAATCCTTCATTATGACATCCGGATTTGTCTTATTAACCCTTTATCAGGCGAAGAACTATATCTTCAGCGGATATCTAAAATGAGTAATAAGTGAGTAATAAATAAAATAATATTTCGAGAACAAAGCAAATTTACTAGATTAAAGTGGCAAATCTCCAAGAAAAAAAGTTGCAGATTTAAGAGATTTAAAGTGGAAAATCTGCACGAAAAAAGTCGCAGATTTACAAGAAAAAAGTGGAAGTGGAATCTTGCAGATTCACCACTTTAATCTCATAAACTTTTTTCTCAAAATATTACCCTCCTTCCCCTGGTCTGTATGTTTTTTTTTTTTTTTTTACACATTCTGGCAGTATGTAATATCCTCCAATATTCTCTAGGGTTGAAATTTGGAATTTGCAAGTATTTCAATGAGTGCCCTATTAAGGGTGAAGAATTCAAAAATTGCCTTCAACTTCAAGGTTTTTGAACCTTATTTTTTATTTGAACAAAATGCATTACTTTTAACTAGGTAATTGAAATGATTGGAATGAGAACATCATAAACTCATTAAGCCGATGGCTTTCCAATAAATGCCATGATCAGTACAGGCTGCAATTAGTCTAAAATAGCCACCAACCATGCAGCACCACTGTCACTGTTAGGCCTGCCTCCTGTTAGAAAACAGACTGTAGATGATTCAACAGGGCAGATAAAGAGCAGAGATCGTCCCCTGGTTTCATCTCCTGTGTGCTGTAGATTCAACAGCAGTGTCTGTGTGCCTCTAGGTAAGGTGGAGAGAGAGCAGGCGCCAGAGTATAGCTGAGCACCGTGACACCTCACCACAGCAGAGCACTAACACAAACATTCCAGCTGCCACTTCTCAGCCTTATTGGCAAAGCTGAGGCAAGAAACAAGACCATCTATGTTCCTCCTCTAGACCCGGATCTGATGTTCTAGACAGGCTGGTCTCGCAGTCTGAGACATTTGAATTAGGATTAGACAGCTGTGGGACTTTGAAGGCTGATATAGCACCAGTAGCCTATCTATATTTTCTAAGCATATCATATCATATCATACTATGAATGAAGCTGATAAAAAAAATTACAGTTTATTATAATTTTCTTGTAATATACTGGTTATAATATTATTGTAGGTGCCCTAGGAGTGGTTAAGTACTTCAGAATAATTTTAATTCATGAATGAATATAATTTGGATTTGATATTGGTTCCATGATTTATTGCAGTTAAAAATGTTAATACCGGTAAGTCATATTTATAGTTTCATTTAATGATTGCGCTGTTATTGTTGCTCACAAGCATTGATATTTCAATTGGTAACGTTATTACTAATTACTGTGAGGTAGATATAAATAAGAAATGGGTTGCTGTGGGAGGTACGGTGTTTTTCAGCAGGTTAGCTATAGGTGGATGTCTGGAGAGCGTTTTTTCTGACCGTGTTTAAAACAGTTTGTGGATTGCGTTCAGACAAAATACTTACTAGAGGAACGTGTATGTTTTTGCTTTTTGTATTTTTCATCAATAAATATGTAAAACGAACTACTGTGGAGGACACTCTTGTTTTGAAGAAAACACGTAAGCCTTAAGCTCCTGTGGACTCAAATGTGTTTTATTCGAAAAACCTACAATTACTGTATTCATTTGGGCAAGAAATTAGTGTTCAAATGACGAGACGGCTAACAAGCCAAAACAGTTTAACTAGATTATCAGACACTTAATTGGGAGGTTAAGCCAGAAGTGAACTCACAACTAGTGATTGTTATAATCCCTTGCAATAGAAAACAAACATTAAATTATGATTATGGCTGGGTATCTTTTAAAAAAATGGCTATGAGTACCAATATTAGTAGCCTGAAAGAGATAACAATACCACCAATACCATGAGTACTTCATGCGATACGAATGGAAGCATTCAGTTGTGTAAAATGTCACCACCACTCCTTACCTTGTAAATGATTTTTACATAATACATCAATGATGTTTACACTGAAAATATTTTGAAGCGACGCATCTTTTTTTTAAAAATTGATCAAATACTGGCGGGTGAGCGAGTGTGCACAACGTCAGCAGCTGATCATAAAGAAGGAAGCATGGCTAATTATGCACATCGTCTCCGCTGATCATAAACATAGTGATCGTGAATTAACTGGCATCGCTAACAGTGCACAGAGTGCCCGGCGCTTGTTGTAAACAAACAGAGATCGCTAAGTGAACACCTCCTGGAGCAGCAGCACATACACACTGTACTGCTACAGAGCTAACTGTTAGCCTATTAGCAATTTGCAGACTGGACGCTAAGGGGTTAACATCCCCTCTGGCTCCTGCTGCAGCAGGGAGAGACTGCTGCAGGTGGACTGTGACGCTTCAACTCATTCTTACTCTTCTTCGTTAAAGAGAGAAGGAAGGAGTCTCCAATAACACCAGTAAAAGTAGCTGGATTTGTCTCCAGTAGCTTTCTTGAAAAATAGTCGCTAAGTGGCACTGAAAAGTCGCTAAATATAGCAACAAAGTCCCTAAGTTGGCAACACTGCTTTACTGGCTTTTACAAATGGCACGTGTTGTTGTCAGGTAGAGTACTATGTCACATCCCGCTTAGTGATCTATCCAATCAGTAACCAGGCTTTTTCAGGGGAGAAAAAAGGCCCTGCTCTTCAACAGGGATGAAAAAAGTCCCGGCAAAAGTCCGCTCCGGACGGCTCGTATCCAAATTAGGGCCGTTTCAGCGAGTGAGACTCGCCTCATTCTGGGTATTGGGCAGTAGTGGAAACAGCCCTAGAGACATCACTTTTGTTATTGATGGAGTTTCCTGAATGACAAAGTCTCACTTAATGCTAAAGTTATGCTAACTATCAACTGCTGCTAACATTAGCAGTTGTGAGTCAGTTAGCTGTGCTGCCAGAACTGCTCGAAACACCGGGGAGTGTTGATGTTTACCAGGAGCTTTGGACCGCAGGGAGGAGGAAGTTTTAATGCTGGGGCCTGGGGCAACGATGACGCCGTCACGCCTGAACCAATGATGTCATTTGTTTTATTTAAAAAACAACATCAGCTCGGTATGCTGGTTTAACTCCAATTCTAGTGCTTATGTTAGGACAGTGTTCACTTTGTGCGTTTCGCCACATATTGTTATTGTCACTGCTGAGACAGAAAAAGGGGCATGCATATTAAACACTTTCTTCAGACGAAAAGAAGATGAAAAAAAGGAGATGTCAAGGACTAGAGACAAAAAACTGTAACAATCTATACTTGGGCTGAATATTCGATTAGTTCCCGACATTCATTTCTAAAACAATGTCAGCGCCATCATTTCAGACATGGAAACATTGTTTATGTCAACTGCCTTTGTGACTTTCACCTTTCATATATTTCACATCTATAATATTCCCCCAAGGACATCTGTAGCAAAGAACAGAACATTACCACTATGCAAATGGAGTTGAACTATGACTTAGACCCCAGAGCACAGGAGCGGGAGGGAGAGGAGAGAAGAAAAAGTGAATGCTTGTGCCTCTTTTCAGCACTCCGCAACTCTGGAGCCTGGGAACTTCGGCAGCTTGGCCGGGCTCTGAGAAATATCCTGAGCTGTAATGTAAACATGTCTGAACTCTGATCTAGCATGGCCCTCCCCTCCCCCCTCTCACTTTAACCCAGAATTCTGTGCAACGGGTTTGCCAGTGACATCGGGAGCCCACTTTCTCATTTCCTGAGCGGGGTAATGACCCTGGGGAGAATAGGCTGTTTGAAGTCCTGCAAAGAAAGCTGCTTTGCTCTGAACCCAATTGTTCCTCAGCAGAGGAGCGAGGTGGCTGATTACATTCGGCTTCAAATGGTTTTGTCTGATAAATAAATCTTTTTGTGAACCCATAAAGCCAGACTGGAGTAAAGAATTTCAGCAAGGTGAAGACATAATGTTAACAGAGTAACACATAAAGTGGACATCCACACCCAGTTCTCCTTTGGCAACTGTGATAATCAGATCTGTTTACAACAGCAGCTACAACAAGTCCAGGAAACTCTGACATATCAGGTAGCTGATTGCCAGATAAGTGTGAGAACAGTTATAGATAAGCTCCTGTTTATCCAAGCATCGCACAGCTGTCAGCTGAAAAACAAAACCTTCACAGTTGTCAAGTCGCCGCACAATATGAATGCTAAAATGCAACAGAAACCATTAATACTGAGTTGAACAAATGTCTGTTTTCAAGGCTTTGTCCTAAACAAGGCAGCAAAGTACTGCTTGTGTTTCGTTGTGCATGCAATTTGTCCACTCAATTCACCTCCCATGCACTGCACATAAAATACACCTGAACATGCTTGTTCCCACAGGGTTCCAGTTTCAGCACTGGGTAGCAAAGCACTTGTGGAAAGACACTCCAAGGCACTACCCTCCACCCCCTCCCTCCTTTCCACACAATCCTGCCCTCTCTTCAATTAAGTCAAGCAGGAAAAACCTGACAAACCTCAAAGAGCTCTCTCAGCAGAAGAAATCACATCAGGCATGAACGGCTACCTCTACAAGGCCCCTCTGAAGATACAGATGTACATAAACATGGTCCTTTCTTGCTAAGTGATTGCCCCAAGCTTCACATATATTTTTATGTCTAAATTCCAGATGATGAAAAGCCTTGAAAAAACATGTTTCCTGAGTAAAAATGGATTTAATAGCTACGATAGAGCACTAATATATTAGTCCTCCTAAAATTCCCCACTGAGTTCAGTGGCACAGATGAGGTTTTTTTGTGTCTTGAGGTCCACATAATGCTTGAAATTCAAACAAAGTGCTGGCAACAACGGGAAGCATGCTGAAAGCACAAATCAACAACAAAGGGATACAGTGGGGACTCTCTAATCCAAACCCCTTGGGAATGGAGGTATTTCAACCCAGTGAAATGTTCACTTGGATGAAACACTGAATAGTGGGGTAATTCATATTCAAAACATGAAATGAGAATCCACGCTTATTCACAAGAGTCTATCGCAAGAGTCTAATTTGCAGTTGGAGTATCGGCAAGGAAATTGTGCAGCATTTTTGGAAATCATCTTCATATTATATGAACTTATCGGAACGCAGCATGAGAAAAATGAATAGATACATGTCAAGCTCTAGCTAACTTGTACTTTCTTATTGCCTTATTTGATTTCAATTAATAGATTAATCCTGCAGGGGTACAAAATGTAAGAAATGGCCATCACAGTTCCCCAGAGACTACATCTTCAAATTGTTTTAAACTGTTGTTTAGAACAAATGTAAAAAAAATGACAAATATTTAATATACAGCAATGTCAAAGACAAACTAGCAGCAAATTCTCACATTACAGAGGATAAAACCTTTTATCAAAATTGCTGCTGATTAATTTTCTATTGATCAGCTATAATGAATTGTTCCAGCACCAGACATCACATTATACTTGTTTTTAATCATGTGAGAATAAACAATGCCAAACACATATACATGACCTGTTATTCATTACTCCACTGGGTGTAAATTAGCAGAGTGGACACAAAAAAACAACACAACCTGCACCACCAGGGAGGAGATATTGCAAGGTTGATGCTGATCATGTATTTTCTACAATGTTAACGCTGCGTCTGAAGGTAAAGCTGTTACCTTGCAAGCTCTGCTAGAGGCCACGGACCACAGCCAAGGACAGCTAGCAGATGTCTATAGAGGAAAGGCTTTTAACCCGGGACGGACAACAGTTCCAGTACAACTACAGGCTAAATTTACCCTAAAGGCCAGGCTGTTAGACCTGGCCCACCTGGACTGTCAGAGGCCTATGTTCCTGAGAGCATGTACCCACTTATATTGTATTATCCCTTGAAGACCGAGGATGAGATGGGTCGACTACATGATTTCGGCAGCCTTCTTCAAAGACGGATACAGCCTTCCCATAGACTGCTGAATAAAACATGAGGGGTGTGCGGCAGGGTGGGTTGTGTGTGTGACGGGTGGTTGAGTGGGGGAGTGAGGAGAAGTAAGGGGGGGGGGGGTTCTTAAAACACCACTACTAGACATACTGTAACAGATGATCCATGAATGCCTTTGATTTGACACACATCCTCACTGCCCTGCTGGGTGCCTGATTTATATGTTCTTTGTTTTCTTATTTTTTGTGGTGTTTTTTTGTCTCTGTGTGTTTCTTATTACCATGGAAGTTGTTAACAAAATCTAAATTAGTCCAGAAAAGAATGAAAGTGTGCTCATTTCAGGAGGAGAAGGCAATGCAAATCTTGCCAGGTACCGAGATGTCCCAGATTCACAGAGCACTATTTCTAACACGTTGCTGCTGCTTCGGCACGACACCACATTTGCTGAGCTTAGTCTGTTAAAGACACATTATACTAAATTTACTTTTTTTCCCCACTACAGATATGACATTAAATGTATCGTTTAATCAGAATATGACAATATTTTTACATGAATAATATCAATTTATATTGATCTTTGAACTTTACAATCAATAAATGATCAGCAATGATATCTCAAACACTCAGAAACTCACACCAAAACAGTCTAGATTGATAAAAAGCACTACAGGTAGGATAAATAAAATATATTTTTAAGCTTTGGGGTGAACTGCCCCTTTAAGTTAGCTTTCATTTTATTGTTCTCCATCATTCATTAACATAACTTAGCAAAGAGAGCTTTTACTGTGCAAAATGTCTCATAGTTCTTTACTGGGAAAATCCACTGGTGCACAGGAAGTGATGCATGCTTTCTGACATTAACAACATTGTTTGGAACTAGGTAGTCAGCAACAGCTACGGTGGCAAAACAGACAGGGGAAAGAGAGCCACAATGATTGCTTAGTGCTAAAGATGTCCTCAAAATAAAAAATAGAATCACTTACATAACCACTTAACCCTTTTAGGCCTAAAACACCTGTAAAAAATGCCTGTAAAATTATGGGCGATTTTAAAATAACCCCCTAAAACCTGAAGTTTTTCTGGAAGTGTCAACGCCTACTAAATAATCGATTTTTCAGCCTCTGTAGCAGACAGAAATGAAATTCAAAAAGTATTTGAGAGCTTATAGCTGTTATATCTGAGCTCCCTCCGCTATAGTCGCCTTCCGCCATAATTTCAAAGTTCTGGAAAAGTCCCATGTTGCATTGCATACACAACATGTATTCTGATGCATGTTGCATCTGGTGGAAAAAAACTACAAATACTACAAAACGACGTATCCGCTTTCCCGACTTTAATGGTAGATTAACGCAACAGCGCCCCCAGTTTTAATGGTAGAAATGCAGTAATGCTTTCCCGGCTTAAATGGGTTAGAGAACCAGTGTGTAGAATATAATATTCATAACTATTATTTGTGTGTAATCACCAAAAATCTCACCAGATGTGGTGGTAAAAACCTGCCAATTCAGACAGATTTAACCTCCACTCCCACTATCTAGTTTGGGCACCATCAACGCATCTGGGGCTAAGCACCACCCAACACGATTGATTTAAAGAAATAAAAAAGAAATTTTTGGAATGTTTGAAAGTATGTAAAGTAAACAAGTTACTTTCATATCTACATAGGGAGCAAGTCTTCTTCCACAGAGCATGCTATTTTGCTGTTCTACAGTAGCCTAGAATGGACAACCCAAACATAAGCTTGGTTGCAATCTAAATCCTACACACTGTCCCTTTAAAATGTAATTTGGACATCATACTTAAACTAATGATTTGTTGAAGATTGTGGCATATGCCATCATGAAATTGGATGATAATAAAAGCTGCAGTTTGATTGAAAATTCATATCTTTAGTGGACGCCGTCATTAACTCAGAGGGATTGAAAAATAAAGCTCTTTTGAGAAATGTCAGTCATCATTGAACTTTTGTTTCGTGCTACTTAAAAATCTGGTGTCTGGGTTGGCTACCAAAAGAGGAGCTTGTTGAAGCTTGTACCCCGCTCTCCCTCGAGGACATAGCAATCATGATCACAAAATTTATGTGAAGCTAAGATGTTTAGAACGCATGTATGCTGATGTTATCATAAAACTATGTTTACTGGGGAATAGAGACATTCATTTCATGGACGATTTAGCCAGAAGATGATACTGTAGCTATTAAGCAAGTCAGAATCAACATACTGTCCAAACAAATGTCATCCAGAGGCAGTAATTTCCTGGAAACTGACAAGCCACAGCATAGCTTTGTGCGTGATATTAACCTACTATTTCCCCCTTCCTTAAAGACAAGCTGTGCTTGCTTGTATATAGTTGGTGCTAAAAATTTATGAACTGCCCTCGGATATGACTGTGGAATGTCCAGAACATAATGTTACATGGCCCTAACCTTTATTACACAAGTCAGTAAATCTGGCTGATGTGTATCAGTTAGAAAGCTGCTGTCGTGCTTCTCTGAACAAAATGTAATGATGATCTCTCCGTTTATGTGGTGTCAATCAGTAGACTTAACACAGAAATGTATGGATGGAGATAATATCCACTGTGGAAACATGTTATGCCTGAAATGAATGTGGCAATACTGGAATAAAGTAATGAAAAAGGAACCATTTAATACGCAAATATTATCAAATGACTTAACTTCAATCACACTGCTCAACATTAACATTATTTTGCTTAAAGAAAACTATTAATTTATATTGACCTATTCTCTAGAATTAGTCAAGTCTTTCAATCTGGTTTGCAGCATTTTTACAAATAATTATTGTATTTTAAACAAGTTGGGATCCAGTATTGTAAACTGTCAAACTGCCAAACACCATAATTATACTAAAACAAACTATAATTAATACATGACACATAACTGAAAACCTCATGAAAACAGTGTGTAACATTTATTTCATTCTCCACTTAGGTGTTTTTTTTAAATATAAAAACTCACACTTCCAATAACAGAGGACATTTTGAATACATATTCCACATCCTAAATTGCACTATGCATAAGTAGAATTGGATTGTGGCTGTGTTTAAGGCATATCTTGGAATGAGCACTAATCCCAAATAGAAGGAGGAGATTAACAGATGGCTTTACTACAGTATATGGAGGCCTATCTTAATGTCTTTTAATCAGAGCACTATGAGCTGCTCCACTCATCTCACAGCCACAGTCTATACAATGAGACAAGCTTAATCACATCAGGCTTACTGTGTAGTCGTGCTGTCAATAAACAGCACCCGCAGCAATTTCAGTCCTCACTAAAGGGGACTTAAAGTAATTCAGCATTCAGACCAACTGACAGCCAGCTACTCCTAGAAGAAAAACTCTAGCCTTCCCATGATAACATGGAAGTGATCTGTGGGATGAACATGGATCCTTACTGCACCCCACTGGGTTGGGTAAGGCTGTGGGCTTCACTGTGGGTGGCCCCCATGGACCTGGGCTAATTGTTTCACATCACAGGCGAGCCAGGCTGAGATCAGACCACCGGCAGCTCTGATTCAGGCAGTTCAACAGCCAAACAGGGTATGCCAGGAAGCACTTACAGTGCACACCCTACCCCACACTCACACACATGCACACACTCCTCATCCATCATACATGACCACAAGAGAGCTCAAGGAATTTATTTTTCTCCATGCTATTTGAGTAAGCTGTCAGTCCGCCGGGCAGTCGGTAGTTGTATTTACTTCAGTGGTGATGAATTAAGAGGTGTCATTGTTGTGTTTCATTGTCAGTATTTGGCTGAACAAAATGTACTTGAAATGTAAATACATGAGGTGTCACACAAAAATTATACAATGAGAAATGATACTATCCGCATAGTGAAAGGTGAGGTGCGGTACAGGAAGTGATACATTTCATGATGCATTAAAAAAAATATTCATATTATAAAACTAATTGTCATTCTGTACCTTTGTCTTGATCAACCATAATCTGCAATTGCAGATAAATGCCACTGTGTTTTTGTTTTGCAAGCTTTTTGGTTTGTGACCCTTTAAAATGAAGCAATGTCAATATGCTACCCCCATAGTCGACCTGTTCATCCAATTCATTATGGTTTTTGTTCTTTCCTTCTTTTATTTTAATACCTTTTTAAGTCTGAAAGATGGAAATATTATCACAAAGAAAGGCTAAAATAGATAAAAGTCTTAAAGTAAATATTTTTTTCCACCCTGTAAATAATACTGCAATCCATCAGATTCATCTTACAACCCTTTTTTGCAGGTCCGAAACCCCAAGTTGGAAACATGTGATCTGTCAACAAAAGTACAACCAACTGCAGTTGCCAATTCTGACCTTTTGTACAGCAATGGAGTTGTGCCAAACACATAAAAGCTTAAAGAGTATTTTGGCATTGTGCCTTTTTGGGCAGCTCACAGTAGATAGTAACAGTAAACGTAGGGAGAGAGAAAGATGACAAAAGACAACGATATCTGGTCATATTAGCACAGGGGACGATCCGGTAACATGGTTTCTTATTTAACCCACTAGAGTCCATGAAAGCACCGGCACATGACTTCTTCATGACGTGAAGACATAAAAATGAGGCAACGTTGAGTCTTGCCATCAGCTTCCCTCTAAAGTTCTGGCTTTAAACTCCATGCCAGATTTTTTTGGGATTATATTCGGCCAAGTAAATCCAGAGATAATGTCAAATATGTTTAGTATAAAAATATAGAACTAGAGATTATCCTCATTTTACCTGTCGTAATATTTGCAACCTGTATTCATATTTGCAACATTTAAAATTCTGTGTTTTGAAACATAATTTTCAAGATCAGATTTTATGTTTTCCTTTGTTTCTTTTGGGTTCAAACTTTTTTTTCAAGTAAGTCAAAGTTAAAAATTAATTATCAGGACATATAGGTGAGGTAACGCTGAAAAAACTGATGGTGAAGATTTTTTAACAGATTTCTTTTAAGGTAGTCCATTTTTTTTACATAATAGCCCAAGATTTCAGAGGGTTAAACCACTAGATGACCAGAATGCTTCACGCTCCAGCTTTTAAAAAGAGATGCTGCCATGGGGTTGACACAGAGTTGCAAGTGGGCAAACACAACAAGCAAACACATCAGCGTACAGAGCACTTTCTCTATGAGCGCATGCAGCTTTAGGCCTATAGTTACCAGATCTGTCACTAGAACAAGACTGGGAAATAACAAAATCCTCCCAGTGCACACAGCACTGTTAATCACCAGGCATCCCTCACCTACTGCTTTTTCAAGGCCTGTTTGACTTTAAGTAAACATGTGCAGGAAATGTATTCAGTGGCTCTAAACATTTATATGGGGGCCTTGTGCTTCAAACAGTTTCATGGCCAGCACATCTTTCAAGAAGGTGCTTAGTGAGCCATTTGTTAAAGGCATGATAATAGGGCATGACAATGCATGGCATGCTACATGCAGTATCACTGTTTGTTAAGCCTTTAGTTTGTGTACTCTATCTGCATCATTGATAGACAATGTAAGATGGTTGATGAATACTGATCTGATGAAACTTAATGTCTGTACATTGTAATACAGGGCTAATGTTTTGTAAACTGACCCATTTCTGAGCTGAATGTATCTACTGATACAGGTATGAAGGGGAAGATTGGTTGTGAAAAAATATGATCTAATGAATCTATGAATATCCAAAAGCTTTCGATGAGTTCACACAAGCATTATGGAAAATCATTTTCTGAGTCGTTGGATAACTAAGCTCTCATCTCTTCTTCTTCCCCATTTCTCCAATTTCATCTAAAAGAATATCCTTTGTTAATCTGGTCTCAATGAGCACCGTTGTTAAGTGCTGCTCACTCTGCGCTCCCAGCCAGTCATAATCCATTGTGTTGTTTGCCCCTAGCTTGGTGTACATTTCCATCGCAAATTCCAATGTGAACAGTCAATAACATGCACAGATGTGGCCATTGTAGAAGCCTTACTTTTTCACTTATTACTAAGAATGTAGCATGGTGAACTACTACTGCACCCCAGGACATATTTGAAACACAACTTGTGCTCTTTTTATAGCCAGAGATTATTAAAAAAATAAAGTATTTGGCTGCTAGACTTATTCTACACTCAATTTGAAAAATTCAAGAAAGAAGTCTCTGCAGTATTAATGCTGGATAGATGCCTTATAAATGTATTAAGGGGGATTTCTGCAATGACTGCTGTTCTGCTTCACCCAATCATCATGAGTTGTGAAAAACATATTAACCTCAGGGTTGATATAAACATGTACGCCAGGACTTCATTTCCTCCTCACCATCTTGCTGTACTCATCAGTTTTATGTAGAACACGCTACTCCAGAGTCAACATCAGTAAAAATGAAACAGTACATGATAATGATGTTCCCTGACCTCTTTTAGACAGTCAATATAATCCATGATGTTGTTGTGTCTTGCCTCGCACCATATTCCATGGCTGTATTTGTGCCTAACAGCATAAAAACTAAATATGTTGAAAGGTAGAAAGCTAAAGTGCACTTTCTATTAGCACTAGATCATGGAAAATCTACTTTTCTTGTATGTGAAAGTGTTGATTTAAGTTAATACAGATGCGTGGCATGTACTAGAGACTCTCCCGTGCTGAATTCTAGTGATGACAATAAATGAACTGACAGAACAATCATCGCTGCCCTTTTAGGGCTTTACTGGAAAAAATATTACATTGTTTATTTTTCCATCCAGCATCTCAAGCAAATCTAGAGCAGGAACATCTGCAAGCTTTCACCCTTTTGACATTATTGAAACACTGCTTGGGAAATAATTCATAGTCTAGATGCTGAACTCCCTCATGCCCAATGAAAGAAAACAACAAAATAAATCTCACATCTCGCTGGCTGTGCCCTTAACAGATGCCATACAGGAAGTCAGTCCTATCAGCACTAGCAGGCACACAGAAAGCCCTGCTGTGTTTCACAGTCAAGTTTCCCGACCCTGTGTTCTTTGTAAGGCTCTGTTGTTTAGGGAGAACATGCAAAGTGTACATTCCTTTATTCTCAATATCATTTTCTTAAAACTACTCATAAAAGGTCATACTGCTCTTTACTTAATATAGAATCCTTCAGAAACAAACAAATAAACTACATTGTCCTGTTAAAAAAAACACTTGTCCAATGACAGGTAGCATCCTCTTTAGAATTTGACATGTGACACAAACGAAACTGGCTTATCTGTCCTGCAAAATGAGATAACGGTGCATATTAAATGGGTTAAAAAAGCCACAGAGTGCATCTGCATCCCTCTGTTTGGATCAGCTGCACAGTAGAGATGCTGACATGCTTTGCAGTGAATGCAAAACATCCCCATGGCCCAATGACCCCAAAACAATTTCCTCTGAATGGATTGCTTTGCAAACAAGCTGTGTGATCCTGTATCATCCCATCTACATCAAGAGCCCCTTTAATCAGCAAAACCAGGAACCTAGAGTTTATTACTCTTGTTTGAAAAATTTGCCTGACTGTTGTGCAATTTGTTCTGGATGTGGTTGTCCTGGGAGGTTGGACAGAGCCGTAACTGTTTGTTCATAGAGCTATTTTTTTTAAAGTAATTATTGTGGATAACATTTTAATATATTATCACCAAATAAACTACAGCTCTCGGCAGAGTGATACAGGGCTCCAGCACCATGTAGAAGAAATGCTTGTAATATCTAATGTTTTTGTGTTGTCCTCTAAGGTTGGACACAGCCCTAACTCTGTGTTTATCAACAGTCACAGTGGAGCATTTTTGAATAATTCATGTGGAAACTGTGCTTTATATCACTGGAGAAGCACAATGACATGGTGCTCACATAGCATGCAGAAAACAATGCCTGTAATGTCTCACTATAATCTCTTATATAATGTATATTTGTGTGATACAGCATAAAATGTGATCATCAACACCTAAATGGTAAAGCCATTATGATACTTAGCACCTTTCAAATTAAAATTTCAGTAAAGGGAATTCATGTGGTTTTGCCTCCATTATTCAGCCTCTTAAGGTAATAAATTACATCAATTTACTCATTCCTCACCTGCTAGTTTAAGTGGTTTACAGCCCCACTATTGTTGTCCTGCAAGTTTGAGTACAACTTAAGCTGTTTGTTTACAGCAGCCATATCAAAATCCTCATTATATAAATAATTACATTCACCATGTCTCATCCATAACACGAGTTTTATCCTCATTATCATCATCATCATCATCATCATCATATAGCCAATGGGTGCCAACTGAACCAACTCACCGCTATGCGCGTGGAAATCTTCTGCTCGCCCTCTGAGCCCTTTTGCTCCCCGTTGGCCCTGCTGTACTCTGGAGGTTGTTGGTTCGATCCCCGGCTCCCTTTTACCTTACGGTTCGGCCCTTGGTGGACTATGTTGAGCAGGTGAAGCGTACTCTCGTGCTCCCGGTCCGAGCTCTCGGCTTGCCCCCTCTGGTAGCGGTTCTCGCAGGTGGAGTGGTGCCTCCTGCACAGCTCTATGCGGGCGCGCAAACGCTCCACGATGGCGTTGTGCAGCTGTGGAACCGCGGAGCCCCTGGAGGTGGCCACCACCGGCCCACCGCCGACCCCACCGGGCATAGCTCCTAAACCGACACCCAACATGGGTACGAAAGCCCCTGCAGCAGACTGAGCAGGGGTCGCTTCTCCCATGCCCGCAGGTCCCCGACAAGTTTGTAGAGACTGAGGTCCACTGAGCTTATAATGGACCACAGTACGGGCATGGAAGAAAACGAGACGTATGGACTGAGCTATGATCCCATGTGGAAAGAAAAATACCCCTCCGCACGCACAAAATCACTTGGGAGAAAGACGATGTAGCCTGTGATATTTGTTTAAAGATACGTCGCTCAGTTATCTCGCCAAACTGATAGAAATTATGTTAAAGATGAAAAGACACTTGCCTAAAGTGAGATAAGGTCAGTATAAAGTCGTACTAGGATCCACAGAGGCATTCAAAAGTCCCAATGTTGCAGAATTTCATTAGTGACTTCTTCCTCAGGGGTGTTACTATGTCAGCTTATAATTAAAACTGAAATGATTTACAAACATGAAAGGCTCATGGATTCACAGCTGGAATGAATTCACTCTTGCTTAACGACACGACCTCTGCTCACAGATAAATTATATTCAATATGAGTCCATTGGGTGATTCAAAACCATGGCACGCACAACTTCAGTTTCACCAACGGGTAGCCTACATCCCCACAATGGCACGTTACTTTATCTGAAATGTGCCACACTTATTTAATAGTCAAGAAAAGAGTAAGACTGTCAACTACACATTCAAAGTGAGCGACTGGTGGCTAAAATAGGAGAATCTACCAACACACAAAACCCACTAAACTTCGAGACTCACGGCATTTTTGTTTGCATTTTAGTCCTTTTCTCTCTGTCTTTTCTCTTTCCACCGGATAAAAAGGATCTGGTTGCAAATTACAAGTCAAAAACCACGCAGCCGAAACGCGGGGAGCCGTTGCATAAACCGATTGAGATCCGTCTCAAATAGTCCATTGACAATCGTTTGTCCGTGTGGTGCACCGAGGCAATAGCGGAACTACAATACACAGACCCTCATTGTATGAACATTCCTCTTCTGACATGATACACTCACAGGCTACTGATGCAGCGGCGTCCACATGCACACTCTAGTGGACTGAAGGGGGAACTGTCCTGGAGAGGGAAAACCTCTCTTTATGTTGGTTAAACATGACACTGTTGTTGCATAGACAGAAATAGGTGGTGGAGCAGTGGCAGATTGAGTTAGATATGCATGCTCTACAAAATCTTCTTATGATGGTGTTAATAGATAGCCTATATAATTGGTTTTAAAGGCACTTTAAATGTTTCTAGCAGTGTAATTACTAAAAAGGTTCAAATTTAGTGTATGAAGTATAGTGGCAGCAGACGCAAGGATAGATTTATCCAAACCTTTCATTTGATATCTCTCTACCATATTAAACTTTACACATATGAATGAGCAGCTGGATCTGTGTGCATAGTCATGTATTTGGTTTGTAATACAAGATTGCACTTTATGAGAATCTGTATGAGCTTTGTATTCAGTTGATAGTATATGTGGATTGTGTAGTTTAAATGTGAGTATGTATGTAGGTACAGGTGGATCCATACATTTTTGAGTGTGCATATATAGCAATATACGATTTTTGTTTGTCTCTCTTTCATCGTATAAGTGCTTCTATAATTGTGAGAATGCATCTACATAACCTTATTTTTCTATCATTATTATTATTATTATTTTTACACTTTTCTTTGGCCTTGAGAGGGTTGGGTGGGTAGCATTGATTTGTTGTCATTTGTTCACTGTTCTGTAACCTGGAAAATGAATATAAATAAAGTTATCAAAAAAAATGTGGTGTATGTGAAAATATTTCAACAATGATCTTAATAAAACACATAACACAAACGCAACTAGTTACACTGAAAAGGGGTCAATACAACATCAGAAACAGATTTTTTTTTAAAATGTATAATCCCAAAAGCTAATAAATTGGACAGCCAAACTGTTATGTTGTTAAACTGTTACATATGTTAATGCAAAGTAACCACAAGAGCTGTTTCAAGTTACTTAACAGGACAGTTACTAACTTGTCTAATTATTCTGCATTCATGTCCAGTTACACATTAAAACGCTAAAAGCTCGTTCACATTTACAAAGAACGTACAAATGTGAGGTAAACTTACATATCAGCTGACGCACATTGACCTGACGAACACAATCCTAAAGACATCTGTCTCTCTGTTAATGGTGTAAACAAACATTCAAACCGAGCAGATGTACACATTAATCACTTAAAGCAGCTGATTGGCTCCCAACATCCTCGTGTCCAAATTGGATCTTTCATTTCCCGGAAACTGAGGCCAGCTGCTGTGCCTGAAATCTAGTGTGAACTATTTTCACACTTATGTCATAATTTATGCGTGATTCAACAATTGCTGATTTAATCTGTTCATTAAAAAATAGGCTTCTAAGCACTTTTCAAATTAAAATATGGGTAATTAATTTAGTTTTTCCACCTTTTTGCAGCTTCTAAAGGTAATTAAGTATAACACACACGTTTTTTCACTCCTCACCTGCTTATTTAAAAAGGTTGAGGTGGTTGCAGACTTGCTCACTACACTATAGGCCATGGGTCTCAAACTCGCGGCCCGCATGCCAATTGCGGCCCTCGTGACGATATTTTGTGGCCCCCACCTTGATATGAAAGTTTAATGTGAGCTTTATACGAATGGCACTTTACCGTGTTATGTGTGGAAGGTAATTTTGTGTCTTTTTTTGGTAAATCCAGTCTCTTTTTTTATATAATTTTGTGTCTTTTTTTAGTAATTTTGTGGGGTTTTTTTGCTCATTTTGTGTCTTTTAAAAAAAAAAAAATACTTGTGTGTCTTTTGTGGTACATCTGTGTATTTTTTGGGTACTTTTTTAAAGTAATTTTGTGTCTTTCTTTGGTCATTTTGTGTCTTTTTTGTGTCATTTTGTATCTTTTTTAAAAAATAATTTTGTGTCTTTTGTGGTAATTCTGTGTATTTTTTTGGTCACTTCAGGGTCTTCTTTTTGTCATTTTGTGTCTTTTTTTAAGTAGTTTTGTGGCTTTTTTTTTTTTAGCAATTTTGTGGCTTTTTTTGGTCATTTTGATACTGCCTCCAGCGGCCCCCAGGTAATTTGAGTTTGAGACCCCTGCTATAGATGAAGACTTGATGCCAGCAAACTGAGGGTTACAACCGGTTACAACCACAGAGACAGGATGCATGTTTTTGTAAAGCAGAAGGAAACTGAAACACCCAGAGGAAAACCACACAAACATGGGGAGAACATGCAAAGCCCACACAGAAAAGAGCCAAAGAGGGAAAACAATCCTGTGAAACTCTTGCTGCCCTTAAAAAAGTAATTAAAATGTACAATAATAATATAATAATAGTTATGGAGGAGTTAAGGGTTTAACATCCTGCCCACGGCTGCTGTGACAGGGGAAGAAAGATTGGCTATTGTGGTCACAAACCTGTTGACTCTGCAGTTATGGGATCATTTCTTACCACACACGCACACACACACCACCCTGCTGACATGGAAGTAGGACACCAGTCAGACATCAGAACCATTAGACAGGCCCTCCTGGCTACTGCAGCAACCTGGCACTAACTACAGCTCAGGTTTTAATATAATCTTAGTAGTTGGGGGACGCGCCCTTCTTACTCTTAGTAGAGTCATTAGATTACCTTCATTATAAACACATGGGGCTGACAGTAGAAGTTGGCAGCCTGAAGCAATACTTAAGAACACCTTAAAATTATTATATCATATTATAGCAATACTCCTGCATAACACTAATTGTAAATATGTGAGCCAAAATGAACATTTTAATCATTTGAGCTACAAATTCAATAATAATTGATTGTAGATTTTACATCGCCCTTCCTTGGATTTGGTGTATTTTCAAGGGAATCTGACAGTAAAATGGTAGAGTGGAATGATAGTACAAATCTGACTCTAAAAAATAAAATTTCTGGACTGCATTAATGTTGTATGTTAATGTAGAATCCGTTTTTTTATATCCCCAGTGGATATCATATTGGCATACTAAAAGTGAAAGAAATTTAAGCAAAAAATAGGTTAAAATCCAGAGAATTTGCTATTGTGTAACACTTGCAAATATTTACAGACCTTATTAAGATTTGCAAATTAACTTTGGGATGATAAGGATCATAAGAATTGAAAATAGGATAGAATCCATGCATATCAATATTGTGTAGAAAATGTTGTTGTTGGCCTTGAAGCTGATACTGGCTTTTATCAGTATCACTGATATTCATATGAAAGGGAGGAGTAGTAATAATCCCTTCAATAAAGATTTTATTTTTAGCTACCTACCCCCCTTATTCAGTCAGTGGTTGACTGAGGAATGTTTAGCCGATTAGTCATTTTTATTTTGTTTATGTGAAAACAAGACGTTAGTCATTGGTCATTACTGGAAAACATAAGTCATATCATGAAGCACAAAAACATTAATTTAACAAGTAAACAACTTCAACAGATCTTGGAGAAACACAATGATATTTCTTGCAGTATTTATTCATAAGTAATACATTAAATGTATACGTTTTCCAAATTAAATCAAAAGTGCAGTTTTGGTCACCTTTTCCTGTGTCCTAGTTATCGGTATGAAAAGACTTTTCAACATACAGACATTAATACTGACTGAAACAACTGGTACGTGTATCATCTTCCAAGAACCCATATCTATCTAGTACTTTATCAATGCCAATGGATGCAGCTGCTGTCCTACACAACAGGGGGCAGCAGACATTCAACTTGTGAGCATTACAGCACCAATTAAGAATGTGTGGGTGAGAGATGAGTAATGCCATCGTGGCTGCCAGAAAAAAAAAATGTTTGGGTTTGTATTAAAGAGGAACCTGAACACCAAACTTTCACTTCTTGATTTATTCTATGTCCACAGTTTAAGTCTACCATAATACAGGAATAACAAAGTCTTGTATTCTTGTGTATCCCAAATGAACTGTACCACATTACCATCACACTGGCATCATTTGTCATATTGCTTCACAAAATCAAGACAGTTTGCATACATCAATGTTAGTAGAGAGAAGGTTTCCTTGTTTGGTTGTTGTTGTTTTTCCTTTTTTACAATTATCAACTGCAAAATGCACAATAAATTAATAAATTAACACACAAGCAATTTGCAAATGCTTTACAGTAGTAGCAATAACAGTGGTTAAAAAAATGTTCTCTACTAGTACAGTACGTCAACCCAGTGACAGTCTGACAGTAGATCTGAGCAGTGTTTTCAATCTCGCCCAGTCAGCCTGTCATTTAACATACTACAACTCACAATCTACCACAACACATACATAGCTCTTCTGCTTACAACGGGTATCTCTAGATAATAAATTACACATCCATTTCACTTCAGAGACTGACAGGGAGACAGGCTTTTCTTCAGTCTTTTCTTTCCTCTCTTGCTCTCACTCTTTGTGAATCACAGTTCACCCGGGAAGGGCTTTGCCAGTGCAACTCAAACTGCCAGCCTCCCCATTTCATGTATAGATCATACAATTCAATTTGGGAATTTAAAAAAAGAATAAAATACACCTTTAACAAACGTAGCTTAATTTAGCCTGACCCCGTCCTTATGAATATCACTTGCTTACATGTATCAGTAAAAAATAATGATAAAAAGAATACAAAAAGCAGTAAAAATGGTAGAAAAACATTAAGAAGTAAATCTTAATGAAATAATCAATAATACCATCTAGCACTGCATGGCCGCACTATTCATATAAAGATCAAACAGGTATTCACCCTTCAGTGGTTCCAGCCCACAATGAAATACTGGACTTAAGTTGAACTAGAAACTGATCATTCAGTTGTCCTAAATACAATATGGCTCTCACTTGAATAATATTGTGAATAATTAAATTTCTCCAAGGCAAAACAATTACAGTCAAAACTGAAATGAGAATATAAGGCAAATTAAACAAATAAGAGTTTAGAAAATTAAGAAAACATTCTTTCCTAAACTAGTTTTAAGTGACTGATCACTGGCAAATCTTCATTGTGGCAGGTTGCCTTTGCAAGAAAAGCACAATGTTACATTACTGGAGTGCACCTTTTGTCTCTGACAAGTGCATCAAACAGTCAACAAGATGTGCTGCAAATATGTCATTCTATTAATAATTTACATACAGGAAACAATTACTCTTCAGAGACATAGCTGTAGTGTGTGGCATATCAAAGACGTACATCAGTGAATGGTTGAATTCCGGAAAACATAAATATGCTATTCTCCTTCTACTTAGCTTGTATTTATGGTCTCTAGAGAGAGAGAGAGGGAGAGAGAGAGTAAGAAAGAGAGAGAGAGAGAGAGAGAGAGAGAGAGAGGATATCTGAACTACTTGGAAAGTACACACTCTGCTTTATTTTTACTTCCTCCAACTCAATAATTTCCTTGGTCAGTGCACATTTACAATGAAATGTATTAGAATATTACCTGAAGTGAACTGACCACTGAAGTCAAACCTACAAAGATACAAGAGGCTTCTTCTTCTCCACCGTCTCGCTCTCTTCATTCTGTACATTTAGATGTTACTGACTTTGTACCTGCATTGAAATAATTGGCCTGCCATCCAGCCTGACAGCTGGTTTGGGCTCATACTTAATTGAAACCGAGGCAACAGTCATGTACAGTTATCATTAGGGCTTCTGACACAGGCCTTTCCGTATTTGTAAGGCTGTATTCCCCCCCACTCCCCCCTCCTCTTACCAGACATGCACTGCTAAGCTGAAATGATTGCCCGCAGTGAAAATAATCTCTTCACTGCTTCTGCAAGACTCAGCACAAATGATAGATTGAAGTGAAAAGGGAGAGTCTGCCTGCATGCCAAAATTGGAGTGCATCTTGGCATTCCTGAGACCAGTAAGCTTACTCTTACAGTATATTAATATGGTTATCGACCAGTTAGCCTCTGCTACTCTTTTAAATGGCAGCCATTGGGTAAATTACCTGCGAGATGCAGAATGTTTGTTGCAGAGAGGGTGGGTGGGGCAGCTTTGATAAAACACTTAATTTATAAAGGATGGACTGATGAGTAAGGATGATATTTTCATACACATTATTAATTGTCCATAGACTGCTATAACAGTCTGCATGAAGAGCTTTGGCAGGGCGCTTCACCTGCATGGCCTGATATCCTGCATATTAGCAGTGCATTGCAGTAAAAATCATCACAGAGAACAGGCATAGGATAGGTTATGGCTTTTTGTCCAAATATTTCAGTCTTTAACAAGCCCAACCAGTATTCATAGTAATGATAGAAACATGATACTAGAGATGCTTGACTTGGAGTTTTGTTTTTTAGTTTTTTTGTCATTGTTTTGCACAGGTCAGTGTCAGGACTTGACCCCCTTGGCAGGTTCAGTAGACTGCCGCACATCGGTCCACTCCTGCATGGTGCTTTGCAGTGCCTGGGTCTTCTCCTTGTCCACTTGCACATAGTCCACCTTCTCATCAGAGGTCACAGAGGATGTCGAGGGCTGTGGGATGATAAATAAGGCAGGAGTGAGATTCTGGCCTGAGGGCAGACCGCACTGTGGTAGAAATAAGAACAAATAGCAGTCACAAATTATATGTAAAAAATGTTTACTTTTCTGTGTGGGCTGGGTGACCCAGGCTGGAAGTCCAGCGCTAGGTAGTCCACGTTGCCACACTTCCGAGGGGCCGGGCTGCTGGTACCACTCACAGCTGGGGAGGTAGACGCTGGGTTCTGCTAATGGGGACAAGAGGGAGGTTTTACTCACACAGGGTGCAGTGAGTAAGCGTAGCAGGCAAACAAGTGGATCATTAAAACAAAGAACACAATGTGCTCTCCTGATCTCCCCTCCAGCTATTGGGACTTACCATAGCCACATAATTCTCCTCACTGTCTGCAGAGTCGGTGCTGGTGATGCTTTGTGTAGAGATGGGTCGACAATGCTGTGAGGACATGGAGTTCATAGCAGCCCTGAAGCAAAGCAGATAGGACTGTGAGTGCTTCTACCTTCTGACCTCAGGCAGAAACAAAATACAGCACCAATCTGTGCCATTAAACTGTGTGTGTGTGTGAGTGTGAGAGTGTGTGAGAGAGAAAGAGGGTGGCCTTGGGTAACCTAGCTTGAATGACTGATATGAGACTCACATGGGCCGTGTCCAGGACATGGTGACTGGGCTCTTATACGGCAGCTCATCAATGATCCCATTGTTCTTCAAATCAAGAGGTGTTGGCTTCGCTGTGGAAAACAAGAGCACACACTGTCAACAAAAACATTGTCTTTGTAAAAAAACAATTAACAATGCACATCTTAGAGCTGATGTGAAGCCAAAGTGGTAATTTAAAAAGGAGACAATGCAGATTTGCTTGAACTTTGCTGACAAAAACTCACGTTTCCTGTTAGGTTTGAGGTTGCGGTTGATAGGTGGCGGTGTGACATCACTGAGGCGGCTGGGCCGGTGACATAGGGAGGCACTGCTCCCCTTACGGGCTGGTAATGTTGCAGAGAATCCTGGGAAATCAAAGTGATGTGGCCCAGGGCTCATAGGGATGTAGATATTCTTAGGGCTGTCAGCCTGGGCAGCGCTGAGTGGCGAGGAGCCAGGATTCATGGGCACATAGTTGTCATCTGAGTTGCCGCTGTCTGAGCGAGTCAGAGGCGCTTTGGTTCTCTGGTGTCAAAGAGACAGAGGGCACATGACTCTCTTAAACTCTCTGGGCTCAGTATTGTAGAGTGAATGTAGTAGAAATGCATTTTCATTCTCAGCCGTTTATAATTTTGCACTAACAGCATCTGTCTGGAGGGAGTGCAGTGCAGTTGAAGGGGGAGAGTAACTCACCAGATAGGAGCTGAACCCATCATTGACAGACTCCACAGACTGGCCTGAGTTGTTGAAATGGATGGGACGGTGATGGCTGTTAGTTTCAAAAGAGGAGCCTGTGGAGAGAGGCGAAGACAGAAATCAATATTTACCACTGCCATAAACTCTAAAAGGAAAAAGTGCTCCTCAAGTGAAATAGCACAATGCTAAAATCAGCTGATTTAGACAAAAAATAGCCTGACATTTCAAGGAGAAAATGTATTTTTCTAATGAAACAAACAGAACACAAGTGGCATTTCATTAAATGCTTCACTGAGTTATAATTAGTCTTTGCAGCACAGGTGTGGGAACAGCCTGTAGACTCACTAACAAGGGTCGCAGGTCAATTCTTGTCTCTGGATATACAAGGCCTGAGCATGGGCTTTGTGAGGTACAGAACACAGCATAATAAGAGGCCATGCATTGTGTCTGGGAGTGTTTTTTTTCCATTGCTTATCAGCCTGGAACGAGGCATTCTGGAGCAGGCTGTATGGCTTGAATTTCATTACCGTCTCAACAGAACAGTGTCTGCTAGACTGGCCCGTTTGTTTCTGCTCAGCTGCTAGTGTTAAATCAGTAAAATGAGAGATAGAGGAAGAGGGAAAGAGTGAGAGAAAGAGGGGGAGGAAGAGGAAGCGCAAAGTCACTGCAATACCACAAGAGAACGACTGATCAAGTCAGACTTGCATTTGAAAACAGGAAACAGGTTAAATGTGTGATTTCAAAAGATCTGTATGAGTCAACTGAGACTGCGTTTGAAGAAACAAGCAGCGTTCAGGAGGAAAGTATTAGGAAAGAGTTAGAGTGCTGGTTGCATTCAGTGTACCTCTGTGCAGCCTGATGTTCTCGACAGCAGGAAGAGTATTCCTGCGTGGAATAACCGACACTGCAGGCGTCACCTCTCCGTTCTGGCTTCCTACTGATTGGGGACTCCCCCACTGGCCCTCTGACCCCTGGCTGGGTTTAGGGGGCCTGGGAGGAGGAGCACAGGACGATTCAGAGCTGGAGGGTGTCAAGGCATTGTGATTCTTATCAAACGTCCGGGGGATCTGGTAGAAGGAACCAGGTGGCGTAGGAAGGTCGTAATTGTCAGTCGGGCGTTCGTTGCTGTGCATGGTGGCGAGGGCATTACAGGGCGTTTTGAAGGTGTAAACCTCCTCGTTCTCCAGCTCAGGCTCACCTAGACTGCTGTGAGCCGGAGCCTCAGAGCTGTAACCCCGGGGAAGCACGTAACAGGCCTCCTGGGGGGAGTCATCATGCCCCGGTAACTGGTGTTTTCCTGGCTTGGGCAGGCTGTAGAAGCCGTGCAACTGAGCACCCATTCCATTCAAACAGTGGGAAAAGCCATGGGAGAGTTTCTGCACCGCAGAGTCACTCCCCACAAACAGATTGCTTCGTGTGGCCTGGGAGAAACTGGCACTCCTGCAACATGGACAAAGACATACATTTATTACACAGATGCACACATTCAGTCTTTATTGTCCCAGCTTTCCACAGGGGCTTAAATGCACCCTCAAAAACAGACATCTGGCTCATACTCCAATGCCATCCTATCTCAAACAATGACAAATGGTTGACAACTATCTCTTTTAGCATTTAATGCAATTCCAATGTGATTACCCACACAGCCACTAGATGGCAATGTAGCACTTCAGGTTGCATCACAGTTTCAAAAACAACACACCTTGCCATCAGTTCCTGACTATAGTACAGTTAAAGCATACACATACAATTTTAGTATTCTTAAGATTTCCTTGAAAAGCCGATTTGCTGACATGTTTTCTGCATGTTAACAGGGAGAGGGCTTCCATGTTAAGAGGATGTGTGCTATGACTTTCCCATAGTTTCTCGGCCTCGGTTAAACACCCTAGGGACATGCCTCATTTATTCTAGCTCCTTTGTAGGGCTTGACCTTGAGTGCCAACTAGAGCAACCCTACAGTATAGACATTTCAAGGCAGTTAGCTGAGCAATGGTCCGACTAAGTTGGCCAGTGCAAAGATAAGATATCCTCAATGAGTCGTTTCTTTGTGTCTATACTTTGCATATGTGTTAGCTGCACTGCAGGTTTCTAATGGATACATTCAATCTTGATTACAAATGTAACAATTTTGAATGAATAATGCATCAAAGTAATACAATTAATATTGACATAACATCTTGCTCTCTCTGACTCCATTTCTTTTTCACGTCAGATGGCTGTGTTTCATCCATTCTTCTTCTGTCTCCACAGGATTTCAATCATCAATCAATAATCTTGTTCATCACTCTGCCTTCTGTCATTGTGGCTGCATGGGTACTTTTTACATAGATTAATTTATACCATTGGTCATCAGACCAGTGGAGTTTCATTCTGAATCATATCCCGCCACCAGATGCCTGTTATAATTAGCAGACCCACAGAGCACACGCTAGTGAGGGAGTGACAGAAATATCTGCATAAAGCTGATGAGATGGATTGTGAGGTTTGATTTCCTGGGTTTCTCAGAGGTCCAGCACAGCAGATTTATGTGCAAATCGTGTGGCTGAGGGGGCAGTTCTAGCCTGTGCGAGTCTAAACCTATAGGAGTGATGAATTGCAGCCTCAACCTCATTGATCATCTACTGTGCCGGCTATCTGCTGAATGGCATCATTATTAAAGCTGCCTTTTGATTCTTGGAAGCGGGCATGATGGCAGAAGGAGGTGAGGTGAATGTTAATGCAAAACACAGGAGTGCATTTACCATAAACACTTGGTCCTTTTGTTCTCCCACTCAGCTCAGCATATAGCCCAGATAGGCATGCAATCCTTATGCATACAATTACTCAACAGGTTGACTTAAGCAAATATTGATATTTTATTGATTGATTGACTTATTGGATTGGCTTACATGTCTACTTTATGGTAATATTGATTGATTTATCATATATATATATATATATATATATATATATATATATATATATATATGCATTCATGCAATGAAATAACATTGTTTCTCTGCTATTTCATACTGTGAATTAACCAAAAACAGGCATGATTTTATCTTCAAAAATGTATTAATATTGCAAAAAAAGAAATACCCTGTTTAAGAATATGTGAGCAATAACCTCCTATCCCCACCGATCCCTGTAGTATTTTATGATTCTGAATCATTTAAAAGAAAAAATAAAGTAAATAACAAATTGTTTATTTTTAGTTTTTTTTCCAAGCTTCATGATTTACTCATCGGATGTACTAAAAAAAGCATTTTTTGAAAATGATCTATTATTAATTTCAGTGTGTTTTTAGTGTAGAATATTACTACATTATTATCATGCTTTATTATTATTATCATTATTACTAAATACATTAATCAATCAGAGCACTACAATACATTATAATGTGTTCACACTGCTTTAACACACACATGTGCATACTCCCACATATGCACAAAGCAGTTGGATAATTTTCCACCGTAACAGTAGTTCTAGCCCTGAGGGGCTTCAAAACTGAGGAAGCGTCGTAAACCTGTATGTTGACCTGCATTAACGGATAACAGGAAACTGACACAGGACGCCTGAGGGTCGTGACCTTTACCGTGCACTCTCTGTCTTCCTGCTCATGCACTGGTGGAGGAGGAGGTAGTCCTGGGGTGCACTGTTTGACAGGGAGCCATGGTGTGTGTGGCGCACAGGCACATCAAAGGTGAAGAGGACTGGCTGGCTGGAGTGGATGGGGGCAGAGGACTTGCGATCTCCGGTCAGAGGAGCCATCGAGCCGGTGACATCTGCTCCGACAGAACGGGGCATATGGTGTAACCTGCCATCTGCAGACAGGAGAAACTAGAGTTATTGATTGTTTAACCCACAACTTGTTTTTCCCCAAAAACCCATCTTCGGCTTGTCTTGAGAATTCAAAAGCAGTTTTTTGCAGAGTGGACACGCTGTGCAATATTATGCCACAGAATAGGGTTGTCACGATACTAAAATGTTCAACTCGATACCGATACTCAGGAAAATATTCGATACTCGATACCATTTTCGATACCATTTTCGATACCACAAGGATAAAAACAAAGACCCCAAAATTTAACAGAAATATTTTTATTAACAAGAAGAATGCAACATGTAAAAATTAACAGAACCACTGGTTAAATATTTATAATAAAAGTTGTGCAAAAAGAAACTGCAGCTCTGATAACAAGCTTCAGGTCTGAGGTAGTGCAAAAAAATACAAAATATAAATATAAATAAATACAATAAACAATAACAATTAGAACAATATTTTGAGGTTGAATGCTGTGCACAATATTAGGCAAGCTTGATAAAAAAATAATAACTAGTGTTCATTCCTTGGCTAGGTATCCATACTTTTGAAAATGAGTATTCTATCCAGATACAACGTTTTAGTATCGATACTTTTGACAACCCTACCACAGAAAATAAAAAGCAGCCAAATAATCATGCCTTAAATATTTTCTTTTTGTTGTCACAATTCTTGAAGCCAAAGGGCTGTGTGTAATTCATTTGAGGGTTTAAGCCTTTACATGACCTTGCCTTGCATGCAGTCTTGTATTCAGTAGCTTTCAGTCTGCACTCTGATCAATAGAGAAGAGGGATCTGTCTCAAGGGAGGAGAGAAAACACTATCCTTCTGCCTTTTTTTTGGGGCTGCAGGGTGCGAGTGATTCAACAGCACATGATCCAAGTTATCCGTTTTGACCAGGGTCGATGTGTTGTTTTTGATTTTATTGAGTTGCATTGTTTTGCACTGCGGGACTGTGCGAACAACATGGGCATACAGTCTTATTGTTTATGTGTGGCATCCTTGATATCTGCATTGAAAGGCTACAAAGAAAAAGACAAATCTGAGGAGGGGATGCTGCAAATAGACTAGGCAGGAGGCCAAAATGAGGAGGCGCACACTGAGCTGTAGGAGTAGAGAGTGGGCGGCCCACTGATCCATCGACCCATGGTGCTGTGTGCAACACTAGCTGATGGGAGAGAGGAAAAAATCATCTTTACTGATATTAATCTCTCTCTGAGCATATTTATACAAAAAGAACGAGATGAAACTATTTAGAACTAGGAAGGCAAGTGTTGTTATTACTATTTTTTGAATAATAAAATCACTGTTTAATCTAGTATATATCAAAATTGTGAAAACACAATTTTCACAATACAAAGATGATGTTTTAAAACTGTATGTTGTTGTTTTTTCTCCAAAAAACAATCTAGAATCCAAAGATGTTCAATTTACAAGATATATTCAGAGAAAAACAGTAAATCCTCTCATGTTTGAAGCTGGAATCAGTGTATGTTCAGCATTTTTGCTGAATAAATGACTTAAATGCTTGACAATCAACTAATCTACCCATCAGCTTTACTTTAAATCATATCTGAAAAGAAACTTCCCGCTTTTCACTTCTTTCTAACAGATGCACTTACACATGACATTTTTCTTATCCGTCATCCTTCTCCTTTATCAGACCTTTACAGAGCATGTTATGGGTCAAACTGCCCTTTAAAAAGAGGCCAAAGTCCCGTGAGTCATAATGTGAGCCGACCATACAGAAGGACCACAGCCACTGTGAAAAACAGAAATGTGGTGTGTGAGCATGTGTGTGTGCATGTGGGGTGGCTGGAGGTGGGCGGGGGTATTGTGAAGCCCAGTTAGCTGAATGAGGTCACATCCATGCCTGAGGGGGAACAGGCCTCTGCTGTGGGGTCTCCAGCCCAGTGGACATCAGTGAGATGCCCAGGCCCTCAGCCACACAGGCAGGGACTCCCCCCAATGATCCTCAATTACACCATTGTTCTGAGCGATTCCACTCTCCCTAGGCTGGTTAGGCATCATCTCCTTTCTCCACAAAAAGCTTTGTAAAAGCTTTCATCCAGTGCGGTGAGTACTAGGGCCCACTAACATGGGTAGATATATTGATTTGTTGTAGAAAGACAGTTCCTCCCCCTCTGCCAGAGTGGAGAGCTGCATGGAAAAACACATGCATGCTTAATGACTGAAAGGACACAAACAGAACTTCAAAAGTAAAATGTAATCCTGTTCATTTTCATGTGAGTGAGTGTGTGTGCTAAAGCATGTTTCTGTGCGTTTGCCCTAAATAATTTTTGATTAACTGCTGCACATGACTGTCAGAATCAGAAGGAGAAGAAAGACGAGTGGTCCAGCCTGCTGATGGAATAGCCTACATGGCTCATCACTGACACTAATGGCTCTGATGATGTATGTTACCACTGGGAAGCAATTCCATCAAGTCAGTCCACAACACAGAAATAGAGAAAAGAGCAGAAAATATAAACAGTGAAACTTTCCCCTAGGTGCTTCTGGTAATATTCCCTCCTCTGGCTAATGTACTGTGACACTCAATATAAGGTGGTAAAATGTTTATTAACCAAAGTGAGAAGTAATTTATTACACTGCATCTTACAAAGAAAAGTAATAAAACTGGGAGGAACCGGCACAAGTAAAATAAAGGCTAATTATAGTTTTTGGAGTTACGAGCCTGATGTCATTACCAGACATGGTTTCTCTACAACTAAGCTGAAACCTCGACTTCAAACAAGGCAGTTAAAGGAGACAAAGACTTCTTCCCATGACATTCCTCAGCTCGAAACAAACATCAGACTATCAACAGCAATGCATTAAAAGACCCTTTTGGTTGGTGAACGACATATGGCTATTCTGGGTCAAAGAGCTCCTAAGTTCATGAGCAATTTTCCAATTATGCTCTATAATACATCACCTACTGTCTCATCTGCTCTGTGGCTATAATCTAATAGAAGCCGGCTGCTGGTCTCAGGGGGCCAAAATTAGACTCCTGCTGGATCACTAAGGACAAGAGCGTCTTTGTAGGGTGCTCATTTCCTCTCAGTCCATCCAGATTTAGAAGAGGACATGTAATAATCTAATCTGAAATGAGATGTAAAAATAGAAAATACCACTGACCCATTGAATTTAAAGGGTGTCTGATAGGAAGGAAGGATCTGAATGTTCCTCAATTTTCTTCAGGATTAGAATCATCACTTAAATATTCCATAAAAGATAATCATCTAAAGTACACGTTGTCCACCTGCTTTCAATTCGAGTACAAGAAAAATGCAATTTCCTTAATGGTATCATATGAGATTGCACTTAAAAATATCACTTCAGGGTTGAGACAGCTACAAGGAGTGTTGCAAATTAACCTCTGATATGGCTCTGCAGGGTGGTCTGCTGGTGGGGGGACGTCATCTTGTGACACAAAGGTCAGGCAATAGGTTTGATCCCCCAGGGGTCCTGTCAAAGCGCCCTTGAAAAAGGCTTCTACCTGCTCGATCAGTTTAAGTCAGCATGGAAAAGTGCTGATTTCATGTTTATAGATACATTATTTGTTGTCCAGTGGCTCTTAAAAGCAACACTGTGTCTCAGGAGGACTGATAGTGGGGTACATTTGCATGTGCGGTTAGCAGGAGGAGGGGGATTAGAAGCTTACCACGGTACTGACATAACTGTGATAAGGGGGATGCTAGCTGCAGCAGAGATGGGTTAGGAAGACACTGTGTGACGCTCAACAGGAAAAGGGAAAATGGCGTCCTTGCTCTGCTAGTTTGTCTGACGTGAACAAAGTGACATGGCTGTTTCATCCTCCCTCCTCCAGACGCACAGGAGCATTCCCTGATCACATTACTCCCCTGTGCCTGCCCGCTCCACAGCATCATGTGAGCACCGCCCCCCGACTACACTGCAACATCAATTTGCCTCAAAACACCGGACTGATCAATCACCTAAAAGGCTCAAGCTTGTCGGGCCCAATGAATTACAGAGTTGGGATTAAGTCTAGAAAAGCAGCTCATTTTCAACGCTGTGACCTCATTTCTCTGAGGCGATGGGCGGATAAATACTGTAGCTGTGCAACAGTAGGGTGGACACAGATGAAAAGTTGAGACAATTGGTGGTGAGAGTTGGTTTTCATTGTCTCATTGGAAAAAATGCCAATTTTACCTGGAAAGGGCTGTGTTACTGAATGCAGCAAACTGAGGCAGAACTGAAAAGGGTAATTTGCTGTGACAATACACTGCATTACAGAATGGGAACATGCTTGGTGTGGAAACACAGAAATCATGATGAATGGAGAATGTGATACTTGTGCATGCTCTCAACTACAATATGCACTGTAGTAATTCAGTCAGGACGCTTTATGCAATCATGCCAATAAACTTAAGTGCATTTTTAAGGGTGAATACATTAGATTCTGGGCTGAATCAATTCCCTCTGATTGTGTTTATATGTAGCCTGGTCAACAGTGCTTCACTTCACTTTTTACTTCAGTAAGAATTAAATAAATATAAATATAAATAATACAAATAAAAGACATGTATTAAAGTGTTATTGTGAACTTAATGGCTTATCATTTTGGCAGATTGAAGTAAAAACCTAATGAGACTGTACATTTCAGTGAATTAAATAAGCAGCAGTGGCCACTTAATGTCCTTCACTTTCTCCTCCATCAAATACTGTACATCCATGCTTTGAATGTGTAAACATCTGCTCACATAAACGTATTTTGCATTCAAACAGTTGCATTAAATATCTGCAAACTTCTGTGCACAGGAGGCAGCTCTGCAATTACTCCTTTATCTGCACTAACACTACCAGCCTACCAATTACAGTGAATGTATAATAGTGTGACAGAGGAGGGAGGCCTATCTGCTATCTCTGACAGGAAGAAGATTATACTCCAAATTGCTGATTACAAGATGAAGACAGGTATAAACATCATCCTACATCAGCTGAATTGCATATAAACAGTAAGCCAAAGAAAATATCCCATTCCATAACAGACCATTTGCAGCTTCCATGTGGCAGTAGGCTGGGCAGCAGCCACCAATTAGAGTGATTGGCTTTGCCACAGACCGGTACTAAACCTGTCATTTGAACAATTGAGCTGATGCCAACCCAGAGATGGAAATTGACTACACATACAACCAGAATCTGTTCACATACATCCACAGATTATTTACCAAACAGATAGTGGACACCAGATATTCTAGACTGAACAAGGATTGGGGTAAATGTAAAGAAATGGTGCTTTATGTTCAGTAAGTGGCACAAAATCCTCTACAGCAGGGGTCTCAAACTCACGGCCCGTGGGCCAATTGCGGCCCTCGTGACGATATTTTGTGGCCCCCACCTTGATATGAAAGTTTTATGTGAGTTTCATATGAATGGCACTTTATTGCGCTAGCTGGAGCTTTGTTTCACCTGTTTCTATGACGACGTTAACAAAAAGAAAGGCCGTTACCGGAAGAAGTGGAAATGTTATGTAATGTAATTTTGTGTACTTTTTTGGGTAATTTTGTGTCTTTTTAAAAATAATTTTGTGTCTTTTTTAAGTAATTTTGTCTTTTTTAAGTAATTTTGTCTTTTTTTAGTAATTGTGTGTCTTTATTTGGTAATTTTGTGTCTTTTTTCTAATAATTTTGTGTCTTTCTTTTGTAAGTTTGTGTATTTTTGGGTCATTTTGTGTCTTTTTTAAGTAATTTATTTTTTTCTGTCATTTTGTGTCTTTTTTTGTTGTTGTAATTTTGTGTCTTTTTTTGGTCATTTTGATAGTGGCTCCAGCGGCCCCGAGGTAGTTTGAGTTTGAGACCCATGCTGTAAACCAAAGGCTGAAGTGCATTTTATGTGATTTGATTCAGCAACACACTCATAACTGTTACATGAACTTCAAAGAATTAGCCCAGTATCTTTCTCTCTACATTACACAACTGCTTGGATGCTTTTGGTTTGTCGCATTGAGTCAAATTCCTTTCACGTCAAGGGGAGGTTTATGTGTTGCCAACACCAGTCACAGTTTAACTGACATTTCTCAGATACAGCTGCTGCTAAAGAGAAAAACAAACAACAACCACAACTTTGCTATCTTTTATGTAAGTTCCTCTTTAATCATTGTCTCACAGAGTTTACAACTCTCAGCCTTTCTTATGTAAGAATGACCAAATGGGGAAGTTTGGTGTAGATTACAATATTTCCTCAATAGTAACATTTATATAATCTTGGAAACTGGCGACATCAATGAGACGGCGAGGTCAAGATGACGCTGATTAACACATTTTTAAGTCATACTGAGATTTACATCTGCAGTCAACAAATCATCAATCTGGCTTTACACAGGGGCTTTACTGTAAAACCCTTTTGAATAAATCTAATCTCTTTTCAATGCCTATTTGACAAAAACTGCTGAGGCTGCTGTTGGAAATGCTGATTTAGTAGTTATTCTTTCTTTCCATTTCTCACCATCTTAAGGGCAACAGTTTAACTGAAAAACAATACGGACTTTTTGTTTTTTTTCCTAAAGGATAGCCAGGGGAATGACAAAATGAAGAGGAGGAAAACAAAACAGAGTGGGAGCCGTCACGCAAAAGAGGGAACAAAAAAGGCAAAAAAAAAAAAAAAGAAGAGGACTGCTGACAAGTAAAAACCCCATCCCTTAGTTGAGATTATCCTCGTCTCAGAGTTCAAACAGCTGGGAGAGAGCAGAACAAAGCCCATGATTGACGAGATGATGTTCCATTCATTAGATTGTGCTCGGGGGTTGGTCTCTCTTGGTGCAGACACACGCCACACACCCAGCCATCAGCATCTGATAACAACAGCGCCAACGCCATTAACAGATTGTGAGAGTTGGAAAAACATGGAATTCTGCTCATGTGTCCGACGTTCTATAATAACTGTCCAATTTCTCTTGAAAACTCTTTCTTTTGGTTGTCAGCATTTGTCCAAAACCAAACAAGTGACAGGAACAAAATATAGTCGCATCACTCCATTCAGCTGTTGTGTTCCAAGTAGGGCTGGGCGATATATCGATATACAAGATATATCGATATAGTTCAAATTTGTTTTCTTTCTTTATATATAAATGCTGCCCTTACTAGGGTTTGTCATATTTAGTCATTTTGTAATGTTGATTATTCTTTTGTTATATAAATATTATTAGTTCAGAAAAAGATTGGCCTATTTCATTTCATAAGCTATTTTTATTTAAGATATTTTTTTATTCAAATGTGCACTTTATGGAGCTTTGATTTAAAAAAAGGTTCTCCTATTGTTATACAGTATTTATGTTCACTTAAATAAACGGTTCCAATAAAACTACTTGTGACATGTCATTTTTGACTTTGACTTTGACTGAACATTCGCTCTCACTTTGTGATGAAAATATCGGAATATATATCGTATATCGATATTCAGCCTAAATATATCGGGATATGACTTTTCGTCCATATCGCCCAGCCCTAGTACCAATGATTTTTAATTTTGCTTTTAGAATCAAAATGTATCACTAATGTTTCACACATCTAGGAACATCTACATTCTGTAAGATTTCTTTACTTTTACTGACTCTGTGTGCACAATGTATTCACAAGTCTCTGATCTCCAACCATGTTTCAGATGCTGCCAGTGCTGCTGTGGGATGCACAGCAGTGGCAGCAACAGCAAACCGACCTCAGACAGCTCAGTGGCAGCAGAAACCTGACCTTCCAGTGCCATGGAGTCTCATTATTTCAACAAAAAATCAATGCGCACGAAGGGCACTTTGGGAGGGGAGAAGGCAGGAGTGCATGTATAGAGAGTGAGAAACCAAAGGAGACAGAGTGGATATGTTTGTATGTACTCTATGTGCATGTAAGTAAATATGCTGTACAAAACGGGTCTGCTTTGTTGTTCCTTGAATTGAGACAAAAAGATCTGCTTATAATTAAAAGTAGACAATTCTTCTTTCCCCTAGTTCACCACAATTTCAAAACATTTTCTACTGCACTTGTAATAAGCATGCAGGTGGTTTTAATTGAATTGTATTGTTGAATGGAATTTGTGCTGCTCAAAGCATTAAAAATTACTTTTCAAAAACATTCACTTTGGATAATCTACAGACCTCAGTTTGAAACCTTTTCACAGGATTATATGTAGAGATTAGTGGAACTTCTGCAAAGATACTTTCAATAATATTGATTATTATTATTAATAACAATAATAATAATAATAATAATAATAATAATAATAATAATAATAATAATAATAATAATAATAATAATAATACATTTTATTTGTAAAGCACTTTTGATAAACAAATCTCAAAGTGCTAAACAAACCAGAAACAAAATAAACAAAAGACTAAGAAAAAAATCAGACACGTTAAAATCAGCAGTAGATAAAAAGACACAGGTAATAAAGAAAATGTCTTACTTCAAATGTTTTGAAGGCAAATATCTTAACTATGGAGTCTTGGGCTATTTTGTCCATTTTTAATCCCTTTCATCCTGCCTGGTACACCACTTGTATACACCATGTTGGTCTTTTTTTCCCAGCACAACCTCACCTATATGACCTGATAATTATTTTTTCATCCTGACTTACTGGATCAACGTTTTGAGCCTAAAAGAAACAAAGAAAAAACAGCATAAAATGTGATTTTGAATCTTTTTTCCCCCCTACCAAAACACTATAATGTTCAATGAAGAATTGGAAATGTTGCAAACGTGAACAAAAGGTTCTATATTTTTATACAAAATATATTTGACCTTGTCTCCAGTTTTACTTGGTATATCATCATCAAACTGAAACTGGCCTCATGGAGTTTCAAGCCAGTTCTTTAGAGGTAAATTTATGGTAGGGCTCCATGCTGCTTTGTTTTTACGTCTGGATGTCATGAAAAAGTAATGCTTTGATGCTTTTGGTGACTCCAGAGGGTTTAAAATGTCATCCATAACTCTAGGACCTGCACTGCAATAACCAACTGACAAAAAATAAGAAATAAATAACTAGAATTAAGCAAATACATGCATGAAACAAGTAAAATTATCTGCCAGTGCAGTAAGTAAATTTTTCTTTGTAAGAATTCTTATAAAGTAAAAAGTATAAAGTAAAAATATCTGGGTACTGGAAAAACCAATGAGGTCTTGAAATAAGTCCAAATATATTTATTTTGAGCAATATTGGTTTGAAAAGCCCAACTGTAGTAACATTAAAATAAGTCAGCAATACTTGACACTAGGACGTTTTGGTGGTAGGAAATGCTTTTGAAATAGCATTCAACCTACATGCAGCGAGAACTCTCAACTGGAACCAATATTCTAGGTAAAAACTCACCATATTCAACAGTTGAACAGCTTGAAAAAGCATGAAAAAGCTCACAATGTCAATCCTAAAAAGAAATCTTTACACAATGAGATAATTACATAAGCACATAATAATAATAATAATAATTAAATAAGCACATACAGCTATGGTCAGTAGGTACATTATACTAAAAACAATATAATTAAGATACTATTGCTTGATATAAGAATAAAATACTTGGTAAGCTGCATGTTTCTTGCAGTGTGTGTGTGTACAGACATTGTGTGCCTAATATTGTGTGAGAGAGAAACAGGGTGACACATAATATGAAAGAAAAGACAGAAAGAGAGAGAAAGTTTCTTTTTCAAGTTGTGTAACAAGGAGCTGCTGTCATGTGCTGCCCTTGACCAACCTTCCTGACAGCCCCGAGAGGCAGCTCACTACTTACAGCAGAGGCCACCTCTGACTGACAAAAGGTGAGTTCAGATCAAGGTGCTGATATGCAGCCAAAGTCTCAACAAAATCCTCTGAGAGACACAAACACTCCGACTCCTTAAGACTTACCATTGTCTCGCTAAACCTGGTTAATCTCTCTACAATAATTCCAGACTTCCAGTTGGCACTGCAGCTGTATTACAACAACAAATATGACACTGTGTACAGCATGAAACATTATGGCTGCAAAGTGCAATCAATATGAATTTCAGACACACAGGCTGATGTTGTCTGGTTATATCACATTCTGTCTGGCTCTTTATGAAAACAAACATGCTATCTGCATAAGCTGGCATGACTGTTTTTTCTGTTTGCGCCCCTCAGTTTGTTTCTTTGCATAAGAGGAACCAACTTCTCAGATTTTCATTTTTCCACCAGGGTTTGTTTTCTTTAAGAGAGGGAATTCCCAGTTTGTTCGACGATGACACACTGGCTCAGATCTGCAGCTGTCTGCCAGGAGGAAAACCCACAAAATATCACTAATGCTAAAAATAAATGTTTGAACAGTTATCATCTGTTTGATCTAATGACCGTTCACATATCTGAGTCACTTCATAAAACTATAATCACATAATCCACAAGTACAAGATACTGCATGAATAGATAAAAGCTCAGCGTGTTAGACAACAGTGAATGTGTTAATGGTGTGAATCCGTGGCTCAGATCCACGAGCTCTACGTGTTCACAGGCTCAAAGATCAAGATCAAAGATGTTGCAGGAGGAATACTGATGCAGACAGGGAGTGCCATCCTCTTACATATCCTATTTATTTTTCAGATTTTTCACATGGCAAAACTATGTTGTCAAATTTGTTGCTATGCGACTACAGTAACCAGGGAGCTTTCGTTTTTCCCCCTTCTCTCTCACAAATAAACACTGCTTTAATACATTCATTTTGGACAACTCTGTTTTTTTTGGTCATTCTGTCTTTTCATTTTGTGTCTTTTTTGGTCGTTTTGGGTCTTTTTTTAGTCATTTTGTGTCCTTTTTTTGGTCATTTTGTGTCTTTTTTTGGTCATTCCGTGTCTTTTTGTGTCTTTTTTGGTCATTTTGTGTCTTTTTTTGGTCATTTTGTGTTTTTATGGTCATTTTGTGTCTTTTTGGTCATTTTGTGTCTTTTTTTAGTCATTTTGTGTCTTTTTTAGTCCTTTAGTCCAACATAAAATGTGATATTGAATCTTTTTTAAACTTCCAAAACACTATCATGCTCTATAAAGAATTTTAAATGTTGCAAATGTGAACAAAGGTGTCAAATATAACATATAAGAGGGTTATTATTTCTACTAAATATATCTGACCTTGTCTCCAATTTACTTGGTATATCATCACCAAACTGCTAATAAACACTGCTTTAATTCATTAATTTTGGACAACACACCCACAGGTAGATCTGAAATTATTAGATGCACGATTAGTGGATCCTTAGAAAACTGATGGAAACAAGTAAAGCAACTTATCCCTCAACTAATTTAGCAATAAAACACATATTTTAAAATTTATAATTATTAGTAAATTACCTCTGTTGGTACCTTAATTTCTGAAGTATTTATCAAAAAAACGAATTTGTGGTTTGGGGTTACATACATAAAAGAAACCTGACTTTCGCAGGGTTTTTGCATTATTATATAACAGGTAGTTCCGGCCAAACAGGCTTAATCATTTTCAGAAAGTACCCAGAACACACTGGCTAGCTCGACACTCGACCGGTGTTGATAAAAAGAGTCCAGAAGAGCAGCACCACAGTGACAGTAATGTGATACCTCATAAGGAAGCAGGCAGGAGTTATTCAGAGGTAGAAAGGGACGGATCTGCATAAAGTCAACAACTTGTTCCTTGGAAAAAACACTGACCTGCTGACGGTGCTTGCTGTGTGGAATGATTTTAAGATATGTTTGTGTTTCTCTTTAAGAAAATGAAACAGCCAGCGAGAAGAAGCCTCAGTGAATAAACACAGTCACCTTAGGAGTCTATCATTACAGAGCAGGAGTGGGTCAACTCCAAGTGTCTTAGCAACCACCTCAAGATCCACGGCTGCTTCTCCAAAGACATTTCTTTGCTTTTCCCAAAACTTAAGTCAGCAGCAGGGGCGCAGATGGGATTTTTGACCTGGGGGGGACGAAGCTGTCAGCAAATTATTTCAACTCAATTAGTTATTTTTCCACTCCATGCCTTAACCCAAATAAGTTTTATTTAAACATTTTTAAATAAACTGTAGTGTTAACAACAACCAACATATTAACATAAATAAATGGAAGTTTGACTTGAAGCCGACTCAATGAAGGACCAAAAACTTCTCTCCTCCTTTCATCACCCTGAACATACTGCAGGGCAATTTCTTGTCTGTCCAGTCTGTCAAGCCTTTAGAACCAGTGTTTCCCACAAGATTTTTTGAGACTGTGATGGGGGGACCGAAACAAAGCAACTTTTTTTCTACTCTAAGTCCGGGTGGCATACTCCCCTGGAGAAAATTTTTGTCCTAAAAGCCTAAATTTGGTGCCTCTCGCACATTCTAATGCCACTATTCAATCTTAATCATTGCATATTTTAGAGAATTATTGTGGATATTATAAGGAGAACCGGCCCCGGATAAGCGGAAGAAAATGGATGGATGGATGGATGGATGGAGAATAAGTGTTCTTCTATGTTTTAGACATCTTATTTTGACAGTCTTCTTGTAAATTATGTGGTGGATTCTGCTAACACATCCATGTACTCTTATTTTGAAAGCTACATGTGTTTGTATTTATTTTGAAGGCGGGTCTAACACGTTCTTACTGTAATGCCGTACGGTGTGTTTAACTTACACTCAAAGTCAGAACTTGAAAGTTGGAATTTGGAGCGCTGATCAATGTCGAAAATTCTGACATTCGTGTAGATCTTGAACACACCATTAGCCGCCAGACTCTCTATGTATACTGCAATGTACATGTACAATGTACATCCCCCCCATTTGCGTGCATGGTCAGCAGTAACAATGTAATAGGGAACTAAAAACCACAACTATTCTTAAGCATCTTTAGATAGTGATTGATAAAAGAACAAGGGGAAGTTGCATAAGAATTGCACGCCTGTCTGAAGCATTGAAACACTTGAAAAAGGTGTTAGTTTTGGTTTGTAATGCTTGTCGAAATCAGTCAGGCGTTCTATGAAGATTATATCCCTCTGGCACAAATAATGCAGAGACTCATGATTTTGCTTGGAATAAGCTGCAAGTGGTTTTTCAGAGAATAAGCTTGCACAAAGAGGGGCTGTAATAAATTCTAAATTCCACTTCCAACTAATTCACCACCTACTAAAATACAGCATGAAAAATGAATTTGGATGAAAACAGAGTGCCAACAGTTTGGGATAAACTTCTTCTCAGAAACAGGAACTACAAACTTTAGTGAAAACAGAGTTACATGAGCAAAAAAGCCTGATGTGATGTTTATACTAAAGGGGCTGCAATCACTAATGCAGCTGCCATGACGTAAACTCTCTCACTCCCCCAACCCGAGCTCCCAGCCACACCCCGCTGCCTTCAGTTTGAGATTCATAACAGGCCCTCGCTAATTATTGAACTTGGACCAGGGGGAACCCTTCCTGATGCGAGCATTATCACACAGCTGTTTTTATCCACACCTGGACATATTGCATGTTACAGATGATCAACCATGTGCACAAAGATTAACGTCCACCAGCTGCCAGATGGCGGGAAAACAACATCATGAGTGCAATCTGGATGGGTAGGAAGAATATTAGAGGAGCGTATCTTTCAAAACCTCTCATGAAACAAAATGTGGTCAATTTCTCCTGCATGACAGAGAGATGTAATGATGCTACAACCACTCAAACCTCAGAAATCTCAAAGCTTAAATAACAGTAAGAACACAACTATCTATTCACAACACTATAATATGAGGTCTGTGATCATGTAACCACATACTGGGTCACTTAGTGCAGCTTAAAATGGGAAGACTTAAGACGAATATTTGTATATTTCATTTTGAGTCATCACCTCGTACTGTACATGCAGTGAACTTGATTTTAATAGCAAGAGATGATAACAGAGTCTAAATCAGGTAATTAAGGCAAATCGAAGCATCGAAGCCCTGCTCTTCTCTGCCCCAGACAGAAGCCGTTTTACATAAGAACAAGACTGCATAAAAAATGTTATCATTAGCATGTCTTGTCTGATAGACACTTTAATCCAACATGCTTTATGTTGCCACTAGTGGATTAATGTTTTTATTATTAGTAGCCCAGAGTGAAACAAGCCATTCTCATACACAAATTATCTATGACAGAACACAAAACTGAGCCTCTGTATCTGCTGCTAACTTTTTTAAAAATGGCTCATATCAAGAACAAGAATATTTTCATCATCCTGAATACAAGAGGCAGAGATCAGACCCTTTCTTTAACAAAACAAATGAAGAGAAAAATCAATAACGCTCCCAGACACTGTGTCCATTTATTTGGCAGGGATGTTCCTATTCTACTCTCTCAAATAACAAAGAGGGAAAAAACACAATTGCCAATGATATCATGTGGCTGGACCTCTGCTGCTGATTTTTTGAGAAAACGAAGATGCAATCTGTTCCAAATAACACAAGAAGACTCAGACGCATTAAAAGGGAAGAGTTATTGGATTTTGTTCTGTACTGGTTATACAGTTTTGTACGGCACCCTTAAACACACAAACACATTCTATTGATTGAGCAAAGATTCAGTTTATGCATATTATACTGTATATACTGAAGATATTATACTGCACATCATGTCTCCAAAATGTCAGGTAGTTGTGAAAAATTCAAACACTATTTCCCAAAAAAATGAATATCATTAAATATAGTCCAAAAAAACAGTCCATAATCCATAGGTATTCAACTTAAAATTATTTAAAACAAAGCAAATAATAATCCATAATGGAGAAGCAAAGCAAGCAAGTATTGGGCAGGTTTTGCTTGAGAAATGACTAGAATAATTATTCTATTATCAATTTTGTTACTTGTTTTCTGTTGATCGACGAAACCATAAATTGACTCATTTAAGTATCATGGTGTGTAAGCATGATTTTCTTCAGTACCAGTTAATTGTTTATTTGTGTTTAGGAAAAAAATCATTAGACCACCCTTGTTTTCTTCATTGCATTTGTTCGTTTTAAAGCCTGGTACAACTAAAGCTTATTTGTTTGGACAAATATATTTACAACAAAAATAGCTCATAAGAGTTTATATTGTATTGATAATAACCAAAACCATTATCAAGAAAGCCATGGAAAATGTCTAGATATCAGCTCTTAAATTAAACTCTGATGAGCTATTTTTGTTGTTATCATTTTATTTGTCCAAACAAATGTAGCATTAGTTGTACCAGGCATTAACTCTATGGAGTCTTGGACTATTTTGTCTTTTTTTGAATCCTCTTCATGTCTTTTCATGTCTTTTTTGGTTGTTTTGTGTCTTTTTTTAGCTATTTTGTGTCTTTCTTTAGTCATTTTGTGTCTTTTTGTGTCTTTTTTCTGATCATCTTGTGTCTTTTTTTAGTCATTTTGTGTCTTTTTTAGTCCTGTAGTCCAACATAAAATGTGATTTTTAATCTTTTTTAAACTTCCAAAATACTATCATGCTCAATAAAGAATTTTAAATGTTGCAAATGTGAACAAAGGTGTCAAATATAACATATAAGAGGGTTACATCCAGTTCTATCATATTATACTAAATATATTTGACCTTGTCTCCAGTTTTTTCATTACTATATCAGTTCATTTGAAATGACAAAACTACCAATACTGTGGTAAAAGCAAGATGATGGAGAGATAAACAGAAACAGCAGCAGAGGGATAGAACAGCTTCCTACCGTGGTTGTCGTCTGACTGGTTGAACCCACACAGCTGGCAGATGGAGCGGACCCACTTGTTCATCTCCTCCTCAGTCTCGGCTACAAGATAAAAAGTGCGGTCTGAGGTCTTGATGTCAAACACAAAGCTGTCCTGGAACTCCTTCCTCTTAAAGGTCAGGCCAGCGTCCACCTGTTCGCAGCAGTGCAGGTCGATGACTCGGATGGGTTTCTTGGAGTGGTCGTTCTTGTAGTACTCAAGAACATCGGGGTCACCACTCATGCGGCCGCTGCGAAGTATAAACCAGCGTTTCTTCCATGCCTGGGAAATGAGATTAAAAGGTGACTTCAATAGACGAGAGGAAAACACTACAGCAAAATCATGTGTGCTGATGGAGAATTATTTCTTTTTGTTTTAAATTTTAACTCATTTTTCATCTGCTTTTAAAATGCTCACCAGTTGTACAGATTCAGTTTTTTACTATTCGGATGCTGAATTTGCAGCAGAATTTGCAGAAATACAGCTGGACTTCGGTTTTGATGTTTATTGTTGATCAAACAGACTGCAGAGAAACTAAAGACTGCTTACTTGAGCAGGTTACTGTGCTTAGCATGCATGTGGTTTTGTGTGGTTTGTGTGTATGTTGGAGGCGGTAGGGAGGGGGGGGGGGGGGGGGGGGGGGGGGCAGCAGGTGTTTACTCCCTCCCAACGTATTTCCTGTGCCGATATCCCTCCATCACAACTTCATAGCAAGACTGCAGGCTCCTCCTGCTTCAAGAACTGCTGAATGACGCTGCTTTGCTCCAATCAAAATGGACACACATCTGCGTATGATCATGTCACTGGAGCTGGATATTCCTCTGACAGTGTAAATAAACACCCTGTGTAATAATCACACGGAGGGCAGCAGAAGTACACGCTCCAACAATGCGAGCAGTTATGATGCAAGAGCAAGAAACCTACAATGTAACATTTCACACCAACGACACCATTGTTGTATTTGTCAACTGGAAAAGCATAAAGGAAGAACAGTGGCCTCCATACGTTTTCCCAGTGGCTGTCTTAAAGGGCCTCTGTGTTCTCTCTGCTCAGAGACAAAAGAGGAAGATAGACCAGGAAGGGAAAGGGGGAGTAAAGGGGGGGCGAAGGGGTTTTTTGGACATCTGCCAGTGATGCACTTCCGCCAGGCAATGTCTCTCACATGCAGGCTGCTGACACACAGGATCCTGCAGGCCCCCTCTCTCTCCATCAACACAGACACTGCTGCAAGGCTAACTGCCCCACACCAGCCTCAAGCCACACTGACACCATGCAGACAAACAGAAAGAGAGCCGCACTGCATCTTTCTGCTTTCCACAGAGGCATTCCTAATCTTCTCTGGAAATATGCATGCACAATGTTCTTAAAGGCTATTACCTCTGAGAGGCATTTCACGAGCAAATTAACGATGGCTGAATCAGCTGCTTCGGTTTCACTGTGCTGTTATTGTGCATACTGGCTGTCTGTCACACTGTCATGCCTTACTGGGACATTGGGACACACACGCACTCACGGACGCACAGAACAGAGCCATCATTAATGCTACAACTGTGATTTTATATTAGGCTGTAATCTGCTTTCAGCTCTGTGGTCATTGCTGTGCTGTTTCTGCATCCATTACATCAATAAATGAGTGTGCGGGCCATGAGATGACACACTTCTTTTTTTCCAAGTTATCACTGGTAATGCTAACTACAGGGATTCTTTTAAAAAAAATTCTCTTTCATTGTGTTTAAACATAAAAGTGCAGGTTTTCGCCTAAAAAAATAGTAAGGTAAAGGCTGCTGCCCAACCATTTGTCCCTATAATAATACCAACAATAATTTATAGGGCTACAACTAATTCATGAAATATCAAATTCTTATAATATGTCTTTTCCTGGTTTTAAAGGCTGAATTACAGAAAGGTGATGCAATTTTCTGAACTTACCAGCTATTTTTTTTGCCTTATGTTTATATATATATATATATATATATATATATATATAAATTCCATTGTGTAAATATTATGTGACAATAGTGTAGCCAACCATTCAATATTTATTTCCAAAAAATTCTATAAAAGTTGGAACGCTGTGTAAAGCGTAAATAAAAACAGAATGCATTCGATTTAGATTTCAAAGGGTACATTTACAAAAAACAAAAGTTTATCAATTTTAACATTACCTATATTATGTTTGTACAGTTTTCAATTGAATATATGTCAGAAAGGATAAGCAAATTATTGCATTCTTTTTTATTTACATTGTGGACAATGTCCCAAGTTTTTTGGAATCAGGATTTTAGTGTCAATTCTATATTGCCCAACCCTATCAAAAAGACACTGTTGCTTTAAGAAGCTTATAATAAAATATTGAAGAAAATATTAAAAAGTTGTGAGAAAGTGGTGTTCAGTCACGTTAATGTAACACAATGCCTCACACATAGCATTTTGACATTAAATCATTCCTTACACTGACGTGCTACTGTGACGTGTTGGAAGTTTTTTCTGTTTTTTTTTCCTCTGAGAAGTCAGCGGAGGTAAGAAGAGGCAGCAGCAGCATGTTTTCTTTCTCTTTTTCCCCAGGAAGTGCAGATTGTGATCTTATCTTCGTTGTGTAGCTGAAGTACTCTGAAGTATTGGGGTATAAGACTTTTTCATTTTATTTTCTGTCAGACTGATACACTGATAAAAGCTGGAAACCGTATGACCTTAATGGTTTTGATAGCAGAGCCGGGCTGCTGTGTGCATCTTTCCACTAGCCTCAGTTTCAACAGGTTTAATCAGTGCTATCTGATGAGTGCAGTAGTACTGGGTCATTTCTCACTGTGAACGCCTTGTTATGAATGATAACTTATGGGGTAAGATAGCTATCATAAAGATGTGTGCATGATTCCAACCATTCGTATTCGTAATGTTAAACATTTGTATGTCAATAAAATAGTTGTACACAAAATTCTGCTTTCATATACGTGAGTCTGAGACATTGTTTGGGTTAGGATTGTTTTTATGTGAGTTTATATGAATCTAAAAGCTGTGACTACAAAGTCTACACTGTGAATACAAATTCAAGTTTATGGGTACGAGTAGAAAATTGTTGAAATGACCTCACCTAGGTCACAGGCAGGTCACAGGGGAAAATAATCAAACTACGATTCCTCCAAACGTGCATGCCCCAAAGCCAAAGTTGGTTAGAGTTGTATTCACAACAAGGCCGGCTCTACACTCAAATCAAAAATTTTGAATTTGAGAAAGCACATTTTAATATACTCACAAAATTACTATACATTACAATTTTTTTGAAGGATGTTTTATTTTATGTTATTCATTTATTTTATTCTTATTTTTCAGTTTCCCCCTGAGGGAGTGCCACCTTATTGTGGTCAGGGGATTTGCGTGCCTCAGTCTTCAGGTGGGACACCTGGACAGGTCTGAAGGTAGACGCCTGACAAAGTGTAATCCACTTCTCCAGGTTGGGGTTGGACACATAGACCAATGAAGAAAGCATCATTACTATAAGCACAGAAAAAAAAGTGCTGGAGCATGATGTGTACACATGATGACCCCTTCACATTTCTGACTGCCCCCTCATATCTGCTTCCTAGAACCGGCCCTGGCTCACAAGAAATTGCACTCACAGCTTTTAGATTCATATAAACTCACATAAAAACAATCCTAACCCAAACAATTTCTTAGACTCATGTCTATGAAAGCAGAATTTTGTGTACGAATGGTTGTAATCATGCACACATCTTTGTGATAGCTATCTTACTCCATAATAACTAATGCGGGTTATATCGGTAAAGGGTGTGTGGAGACATATTCCTAAGAAGTCTTTAACAACATTAGGAGGTTACACATCACGGTTTCCCTGGAATGATTCCACTTGCATGTGAACTTCCTTGTTTCATTAAGACAGTCTAGTCATCACTCTCTTCCAAAGGGACAAACACAGGGCACTGCATACATACATTTTTCTTCACAGTTCCACAAAGCTCTTTGATTCAGTACCATTACACCATTCACATAGAAATCGCTATAACTCTTGCAAAGCCCATTTAAATATTATTGCCTTTTCTGGAAAGAGAGAGCATCACTTAATTGAGACCTGGATCACTGCCCAGTTTCAAGAGGTCAGTGCGACCCAGCTGGGTTATTCCTGGCATCCTTCAGCAGTGGACAGCATATTAACCCAGGACAGCCACAGCTCTCAACCACGGAGGAAAGACAACTCATTTAGAGGGCCTTATCATTTCTAAAAATAGAAAGAGTATTTTCCACAGGAAAAGCAGTTGCTGCCTAATTCAAGAACAAATTAATTTGCAGCTTGGTCTGAATGAGAGGGTTGCATAATGTTTCCCTTTGTCACACTTTCTGCTAAGCTCCTCACAGAAATCTTGCATGCAAAAAAAAAAAAAAAAAAGCCTCAAGTGCATTCAGTTTCGAACCAGCCTTTTCAAGTTAACTGGCAGTGCAGCTTTTCCCCTCTCTCTCACGCACTCTTTCAAATTTGAGCAAACTTCTCTGGCAAAGTAAATCATGGGGGAGGAGGACACAACAAAATGAGCTAACCCACCCACCGCCTGTCCTACAGAGCATGTCTAAGCCCATCGATCACTGTCTAAGCGCTGGGAAGTGAGGGCTGAAGCTGTAAAACTAGGCTGAACTCTGCCGGCTCTCCAACTTTCCCCTCCCCCTCATGGCTTTGGTTTAAGCTGTATCACTGTTCAGAAAGAAAAAAATGGCTCAGCCGAGACACACTGCCCTTGTTAACAACTGGACTGGACAGTCCCCTGAACCACTGAGGGATGTGAACAACTACACACACCCTAAACGAACAATATCATACATCATTGTTTTTAGCAGGACAAGTTGGAACTCCCATTTGTTCATCACGTTCTGCTGCTCTCCGTAGATGAGATCAAAGTCAAATAACGGTCAAATATGAGCAGGAAAAAGACAACATAACCAGATGAAGCACAACATAAAAAGGTACTGTTAATGAGTAATCAATAAAGACAGAACTTTCTGAAAACTTTTTAAGATTTAAGTCTAAAGAGCCCAGATATTTAGATTGTAAAGATCTCAACTCAAGGCTGAAAAAAATTGCCTGCCAGCGATTGAAGCTCTCCAAGAAGAAGAGCAGCCATCCGTATCTATGAAAGTCCCTTCAGTCTTATTCGATCATCCCATAAAGGCTTGATCTTACCTTGTTCCAACATAGTCCCATTTGTCCTGTGCTGATGGCAGCCAGCTACAGATACAGAGAGACTACAGTGGAGTACAAAGGACAACATGTCTGCATCTATTTTAGATGCCTGGGAAGGAAAACCTCTAATAACAAAACCGCACAAAACAATCTTTTGAGTGAGTTTACTTCTAAAAATAGGATCAAAACTGGTTTGTCTTGCCAAATGCTTTTGTTTCTTTGCATGTTGATAAGTAGACATGTTTTGTTCTATTTTTGGCAGACTGCAAAACAATGATACTGTGGGAAAACAAACAATTTCATACAAAGGGGATACAATTGTTTGGTATGTGTTGATAGTTCCCCGAGGCTTCATACCACATTTTAGGAGATAAATACACAGCGACAGCAGATAAGTCACGGCAACCATTCACTATATTTGCACATATCTAATCCAATCCTGTAAAAACAAGCCGGGCCTCATGTCTCTGAAGCCAGCTCATCACTCTGCTGTCCTAGTAACACAGACTAATGAACCTGGAGATGGTTGTGGCCTAAACAATTATCCAAGGTGTGCCTTTTACAGCAATAGAGCAATACATGTCGTGTGTGTAGTAGTAGGCTGTGTCAACAAGGCTGGCTGATAAGCATCAGGCCACATGTTTTTAAATGTGCATGAGCAAACATCCAAACTAAACACGCATGTTATCCATGTTAAAGGTTAGAATAGTGGTGTTTACCTCTCCTCCTGTTAAAGCAGGAGAGGAGGAGACAGCGCCTCCTCTGCTCTACCTGCTGCTGCCGTACACACAACACACAGCTGCACAAACACGGCGCTGCAGAGCTGCAGCAGAGCCTTGTAACTACCTCGCTTGTGTACATTTTCTCATCTATTTCCAGCTTTTGTAAAGTTCGTGTTGTGGCAGGGCGATTTACCTCTTATGACACTGAGCGCTTGGCTACAGTCGGGTGGGACGCCTCGGGCAACATGTCTGCCGTTTGATCTGAGGAGCCCTGCCCTGCTCACACACCGTCAGCATACTGCATGGAAATGCACTGGTGCTGGGCCATTACTGCTTAATTATAGTAAAAGGTGAAGTGAGAGGGATCCCATCAGTGTTCTCAGAGGTCCCACTGGTGGGCTTCAGAGGGATGGGACGGAGCATGGATACAATTAAGAGGGGGAGGAAAAGTGGTCGGAGGGATTTTTAGTGTCCGATTTCAGCCAATAAGGACTCCCAGCAGCCCAAGTTCACTTTAAGCTTTCACATATCTGGAAGCTCTATGAATATTCCTTCATCTTTTTATGATAAAAAATTGGGACAGTTATTTTGCAGCTGGTTTTATTAACAAAATTGAACATTTGAACAGCCTTTAGTGTGGCTTCTTCTGTAAAATGAAAAAGGAATTTGTGGAAAAAAATGTTAATACCAGTCCTATTGTAGCAAATATATATTTTATCTTGGCCTTCCCTTGTAAAGGACCTTGTAGCCTTGTTCTGAAAGGTTATATACTTTGTTACATACACAACCAACTGCTCATACATTAGCATGAGACAGCTTTTAATTTCACTCATCCTGAATGATTACTGGTTCTAAATCAGGACAGAAGACATAGGCCTCCCACAAAAATCCCTGTAATGCACTCATCCCACGTCTATTCTATGTGGGTGCTGTTTCCTAGCTCCTCAAAGTTACAGAATAACAAAAGAGGAATATTTAGCACATCGGTGACTTCATTTCATGTCCCTTCTGGTGCCTGAATAAGGCTAGAATTTCATGTCTACAGGAAACACCTCTCAACAAAAGAACAGCAGTGAGGGCCACTTAGCAATGCATGAATTAGTAGGTGGGACTGCAATAATGGCTGTGATTGTACGAGTGAATGGCGAAACACTTGTGATTCTGGTTAACATGGCGAGAAGGGACAAAGCTGGACGGGCTGCAGCAGCCAGTGATGACAGAGGCCTGATTATGTGGTCCTAATCAATAGTGGGTCACACGTCAGCCCACATTCAGGAACAGATATGAGTGGGGGAATGACATCCAGTTACAGTTGAAGAACATCGAGGTTCACACAGCACAATAGCACCTGTAATGCTTTACAAGCTTTCCCTTCAAAAAAAGCAGGACATGAAGATGCTCTGTTGTTTATACCCTAATGCAGGGGTCTCAAACTCGCGGCCCGTGGGCCAATTGCGGCTCTCGTGACGATATTTTGTGGCCCCCACCTTGATATGAAAGTTCAATGTGAGTTTTATATGAATGGCACTTTACCGTGTTGTGTGTGGAAGGTCCCTTTAATTACTTTTTTGGGTAATTTTGGGTCTTTTTTTTAAATCATTTTGTGTCTTTTTTAAATAATTTTGTGTCTTTTTTAATACTTTTGTGTGTTTTTTGGTAATTCTGTGTATTTTTTTGGTAATTTTGTGTCTTTTTAAGTAATTTAGTGTTTTTTCAGTAATTTTGTGTCTTTTTTTCAGTAATTTTGTGTATTTTTTTGGTAATTTTGTGTCTTTTTTTTTTGTTGTAATTTTGTGTCTTTTTTGGTTATTTTGATACTGCCTCCAGCGGCCCCCAGGTAATTTGAGTTTGAGACCCCTGCCCTAATGAAAGCTGCATATTATAAACGTTTGTCTTCTTTTTTATTTGCCCGATAGGTGTCATGTTTCTGTATTTACCTATGTGACATCAGTTTATGCAGCTGTGAGCTTAAATAAACCACAAATGGACACGAGAAAGCACAGGGAAGTTCTTCTTACAGTTTACACAGGACTCCCCATCTCGGCTCTGAGCGAGATGTTAAGCAGACAGCTGTCCCAGACAAAGTTTATAACACATGTTTCTGGAGCTTTTCCAATAAATTCATGTTACAAACAAAACAGGAGTGCAACAGTGTGCCAACAATGTGTGACCAGTTTGCATTTTCAGCAGCTCCGGCCCATTATCTGTCGAGAGTGGTGAAGAGATCCAGATGCTCCTGGGTCAGACACAACGCGGTCCCATCCGTGTACCCGGGGAAGTAAACATGGAAAGATGTTAAACAGAATTGCGAGGAGTATAAAACTACAGGCGTTTAAGTCCAACAGATGCATTAAAGCACTGTTGCATTTTAAATCAAACTGCTCAGGTTTCCCAATAGTCAAAACACTGACCTTGGAAGGCCGGCAGCTGCAAGACATAACACACGCAGATAAGACCCAAACAGGCCCATAAATTCTTGTGTGTTAATAAAGAAGGTGGGAGGTTAGCCACGGAGCGCCAAGACAACCAGGGCAGGAACACTTGTGATGTTCCCCCTCGTGTGTAGAATTTCACATTCTCGATTTAAGCAAGACATCAGCTTTGAAACCCATTTAGTGCACGTAGAGATGTGATTTAGCTTTCACGATATTATGGGAAACATGATTCCACATACAATGTGATCACATGACTGTGATGGAAAGCTCTATCCTACAGGTGTGATGATGATAAAGAGGGATGCTGCTTCTGGTACCTACAGTGCTCATTCACTCACTTCACAGGAGCAATGATCTGCAAAATCTGTAGCGCATCCTATGAAAAACAACCTCTCAAAAGCTCTCGGTGGATATAATCAGCCTCAATTTGCAGTTGAACACTTCCATCATTAGGAAAATGAGTAATCTCTCTCCATGTCTCCGTATCAGCAAAAGGCTGGGCTTATTTAGCGAGAGCCCGCCCTGACAGTTTGACTAACGGGGAGCATTATCTTTAATCAGAACTCTTTGTGTTACTTCCCCTGCCTCTGCCATCTGCTGCAGCTCATACATGTCTGTGTATGGAGGCCGCGTCGTGAGCATCTCCTGGTCTCTCTGACTCCTACCGAGGTGGCTTTAGACGCATGATGGTGAATAAAACACTACAATTAAATCAGAAGGGGAACTCTCTGACACGGCCTCTTCAGTACCACAGAGTAGAAACATTCGGAGAAGTCGAACGTCAGCAGCTTAATCTGTCACATCATCGCTCCGGCTCAAACATCAGTGTCTACGTGCAGCATTAAAGTCGACCACTGATGTTGCATTTAGGATCGTGCTTGTAAATATTGTGTACAGTAGATTTCTTTAATAATGTCTACATGCACATAATAGCACCTCTACAGTGTTTAAACCTCTGAAGTCCAGGAGATTTTGGTTCAAATTTGTCAACTTCCTATGCATTCATTTCTGTCTCTGTTTAACATCTTTCAGTCTGTCCTTACACCACATGCATGGCTCCAGATTTTTCATTTTATTTTAATTGACAAAGTATAAAGCTGCCAGGAACCGAAAATACAAACAAAAGACAAAGGTGGCTATGGAAATGTACCATTTTTTTAAAAAGAATGTTTAAATTGACTTTTTATTCGTTTTTTTCTTAGTAACATACCCATAAGTGCCAGTGGGCACAAGAACAAACAACATAACATAAGCATAAACATAACATGACGAGGGGAGGATTGTGCATTAAGTAAAACAGCAGAGTCAACATAAGCACATCATACATAAAAATATAAGGATGCTGCTTGAAAATAGGGAAGTAATTAAAAATTAAATCTTAATAGAGGGTTTGATCTTATCTTTGCGAACAATATGAAATCAGGTCTTACAGTGTACCATTTTTTTAACCATTTATACACACAAAAACAGCAGAAAAATAATAAATAATGAAACTACAAAACAGTCTATTTGCATGTAAATTAAAAATAGTAATAGTTTTCATTGTAGAAAGAAAATTCCCATTTTAAAAATGGTCTAGAAACATAAATGGCTAGTTATTACTAAGTTATTACTGTAAATAAAACATGTGTTTTTTCAATAAATAGATGGACTCCAGAGGGTTAATAACTTGTGAGATGGATTATGATATAAACGTTATCACAAAAGTATTTCTCATTAATTAAGTCATATTCTAAAGAGACAATTTTAAAGTACAATGAATAATTAGCATTTAATCAACATTTAACACTGAACACTTAAACTGATCACTTTGTAAATTATTATTAAAAGGCAACTCAATAGAATTTTAGGAATTCAAGTAGCATACTGCAGACTCAATACTTCATCACAGCAAGGTGTCTCCTTTGTTGTTAGCTGTTTTGTCCATGTTCACACTTTGTTGTGATTTTTATAAATGTATTATATTGTAATCTCCTGTCCTGTTCACCTCTGTCATATTGTATGTGTGGTTTATACGTTTTGGACGGGTTGATGGCAAATTTCGTTGTACTAGTATTTGTTACTCTGTGCAATGACAATAAATGCTTCTCATTCTGATAACATAGATATTATATTCTATTATAATTTTATTGTAATATAGATATTCTATTCTATTCTATTATTTTGGTAACCACATGTTGCAAAAAACAATATTTCCCAATGTCATGGATTATCTTTGTTTGCTCAAAACCTAGCATAGCAGGTGGCAGACAAAGGTGATGCTTTTCTGTGACTTGTGACATAATGAAACATGATGAAAGACTGGTGTGCAATAATAACATTGGAGTCAATGCTCTCTGTACTTAGTAACACAAGTCACCCTTAAAGTTAAAGTATCAACTGCCATGCTGTCACTTTGTGTGTAGACAAATACACATCACTGCATCCTGGGAAACTTCATATTTTCTGCAACATGCAGATACCAAATGAATAAACCAGTTTACAGACGGTTTATTTAGCTGATCATTTATCATGACTGAAACAATCCAATTGATTAGTTAAGATTATTATTGGATGCATGCATTGACCCTATGGAGTCTTGGGCTATTTTGTCCATTTTTTAATCCTTTTAATGTCTTTTCGTGTCTTTTTTGGTAATTTTGTGTCTGTTGTTGTGTCTGTTTTGGTCATTTTGTGTCTTTTTTTGTCATTTGTGTCTCCTGTGGGTTTTTTTGGACATTCTGTCTTCTCATTTTGTGTCTTTTTTTAGTCATTTTGATAATTTGGTGTCTTTTTTAATCATTTTGTGTCTTTTTTTAGTCATTTTGACAATTTTGTGTCTTTTTTAATCATTTTGTGTCTTTTTGGTATTTTTGTGTCTTTTTTTGTCATTTTGTGTCTTTTTTTGGTCATTTTGTGTCTTTTTTAGTCCTTTAGTCCAACATAAAATGTGACTTTGAATCTTTTTTTTTACTTTCAAAACACTATCATGCACAATAAAAAAATTTAAATGTTGCAAATGTCAACAAAGGTTGCAAATATAACATATGAGAGGGTTACATCCAGTTCTATCATTTGATACAAAATATATTTGACCTTGTCTCCAGTTTTACTTGGTATATCATCATCAAATTGAAACTGGCCTCATGGAGCTTACAGCCAGAACTTTAGAGGTAAATTTACAATAGGGCTCCACGCTGCTTTGTTTTCTAGTCTGGATGTGATGAAGAAGTCATGCTTTAAAGCTTTTGGAGACTCCAGAGGGTTAAACAGACTAAAACATACTAAAACTGTAAACATTTTGGGGCTGTGAATCTCCAGGATATGAGTGATGTGCATCACTGTCAGCTGATCATAGATAACATAGTCCGATTTGTCTCACTGGGTTCCAGTGAAGTCTGTATTTTTACATCAGTCACATTACTCATAGTTTATTCTTATCTGAGCTTCAGTTGTAGGAAATTTCAATTCCTACAACTGAACTGAAATGACTCATCACTGTCTGGATCTTGGAAAGAATATTCTCTGAAATCTATGTTAATATTAGAGTACAGAGAACTAAAACTAAAAGAAGCAAACCGAGCCGAAAGAGGATCTAATTAAAACAAAATTAAATACATTTTTCCACTTCATCACTGCTCTCTAAACCAAAATTATTTATTACACAGAGAAACATGTTCGTGCTTGTAGCTGTTTTCATTTTGACTAATATAACCACCTAAACCACAACCCCCAAGGGCACTTTGCTTACAAATTTCCAACTCCTACAAACTATTGTGCAAGTGTTTCACATGAAACAGAAAGACAACACATTAATTCACCCTGATTTTAGCATATTTACAGCCGTTAGTGTTAGTATTATATTTCATCATGAAACCTGCCTCCACAGTTCATACAGTATCCCTGACTGGTTAAAATAAAGCACAACGTGACTCCCACTTCAGTCAGGAACAAATTGTTCAAGGGTTATGGAAGTGCAAATAGTAGGCCGTTTTTTAAAGTGCATAAAACACATTTGCAAAGGATAAACACTATCAAACTTCTCGCTGATATTCAACATTGCATGTTAATTTTGGCCAATGCCATAATAGTTGAAATTAAATAAAAAATAAACCTTTTAGTTCATCATCTGGTCAAACGTCTTTGTTCACACATTTAAGTACATTCAAACATAGTTTTAATGCAGCAGGTGCATCCCTGAAAGCCTCCCTGGTTTATTCTGATGTCTCAAAAAATGTTATAAAATGAAAAGATAAAAAGTGTATCACAAGTACAGTATTTTGTAGCTATTACATTCTGTTAAAACATTGTTTCCACAGGCATTAGTAGTCTGCTTCCTTTTGAGTGGCACTTATGCGAGATCATCACGACCCTGATGTGTAATGGACTTCAAAATCGTAGTGCTCCATTTATGACAAAGCAGCAGACAATCTTCCGGTTTCATCAAAGTCCTACTTCACAAACAGCATTAACATGTTGCCGGGAAGAAAATAGCCACCAAATAAGGTTCCGCTTTTATGAAACACATGTAAAAATAACACTACCCCTTCCTATTTCAAGATATTTCACATTTCAGGGTTATTGCCCATGTAATCTACATACATACATACATACATAGCATGTCAGCTCTCACCATCTTCTATCATGGTGCATCTTAGCTGAAGCTGCTCAAACAGAGCTGCTGGGGGGGCATCACAAGCTGTGCTGAGCAACTGTTTTGAGTGTAAACAAGGGCGCCGGTCAAAAATATCAAGTGTGCCAAGTGAACCGTCCCTAGGTAAATAAATGCTAAAAAGGAAGATTAGATAGCTGTCAACAACCTTTTTTTGGCCACACATTACGAAGCAAGAATCTCACACTGAAAGCTCAAATGTCAGCGCTGTTATTCAGAACTTTGAACATAATTAAAAAACTGTATTTTCTTTTACTGTTAATACTTTTTGTACCTTTCTCACTTTTATGTCTCCGTCTGCTGTATAAGGCATTACTGTAAAGCTCATTTGCTCCAGAAGGCCAATCTAATGGCAGTCATATGACTGTAAGCTTCTAGCACATGTACATGCTGGTAGCATGATCCCTGTACATGATTTAATGTTTGGATCTAATCAACAGTGCAGACAGTGGAACGATTTGTGTAAGGCTTTTGACATGAAACAAACCATGCACTGCATCTGTGATCCGTGGGCATTTTTTTTTCTGCTGTTATAGTCAAAATCTTATCAAACTACATCTCGTCGATGCCAAATTAACTGTGTGTTTATGGTCTCGCTGGTACAACGCTCTCCTGAACTCTAATCTTTTACGATCTCAGCATCAGCAGAGGGGTCTCGAATAAAAATGGATTAATCCCAGAAGTTGTTTTGGTCAGCTGTTTATGATTTATGTTTTTGTAGTCTGACTCATTTTTTATTTTGAGCACCATTAAATGAAACCATCACC